>NC_042623.1:80549726-81212566 GCF_901001135.1 Rhinatrema bivittatum
CCTGGAAGATGTAGTAGGCCAGATTGACAAACTAAAGAATAGCAAATCACCTGGACCGGATGGTATGCATCCTAGGGTACTGAAGGAACTAAAAAATGAAATTTCTGATCTATTAGTTAAAATTTGTAACCTATCATTAAAATCATCCATTGTACCTGAAGACTGGAGGGTGGCCAATGTAACCCCAATATTTAAAAAAGGCTCCAGGGGCGATCCGGGTAACTATAGACCAGTGAGCCTGACTTCAGTGCCGGAAAAATGGTGGAAACTATTCTCAAGATCAAATCGTAGAGCATATAGAAAGAATTGGTTTAATGGAACACAGTCAACATGGATTTACCCAAGGGAAGTCTTGCCTAACAAATCTGCTTCATTTTTTTTGAAGGGGTTAATAAACATGTGGATAAAGGTGAACCGGTAGATGTAGTGTATTTGGATTTTCAAAAGGCATTTGACAAAGTCCCTCATGAGAGGCTTCTAAGAAACTAAAAAGTCATGGGATAGGAGGCAATGTACTTTCATGGATTACAAACTGGTTAAAGACAGGAAACAGAGAGTAGGATTAAATGGTCAATTTTCTCAGTGGAAAAGGGTAACAGTGGAGTGCCTCAGGGATGTGTACTTGGACCGGTGCTTTTCAATATAATATAAATGATCTGGAAAGGAATATGAGAGTGAGTGAGGTTATCAAATTTGCGGATGATACAAAATTATTCAGAGTAGTTAAATCACAAGCGGATTGTGATACATTACAGGAGGACCTTGCAAGACTGGAAGATTGGGCATCCAAATGGCAGATGAAATTTAATGTGGACAAGTGCAAGGTGTTACATATAGGGAAAATTAACCCTTGCTGTAGTTGCACGATGTTAGGTTCCATATTAAGAGCTACCCCCAGGAAAAAGATCTAGGCATCATAGTGGATAATACTTTAAAATTGTCGGCTCAGTGTGCTGCAGCAGTCAAAAAAGCAAACAGAATGTTAGGAATTATTAGGAAGGGAATGGTTATAAGCGGAAAGGAAAATGTCATAATGCCTCGATATCACTCCATGGTGAGACCGCACCTTGAATACTGTGTACAATTCTGTTCGCCGCATCTCAAAAAAGATAGTTGCGATGGAGAAGGTACAAAGAAGGGCAACCAAATGATAAAGGGGATCGAACAGCTCCCCTATGAGAGAGGTTAGCACTGTTCAGCTTGGAGAAGAGACAGCTGAGGGGGATATGATAGTGGTCTTTAAGATCATGAGGTCTTGAACGAGTAGATGTGAATCAGTTATTTACACTTTCGAATAATAGAAGGGCTAGGGGGCATTCCCTGAAGTTAGCAAGTAGCACATTTAAGTAATCGGAGAAATTCTTTTTCACTCAACGCACAATAAAGCTCTGGAATTTGTTGTCAGAGGATGTGGTTAGTGCAGTTAGTGTAGCTGGGTTCAAAAAAGGTTTGGATAAGTTCTTGGAGGAGAAGTCCAATAACGGCTATTAATCAAGTTTACTTAGGGAATAGCCACTGCTATTAATTGCATCATGGGATCTTCTTAGTGTTTGAGTAATTGCCAGGTTCTTGTGGCCTGGTTTGGTCTCTGTTGGAAACAGGATGCTGGGCTTGATGGACCCTTGGTCTGACTCAGCATGGCAATTTCTTATGTTCTTATGTTCTTATTCTGTATTTGGTGTCAATCTGTCTGTGTTCTGCATGTGTGACTGAGGTGAGGTATTCTGCTAGAATTTATTTTCTGTGCAGGGATTTACAACAACCTGGCTTGTTCTATTTTCTTAATAGGACATGTATTGATATTGTAGAGCCTGGTGTAATATTTGTAGTGTTGCCTTTTCAGAGGTAGGATTTTTACTGTTTGAGAACTGGCGGTTAATGTTGTTCTGATATGGGAGGTTTATTATATTGTAATTGAAATTCAGTTTACTATTGGCTTTCTGAGGGCCAAGTTCACACCCAATACATTACATAGGCCCAATACCATAAGGGTTCCAAGTGCCTTTTTTTGCAGGATTTTTGGTTGCCATAATAGTAGTGCATGCAAATATAATATACATGTAGTGGGTGATATTTGTACCTTAGAAGATTGTACTTTCAATGTCCTTTTTCATGTCAAACCTGTTATAAAATGTGGAATTATGTGTGGGGAGGACCAGGGTTGGGGGGGTGGACACAAGGCTAAGGTTTGCCTAGGATGCCTTGCACCTGCCCTGATTGGAAAAACAATAAAAAATTAAGGGTTAACAAAAAAAAAAAAGTGAACTGGGGAGGGGAGGGGAGGAGCAGGGCAGCAAAAAAAGCTAAAAACTGGACCTGCAGGTAGGCAAGCTAATTAAAATGCATTTTCAAAGTAAGTCTTTTCCAGGAATATTTAAGCCAAAAACAAGCTTCCGAATGAATCTTATAAACTGGGGTCGCGACCAGGTAGGACACGTGAGATATGATTGCTGGGAGTGGAAAAACCAGCAGCAGCAAGAGAAACCAGTGGCTGGTCTGTCCCTGGCTGGGAGGTTAAAGGTCATTGACCACGTGGGAGACTAAACATAACAACCAGAGCGGTCACCTGGTCCTTGATGCCTAGTCTTTTTTTTTTTTGTCCACAGAAACTGATGTTTGGCTTGCACAAACTTAAGACTGAACACAGGCTTTTGGAGTCATGTAGCATGGAACTTGGGGAACTACAGTCCCACACGTTATGTGTGCTGCGTTGTCTGTTGTCATGCCATTGTCTAGACGCTAGGATTTTGCAAGTCTTGCAACATCAGGATATCTGTTAAGATTATTTGTAAAACTTCCCCATTCCTCTGAACATGGGCATGTGAATCACAAGTGTATATAGAGCAACACCTGCAGGTTTTGCCTCTTTCACAGGGATGGCTTCCAGGAAATTCAAACACAGCTGGGTATTTATTTTGCTTTCCTTTTTCCTCCTTTTACTACTAATTTGCATTGTTTTGAGGCATGATTCCTGCCTAGTCTCAATATACAACTATGTGCATCTGTTGAAGTCATTGTATTGTGTATGCTACCGATCCACCAAATTTCAGGACACTGGTAGAAAACGGGCTTATACAAAATAGCCAGAGGAAAAGAAATCTGAACAGTAAAGACAAGAGCAGAGCGCCTAATCAAATTTTAGGGAGCAGATTTCAAAATAGCATAATTGTAATGTCAGCGGGTGCCTTAAATGTGTGTATTGTACACTTTCCCGGCAATTTCTCTTAAAAACTGGCTTAAAGCACATTTGCTTCAAATGCCCTTGTACACCTTAGCCTCCCCCCCCCCCCCCCCCCCCAGCTCCCCACTGGATTATCTCCCTAATATAATTTTTGTACCATTTCGTAGGCCATTCAATTACTTTACACATTACTTAAATTTATTATTTATGGCCGGAAGGTACAATAGCAAAAAGCATCAGATTGACCACATTAAGGAGTAGATTTTAAGAAATTGTGCGCACGCTACCCAGCACGCACGCATGGACGCCCGATTTTATAACATGCGTGCGCAGGTGTGCACATGTTATAAAATTGGGGTCTGCACCCTGCGCGCGCCGACACCCGCCGCCTTCACCCATTCCCTCCCAGGCCGCTCCGATTTTGGAGTGGCCTAGGAGGGAACTTCCTAACCCCCTAATCTAATCTCCCTTCCCCTACCTATTCCCTTCCCCTAGCCCTATCCTAACCTCCCCCCAGACCTTTATTTTACCTCTTGCGTCTGCCTCTGGGCAGGCGCAAGTTGCGCGCACTGGCACCCTGCTGGCATGCGATCCTCCAACACAGCAGCAAATGGCTGCTGTGCTGGAGGCCTCTGACCCTGCCCCGCCCCCCAGACCACCCGCCCACCCTTCCCGCCCCTTTTTCGAAGCCCCGGACTTAGACGCGTCCCGGGGCTTTACTTGTGTCACTGGGCCTTTATAAAATAGGCCCAGCGCGTTACCCCCACCTACGTGCGTAAATCCTATAGATTTACGTGCATAGGGCTTTTACAATCTGGCCCTAAGTGTATTACATTTCGTGATATTTGTGATGCTGGAGCAAACTTTATTACAAAAAAGTAGTTTGCCAAAAAATGTGGTCGTACCAATAGCTGGGTTCAGAGGTCATGGGGCAAGACTGCTCAAGAGTGCTTTATGGAATTTGGTGACAGTCAACTGCCAAAATTGTCTCAAGAAAGCTTAGAAATATTGAAAATTCCAGCAAGAAGCAGAAAAAAACCTGTTAACACCTTACCCCACCCCCACCCACTCATTTTAATGCCACTTTGCAAGCTAACAGTGGGCACACCAACTATTAATTATCTGTTGTTTAATTTCATTTTGAATGCTGAATAAAATGGCATATTGCATGTTTCTATCAGATTTCTGGTTGCTGCTGCAGTAGGGAAGGCAAAGGCTATGCAACACCTGGTACTTTTCATCTGCTTCTTTGTGCAGCTGATTGAGAGGGTGAAATAGCATGCCTTCTTTTCAAAATGTCCTTTGGGTGCGCTTGTTCCCTCACTGGCCTAAACATCCCCTCAGGAACAAGCTAAAAGTGCGCCGGCTGGGGCAGCTCTCGCGCTCCTTTACTTGGGAGGAGGGAGGGTAGTTTTCAGGCAGGGCTATCTAGATGCGTCAACCTCTTACCTGGTTTAGCCTAACTAGATGCTTTGCAACTTGCCTTCCTAAGGACTAAAAGCAAGGGTCCAGCATTGCAAATGCCAATGCAGTAAGGGACTTTGTCTTCCTTGATGGCAGAATTCTGGTTCGGCGTCACCATTGTGATAAATTGGCCGGCTTGGAGAAAGAACCTGTAATTTTATGCCGGAAATAACGGGAAGGGTTTGAGCTAAGGTAGAACAAAATAGCAAACCTCTGCAGGGCGAGGATGCTGCAAAAAGATGAGGATTATGGGAATGACACGTTTATGCGGCTCCAGGCTGCTGACCATGCAACTCTTTGATCATTTCTGGCACATATTCCTGGGATGTGGGGCCCTGCAGATAGAACTGGTTTCTATTTCTATACAATGGGACACGAAATTCAAAAATGTCCTCTGCAAGTCCTATTTTTCACCACTTAATTTAGTTACTAAACAGTCTGGGCTATCAGTATGCAGCCATCTCTTAGTAAGAGTTCTGACATGGCTATGTGAGTTCTTAGAAAGGTGGTGTGTTGACCTCAAGTGGTAAGAAAAATACAAAATGCCATCTTCCTTGGGCATTTTCAGGGCATTAAGGGCAAAGGGCCCTAACTATGAAGGATCACCTCAGCTGGTATCACCCTAGTAGGGAATTAAGATCTAGCCAGGAGACATTGCTTATTTTGCTTAATATGCTTTTTTTGCAGGAGTTACTTTGAGCAATGTCTAGGGAAAGGGTTTTGTCAGTTGCTGCACCGGTTCTTTGGAATAGGACCGCCGGAGATGCTGGAGGGAGCAGAACCACGTATTGCTTAGAAAAATTGTAAAGACATGGTTAATCCAGAAACTTTAACCACTTCATGTCACATTATAAATTTCAAGGATTGTTTGACAGTGCTGAGAATTGATTGGATTTTAGGTTTTTATCTGTTGGGATGTAAGCGGGTGAGGGATTGATTTAGCTTCTCACCCCGGGTTTTGGACATTATTAACAGAGGCTAGATTGAGGGTGTGTTGGTGATGGGGGATTGTTTATCAGTTTGTGTGCTTACTGGCATTTTTTAACATATATATTTTGGTTTTTCACTAATTTTAATGTTTTGTTTTTTACTTATTTTATATTTGACTGATGTTATCCTGTTCTAAAAAGGCAAATCACGTAAATAACTTTCTCTGGTTTCAAGTGGGCAGTAAAAACACACTTTTTAAAAAATGCAGTTGATAATATGCATTAACTTTTAATTTCATGTGTCTGTGGACCCATGGGCAGAAGCGAGATTGGCTGTACGTGCAGGGAGGGGAGCCCTGCAGGTTCTCACATCGGCAGGCGGACCCAGTCAGATGCTTCACCTTTACCAGCCCAAGAGCCCTCAGTTTGAGCCTTTGGGGGCTGGGGCCGGCAGGACTTAGGCAAGGGTCTCTGCTGGTGACTGGAGACAGGGTCCGAAGCCAGGCGAAGATTGTAGGCAGGCAGCAGTCAGGCGTATCCAGAGTCCAGGAAAGGGTCAAACCAGCTATCCAAGGGAGAGGAAGAGGAATGGATAGGGCAGGCAAGCAGGCAAGGCAGAAGCAGGTCAGGCACACAAGGACTAGGGCAGGCAGAGACGAAGACTGGAACAAGCTTGGGAAGCAACACGCACTACCTCAGTAGTTGGACCTGTTGCTGAGGCAGTAAGGGAAAGGCAGAGAGGGCCCTTTATAGGGCTAAGCTTGTGAAGTCATCAAGGGGTGCTGCGGGGCCTTTCCCGCTGTGGGCCCTTTAAGTAGGCCGATGTCGGGTGCGCTTGAGCCTAAGGAGAGGTGCAATGGGAGAGGGTCGCGGCATCCCGCTGTGTGGAGCTCAGTGGCATGTTTGCAGCATTTGCAGCGCTGGGAGGCAGCAAGGCTGGCTCTGTCAGGTAGATATGGACGACAGTTTGCGGGAGCAGCCCACAGACCGCCGAACGCAACACAAGGTTTCTGCAGGCACATATTCTATTTATTATTAGTGTAGACAGCAGTCTTTGGTGGCACAAAGATCATGTTTGTTTATAGATGTATTTTAATGTTTTAATTTTATAGATGTGTGTTTAATATGTTTTAATATTTTATGATTGCTTAATTTATGTGATATTGTATGATGATATGAGGCTTTTATGTTTTATGAGCATTTTATTTGTAATCTGCCTTGAATACTTGGAAATGTGTGGAATATAAGTATTTAAATAAATTTTAAATAAAATAAGTAGAGGGGCTCCCAGCTGGCTGCTTTAATTACAAAGTTCAACACAAGTTTCGTGTATACAGTCCTAGCCATTCTTGTAGCAAATGATAGTGCTTGTAACTATTTTACAATATTCACAAAAGGATTCCCCACTACATGCAGAAGGAGTTTCTTATCTACTGGCATATCTCAGGAATATGATTAATTTCTGCACCCCACAACACTGGTGTTCAGGATCAGTTTCCTGGCACCACTGAGTGATTTGCTCACCTCACTGGTCTCCTCCCTTGGACAATCCTTTTCATCCACAACAAACTCCTTTCTCACATCTGGGCTCTTGCCCCAGTGGGAATTGATAGAATTCCAATTCTTCCTTGTTCACGAACTTGTGACTCTCTTCTCCAGACCCAAAGCTTTTCATCTCCCCACCCCTTTAGGCATGGGCAACCCTACCAAGAAGTCAATTGATCCTGGCCCTTTCTCTGCTAACCTCTCCTCTCTGTGCTCGTCAAGCTCCCTTCAAACCTCTCCTCTCTCTCCTAAAGACTCTGGTTCTTTCTCACTGACTTCCCAGTTATACCCTGGGGCATGTCAATATTTAGCCATGGGAGAGCATCTGCATGTTGTAGATTGAGAAATGTTTTCAAGGCTACCTTTCAAAACAATACTGGAGTCTGTTAAGACTAACATTTATCAATGAAATCTTGTGACACAACTTTCACTATTTCTATTTTGATTCATAATTTTCAGTCCATAGATTTCTTTCTGTCATTAACTGAAGTGAGACAAAAATGAATTGAACATGGCAGTGTTCTGCTTGACTAAAGTTGCAAGAGGATCTTTGGTGAATTTTATGAAGGAACAGTTAAAAGAATTTTTCAGGATTGTAGTTATTGAGAGCAGCCCCATGGCTCAGACCATAGCACTATGGACTGGAAATCTGGGTTCTCATCTTCTGTCCATTAGGTGTGTGTGGTGAGGGGGTTGGATGCTCCATAAAGATGGTGTGCCCAGTGCTGGCTAGGGAGGAAAGAAAGCTACTGTTGCTATGGTGACTCCTGCAGGCCAATGAGTGGTGAGCGCCCCTTGAGCTGCCTGGGACAACATTTGGGGAAGGGGGAAGTGACAGAAGACTAGGGTTGCTAGCTGGCTCAATTATCTTAGGCCAGGTTGGTCCAGTTTTAGTCTTACCACATTGCTTGTATGGACTCATAGTTTTGAATTCCCAACAAAAAGCAGGATTACAAGTTTGTATTTTCAGTGAGGTAGAACTGGATTAGCCTGTTCTAAAAAAAAAAAAACCCCCAAAAAAACAAAAACAAAAGGAGCTACTTGAGAACCCTACAGAGACTACTGAGAAAATGGGAGGAGGGTGGGGAAGAGAGAAAAACCTTCAAAATTCCCAAACCCCATGAATGGTTGGACATCTACAGGAGCAACCTCAGGAAATAAATCTTCACAGAGAGGATGGGGAATGCATGGATTGCCCTCCCAGGGGAGGTAGTAGAGACAGAATACGAGAAAGCCCGGCATCAGCACAGAGGATTCCTGGTTGTGAAGAAGCGAGGGGAAAGCCAACAATCACCTGGGGTCTAACGCATTGCACCAGGAATGAAAGTAAGCAGACTAGATGAACCTTAACTTCCTTATCTACCTTTATATTCTATTTCAGGATATCTACCATGAATAAGCATGAGGTAACTTTGCACATATTGGAGACCCAATCTATGCAAATTTATCTCATTGTGGATATTCTGAAAACCCGACTGTGGAGTCACCAGGATGTCCTGGCCTAAGTCCTCCCTTCAGAAATTAGGATCATCAACAGCTCTGTTGACTTCATTCTTGGAAATGCGAGTTCAAATGAGCCTACTCACGCTCAGAGACAGTAATTCTATTCTCAAACTCAAATTTCCGCACAGATGAGGTGAGTTAATGGATCTCCCCCGGCCTCCCAAAACAAAATACCTAGCACATTCCAGAGCAGAGAAAAGTTAAAATGTATTAAACAACCTGGCTCACATAGTATGATGGAAGAACACTACATTTCCATAATTTTAGTTTTCCTCACAATCAATAAAGTCCAAAAGACTTAATAATGGAGAACATTAAACATAATTTTTCATATTGGCAGTGTTTACTAAATCAGGACATCTGCTTTCAACAATCCAATTGGTAGCTAAAAATAAACATCATCATATTTTTTTCTGTTTAATTTTATTTTAGGTTTGAGGGAAAAATAAATGAGGTTTTTAAAATTCATCTTGTGAAGCTAATCAATCCCCAGTCATTAGGAGCTAAATAAGTAGGTGGTTTGGTTGTCATCTGTTACCCCAAGCAGATTCCACAGAGTATGACTATAGCAGATCCAGTGCAAGAGTAGATACAGGGAAAGAGATTATTAAAATAAGGGGAATAGCCATAATAATAATTAAAAAATGTGTACATCTGCTATTGTAAAGAGAACAGACATAATAAAGAGAAGAAAGGCAATCAGAAAAACAAAGTGATATAAGCAAGACACAGGAAATGTGATCCCTTGAGCACGTAGCTGGTAATGCTCCTTTAACCTTCTAGCGTTTTGATTGATTTTATGGTTTGAAACTTTGGTAGACAAAGCACCTAAGAAATTAATCCTTTACCAGCCCAGCAGCAGTGCTGTGCGCTTCCATGCAGAGGACCTGGGTGAAAATCTTCCATTCCTCAGGCTAGCTGAAGATGCCATGGAGGCAGCGTTCACAGTCCCTGTGGTAGCTGGGAGTCTCAGCCATTGCTTTACAGCAACTGATCAGACTTAGGATGCATACGATCCGAGCTCCAGAGGGAGCTGCAGTCTGAGCCCCCCGATCAAGGACTTTCACTTCAGTGGCTTATGGCATCATAGCCCTAGCGAGGCTGGATTCAGTTAAGCTGGAAGTGAGAAGGAGCTGGAGGACATTGCTGAGCCAAAAAAAAAAAAATCTCAAGGCAAAATTTCTTTATTTGGACAATCTCGTCTTCTGGCAGTGATCCAGAATCTAACTGATTATCTCTTCCTCTGGTGGTAATCCAGAATCTGATTATCTCTTCCTCTGGAGGTGATCCAGGATCTGAATACCTCTTCCTCTGGAGGTGATCCAGAATTAACTGATTATCTCTCCCTCTGGAGGTGATCCAGAATCTGAGTATCTTCCTCTGGAGGTGATCCAGAATCTAACTGACTATATTTAGTGGCCTGCTTGGCCTGTGTGTGTGTGTATGTGGGGGAGGGGGAGGCCAGGGAGAGCATGTTCATAAGTCAGAAGGGCTCACAGCACTGGCACTGCAGGACATGCAAAGATGAGAGAGTCCTAGAAAGATTACTATAGTACTGTTTGGGCTGCAATGAGGCATGCAGAGGTTGAAAATGTTGCAATAGAACGAGTGAGACACTTCCTAGATTTAACATTTAATTATAGCGACTTAAAATTGTGCAAAATCCCAATGACGAACTAGATGCCCTAATTACGTCTCCTTAAGTAGTAACAGCACGCCTCATCCATGTGCTAGTACTATGGATGAAAGTGCAGTGTGGACCTCGTGCAAAGAAAGAAATGTCTGAAATAGCATTTCAGCACAACCAGGCTGAGGGGCAGCTATGTTGAAATACTGTCCTTGTGTACGTCTAAATTAAATCAGCCCATGCTGTTAGATTCAGAGATAACCTGTTGACTTCTTCATATTTCACTAGAATTGGGACCATCCAAAATGTATGATCTGAATCCAACAATTTCTGATCTATTCTATTTTGGGATCCATTCCTATGGTCATGATTCATATTAAAGTTTGAAGACTGCAACTTATTTATTTACAGTAATTTATGTTCCACCGCAATCAATATATCTGTTCTGGGCCAATTACAATATAACACACATAATAAAACTACAACATTATCTAAAAACAGTAAGCTAAAACATTAATAGCAAAAAAAACATCTTAACCACCCTCAAATGCTTCCCGGAACAAATAGGCCTTAACCTGTTTCCTGAAAACCTTGTAATGCTTTAGCTGATTCTATCTCCTCAGGTAAATCATTCCACAGGGTCTGTGCCTTTCAGGAGAAAGCCCGTGTCCTGGTCTCCTGCAGCTGAGCAGTTTTTACTCCTGGGACTGTAAACAAGAGTGCTCCCATTGATCTCAAGGCAAGAGCTGGTACATACAGTGAGACTAAAAATGTGGCCATCTGAAAACGAATTGACATTAAACATGAGTAAAACAGAGATCTTGTATTTAGCTAGATTTCCCTCTGTAGAAATGCCAAGTAGGGTAATGGTAGATAGAGTTCAAAAACAGGTCTCCAACAAGTATGTAACCTTAGTGCTATAATGAACCAGGTTGTAAAGAATGCTTTTTCTAAACTACAAATGTTGCAGAGGTTACCACCATATCTCAATGGAAATGACTTAAAGACTGCACTTCATTCACTTGTTACCTCTTCAGTGGATTACTGTAATTTGCTATATCCAGGTCTCCCAAATAATACTATCTGAGCCTTACAGTATGTGCAAAATTCAGCTGCGCGTTCTGTGTCTGGGGTTCCTGTTGTGTCAACATATGCACCTCTATTATTAAAATATCACTGGCTCCCAATTGCTTGGAGAATTAAATTCAAAATTATCATGCTGGTCTATAAGGGCATAAATACGTTGCCCCCCCCCCCCTTGCTTTTTTAAAGCTGCTTTAAAATTTTATCAACCGACAAGGATATTAAGATCAGCCACACAGATTTTACCGAATGTATCATCTTTTAAAATGGTGAGGGTAGATGAATCAAGAGAGCGATTGTTTTATGTGCAGGGTCCTTTACTGTGGAATAACTTGCCACAGGGCGTAAAAGCGGAACCAGCTATGTTAAAATTCAGAAAAATGTTGAAAGTTGCTCTTTCTCAGCAAGCATATAATTTGTAGGAGCATTAACAGGGAATATGACTCCTTATGCAGGAAATAACACGGCAGATGTAGTTAATATTTTTTTGTGTGTCCTTTAATGTTTTTAGGTTTTATGTTAAGACAGGTTTTAATGTGCTGTTATGTGTTAATGTTTTTTAATGAGGCCTGGAATATTTATTGTTTTTATGTATTTCATTTGAATTTAATGATTATTATGAATGTTATGTAAATCACTTAGAAATGTTGCTAGGTGGTATATACATTTTTTAAACAAATAAATACTCTGGCCCTTCATCATGGATGGCTTTAAATGTTGAAGGTAGCAGCTTAGACTCAGCTCTGGATAACTGCCAGCCAGCGTAATGATTTCAACGCGGGAGACACATGATCTCATAATGGAGATCCAGTTACCAGATAGACATTGCGGGAGACCCATATAAAAGGCACTAAAATAGTCCAGCATGGAAAATACAAAAGCTTGTAAAGCTGCTCTAAAATCATCCTTTTCTAAGGTAAACCTTAGTTCGCGGTTTGCGGAGCTTAAAGAAATACCCTGATTTAACCATGCCTGCTAACTGTTGCCGAAAGGAAAAATCTGAATCCATCTGTACCCCCAAATTCCTAACTGAAGTTTGAATTGAAGGGTCCAGCCTCTCTGAGCACAGTTGTATTGGCAAGCTTGATCTGGAGGAATATATAAAGGTCGATTTTAAAAGCCGTATGTGCACCAAAGCCAGGAGATGTGCGAGTGTCTGGGCCGACGCTCGCTGCATGGATTTTAGAAAGCACACGGGTAGGCGAGTGCCTCCCGGTATGTGCACAAATCAAAAGGTTTAAGAAAGGGACGGGGCGTGGGCATTCTGGGAGGTTACCTTGAAATGTGCACGTAAGTATGTAGGCTCAAAAAGCGCACTGAGGTCCCCTACCGCGTAACTTTACTTCTACTATCGACGGCATGTAAGTATTAAAATAAACTAGGCAAGTCAACGGGGGTAAAAGGAAGGCTATATAACAGGGGGTTAGAAAGTCAGATCTGTTAACTGGGCGAACTGGGAAAAAGGGCTATTGCGTCAGCATGCGGTTGTTTTTAACCCCCCCCCCTCCCCCCCACTTACGCGGCAGAGCTGGCATTTGAATGCACATGTGTGCACGGTATGACATAAAAGCCCATTTTTGAGCTTTGGGTTTACTCAATCATTCAACATAGCTGCTCATGACACATAAGCCCATTTTTGGAGGCTTCACCTTTTAAGATGGTTGCTACATGACGTACAAGTCCATTTTTGGAGCTTTAGGTTTATCCAATCAGCCAAAATGGCCGCCGGATGACGTATAAGCCCATTTCTGGACTCTGGGGGTTTTCCAACCAATTCAAAATGGCCCCCTCATGACGCACATGCCCTTTTTTGGACACACGCGTTCATGGTCCGCTTTCCCGAAATCGGCAGGACTTTTTGATTTAAAGGTCAGCGTCTTATAGCCACCAACTGTCAATCACAGATCGGCCAGATGAAGCAGACCCAGATCGCACACGTAAGTTTTGAAAGAGATTTCTCAACTTAACATTGTTCTTTACTATAGGGACACTTATTGATGTCTCTAACATTTTTTGTAGTGTGCAAAGAGTCTCGATCTTAGACGGCATTATTAATGACCACTCTAAACTAAGTAAGTGTCCATCACAGTTTACCTCCGTCTACATGTAGATGTTATCACATCATTTCAAGTATTGTGTTGCATATTATCGTTTCAGGTATTTATGACAGTGCCGAGATTAATGTTCAAAGTGCCGACATCATGCTCATAAGTGATTCCCTGACGAAGAATTGATTTTCGAAACATTGCAATGTCGGGATGGATATACAGATAGCATGAAGATATTTCAACTACCATGATCTTGGCGCCATAGCAGTGAGTACAACAGTCTGGTAAAACATGACATTGTATACCAGCATATCCACTTCAGTGGACTCATACTTGACTTCATTGATAGCTTTACAAATCATGAAAGCATCATACATTCTGGGGTAACATATCCTTCATCCACAACTGTGGGGTTGGAGTATCAGTAGCCTTATAGGCATCAGTAGCCTATCTAAGGCACCATATGAGGTTTTCCCTAGATGCTTTCTCACAATCCTTACATTTGTGCTAGACTCTTTCACATATATTCACATTTAAAACTGTGCATACGTGTACATGCATGCAGCTGATTTTATACCATGTGCGCACATACGCACGTATGTTATAAATTGGCTGCGTCCACTGGCACAAGCCAGAATGCACGTCTATATATTTTAGACCACATTTTAAAAGCTAATCCACTTTACAGACGAAGACAACTAAACTAACTTGAATCTTTTGATCTGGCTAAAACTGATGGGTATGAGCCTCCGGAAAAAGTGAGTAGCCAAAAATATCCACTTATGGGATTCCCGTGGACTTTCTCCCTCCGCACAATGTTACCTGATTTATCACAAAGGTCTCTTCCATTCTGTGCTATGGGTGAAAGTTAAGATAAATCAGGTCCCTAAATGAATCATCAGTCATGAGCTAGAAGTGGTGTAAGAAGTGAAGAACAAGCAAGACAGGTGTGCTAGGAATCTAGAGCAATGCCATTTTATTCAACAGGAGGAACAATTCTACCACCAGTATCAGCGATTGCATCGTCGTCAGCTGGAACCCAGGGAGGCTTTCTGAAACTTATAGAACAGAGGCAAGCAAACCTTTTTTGCTGTGGCCCAAGATGGGGTTACTATATGTGTTGTGTACACATGTACATCTCTGTATATAAATAATATATCTGCAACCCCCTCGTCAGGGACCTCCTGGAATTCAGGGGCACACTGTTATCCCTGGAGGCACTTTTCTCACAAAATTCCTTCTTCTCACCACAATCACACCGTCTTCTTGCCCTGGGGGTGTCCTGGTTCATTCCAGCGGGGGGGAGGATAAACCTCCAAGGTCCTGGGCTCATGGAGGTGGGGACCGCAAACAGTCTCTCACTTCTTGTAAACTATCTTGCTGCACAGTATTCATACATGGAATGGCCTGGCTTGAAGGCTGAAAGGCGCTGGTCACTGGGTGGGGTGGGGGGTTCAAAGAAACTTTACTGCAAACCAAAAAATACGTAAAGTTCAAAATATTTCTCCAAATAATCTCACAAAAATAAACAGTCCAAAAGTGCCTTTTTTTTCTCAGTTTTAATAGCTGAGCTGGTATCCTTTATTATGGCAAATACTAGGAACAAACTCAAGAGGGCCAGTGCAAGGCTATTAAGCACTCTCTAGGCAAACCTTCAGCTTTGCGCCAGCCCCATCCCAGACCTCCTCCCCTGGCCCACCCAAACAAATAAAAATGATGTATTTATAATAACAGATTTACATGAAAAAGGACTTTCAAAGTACAGTTTTCTGAGATAAACTATCACTTACAGCAGTGCATATACATATAATATATAGGGGTAGATTTTATAAATTTACGCGTGCGTGTACTTTTGTTCGCGCACCAGGCGAACAAAAGTATAAGATATACTTTTATAAGATAGCCACGCGTATCTTATAAAATCCGGGGGTCGGCGCGCGCAAGGGGGTGCACATTTGTGCAACTTGCGTGCGCCGCGCTGAGCTCTGCGCACGCTGCCCGTTCCCTGCGAGGCCACTCCGAAATCGGAGCAGCCTCGGACGGAACTTCCTTCTACCCCCCCCCCCCCCCCACCTTCCCCTCCCTTCCTCTACCTAACCACCCCTCCGGCCCTATCTAATCCTTCTCCCTACCTTTGTTATGGAAGTTACGCCTGCCTCTAGCAGGCATAATTCTGCGCTCGCCAGCGGGCTGCTGGCGCGCCATCACCCAACCCAGGGGCTGGTCCGGAGGCCTCGACCACGCCCCGGGCTGGCGCCACGCCACCAACATGCTCCCCGAAACGCCCCAAAATTTGCGCCGCCCACCCAACACGCCTCTGACATGCCCCCTTTACGAAGCCTCGGGACTTACGTTCGTCCCGAGGCTTGCGCGTGCCACCAGGCCTATGCAAAATAGGCTCGGCGCGCACGTAAACCCTTTTAGAATCCAGCTCATATTGTATGTCAACCCTTTTAAAAGGCAAAACAGAAACTTGGAACCCATATGGCATTAGGCCTATTGGATGTAGGCTTGGCACTCAAAGCCATGAGTAAAGCGAATTACAATATAGTAAACCTCCCATAGCAAAACAGCAGACTACCTGCCAGCATTCAATTAGTAACGACCCTACCTCTGAAAAGGCAATGCTGTAAATATTATACCAGTCCTTAAACATCAATACACCTCTTATTAGAAAACAGAGCAAGCTTAGCTGTTATAAAACCCTACACAGAAACTATACGCTAGCAGAATACCTCAAGTTTGATCACACATGCAGAACACAGGCACTATTAAAAAGAATATTTCAAAATAGCTGACAAATAATAACAAACATAAAAATTTAAAAAAAGTTCCAACCTCCAAAAATTTTTTTGAAAAAAGCAGACACATCAAATAACACCCAATAATTAAAACTAACAAGGATATAAATCAACCACTCTCTATACTGGGAACTTTTGATTTCCAGATGCCCTGAGATTGTCATGGATTAGTTGATGTGGTGGGGAGCGGAGGTTGTTGTGCACAAACCACCTCCTTTCTCTCTCATTTACATACATACATACATACATACATGTTCACTTTCTCTCTCACATACAGAGACACACATATATATAGGCTCTACCACATACACAGATGCTCTCTCACTTATGCACACATGCTTTCTCGCTCTCATACTCTCTCTCCCTCACATACACATATCCTCATTCACTCAGACAGGCCCCCCTCTCTATCTCACATGCACACCCACCCTCACAGAGGCTCCCCCCCCTCTGTCTCTCTTACTCACACATGTACCCTTGCTCCATCATACACCATCATACAAGCTCCCTCTCTCTCACAAACATACACCCTCACACAGGCTCCCTCTCTCTCTCTCTCTCATACACACACTCTCTCTCTCTCACACAAACACACATGCATACTCATTCCCTCACACAGGCTTCAAATCACTCACTCATACACATTCCCTCACACAGGCAACCTCACTCCTTGCACATGTTCATACACACACCACACACACCACACACATCCTTCCACTCACTCTCACACTCACATAGGCTTACAAGCTTTCTTGAACTCTCATTATGGGCTTCTCCTTCTTCCTTCAGGTAGTATGGACTCTGAATACTGGTCTGTGGATAAGATAAAGTGTCACAGCGCAAAATAGCTGTGCACAAAATACATGAAATATAAAGAGAGACAGAGGTCTGGGAGTCTGAATTGTCAAATCTGCAGTACAAACCTATAGGTAAATAGCTGCTGAAAGAGGTCAATGTAGTCAAATAACTGGACGTGGAGGCTGCGTATTATCCCCAAAATGCTTACATAATAAGTAGTTTACACATGGCAAGGTACAGAATAATAATATATGGCAAAGTTGATGGCATTCAAATATCATTTAAATGTTTAGGAAGTGCTGCCAATTTGACAGGTCAAACTCCCATTCCTCTATGTGGATATGCATTTGATGCCTTCAGTGCACTGAGATTTTTCTTGAGCTATAATTGCCATTTTTTTGTCCAGTTTTTCTCTTGTCCCTTGGTGCAGAGAGAGAAAACCTGAACTAACCCTAAAACTATATTTCACTGCTTCCTTTCTCAATTTATTGTTAGCCAATTTTGCAGTCACATCATCCATCTGTTGTCCCACTCATCCTCAAGATGAGTCTTTGACCCAAAGTTGAGATGGGCATTTATGGCATTTTCTGAGTTCAGGAAATTTTGCCTTTGTCCCACCCTGTATTTAATTTGCCATAACACCTTTCTATAGAGCATTGCACTCTCTTGAAGTGTACATAGTTTTCTTCTATTGTCTTTCATTTTTGTATATTATAGACAGCTCTTCTTTTATGACACTTTTTAATTAATTATTTTGTTTGTATTACTTCTAATTGTTTAGATTGCATCATATATGTATTTCTGTTCTTTTTATGTATTACTTAGTTTTTAACAAGTCCTAATATTATGTTTTTTATACCTTTGCTGTTTTCCGATGCTTTCATATTACGTTTTTTGTCTCCTGCATCTCTCTTTGAGCTACTTGGGAAGCGGGTTATAAACCTATTAAAAAATAAAATACTGGGAAGTCAATTTGGAAAAGTCTGCGTAAGGCATCAAATGTGTGTAACTGGGGCCTGCAGAGATTTGTGTGGAAGCCTCACAGTTTATAAAATACCGCATACTTCTGTCCCAAAAGTATGCATGTATGTTTCAGTAAGCGCGTTCTTTTGTAAAGCAAAGAAACAAATTCTTTCCATAAATATTTTTGTAACACTGCGTATGCAATAGTTGTAACGTGTGCACATAATAACCCAGAGTTAAACCTGGAGTCAGGTATTTGCTAAAGTAAGCACAAATACTCGGCTTCTGAAAATAGTTATTTCTGCACGTGCTTGGAATCACCAGTTCACCCAGACCCCCCCACCACTTAACCCAGATCCCCCCACCCAAAAACTACAGACAAAAGACAAGTCCAATTTCACATTTGTGACTGAATGAGCAGCTGTAAAAGCACATGGAGAAGTTTGGTACTGAATGCGTATATACCTCTTACGAAATAGCAATTTATGTGCGTACATCCGCACCTAGCCAGAAAGCACCCCAAAACGGCCAAGTTTGTTCCCTCCCCTCTTAACATTTACACGCAATGCTGCAAGTATGTGCGTCCTCATGAGTTTTCTCAAATTGCTTCTAGCTGGTACACACTACTTACATGAGTATATGCTGATTTTTACATGTGGAAACTCACCCCTAAATGAACATCTTTTGTACACGGATTCATTTTGGTATGTTTTAATGTTTTGTTAGTTTGCTGCTAGTCTGTGTTGTTAACCTGTTTGGATGCATTCTGGTTTGCTCACATATAGTATCTTATCTCGGATCCTCGTCTGTATGCATCAGTCTTTTATCTGTAAATCTGTGAACCTATTTATCCGTCACATTGTAGAAAAAAAAGCAAAGATGTGGCATGATTTGCATGTTGCACCACTTTGTTAATCATGAATAACATTAATACTAATGAAGTCTTAAGCAGAAGTTTCACCTCTCTCAGTGCTGGAGAGGGGGCTCCGCCCTAGTCCCGCTGCCTCTCTCTGAGTAAGGGCTTAGAGTGGAAACTTTCCCTCCCACAATCTGTGACTAAACTGTTAGCACAGCTCCAGCACTTCCTTCTGTGACTAAGGGGCTCAGCCCTGCTTTGCCTATTTATTGAGTGCTCAGCCTTCACGCTGCATCTTTCCTCTGATCTCCATTGGGTCGAGCTGGCCTTGAAGTGAAGTGTTGCGGCTGATAGGTAAACCTCATCTCCTCTGGCAGATGCTTTCTTTGTTCCTGCAGGTTATGTATCTTCCAGGAAGGCTTTAGTTTAGACAAACTAAGTAAACTGTCCACGAAGTTTTGAGCTAGCGTCTTAACTAGCCCTGCTAGACGAATGCAGCGCTGTACAGACATGTAAGGGACAGTCCCTGCTCCAGAGAACTTACCGTCTAGTCAAGATAGCTAGAGAAGAACTTTGTCATTTTCCCCCTTCTTTTCCTACCCTTTTATTTCAATCATTTTGTACATTACTTTGGCAGCACATTTCACATTGTGTAAATTTTTTCAAATCAACAAGTGAGGAGATCCAGTGTTTCAGATTTAAAAGCAACCTTAAAAAGATGTCTTTTTGGGTGGGAAATGAATATGATCAGAGATGGAGCATGATGCACTAACTCAGGAAAGAAATGCACAATTTTTAAATGAGGGTGCACAATTATTTTATGCTAATGACCAATTTTCTCTCAACTTTTTGAAAGACTATGCAAACATATTGTTTTTGTGAAACATTTTATAAGCGAGCTCAAATTTGTGCACTACGAGCCAGTATAATGCAAAGAATATCAGGAGTTTTTGTGCACACTATGTTTTGATGTGTGCACAGAGCTCACGACCTGTGAGTGCATGCACACGTGCACAGCATAGAGGGAACAGTGCTAATGACTTGTTTAAAAAGAAATAGGTGCCCGGCACTGAAGGCTTGAGCCAGCTATGGCTGGACAGATCCTGCACCACTTTTAGCTCAGAGTTAACTGTTATAAATGTCAATAAAATTGTAAATTATTACTGGTGAGCACCAGTAATAACTTATGTTCCTGTAAGGTTATCACAGTCATATCCCACAGTATTTCTGAAAAAGTGTCCCTTAAAGAACAGTAAGCAAACCACTAAACAAGAGGTTTTTTAGGTTTTTTTTAAGCAACTGGAAATGTTTGTTTTAATTGGATCTTGTCAAACTGAAGGACACTTCAGACATTTCTAACCCATTTTTTTTTTTTCTGATTTTACTTAGGAAAATGAATTCAGCTTTTCCACTGAAGTGTTTTTCTGGCATAGCCATACTGCTATGCCTCTCTTTTCACCAAGTCAAGCCACAGGTAAGACAAACACATTTGGTATTCTTACACTCGAAGCAGGTGAGAAAATTACACTGCTTAGCTGCTGAGGTAGATACATTAAAAGGAGGTAAAAACAGATTGAGAAGAGAATATTAAATGTAGTCACAAGCCTTGCATGAAATCCTGCTTTGAAGGGAAGCTGATATATTGCAGGTGCAATACTGAATGTTGCTTACTGAATACGCTTTGTTTAGGGGTCATTTGCAACTTAAGCAAAGTGGTCATTTTAAATTGTAGTTAATTGCACTATGGTAGAAGATTGAATGTCATGTTCTTGGTTTTTTATAATTAATTTAACTTGCATAACTATCTTTTTTTGGGAGGGGCGGGTGCAAGGGTTACAGCAGGTACTGTTGTAATAGCTTCTGAATCTGATTCTTTTTAAAGTAAAATATGCCTCTTCTTTTGACAGGTTCCAGATTCTCAGCCAGTGGCTAAATGGTAAAGACATTTCAGAACTGTATGTGTATGAGCTATTACGTCATCTGGAATTTATATGTTTCAAAAATCATAATTAGCTTCAAGGGAGAGTCATGAAAACTGGTGGCATATCATCTGCTTTTATGGCAACTATTTGTAGAGGTTACTGGCCACTTTAATGAGCTTTGATTTATACAATTCAATACTGTGTGAGAAGTGAGAGGCAGACCTGGAGTAACACAGCCCACCATTACTACTTCATAAATTAAGAAAAATACACCGTGTCAAATATGGAAACATGGCAAAAGCAAAATACAAAGCTGATACATTCATGAATTTGTGTGTGTGTCTGGTGTCCTCTCCGCACAAAATTTTCAGGAAACATCAGGGATTCCAAGAGGATCCTGGCAAGAATAATTTTTTGGAAGGGGATCCACATATACCAGGGGTAACCAACTCTGATTCTCAAGAGTTGCAAACAGGTCTGGTTTTCAGGATATCCACAATGAATATTCATGAAATATATTTGCATACAATGCCCCGCCTTGTATGCAAATCTATCTCATGACATATTCATTGTGGATATCCAGAAAACCAGACCTGTTTGCGACTCTGAGGATCAGTCGGCCACCCTGGACATATACACCAGGATGTGCCCATGTCCCAGAACAAAAACTCAGTTAGTTCTGCATGGAACTTCTTGTTTATTTTACATGCTCCTTCCATAGTGCGTTACACCGACCTGATGTTTACCCTTTTGTAGTATATAATGGTCGTCCTAAGTGATCATGTCAGCTGCAATTCATATGTTTCACCTGTTTTTAAGCCTTTCATATTCTGTAGTTTATAATGCAGAGTGCTCTAATTGTTTAAATTCAATGCTGTTTTATCTTTATCTATTTAATGTATAATTTTACCATTGTAGTCCACATAGAGTTGGCGATAGTGAGGACTAGAAATTTAAAAAATAAATAAATAAGAGCCTGGTCTATGGCCTGATTTGTCATAGGAACTACATATAGTCCAGTGATAATTTAAAAATATCAGATGCTGAGGCTTGGATGCCTAAGAATATTGTCTAGGACACTGGTTCTCAGCCCAGTCCTCGGGACACACTCAGCCAGTCACATTTTCAGGATATCCACAATAAATATGTGTAAGATAGATCTTTATACAATTGGAGACAGCGCATGCAAATCTAACTCATGCATACTAATTGAGGATATCCTGAAAACAGTGCTGGCTGGTTGTGTGCTGAAGACTGGATTGAGAACCACTGGTCTAGAGGTAAATTACCAGATCAGCAACACCCCAAACCTGTGTTTTTGTTTAATGAAGGAATTATGTAGAGAACAGAAGGTGCAGTAACTATTCTTAACAACAAAATTTCATATTAAATTCAAACTTCATTAAAGATGACAAGATTATTTGCTGAACAAATCCAGGAGGGTTTTATTGGAGCATCCATCAAAAAGCAAATGTATATAAGCAATATAGCACAAACCAATCCCTCGACTTGTACAAGTTTCACCAGAGACACTGCCTCAGGAGGGACAGGGCACTGCATTTGTCAGAAAGGAAACATCAAAAAGCGGTCTATGTTCAGTGTAAAGAAAAAGGAATTATACAAATATAGGAAATATACATATTCTGTAAATAGTTGACCTAGTGTCTATTCTTCTATTTGTTGTTTTTTTTTTAAAGGTGAGGATTGTTCTGACATCTGGAAGAAAAATCCAGAGTCTGGTAGTGGAGTATACTCAATAAAACCAGCAGGGGCACCACAAGTTTACCAGGTAGGAACATAAATGATCTTTAGCTTAATTATAAAATGTATTGAGACTTTGTAGGACACAGAGACTAACATCTATCAAAACAAGAATTACCTGTTTGCAGCATCCAAGCAGTTTTAGGGGTAGGCAGCTCCAGCTCTAGAGTGCCACCAACAAGTCTGGTTTTCAGGATATCCACAATGGAAATATATGAGATATTGGCATGCACGTTTATCTCATGTATATACATTGTGGATATCCTGAAAACCAGACTTGTTGGTGGCACTCCAGGAGCTGCCACTCCTGAAGTAGTTCATATATACAGTACATATTAAACATCTAGTGAAGAAACACATGATAAAAGATACACCAGCATCAGGGATACAGCAATTTGGGGCCTGATTTTCTAGGACTTTGATTATTGTTGAATTAGGAACGTACTCCGATACGTTACACCCTTGGGAATTGCTATGAATTAGAATCATAATCTTAATTATTGTTTGACCTAGAATAGATCAGAGATTGCAATGATTATGATCCCTCTCCAATGTTCATTTTTAAAAATTGATCACAGGTTAACAGAAGATATGCTTCAGTAATTTAAATGTGGAATTTATATATGTTCTACTCTAAACAGTGCATTAAGTATTATATGTTAATCTATGGAAAAGATGGCAATGGCATTCCCTACTCTGAAAGCAATGCCCAGATCAGTTGTAGAGTTCTTCCAGCTTTTAGGATATCCCTAAAGAAAATGCATGCACTTCTTCAACTACATTAAAATCTAAGACATGCCTATTCATTAAGGATATCCTGAAATCCCAACCGGTTTTTTGCCCTTGAGAACCAGAGGATCCCCACCCCTAACCCTTGATTAATAATAGAGCAGGGGCTCTCAACCAGTCCTCAGGATACCCCCAGACAGTCAGGCTTTCAGAATATCTACCATGAATATTCATGAGATGGATTTGCTTGCACTGCTTCCATTGTATGCAAATCTATCTCCTGCATATATTCCTTGTGGATATCCTGGAAAACCTGACTGGCTAGATGTGTCCCAAGTACTGGATTGAGAACCGCAATGTAAAGAGATAAGTGCTTGGATGAGAAAAAACGAAAGATTCTATTTAAATGAGCTGCAATCTACAGCAGTAACTCATTTTTCCATGGCCGCCCCATGCACAGGTTTTCTGTGAGATGAACAAGGACGGAGGCTGGACAGTCATACAGAAACACGATGGTGCAGACTCCCTGAGCTTTTGACAAAGGTTGGGAAGAATATAAACAAGGATTTGGAAACCGTGGAGGTAGGTGGTAGAGAGTCTGATTTGGGGGCTTTTATCCTGCATCACACACAGAGCCTGGTTGTGATGCAGAGGAACATATTTTCTAGCGATCTGCATAGAGAGGAAGGAGGCAAAATGAAGCTTTCCATGAGGCAGAAGTGACTGCACTACACCGGGACTTCCAAAAACCTGTCCTGATGGCTCAAAAAGCCAGTCAGATTTTCAGGACATCCACCAAGGATATGTATGAGAGAAATTTGCAAATGTCCCTCATTCATATTAATGGTAAACGTTCTGAAAAAACTGATTGATTGTGGGGTCACCAGGACAGGTTTGGGAAGCACTGCCGACTAAGATCTTCAGAAGCCATCGCTGTAATGAAGGAGCCTGCTAGTTCTTTTTTCTCAATACTCCTTAAATTGGCCTTCTTTAGTACCTTCTCTCTGCTCCACAGGTCTTTTGTATTGGGATGAACAGTCCCTTTTAAATGAAAATCCTGGCAATTAGTAATCAGAAATATTTCAGAGCTTCAGGAACCACATGGCAATCTGAAAATCCAAATCGGATTCACCTTTTGATTTTTTTTTTTTAAATTTGATTTATGTTTTGCTTTTTGGCACCCCAAAGCAGATTGTACCTTACATAAATGCTTGCATTGCTGTTTTGTGGTCCGTGACGCGTCCTTACATTATGCATTTTTAAGGACAGTTAAGTTTTGCTAGCAGTTGTGCTGACCGAGAGGTGCCAAAATCTCTGAGAGCTCTCTTGCACGGTCTTAGTCCAAATGAAGTATTGCATTTCATTGCTTCTCTTTCAAACATAAGTTCAAGGCGATTTACAAATTCACTTACAGTTGGTAGATCCCTGCCCCAGGAACTTGCGGTCTGACTGGATTATTGTGGGGAAGAGTGTCTTTGCAATATAGAGCCCCCCCTCCCCAGCAAACTATTGCGGCAGTACTGCAGTGCAGGTTTTTTAAACACGGCACAAGTGCATGGCAAAAAATGGTGCCGCAGAACCGTGCGATGGCAGCCCACCTTGAACGGAGGGGGTGTCACCGTTGTTTAAAGGGCCAGCTGCAAAATCCCTTCTCAAAATTAGCCAAAATTTCACCCCAGGGTCTTTGGAGACCTCCGCTGCCTTCCAAAGTGGCTCTGGCACCCCAGAAGAAAACCAAAATGAGACAAACCACACGGCAATGGCCTGCTCTCTTCTCCAATCCCTCCCATGAATTAAAAACAAGTTCCCCTTAGCCTTACCCCCCATCCAAATAATGAAATATCCCTGGGATCTAGTGGTTCACATCCAACCAAAAAAAGGATTCTGGTGGTCGGAGGGTCAGCCAGACTCTCCCACCCTCCAATACCCTTCATTCTAATCATTGGTGTCCAGTGGGGGCCGAGAGTGACTCCTAGCTCCGGGCCCATCAACACCATTTTTCAAAATGGCATTGACCTGACCTTGGCCCTGTCATTTGGGGCAAAATCCAGAGACCGGACCTAGGCCACTTAGTGTTCTAGAATTATCCTCCTCGTTCATGATGTGTCTACACCATTTTTTTAGTTATTCACCAGTATGTAAAAGCCATGAACGGAAAAGATTCATTATCAGCATTACATTAGTGCATCTATTCACAGAAATAAGATAGTAAAGTGAAAAGCAGAGTTAGAGAATATTTATTAACATCTAATTTACAGAGCACGATATTCCAGACATGCAAATCTTCTGCACTCCAGCACTGCACCATTGTCCGTGTCCTTGAATGATCTTTATGAAATCATTTCTACTCTCTTTAAGGTGAACACTGGCTGGGTCTGGACCCCATTTATTACCTGACAAACCAGGCAGGCAAGACAGCTCAGCTATTAGTGAGCCTGGAAGCTTTCAGCAATGCTAAAGCCTATGCACAATATGCATCCTTCAAAGTCGGCAATGAAGAGAATGGCTATCATCTTTCATTAGGTGCATACTCTGGTACTGCAGGTGAGTATTCAATGAAATCTTTTATATACTGGCAGAGCAGAAATGGAGTGTTGCATGGCAGAATTCCACCCTTGTGTAAGGTTTATCCTAAGTCTTGTGTTAATCTTCCAAGAAGAAAGCAAACCATGGCCAAAATGATGCAGACATACCAAAACAGACATAGATAAACAGGCTGAAGTTCAAATTTTAACAGCTGCTTCTCAAAGACAAGGTGGTGGCCTCTGTCAGGCCAGGTTAAGAGGTCTGTGCGTACCAGGGTCCTTCCTCACTGCAGCACTTCACGGTGGCACACACTGTTTCTAACCAGGGACTTTGTGATTTAAGCCTCAAATGTCCTGACTGTCCACCACTAAGTTATAAGAGCAGGGTCGCTACAGTGAGCTCATATCCTTCCCCTTTTCACTCTTCCCTGCCACTGTGCCAGCTTCCCACTTATAGGAAAAATATTATTTCTGACATTCAGAAAGTAAAAAGCTACACACAGGATACAGGCTAAGATCTGATGCCTTGAAGCTGGCTTTCTTCTTTGGTACAGTAGAGTAGGTCACAGGCACAATGACAACTTGGCTCAAAGCTCTTTCAGTTAGCCTGGTGTTGGTAAGAACAATTTACACATCACAGGGATCTAATGTTGAAGTTCTCCTTGTATAGTTCTGAGAGCAGCGTAAAATGGAGAAGATGCTACATGCATGGAAGGAATGATAATGTAGAGGCGCAAATCCACGTAGTGCTTGAAACCAGTTTCATGGCAAGTCAGAATGGCTCTGCTGTTTCCCTTCACAATTCATTAATGACTAGCCTCATGTTTAACTAACACTGGGATATCAAAGACCCAAGAAGGCCAGCTCCCATGCTCTCTCTATCCCTCTTCATCAGATAGATGCACCTTTTGATTGAAATGATCATTTTCCCATTATCTCCCTCCTAAATGTTCCCGTCTCGGATGCATTTTAATGGGAGATTTAAGACTTGGAATGAAGTTTATTTAACACAGAGCTTGCCGGTTGTAATTATGCCACAAAACTGCAGCGGCAAAAGAGTGTATTACCCACCTTCTATACCACTTCAGCTCAAAAAACTACAGCAGGAGCTTTTTCCTCTATCAGAGGAAACTGTTGGAACAAATTAAAATAGCTGGAGCAATTAGGGGAATGGTTCTCAACCCAGTCCTTGGAAGCACCCAAGCTGGTCTGAATTTGTAGTTATCCGTAATGAATATCCATGAAATATATTTGCATATGCTAGGTGCCCAACGTACGTAAACATATGCATATTCATTATGAGGGCCACAAATCAGTCTGGTTTTCAGGCTCCCTAATGACTATGCATTAGATATTTTGCATACAGTGAAAGCAATGCATGGATAACATTTACCACTCTCAATTCAGGGTCTAGAGTGCTTTCACTTTTCCATTGGTAAGTACTTATCAGCTTCTCAGGAAAACCTGAGAAATGACAGCGACAATGACTTATTTACCAACAATATAAAACTTTATTTTTATAATCTGCACTTGAACTGTTGTATTCATTATCAGTGATAAAAGTACCATTACACCAAGTATTCATTAAATGAATGCCAATGATTATTTTTCTATAATTATCTTTCTGATTATTTAAACAGATTTCACAATTTCCCAGTCCCTTATCTCAGAATTGTTGTTACTTGTAGCTTTCTTCCATGAGAGGGGTCCATTTCTGAAGTAATCTTCCCTATGAAGATTCTTCTGGCTGCTCTGCTTTTAGTAGGCCATTGGTCCATCTGAAAGGAAAGTGCTGGAAGCCACTCAGATTTTCACTGGCCTCTGGTAATACAGGGCTGCTGCCTCCCTTGGGGGTCTGTGTGGGGCCAGGAATTCTGCACTGACCCTGAAGAGGGTAAAAGTAACAGCAGCCATCTGAGCATGCTTTATGCCAGGGGTAGGCAACTCCAGTCCTTGAATGCCACAAGCCAGCCAGGTTTTCAGGATATCCACAATGAATCCGTATTTACATGCAATGGAGGCAGCGCATGCAAATGCATCTCATAAATATTCAGTGTGCATATCTTGGAAACCTGACTGGCTTGTGGTGCTTAAGGGCTGGTGTTGCCCGCTACTATCTTAATGAGAAACTCACTCTAAAAATACAGTCCGGGGGGGGGGGGTTACACATGCAAAGATATCACATGCATATTCATTAGGGATAGCCATAAAACTTGACCAGTTTGTGTT
Source organism: Rhinatrema bivittatum (assembly GCF_901001135.1). Lineage (NCBI taxonomy): Eukaryota > Metazoa > Chordata > Amphibia > Gymnophiona > Rhinatrematidae > Rhinatrema > Rhinatrema bivittatum. Next base: position 80,577,691 of record NC_042623.1, read on the forward strand.
CCTCTAGGTTTGCAGTTTGACACTACTAAGTGTCAAACTGGGTTGGGATAAGCAACCCCAGTCCTCGAGTATTATATGCTGGCCAGATTTTCAAGGTATCCACACTGAATATTCACGAGATGTATTTGCATGCACAACCTCCATTGCATGCAAGTACATCTCCTGCATATTCAGTGTGGATATCCTCAAAACTTGACCAAGCTTGTGACACTTGAGGACTGGAGTTGCCTTGCCCTCTCTCAAGGATTAGATTGAGAGCCCACTGTTTTAGGCCTGCCCGCTGGCTCCATGTTAACAAGGCAGGCTGAGTCAGTCCTGGTATTTACCCCATTGTAGCTGCGCTCTTGTAATCCTGATTGCCTTAGAAAAATCTGAATTAGAAATCCATAAAAGTAATTGAGTGAAGCCAGAGGGCATGCAGCCAGTTGATAATGCTTCAGTCCTTACGGTGACTTTCCATCACCATACGAGAGTTGTATTTTTAAAAAGACAAAGGCTTTGATGGTGTTTATGCTGCTCCAGGGTTAGAGGAGGTTATCACAGAGATTCCAGGAACAAGCTCTGATGTACACGGGGGTCACCAAACAGGAGGAGTCTGATTATATTACGATGGGCTGGTCACAAGGCTTATAAATAAGTCCATATATTCAATAGCAGGCCTCACGCAGAGGAATAACTCCACTCCAGTCAGTGCTGCTTTTCGGCCGGGTCGCTCACCTGGACCCTGTTCGAACTACGGCAAATTGCTTCCCCCCCCTGCAGCCAAAGTGGTAGAATCAGGCCGCTGGACCCCTGACCCCAGCAATGGCTTTTCATCATGATGACCAATGAGAAAGTGGTTTAAAAAACTAAATGATATATTCAATATAGGAGGAATATAAATATTCTAAATAAATAGCTCCAATAGTAGGGAAAACCATATTGGCTGCTGGGCATGGGTCACATAGCTAGAGAGTGAGCCCCACCCCCACACCCTATACTCTCAGCATTCTTAATAGCACAAACATTAAAAAGTACACCAATCCTTATTAAATGGAAGTTACGTTACAATTAGAGAATGTTAGGCAAAATCTACATCTAGCAGGTGAAATTTTTCCAAATCTGTGTTTGAGACCTCACCCTTTCTTCTCCGGGCTTGTGGCTAATTAAGAACATAAGAACATATAAAATGACTTAAGAGACTGAGAGTGCTGAGACTGGTCCCATGGGGCACTTTTGCGTTCCTAACACCGAGGGCCTGCATGTGAGGTCGGAACAGTACACATCCTTAAGGCTAACTGCCTAAAGCCTGAACCTCAAACAGCTGCAAAAATGTCTTTACCAGTTTCTGATGTGTGTTCAGACTCCGGAGATAATGAGCCTGAAAAATCAACTGCCCAAGGTGACCTTCCTAATCAAGCTCCTTACCCTCCAGAGGCCCAGCTCCCAGCTGATACTGAGAAAAGGCTCACAGAGGTTTCAGATGTTTTAGCACTGTTTGCAGAAACGTTCCCCATCAATGTTCACATTGCATTCTGGGGTTTCTCCAGACTCCAGGCTATAGTAGTGCCGCTCAGCCTCGAGTTTCCTCACATACATGATTCAACCATTGCAACTCCATAAGGAACCCCGAGGCTTGGACACAGGGTTAATAAAAACAGGCTTTATTTATAATCATGAAAAGTGAAAGGGTGAGCTTTCTGAAAGGTGATACACAGACTGGAGATGTAGCTGCAGAATTTTGCCAAGCTTTTAACCGTTTGTTGGTCAACAGAGATGCGATTTCAGAAATGTTTTTATTTGCTGCCCTGTCGTGGACTTTTTTCTTTATACATTTCAAGATTTATAACAACAAATATTGTAATTGTATACAGATAAACAACTTTAAAAGAGGAATGCAATTTGATGTTTTCAAATAATAACAATATTATCTGTTTTTTCTCTAAGCAAATCCAGGCGATACTAATTATAAATGAGCGATTTAAGGGAATCAAAGCAAAGCAGAGGAGATTAGTTACAAATCTCCTCTCTTAATAATCAGAGATAACAGCCAGAATCTTCATTTAGCTCTTAACCAATTTCTGTGTTTGGGGGATGGAAATCCAGAAATGCCTGCAGTTGGGATATCTGAAAAAAACCCAAACATATTTATGCTCCAAACACTTTATTTCACATCTGCATGGAAACTTCAGGATATATCCAGCTCCCCTGGCAAGGACTTCTGATTTTAATCTGTCCTGTCCTGGACTTGAGTACAGGGCTCAGCACATTTCTCACTTTTTATCCACTGTCTGCGGCCACCTTTATCTAAAAATAAATGAAGTGCTAAGAGGAACAGTTCATACTTGGCCTCGGTATAAGCTTGTGAAGTAAAGGTGCCTCGATTTAATCATCACGTCCTCTCTGTCACAAAGTTCAATCCAAGAATTTTGGTTTTTATGGGGTGTTTTTTAAAATGCAAATACAATTACTGAGCTTAGCAGAACTGCAGCGCATAATCCACCGTGTGACACAAGCAGGAACCTAAGCGTTTTGAAATCTATTTCTTTCTCAGGGGTAACTTGTTAGCCAATATCTGCTCGAGCTTTGCAAAGGAAGCAGTAGATTTCAAAACGTGTCGAGATCCTGCTTGTGTCACACTGTGGGTTCTACGCTGCAGCTCTGCTACGTAATTGTATTTGCACTTTAAAACCAAAAATGTTTGGTCGGATTTTGTGACAAAAAGGAAGTGATGATTCAATTTAGGAACTGTTACTTATTTTTAGATAATGGGGGAAGCGGGCAGTTGTTTAGTACAGCACAGTGTTTATTACTGTGTGGATGATTTCTGTTTCTCTTTGATTGGGAGAGGATTTTTATCAGTATTCTCACTTTTGATGGTTTTTGCATGAGGTGGGTTGCTCATCTTTTCCCTGCACAGCTGAATTACACACACACTAATTCGGTTACAGGGCTCTTTGTGTTATCATAGGCACAGGGTAATGTTTTGTCTTTGTGTGCAGGATCCATACGTGACCTGCACCATTTCCAAACTAGTTTGGAGTCACCAACTGTGGGCTTTCCTTTATGAATATTTAAAGCATTTCCTAGCAGCTCCTCCCTCAATCCTGAAACATGACTGACCAAAGTGTTGGCTTTGCTCACAGGAGACGCATTCCGAGGACAGAACGATGGCGAGGACCTCAGGAGCCAGGACGGCAGCAAGTTCAGCACCATTGATAGGGACAATGATGGTTGTGACCCCTGCAGAATGGGCGATAGGGCTTACAAGAGCTGCAGCCAGGATCGAAAATACTCTGGCTGGTGGTTCAGTAGCTGTGGCATGGCAGATCTGAATGGGGAGTGGCATTCCCAGGACGACTACAAAGACTGGGACTCCGGCGTGCACTGGGAAACCTGGAACAGCAGTGAATCACTGAAATCCAGTGTCCTCAAAATAAAAACAGCTTAATCCTCCAGACAATAAAGTTCCCACTGGGAAGGGATGGAAAGGAAAGTAATAGCTACAGGTAGCACCAATTGTTATATCAATAGAAGCTAGGAAACCTGAAACTGCATTGTATGGCCTTCTCCAGTGAGATACACACAGAAAACCACACAATAAAAATACTGCAACCTCTAATCATGTGGATTTTTATTCTCTTTTCTCCCATAATCTGTTAGTGGTCTCTCCCAGGACAGGCTCCCCAGGTCATGCTGATGACTCTTTGCAGCCCCAGAGCTGGAGGGGGCACCATCGGCACCACCGTGGCAGTAGCCACCTTCCCTCCGACCCTGGACCTCTGTGCGCTGGTTTCACACAATCATGGGCAGGCAGTAGAAGGCACTGCCCTCCTGATTCTTTACTGTGCTCCCTCCCCTCCCTCTGCAGCTCCTGTCTGAAGAATAAAGTCACTGCTGGGTTCCAGATTGGGCTGCAGTGTTGCCAAGTCCTTTCAGGAGTGTATGAGTGCAGTTCAGGATGTCCAGCAAAGAAAAGGTTATGGGCTGTTAAAGCAGAAAGGAGAAGCACTACTGTTTGTTAAACACTTCCTTCTGCAAGACTACAATTGGCAGAGGAAAGAGCAGGAGAAGAGCAGGAAAGAATATCTTTACCTTTTATATGCTCTCCATTTCCAAGGAGATCCTCTCCTTGCCTGCTAAACCCTGGGACCAGCTGATAGCCCCATCGGGGGCAGAAGTCAAGAGTCGAGAGCTGCATATACGATGGATACAAAATGAGTGAAAGGCAAGTGCTGATGCTTGTCTTTGGGTGGCCATCAGGACCTGGCAGGCTTTCGGAGTTGTAAGGAGGGAGGGGGAGACAGCAGGAGAAAAAGAGAGAGAGAGAGAGAGAAGAGGAGGAAGAGAGGAATGGGCAAGAAAGAAGACAGGCAAGGAGAGAGTGCAGGAAGATGAGAAGAAAGTGCAGGAGAGAGAATGGGAGAGGGAGAGAACAAGAAGAGAGGAGAGGCTGAAGAAGAGACAGGGAAGGGAAAGGAATGAAGAATTCACTGAAGAAAAAAGACAAAGAAGAAAAAAACTAAAATGGAAAATAAAAGGTAAAAAAGGGAGACATCACCACCACCAAAACACAGGCAGAGAGAAGTGGAACAGAGGAGGAGATAAAAGAGTGAGACGCAGAGCAGAAAATATAACCAGACAGCAACAGTTGGAAGGCTTACTCTATTCCCTTAAATAGAATGTTAATTCTCAGAGTAATTAATATAAAGAATCTTTGGCCCCAGTTCAATTGAGTAAGGTCTGCGTGAATGTTCCCCATGGAGAGGATTTATGCTCTGGAAGAAGCTGAATTTGAAGGCTTGATTTGATTTTTTCTGCTGTCTCTTTCCCTTTCTAAGAACATAAGAACATGCCATACTGGGTCAGACCAAGGGTCCATCAAGCCCAGATTTCTGTTTCCAAGAGTGGCCAATCCAGGCCATAAGAACCTGGCAAGTACCCAAAAACTAAGTCTATTCCATGTTACCATTGCTAGTAATAGCGGTGGTTATTATCTGTATCTTAATTAATAGCAGGTAATGGACTTCTCCTCCAAGATCTTATCCAATCCTTTTTTAAACACAGCTATACTAACTGCACTAACCACATCTTCTGGCAACAAATTCCAGAGTTTAATTGTGCATTGAGTGAAAAAGAACTTTCTCCGATTAGTTTTAAATGTGCCACATGCTAACTTCATGGAGTGTCCCCTAGTCTTTCTACTATCCGAAAGAGTAAATAACCGATTCACATCTACCCGTTCTAGACCTCTCATGATTTTAAACACCTCCATCATATCCCCCCTCAGCTGTTTCTTCTCCAAGCTGAAAAGTCCTAACCTCTTTAGTCTTTCCTCATAGGGGAGCTGTTCCATTCCCTATATCATTTTGGTTGCCCTTCTCTGAACCTTCTCCATCGCAATTATATCTTTTTTGAGATGCGGCGACCAGAATTGTACACAGTATTCAAGATGCGGTCTCACCATGGAGCGATACAGAGGCATTATGACATTTTCCGTTTTATTCACCATTTCCTTTCTAATAATTCCCAACATTCTGCTTGCTTTTTTGACTGCCGCAGCACACTGAAGCGACGATTTCAATGTGTTATCCACTATGACGCCTAGATCTCTTTCTTGGGTTGTAGCACCTAATGTGGAACCCAACATTGTGTAATTATAGCATGGGTTATTTTTCCCTATATGCATCACCTTGCACTTATCCACATTAAATTTCATCTGCCATTTGGATGCCCAATTTTCCAGTCTCACAAGGTCTTCCTGCAATTTATCACAATCTGCTTGTGATTTAACTACTCTGAACAATTTTGTGTCATCTGCAAATTTGATTATTTCACTCGTCGCATTTCTTTCCAGATCATTTATAAATATATTGAACAGTAAGGGTCCCAATACAGATCCCTGAGGCACTCCACTATCCACTCCCTTCCATTGAGAAAATTGCCCATTCACTCCTACTCTCTGTTTCCTGTCTTTTAGCCAGTTTGCAATCCACGAAAGGACATCGCCACCTATCCCATGACTTTTTACTTTTCCTAGAAGCCTCTCATGAGGAACTTTGTCAAACGCCTTCTGAAAATCCAAGTATACTATATCTACCGGTTCACCTTTATCCACATGTTTATTAACTCCTTCAAAAAAGTGAAGCAGATTTGTGAGGCAAGACTTGCCCTGGGTAAAGCCATGCTGACTTTGTTCCATTAAACCATGTCTTTCTATATGTTCTGTGATTTTGATGTTTAGAACACTTTCCACTATTTTTCCTGGCACTGAAGTCAGGCTAACCGGTCTGTAGTTTCCCGGATCACCCCTGGAGCCCTTTTTAAATATTGGGGTTACATTTGCTATCCTCCAGTCTTCAGGTACAATGGATGATTTTAATGATAAGTTACAAATTTTTACTAATAGGTCTGAAATTTCATTTTTTAGTTCCTTCAGAACTCTGGGGTGTATACCATCCGGTCCAGGTGATTTACTACTCTTCAGTTTGTCAATCAGGCCTACCACATCTTCTAGGTTCACCGTGATTTGATTCAGTCCATCTGAATCATTACCCATGAAAACCTTCTCCATTACGGGTACCTCCCCAACATCCTCTTCAGTAAACACCGAAGCAAAGAAATCATTTAATCTTTCCGCGATGGCCTTATCTTCTCTAAGTGCCCCTTTAAACCCTCGATCATCTAACGGTCCAACTGACTCCCTCACAGGCTTTCTGCTTCGGATATATTTAAAAAAGTTTTTACTGTGAGTTTTTGCCTCTACAGCCAACTTCTTTTCAAATTCTCTCTTAGCCTGTCTTATCAATGTCTTACATTTAACTTGCCAATGTTTATGCTTTATCCTATTTTCTTCTGTTGGATCCTTCTTCCAATTTTGAATGAAGATCTTTTGGCTAAAAGATCAACCAACCCGGAGAGGCCCTGAGGCACTTTAAATTCTCTGCTGGCCCGCGAACCCCTCCTCTGTTCGGCGATCGCAGCGAGGACGTCCACGAGGCAGGCCTGCGCAATCGGCGCCACAGACCCGCCGGGGTAAGGCCCTTTAAACTTACAGCCTCACCCACGAAGGGTCTGCCGCCGATCGTGCAGCATCCGGTCCCGTTTCGCCCTCCTTCCAGCCGGCCCTCCAGCCGCTGTACACGCCCACAGACGACACGCCAGCGACGCCCAACCAACCCGGAGAGGCCCTCAGGCACTTTAAATCATCCGATCGTTGGCGCCGCGCGCCGAGCGTCGCGCACCGAAGGAGCGCATCAAAGGGGCCTGCCCCTTTGAGCGCCCCTTCGGGCAGCCCCTTCAGGCAGCCCAGAAGAATATAAAATATAAGATTGTGCCCAGGCTGCGGCGACCCGTTTGCAACCGCCTTCGTGTTTTGCATTGCACTAGCGCAAGAGCCTTCAACCTATTTCCCAGATGACCAGCCCATACGAAAACTAACTTAAACAAGATTACCGGTGACGATTGCAAGCACTCCGAATGTAAGAAATAATTAAGAATAAATCTGTGTAGAGTATACCTTCCCTCTATGCACCCATTCCCTCCTCCCTCCCCCTACACTAGTTAGGATACAAACTTTTAGCTCTCTGCACGAGACTCTTTGTGCTATTCTTACTACTCATTGTAACTAATTTGATAATGTAATCTGCATTGTATGTGATGTATTACTGCTGCCACTGCGCCCTTCCGATACTCAAACCTTTACGTGTACCTGTGTTGGACCCTGAATGCTATCCTGTTCTTGCTTCCTTCCTTGTACGCCCCTTACCCTACTACTAGCCTTACACTATTGGTCCACAATGCCTCCTTTTACCGAGCATTGTGCTGTAGCTTATCAAACATTAATCCACCCATTTAGTCCCCCCCTATTCTTTCATATATCCACGCATCAAACCACATTCCACAAAACCCCTCTCAAAAACAGAAGACTCATACCTATACGCACCATCACTCGCACTCAAGCTATCAGCCTATCTCTCATTTCTATCATCCTTTTTAATGCACAATCTCTACAAAAGAAAACCCATCTTCTACAAGACATTCTCTCTGATTCGAATCCTGAAATATGCGCGATCACTGAAACCTGGTTCAAACAACATGACACTCCCCTTATCAACCAGCTACCCATAGATAGTTATGATATTTTCTCAATCCCGAGGAAAAAGAAGAGAGGAGGCGGCTTACTCCTGGCTGTAAAAAAGGACCTCCAACTTATATCTCATAAATGCGACATCCCTCATCAATATGAAATTGGCCTATTCAAGTCGAAATTACTCCAACTGTGTCTTATATATACACCCCCCGGGCTACTGGAGAAAGACTCATCCCCCCTTATTGAATTCTTGGCAAACTCACTTTCCCCAGACCTACCCACGATCCTCCTAGGAGATTTCAGTTTGCATGTGGACACCTCACCACAATCACCTGCCTGTGAAGCTTTTCTGGCCTCGCTTGAAGCTATGGGCTTCCAACAGATAGTAAACTCCCCAACACACAAGGCTGGCCACACCCTTGACTTGATCTTTATAAACTCGCCCTTCAGTGTGAACAGTCCTCCTCGTTGTACAGCAATACCTTGGTCTGATCACTCTCTTATCGAGACCAGACTATCCCTCCCCCAAAGCCCATTGCCCACGCCCCGGCAGCCCATTTCCCTCAAATTTCGCAAATCCTGCGATTTAGAAACCATTTCATCAGCTTGCTCAGACTTAGACAAGCAAATTGATCTATCATCCCCAGATAATGCATTATCCTCCTGGGTTAACTACACACGCAACATTGCCAATGAGCACTGCCCCCTGATAACGAAAACTATCAACCCCTACAGAAAAAACAAGAAGCCCTGGTACACTCCTTCCCTCAGAAATCTCAAAACCCAACTCAGAGCCACGGAAAGGTCATGGCGCAAACTCCAATCCCCCGCTACCAAAACTCTCTACTATCAACATATGCATGATTATAGAAATGCTATCCAACATGCCAAACGGGAATACTACGCCAATAAAATAAACGGTCTGCAATACAACCCCAAGGCTCTTTTCACCATGGTTACTAACTTGACTTCTCCCATACACACACAACAATCAGATATATCCTCCACAAATCGCTGCAACGAATTAGCACAATTTTTTAAAAACAAGGTATCTTCCATCACAGCACAATTTTCGCACAACAATCTCAATATTTCTCTTCCCATCATCAACTCCCCCAACTCCCTTTCATCATTTGAGTCCTCTTCCTCCCTCGAAGTAGAGAACATACTTAAGAAAATGAAACCCTCCACTCACCCCTCTGAAACTATCCCCTCTAAACTCCTACTTTCTATACACAATGTTATCGCTAAACCCATTTCAAATATTCTTAATTGTTCCCTAGAGCATGGCATCGTCCCCACTCCTCTGAAACAAGCCATAGTGAAACCCATCCTCAAAAAAGCCAATCTTGAACCCACCACCCTGTCTAATTACAGACCGGTGTCCAACCTACCCCTCCTAGCTAAAGTTCTTGAAAAGCTAGTAAACACACGCCTATCCGATCACCTAGAACAGAATAACATCTTCCCTCCAACACAATATGGTTTCAGGAAGCATTTAAGCACTGAAACATTGCTCCTCTCCCTACACGATACCCTTATCAAAGGAATCGACTCAGGATCATCCTTCCTTATCGCATTACTTGATATCTCAGCCGCGTTTGACACTGTTAATCACGATGTCCTACTCAACATACTCAGAAATATTGGGATTGCTGGCAAGGCCATTGATTGGATTCAATCATATCTCCAAGATCGTACTTTCACTGTCTCTATCGACAACAATGAATCTGATCCCATCAGTCTCCCCCAAGGTGTTCCCCAAGGTTCCTCACTCTCATCTACTTTGTTTAACATATACATGCTGCCCCTCACTACACTACTCTCTAATCTACACATTAAGCATTTTATATATGCTGATGATGTACAAATCATCTTCCCCTTCTCAGACACCATCCAAACTGCTCTACACAGCTGGGAATCCTGTCTCTCCTCTATCAATCAGCTCCTTAAGGACATGCACCTAGCACTTAACACCAACAAAACCGAGCTGTTAGTCATATCGAATAAGCAACCGCTCCCAGACATCCCTCCTGCCTACTCTGCCACCAACTTCCCGTCACACACTCGTAACCTAGGAGTTATTATTGATAATCACCTCTCGTTCAAACCATTCATCAAATCCATCATAAAGGATTGCTACTATAAACTGCAAACAATAAAGAAGCTTAGACCCTTGCTTCATGTCAATGATTTCCGTACGGTCCTTCAAGCTATTATCTTGTCGAAGGTTGACTATTGTAATGCGCTCTTGCTTGGCATTCCTGCAATACACACCAGGCCACTCCAACTCCTTCAAAATGCCGCCGCTCGGATTTTGTCAAACACAAAGAAAAGAGAACACATCACCCCCACACTCATGCAACTACACTGGCTCCCCATACAGTCACGAATTCTTTATAAAACTCTATCGATCATACACAAGTGTCTATTAAATTCCAACCTCAACTGGCTTAACCCTCCCCTTTTACCCCGTACTTCCAAGAGACCTACCCGCCCAACACTCCAAGGAACACTCCAAGCCCAATCTATCAAATCTTTTAAGCTCACATCCACAATGAACAGAGCCTTCTCCCTTGCCGGCCCCACGCTATGGAACTCACTTCCCCATGATATTCGCACTGAGACCTACACCCCCGCTTTCAAAAAGAAGCTTAAAACCTGGCTTTTCCAGCAGGCTTACTCCACTACACCCTCCATTACATAATTCCCCACTAGGAATGTTACTCTACGAATGTTACACTGATATCCTGGTATGAACGCCTCTTGCCTATCGATTTTGTACTGCGCACCAACTGTGTATATAGTTATTGTTATAGTTCAAGTACTTATCATATACCCATGGCTTCTAACCGTGGTTGTGTGTTTTATGTAAGGGCTCCTCCCAAACATTTGTTATATGTTACCTAGCTCACTATATTCTGTTTTATGTAAGGGCTCCGCCCAATGGTTTGTGTTTGCTGTAAACCGACGCGATGTGCAAACGGTCATCGGTATAAAAGAAACGTTAAATAAATAAATAAATAAATTAAATAAAATAGCTTCTTCACCTCCCCTTTTAACCATGCCGGTAATTGTTTTGCCTTCTTTCCCACCTTTCTTAATGTGTGGAATACATCTGGACTGTGCTTCTAGAATGGTATTTTTAACAATGACCATGCCTCTTGGACATTTTTTACTTTTGTAGCTGCTCCTTTCAGTTTTTTTCTAACAATTTTTTCTCATTTTATCAAAGTTTCCCTTTTGAAAGTTTAGCACGAGAGCCTTGGATTTGCACACTGTTCCTTTTCCAGTCATTAAATCAAATTTTGATCATATTATGATCACTATTGCCAAGCGGCCCCACCACCGTTACCTCTCTCACCAAGTCCTGTGCTCCACTGAGAATTAGATCTAAAATTGCTCCCTCTCGCTTCGGTTCCTGAACCAATTGCTCCATAAAGCTATCATTTATTCCATCCAGGAACGTTATCTCTCTAGCGTGACCCGATGATACATTTACCCAGTCTATATTGGGGTAATTGAAGTCTCCCATTATTACTGCGCTACCAATTTGGTTAGCTTCTCTAATTTCTCTTAGCATTTCACTGTCCATCTCACCATCTTGACCAGGTGGACGGTAGTATACCCCTATCACTGTAGTCTTCCCTGACACACAAGGGATTTCTACCCATAAAGATTCAATTTTGTATTTAGTCTCATGCAGGATGTTTATCCTGTTGGGACTCTATGCCATCCCGGACATAAAGCGCCACACCTGCTCCCGACTGCTCCTCTCTGTCATTGCGATATAATTTGTACCCCGGTATAGCACTGTCCCATTGGTTATCCTCTTTCCACCATGTCTCTGAGATGCCAATTAAGTCTATGTCATCATTTACTGCTATACATTCTAATTCTCCCATCTTACTTCTTAGACTTCTGGCATTAGCATACAAACATTTCAAAGTTTGTTTTTTGTTTGTATTTTTATTCTGCTTTTTAATTGATAGGGATGTTAGAATTTTTTAGCTCAGGTGAGTTTTTAGCTTCAGGCACTTGGACTACTTTTCTAATTATTGGAACCTCACTGTCGGGATGCCCTAATTCTAATGCATCATTAGTATCCTTTAAAGATACATCTCTCCCGAACCATGCGCTGCTGAGCGACTGTCGGCTTTCCCCTTTGTTCTAGTTTAAAAGCTGCTCTATCTCCTTTTTAAAGGTTAGCGCCAGCAGTCTGGTTCCACCCTGGTTAAGGTGGAGCCCATCCCTTCGGAAGAGACTCCCCCTTCCCCAAAAGGTTCCCCAGTTCCTAACAAAACCGAATCCCTCTTCCTTGCACCGTCGTCTCAGCCACGCATTGAGACTCCGGAGCTCTGCCTGCCTCTGGTGACCTGCGCGTGGAACAGGGAGCATTTCAGAGAATGCTACCCTGGAGGTTCTGGATTTAATCTTTCTACCTAAGAGCCTAAATTTGGCTTCCAGAACCTCCCTCCCACATTTTCCTATGTCGTTGGTGCCCATGTGTACCACGACAGCCGGCTCCTCCCCAGCACTGTCTAAAATCCTATCTAGGTGACGCGTGAGGTCCGCCACCTTCGCACCAGGTAGGCATGTTACCAGGCGATCCTCACGCCCACCCGCCACCCAGCTATCTACATTCCTAATAATCGAATCACCAACTATGACGGCCGACCTAACCCTTCCCTCCTGGGCAGTAGGCCTTGGGGAGATATCCTCAGTGCAAAAGGACAATGCATCACCTAGAGAGCAGGTCCTTGCTACAGGATCCTTTCCTGCTACACCTGGTTGGTGCTCTCCCATTATGAGACCTTCTTCCTCCAAGGCAGCACCTTTGGGTAGGCGCTAATTTCTGAAAGTAAAATGTGCGGCTTGGCTGCACATTTTACTTACTGAATTGCGCGGGAATAACTAATAGGGCCATCAACATGCATTTGCATGTTGCAGGTGCTATTTGTTTTGGGAGGGTTGGACGTGCATTTTCGACGCGCTATTACCCCTTACTGAATAAGGGGTAAAGCTAGCGCGTCGAAAATGCGGGTTAACAGTGCGCTCCGCTGGAGCGCACTGTACTGTATCGGCCTGAGCAGCTTTTTGGCTTTCATTACAGAGAATGCAGAATGGGGGAGGGGGAGCTGCGGCTGGATTTTAGAATAGTGTGATCCCAGATGGTGTCGAGGGCTTCCAGGAGGCTACAGTGAATCCACTAAAACGTAAGTGAAATATTTCATCTAACAAAGTGAAATATTTTAAAAGCTGCAAGAGTTTGGTTACGGTCTCCCTCAGGAGCATGGGACATTGGTTCACAGATCCACATTTCAACACATTATAAGGAATGTGTTTTCTTTTTGAATAATCATAAAATGACTGTTTTCAGGGCAGACATCCTTGCTTAATTTTCAGTCACAATATTGGCAATTCTACCAACGTGTAATAACCAAGGGAACTATGGTGCTAGTCTCCTCCCCCTGCTAAGCCCAGAAAAATATCCGAGGAGAAAGCCTCTTCTCACTTAAATAATAATTGCTATGATTATGATTATTAAGCTGTCTATATAAAGACCCTGAATTTCAGCCCCTGTGCTATTTTTTCTGGCAGATGAAATTCATAACCTTCCCCCCTCTTGGTCTAAACATTCTGTGACAATGCACTCCGACAACAGTCACGTGTGAACAGTTTTGTAACTCTGCAAACACGTGACACCAGTCTACACAGAGCTGCTATTTTGCTGCTTTGCTGGGGCTCCTAGCAGTCTCACATGCTTCTCACAGGAAGGCGTCGGGGAACCAGAGAGCGTACGTGGGAAGCAGGGGGAAAGCCTACATGTGCCACTTTTTCTATACCTGTGCAGCTGATAAACAGCGCGCTCAGGCAGGTTTAAACAGGGAAGTGGGTACCACCTAGCGGCTTTGCCTTCTAACTACAATCACCTTTTCAGGAAAAGGTTTAACTTGGCTTTTTATCTTTTTTACATTCAGACAGTCAGATTAAAACAAACACCTTGTTTCCAGCCTGCTCCCATAAAAAAAAAAAGTTAGATATTTAAGATTTTGTTTGTGTATTATCAAGAACTTAATACATTAGGATAAGATTTAATGTGTGGGTTAATCTGTTCCCATGCATTCCCATATAATACACTTATTTGGTTATCAGCAGGACTGGCTCTAGGCTAATTGGCATCCTGTGTGAAGATTGAAATTGGCACTCCTTCCCCTCCTTGGTAGCAGTTCTGGCAACCGCACTTCCTACTTCAGCACTGGCAGTGGCTCTCACTCTGGTGCAGTTTTACCCATTTTCTCACCACCTCTGCCCAGCACCAGCATCCCCCCTTTTTTTCTCCCCTAGCATCCTCCTTCCTGCCCAGCAGTATCCCCCTCTTTTTCTCGCCTTTGTTCTGCACCCTGCTGGCTGATCTTTCACTTACCACCAAGGACAGAAACTTCCTTCTTCCTGCACAGCCTTCCCGAGTGTGATGGGCGGGGGTGCTTGTGAGCTCTGGGTGCTGTTGCATAGTTGATGCAGCCTTGTAGGCGAATCTATGAGGCCTACGCCAACAGCTGGCAAACATGCCCTGGAGTGGGTCAGACTGGAGGTTCTCCTATACCAGCCATCTCTCCCACAGGTTGAATCCTTGGGTTATAGTGGCTGGCAAGACTTAGGTGGGTCCCTAGGGAGGTTGAGCAAGCTAGAGTCCAGGAATAAGCTGAGGTAAGGGCAGGCAGCAGACAAGAGTTGCCAGGATCAGGCCAAGAGTCAGGGCAGGTGGCAAGCAAGCATGGTCAGATCAAAAGCAAATGTCAGGCCCTGGCAGCAGGCAAGCATAATCAGGTCGAAAGACCAAAGCACGATGTCAGGCTGAGAAGAGGACGAGGATGGATGAGGAAGGCTGGACAAGGCAAGGCTGGAAACAGGAACACAGAGCAACATGTACTGCCGGAGCAGGAGACTCGTTGTGAAGTCAGGGAGCAGGAGTCACGGCTGGGTTGAAATACAGAGGTGCTTGATGTTATCATGCGACACCGGCTGAGGATTTCCTGCCATTGAGCCTTTAAGGTGTGCGCTGTTGTGTTCATGCGTTCCTAAGGTTGGTGCAGTGAGGAACAGGGTCATGGAGGCTTCCCTGCTATGTGGCGCTACTGCAAAGTGCCTAGGGCTTTCACGGTGAGTGTGCCGGTTGTAGGCCTACCCTGCAAATGACCAAACATGACCTTTCTCCCCCTCCAAAGCCCTTCCCCAGCCTCCTAGGCTTAGGCTTCTGGTGGAACTGTCTGTGGAATTCTTTCAGCAGCTGAGGGGCCTGGGAGAATTTCCTTTGGGGTTGATGCCTTTCTATCAGATGAACTACTTCACTTTGTTTCTGACCCTTCTGGAATCCAAGATTTCTTGAACCTTGGCCACCACCTCTGTGGGTTTGAGCAGGGGTAATGATGGGCATGATAGGATGGTGGTTTTAATAAAGATACATGGAAGATGTTATGTACCTGAAGAGTTGAGGACAATTTCAATTTATAGGCCTGCCACACCAAACTTCCAGGCTGGAGTTGGGGATGCAGGGTGGCGTCTCATATCCACCTGTCTCTTGAAATGCTCCGCATCTTCTGCCAAAATTCTTGGAGGTCCTGCCCTACTATATTGGCAGCAAGACAGGCAACGGAGGTTGGAACTGGTAAGGGAATCAGAGGATGATGGCCATATACCATATAAAGGGTGAGGAACCCGTTGAATTTCCCACATGATAATTGTGGCAGAATTCTGCCCAGGGGAGAAGGGATGCCCAGAAATCCCTACGTTGATTTACGTAGGCCCTCAGGATGGCTTTGATAAACCCTCTCAATGTGTCCATTGCTCTGGGAGTGGTAAACTGAAGTGAAATCTAGTATAATGCCAAACCTCTTACATAGGCTCCTCCAGAAGCTGGCAGTAAACTGTATCCCTCAATCAGAGAGGATATGGGACAGTAGCCCACGTAGTTGGAAGGTGTGCCCTACAAAGAAATTAGCCAATTCAGTTGCTGAGGGGAGTCCAGGAAGAGGCGTGAAATAGGCCATCCTAGAAAATGATCCATGACTACTCAGATCACTGTGTTGCCACTAGAGAGGGGAAGATCCATGACAAAGTCAGTGGCCAAATGGATCCAATGTTCCCTGGGGGCTGGCAGTGGCTGAAACAGTCCTCAGGGTAGAGCATGGGAGCTCTTATTCCTAGCACATGTGGGGTGGGAATGCACATAACACTTCATGTCACCCTTCATCTGGGGCCATCAATAGTGACGAGCGTCTAACTCCAAGGTTCTGGTGATATCAGGATGATTGGCCAATCTCTGCGATCTACTTCAGTCTACTCATCTCTTCACCCCTCTGCCCAGCACCAGCATCCCCCTTTCTCTCTTCCCTAGCATCCTCTTCTCTCTCCTCTTTCCTGCCCAACAGCACTCCCCTCTTCTTCTCGCCTCTCCTCCTTCTCCACACGCTAGCTGATCCTTCACTTACCACCACAGACAGAAAAGTCCTTCCTCCCACACCCTTCCCGAGAGTGACGGTGCTGTGGCATAGTTGATGCAGCCTCGTAGGCAAACCTATGAGGCCTATGCTGACAGCAAGTGAATGAACCTTGCAGCAGATCAGACTGGAACTTCACCTATACCAGCCAACTCCGCCACAGGTTGACCCCCTTGGGTTCCGGCGGCCTGTAGAACTTAGGTGGGTCCCTATGGCAGTTGAGCAAACGAGAGTCCAGGAACAGGCTGGGGTCAGGGCAGGCAGCAGACAAGAAATACCAGGAACAGGCCAAGGATTGGGGCAGGTGGCAGGCAAGTGTGGTCAGGTCCAAAGGAAATCTCACTCTGGTTTGAAAACTCTCCTGCTTCATGTCTACGGTTCCTTAATGAGGTTCCTTAATGAGTGAGTCACTGCTGGATGTTCCCAAAGTGAGGATTAAGAGAGGAAATAAATATTGCCATGGTCCGGGGGCGGTCCCGAGTACTCCGGCACAGCAGCCATGCCGAGGGATGGCACGCCGGCAGCTGACCGGCGCGCGCAATTTACGCCTGCCTTAGAGAACAAAGGTAGGGGGGATTTAGGTAGGGATGGGGGTTGGGTTAGATAGGAGAAGGGAGGGGAAGGTGGGGGCGGAGTGAAAGGAAAGTTCCCTCTGAGGAACGGGGAAAGCCATCGGGCCTCCCCTAGGGCTCGGCGTGCACAAGTGTGCATCCCCTTGCGCGTGCCGACCTTGGATTTTATAACATGAGCGTGGCAGCGCACGCATATTATAAAATCGGGTGTACATTTGTGCGAAACGGGTAGCGCGCACAAATATACCCCATGTGTGCTTCTTTAAAAATCTGCCCCATAGAGTGTTCCTTCACTACACTGATCCCGCTTCTCTTCCGATAGTGTACTATAGATGTTCCCTTAGTTTAATATGTTATTCATACCTTAGAAATGGTTATATATGATCACAATTATCATCAGAATTCAATTTGGATTCTCTGTTTATCTGGACTAAGGAATTAATCATTTGATGCAGGTGTTAACCTTCACATAGAATCTTTTTACTTTTTATAATATTATTTATTTGTTCTTTTCCAGGGAAAAAATATTTCTTTCACCCTAGGCTGTCATGCATTTAAACCGGGGTTACTTCTCAGTTTCACTTTAGTGAGAATAGGAACTTAGGGGCAGATTTTAAAAGCCCTGCGCGCCGGCGCGCCAATGTTGCATAGGCTGCCGGCGCGCGCAAAGCCCTGGGACACGCGTAAGTCCCGGGGCTTTGCTTGGGGGCATGTCGGGGGTGTGTCGGGGCGGCGCGGCATTCGGGGGCGTTTTGGGGACGGGGCCGTGGGCGTGGTGATGACCCAGGGGTGTTCTAGGGGCATGGCTGAGGCCTCCGAACCAGCCCCCGGGCCAGGGAATGGTATGTTGGCAGCTGGCCGGCAGGCATAACTTTCTGAACAAAGGTGTGTGGGGGGGGGGAGATTTAGTTAGGGCTGGGGGGGTTGCTGGAAAAAAGTTCCCTCCGAGGTTGCTCCGATTTCGGAGCGGCCTCGGAGGGAACAGAGGCAGGCTGCTCGGCTTGGCGCACGCAGGTTGCACAATTGTTGCGCGAACAAATCTGCGCCCGTGCATAACTTTAAAAATCTACCCCTTAGTGAATATGAATCGTTTCACTCTCACTTTCTCTCACTATCTCAATTCTATAAAAGTTGACATCTATTCACATGGGTCAACCATTATTTAGAAATTAACTTTCATATCCTGAGCCTAAACTTTACCTTCGGTTCAAATTTCTATACACACTTTCATTAAATTAGTCACATTCATTCTCTCTAGCCGGAGGGGCTACCGCCAGGAACCACCAGATGCGATTCAATCTATGAGAGGCTATATTCTGCTAGGGCATTAAACTAGTAAGTTTGATTTGAACAAGATTGTTAAATTATGCTAGTTAATAAGTTTGTGGGTGACAGAGCATATATATAATGCTGCTGATGTTGTGGGCATTTCACATTATATATAAATGTTGTTTTTGTGGATGAACATCTTGGCTTTGAAACAAGTGAAAATACCGAAGTTTAACATTGGGGCCAGTCACTGTATGAAAATGTTATGTTCCTTGAGCTGGAATAGGAGCAACAAGCGAATAATTGATGCCAGACACACAGACACACATATCTTTAAGTAATTAATTTCAAATGCAATACAGAACAAAATTATTACTTAAAGAGGCAGAGTTTTAAATATTTTGAGCAGAATTTCCTAGAAGTACATTGTAAGAATGTCCCTTTCACCCTCTCTCCCTGCTCCCCTGGCCAGTCTCCTTTTACTTTGTCTTCTCAGGCCCACAAACTCCTCTACCCTCCACTATCTCTCCCCTTCCCCGCTAGGCTCAACCCCTTCCATTCTATCTCCATTCCCAGAGTTTGACTCCTCTCTCAGTACTGCCCCTCACACAGGCTCTCTCTATCCCACTCTCTAACATACATAGGCTCCCTCTTTCTTGTGCACAAAAACACTCCCTCATACAGGTTCCCTCTGTCTCTCTCGCACACACCCCCCTCACACAGGCTCCCTTTCTCTCTCAAGCATATACACACACACACACACACACACTCTGTCTCCACATTACTTCACACAGGCTACTTCATTCACAAACAAGCACCCTCTCTCCCTCACATATACTCACTCGTTTTCACACACACCACCTCCCAATCTCTCACACACATACACATTTCTTCACAATCTCCTCCCAAAGACTCCCTCTCTCTGGCACACATACACTCCCTCACTCATGCTCTCTCATACAAACACACACACACACCTCTTCACACAGCATCACAATCTCACACAAACAACCTCTACACACAGACCCACTCTCTGCAGGGCCTAGTATGCTCGCGGCATGCCGGGCTCTGCACCTCTATCTTCGCCACGAACAAGATGCTCTCCGCTCGCAGCATGCCAGGGCCTTTTCCCTCTTCACCACGACATTGTGTAACCCTTAAAGTTCAATTTTCTTTATGACTCCTTGTGTCTGAAACCTGCACTTTGATTCCCAACCCAGTATCAGAAATGAATCCACACGCTCTTTAGTGAGTAACAGTTTTATCTTTACTGGAATGAATGACTGAAATAAATCTGTTCACTTCCTAAGCATCTGCATTTGTCATATAAACACATGTATATAGTACAAGAGAAAACTCAACTTTGTCATAAACTCATGTTAAGTATTTCAACCAGAATCAGCATGTGATATATCACCCGACCTTAAGCAGTTCTCTGAACAAGCAAAGTCCCAGATTGTATCCTACTGTGTGTCCATTTGAATATAGAACTGAAGAGGGCGTCAGTACTGCTGCTTCAACTGCCAAATCCACAATACAGCAGCCTCTATCCAAAAGAAGAGCTTCAAATCCTGACAGGGCACAGTTCAACTACTCCCAAATCGTCCACAGCAGGGTTCCAGAAAAGAGAACCTTAATCAGCACAGATAATATTTATTAGTTCAGAGCAGGACAGGAACTCTGTTCAAGCTGAGCAGTGATCTGTTCGCACACGCTCAATACAATCAAATTTTTATAAATCTCTTTTGGTAAAGTAAAAAACAACTTCAATACATCTCAAAACAATATTAACTAACATAAATACATTACACATGAATACAATTATAGAGGGCTGCTCACCTTAATCAGCACAGATAATATTTATTAGTTCAGAGCAGGACAGGAACTCTGTTCAAGCTGAGCAGTGATCTGTACAATCAAATTTTGAATCTCCTTTCCCCCCCCTCAGCTCTTAAAGAGACAGCACTCTATTGTCAGTCTTTTCATGTCACAATGATGATTCAACATTTCTCTGCCCTAGTTCCTAGAGGTATGTTACATGGTCCCCTCCTAAAACCTGACGTCCCCGGCAGGTATTTATGTCCACAGCTTATATATTAACTCTGTTTGTTTGCTCAATATCTCTTGCATCATACTACTTAGTTGCTGCATGGATATACACGTCTCCAATGGATTCCTTGAATATGACTGTCTCAATATGTTGTGGCTGTGCAACCCCTTGGGCAATTGCACTTCAAAGTCATCGAATCTACTAGGCAGTCTCCTTGGTCTCTGCGATCTTTG
Organism: Rhinatrema bivittatum; assembly: GCF_901001135.1. Classification (NCBI taxonomy): domain Eukaryota; kingdom Metazoa; phylum Chordata; class Amphibia; order Gymnophiona; family Rhinatrematidae; genus Rhinatrema; species Rhinatrema bivittatum. The sequence continues at coordinate 80,598,387 of NC_042623.1, forward strand.
AGGTAACGGTAGAAGTCCTATTTTGGTCATTGATTCATCAAGAGTTTTCCTCTTCCCCGAGGAGGATGCACGCTGTTCTTCATTGACTGAGCTGTTCAAATCGCATGAATTGTTATGATTTACTGGTATACTAACTTCCACAGGATCCTCTTCCCATGACTCTGGATGAAACTCCTCCGCATTAGGATTTAATGTTCCATTTGACTGAATTTCACCAGTAATTGGACTCTCTTCCAGTTCAGCTGGATCTGAACTTCCGCTCTCCATGATAGAGCCATCCATACTATCCTCAGCATCCTCCTTCTGCTTTTCATCAATTGCTTGGTACTATTGAATGGTTCACAGTGAATATCAGCCTCTTCTCTTCCAGAAATAAATCCACAGGGGCGCAGTAGATCCCTGTGTAACGTCCTTTCGGGTCCATCCCCTGTTTCTGGCTTCACCACATAGACTGGTATACCTTCAATTTGTTTTACCACAATATACATAATATACATAAATATACGGAAAACTATACCCCCTCCTCACATTCTAATACTAACCAACTTCCGGACTCTGCATAGACTGGTATACCTTCAATTTGTTTTACCACAATATACACAATATACATAAATATACGGAAAACTATACCCCCTCCTCACATTCTAATACTAACCAACTTCCGGACTCTGCAGGACTCCCCACCACGCAACAAGTTAGAGACCTGGGAGTCATCATAGACAGCAGACTCAATCTCAACAAATTCGTCAACAACACAACAAAGAATGTTTCTTTAAACTTCAAACTTTAAAGAAACTCAAACCACTCCTCCTTTACAGAGACTTCCGCATGGTTCTACAAGCCATCATTCTCACTAAGCTGGATTACTGTAACTCTCTCCTCCTAGGCCTACCAGCATGCACCATCAAACCACTCCAGATGGTCCTGAACGCCTCTGCAAGAATTCTATCAAATGCCAAAAAAAGAGATCATATCACCCCAATCCTCCACCATCTCCACTGGCTTCCGATTAAATTCAGGATCCAGTTTAAGTCTTTAATGATGATACATAAGGCCTTACACAACATCGCACCTCTCAACCTAACATTTCCAATTCAACTACACACATCCGTGAAACCAACCAGAAGCGCCTATCAGAACAGACTAATCACACAACCGGCGAAATCTGTTCTGAGGAAACGTGCATTATCCACAGCGGGCCCTTCACTTTGGAACTCACTCCCTCCAGACCTTCGTCTGGAACCATGCCACTCTACATTTAAAAAGAACCTTAAGACTTGGCTGTTCAAACAAGCTTTCCCCTAGAGCCAAGAACACGAAGAAAAGTAACCTACTTAGATTAATTTTTGCAATGTTAAAACTTGTTTACTTAATTTGTTCAATGTAAAAACTCCTGTTTTATTCTTATTCTGTTCTATGTAAACCGCTAAATGTAGCGACAGTTACTGTTCCTTGTGAACTGGGGTGATATGTATATTATACAGGAACCTCCGGTATATAAACCATTTAAATAAATAAATAAATACACTGAAGACTCCCACCGATCAGCCAATTTGTGCTTGCCCCTCAACTTCACATTCTTGACCAATACTCTATCACCCTCTTCCACTGAGGATGGCATTACTTTCGCATCCCATCTGCGTTTGTTGGCTAGTTGATGTTTCTCAGCTTCCTGAGTAGCCAGCTCGTATGCATACTTCAACCTCTGACGTAACTCTCGTACATATTGGTGATGAGTTTTAGCGTTATGACCCACTGGACTGATGCCGAAGCATAAGTCTATTGGAAGTCGAGGTTCTCTTCCAAACATGAGAAAAAACGGAGAAATTCCAGTACTGTCATTCCGAGTACAATTATAGGCATGTACTAGTGGCCGAACATATTTTCTCCAATGTTCCTTACGCTTATCCTCTAATGTACCCAACATTTCTATTAAGGTTCTATTGAAGCGTTCTACTGGATTTCCTCGAGGGTGATATGGAGTGGTTCTGGATTTAGTGCCTGCTATTCTACATAGCTCTGAAATGAGTTCAGATTCAAAATTGGCTCCTTGGTCACTATGGATTCGTTTTGGAAATCCATAGTGGCAGATGAAATTCTCCCACAGGGTAACAGCAACAGTTCTTGCAGTCTGATCTCTAGTGGGATATGCCTGAGCATACTTAGTAAAGTGATCCGTGACTACCAAAACATTTCGTGTATCCTTGTCGTCAGGCTCTAAGGTAAGGAAGTCAATGCAAACTAACTCCATGGGGGCGTAAGCTTTTATATTTACCAAGGGGGCTGCTTTTTCTGCTCTAGCTTTTCTCCGCACACATCTTTCGCATGTCTTCACCCATTGCTCTACCCCATGTGCCATTCTCGGCCAATAAAAACGTGCACGTGCTAAGTCCAAGGTCCGTTCACAACCCAGATGGCCAGTTTCATCATGTACCCCCTCCAGAGCTCTCTGACGATATTTTCTTGGAATCACAAGTTGTTGGTGTGGTCCTCCACTCCTCATCACTTTTCTGAAAAGTACTCCCTCTTGAAGACATAGTTTTTGCCATTCTCTGAAGAATAATCGCAATTCTGGATGCTCCCGATTCCTGTCTCGATCTTCAAATTTCTCACCTCTCTCCAGCATCATTATGACTCGGGATAAACATGGATCTTCCCTCTGGAACACTCTCCAGTCACCCAAGGTAAACCCAGGTAGGGTGGGTTGTCCAGGCCACAGGTCCGGGTCATCAAAATCATCTGGAACAGCATCTCCTCCTGCAGGTAAGATTTCCACCAAGGCACCAGGGCTGCACTCAAACTTGGAAGTAGAATGAGGTGTAATGGGAGTGTCGTAGTCTCCCGAATCTTCTGAAATATGTGTCAAAATAGAGACATCATGCTTCTGGAATGCCGCCTTACATATTACCTTAGATAGAGTGTCCATTCCTTCTAGATCTGTCTTCACACGAGATAGCATCTTGGCAACCCTCTCCTCATATTTCAAAAATTCTTCATCATCTTCTTCAGGATCATGTGGTCTCCTAGACAACCCGTCAGCATCTATATTGGCTTTACCAGATTTGTATCCGATGTCAAAGTTGTACAGGGAGAGGGATGCTAACCATCGATGACCTGTGGCATCCAGTTTAGCAGTCGTCAGGACGTACGTCAGAGGGTTATTATCTGTCACTACTTTAAACTCTGCACCATATAGATAATCATGAAATTTTTCACAAACTGCCCATTTAAGGGCTAAAAATTCCAATTTGTGGATAGGGTAATTCCGTTCACTTTTAGTGAGCCCACGACTGGCATATGAAATCACTCGCAGTTTTCCTTCTTGAATTTGGTAAAGTGCAGCGCCTAGCCCTGTAGTGCTGGCATCAGTGTGTAATACATAAGGTAGCTTCCAATTTGCGAAAGCCAACACAGGGGCAACCGTGAGTTTTTCCTTTATAATTTCGAATGCTTTCTGACATTCTGAGGTCCACCGCGTACCCAATAGTTGCTGACTTTGAATCCGGGCTTCTTTCCTATCCTTTCGACTGTTTGTTAGTCCCACCAACAGATTACTGAGCGGCTTCACCAAGCGTGAGTATTGATTCACGAATCTTCGGTAATAGCCCGCAAATCCTAGAAAAGATCACAGCTCTCTAATGTTTTTAGGTTGTGGCCACTTAGTAATGGCTGAAATTTTCTCTTCATCGGGGAGCACCCCCTTTTCTGAAATATGATGACCCAAATATTTCACTGACTTCTGAAAGAATTTACATTTAGATGGAGAGAGCTTCAATCCACATTTCAACAGTCGTTGTAACACCCTCATCAATCGGTCCTCATGCTCTTCCAGTGTGTCCGAGAATATTATAAGATCATCCAAGAAGGCCACAACTTCATGTAGATTAATATCAGTCATTACTTTCTCTATCATTCTTTGAAAACTTGCTGGAGCATTTGTCAGTCCTTGAGCCATTCTCTTAAACTGCCAGTTTCCAAAGGGCGAGGTGATTGCAGTTTTAGGCCTATCCATTTCTTCTACCTCAATCTGATAGTACCCACTCTTGAGATCTAGTACTGAGAACCACTTGCTACCTGATAGGAGAGTGAATGTCTCCTCAATTCGAGGCAACGGATAGGAGTCTTTTCTGGTTATGTTGTTCAATTTACGATAATCAACAACCATCCTCAAGGTACCATTCTTCTTTCTAACCAATACCACAGGTGAAGCATAAGGGCTATCAGACTCCTCAATCACTCCTGTGGCTAATAGCTCCTTCAGGTGCTGCCTGAGATCCTCAAAGTCAGCTGGGGATACATGACGTGTGCGCTCTTTAAATGGAGTTGGATCCAACAGGGTGATTTTATGCATTATTCCTGGAATACATCCAATATCAAGGTCATGACAGGAAAATGCTCCTTTTGCCTCTTGATTAATTCTCTTTTCTATATGCTGTTTAAACTCTTCAGATATTGGAGAATCTCCGAAGTCTAGCGACACCTTCTCAGACTCCATGTTACCCTCTCCAATAGATTCTAGTTTAGCACCATCCTTATAGGTCGAGCCTGTAACGTTCATGGTCCTCACTATATCGACTGGCTCACCTACACCCAATGTCCTTCTAGGAGGCAAACTGATGCTACAATCCGATATATTCTTCAATAGCACCCTAGCCTTTGTGTGCGACTTACTGCCAGTTCGGATGAGTTGAGGTTGTACTAGTAAGCCTCCGGGTAGAGGATAATTTTCTGAAGCCTCAAGCAATATGGACAAACTCTGACCATGTCTGGGCATTCTCAGAATGCATTCCACTTCCTTCGCTTCATCCCTTTCGAACACTATTGGTCTGGTGCTGGTCAATCTAGCCATCATTGGCCTAGTAACTCTTTGATTGGAACTTTGATGAGAAACATAGGTCTGATATGTAGTTACCCAATTTTTGTCCATGGCTAACTCCTTAAGGTAATTTGGGCCAGCCAGTTCTTTACAGTCATGTATTAGATGTCTGAGAATATTTGTTCCCACTATTAAAGGCAGGGGTTTGTTCTTTTGATCGGGACAGACTAGAGCAAGGACAGAATATTTGTTCCCACTTCCACAGGCCTCCTTGGGAAACTGTACTTCAACTTCAATATACCCCAGATAAGGAACAGGTTGACCTCCTGCACCCGTAACACAAAGTAAGTCTTCTAGCGGGTATAGCTTCCGATGTGATAAATAGTCTTCATAGAAGGTTTGTGTTATGCACGTCACTTGAGAGCCAGTGTCCACTAAGCAAGGGCACTGCACACCATCCAAATAAGCGGTTGCAGAACAAACCTTTCCCACGAGGCGTTTCAAAACATCATCTGGTAGAGGACATGGTGGGATATGATCACTGGATATTTTTCTTTTGGGACTTATCTGAATTGTATTTGGTGCCTTTGTCTGCCCCTCGCAAAAGCACCTTTTTAGTTTAAAGGAGTATTTGAAACCTGCCTAATGCTGGGTATTTTTTTTTTTTCAAATTTTTCCCGCAATTTCTGTTGGACTAGAGCAGCATTTACAGAATTGATGCATTCTCCCATCATGTGTCCATTCTCTCCACAGTTATAGCAAAATGAAAGTATCTTGGGATGATGCCTCCCTTTTTGAGGCATCTTCTCTACCCAAGAGTTTCTTCGCATCATGCTGTTTGCAACAGGGCTATTTACTATTTCTGAATTGGCAGCTCTACAATGAGTGATCAATGGGGCGAGCAAAACATTATCTTCTCCTGAAAATGTTCCCAACTCAGATCCCACCTTAAACTCACTTGCCTCTGGTGTCATATGTTGAGCAATGCTTATGTCATTTGCTAGGTAAGTCCTGCTTACAGGTTTAATCTGGGTAACTCCCAATTGACGTATCCTCCTAGATTCTTTCATGTTTCTTTCTTCCTCAATCGTTCTGATTTTAAATAGCAGCTCCGAGTACTGTGGCAGTTTCTTCGACTGGCTCTCTAATAAGTCCCTCAATTGCAGTCTGGTAATCAGGGTCTCCTCCCAGCACCCACGTACAAACTGTTGTAGTAACTGCCTGTCTGGGGCGAGCCCAAAGAAAATTCCCCACTCCACGACTTTCTGTAACAGGACCTGAAGCCTTCTCAAATAGTCTGAAGATTTTTCTTTGCCATTCTGGAAAGTTTCAATAAATTGAAAAAATAATTCCTCTCCATTAATTACACTGCCATATGCCTTCTCCAGTTCCTCTAAACACTGCTCTGCTGTGGCGCTTTTATCTATGTAAGAGACAATATTTAAAGCTGGAGGAAGGAGACTTTCAATTAATTTCCTTTTTTTTGCACCTGCAGTGAGATCTGGATCCTGCAGTAATTGCTTAATTTGAATATGCCAAGTTTCATAGTCTCCTTCATTACTAGGTTTAGGGACATTTCCAGAGAAGACTTTAATTTTGTAGTACGTATGATTCAACTCTGCGCCCTTTTCCTTAGGAGTTTTGATCACATGCTCCACTATAACCTTTGAAACATCCGCAGGAATAGAAATTGGTGGAATGGAATATTGAGAAGAATTGACTGCCACAGGATTTTGGGTTAGCATAGCATCCAAGCACTTGGGGACTCTTTTTCGGCTTTTAACTGGAGTCTGCAATATACTCTGGGGTGATTGATCTATATCTCGTGTTTCTTTTTCTTGTGACCCCAAACTCTCAATCATGAGAGCAGATGTTCTTTTTCTCAGATCTTGAATATTGATTTTATGACTGTCAGCTATATATGCTAATTCTTCTTGAAGTCGATCTGTCATATCTAAAAGTATGTCACTCACTAGTGGGTCAGTGCATGCTTCAGGGGACATTGACTCAACATCCTGTTCTGATACTGTCTCATCTAAGACAGGTAAAATTATCCACTGACTGTCCAGTTCCCCTTTTAAGCTCATTCTTTCTAAAATAATTATAGAAAGCGGTTCTTCAAACTCACACAAAACTTGATCAGATGACTCAGTTCTTAAACGTTTCAATTTTGTAACTACACCCGCTGGGCTTAAGGCATCTTCTACACTTGCTAAAGATATTTCAGGATTTACAGAACTCAGAATAACAGATCTATCAGGAATACAATCATAGTACTTGCAATACTCCATTTTGTATGAGAAAGAAACAAAGAGAATACTGTGCTCACTTCACTAATGATGCTGGGTCGCTCAGTAGCAGGTCAGACAGAGAGAAAAAAAAAACAAAACAAAACACCGCCCCACATTGATGCGCCAGAATTTGTTGTAACCCTTAAAGTTCAATTTTCTTTATGACTCCTTGTGTCTGAAACCTGCACTTTGATTCCCAACCCAGTATCAGAAATGAATCCACACGCTCTTTAGTGAGTAACAGTTTTATCTTTACTGGAATGAATGACTGAAATAAATCTGTTCACTTCCTAAGCATCTGCATTTGTCATATAAACACATGTATATAGTACAAGAGAAAACTCAACTTTGTCATAAACTCATGTTAAGTATTTCAACCAGAATCAGCATGTGATATATCACCCGACCTTAAGCAGTTCTCTGAACAAGCAAAGTCCCAGATTGTATCCTACTGTGTGTCCATTTGAATATAGAACTGAAGAGGGCGTCAGTACTGCTGCTTCAACTGCCAAATCCACAATACAGCAGCCTCTATCCAAAAGAAGAGCTTCAAATCCTGACAGGGCACAGTTCAACTACTCCCAAATCGTCCACAGCAGGGTTCCAGAAAAGAGAACCTTAATCAGCACAGATAATATTTATTAGTTCAGAGCAGGACAGGAACTCTGTTCAAGCTGAGCAGTGATCTGTTCGCACACGCTCAATACAATCAAATTTTTATAAATCTCTTTAGGTAAAGTAAAAAACAACTTCAATACATCTCAAAACAATATTAACTAACATAAATACATTACACATGAATACAATTATAGAGGGCTGCTCACCTTAATCAGCACAGATAATATTTATTAGTTCAGAGCAGGACAGGAACTCTGTTCAAGCTGAGCAGTGATCTGTTCGCACATGCTCAATACAATCAAATTTTGAATCTCCTTTCCCCCCCCTCAGCTCTTAAAGAGACAAAACTCTATTGTCAGTCTTTTCATGTCACAATGATGATTCAACATTTCTCTGCCCTAGTTCCTAGAGGTATGTTACAATTGCATGCCAGGAGCTTCTCCCTCTTTGCTGCAATGTGGCATACCGGGGCTTTCTCTCTCTTCCTGTGACGCAGCATGCTGAGGCCTTCTTCTTCGCTGCAATGCGGCACGCCAGGGCGTGCTCTTTCTTTGTCAGAAGCAGGATGGGGTCCGCTCTCGGCATGCCAAAGACTGCTCCAAATTCTGCTCAAAAAATGGAAATTCTGCGCAGCAGGAGAATTCTATGCAAATTCTGCGCTCCACAGAAGCACAGAATTTCCCCAGGAGAAAACGTAATCAAGACTGCAAAAATACAAATAGAAGAAAAAATAGCAAATATGCTAAAACAGGGGTTCAAGACATGTTTTTAGATATATTAGTGATAGAAGGAAACACAAAAGTGGCATTGTGAGACTCAAAGGTGAAAGGGAGGAATATATAAAAAACCCAAATAAATAAAATAAAATAAATGTAGAGACTGATGAGAAAAAAGCAAAATTGCTTAACAAATATTTCTGTTTGGTGTTCACTGTGGAAAAGCCTGGAGCAGGATCATATACAACAATCACAAATTAGACTGGAAGTGAGGTAAAGCTGAATCGATTTTCAGAAGAGTGTGTTTGTGAGGAGCTAACTAAACTTAATGTAGATAAGGCGATGGGCCGGACGGGATACATCTGAGGGTGCTAAAGGAACTTACAGATGGCCTAGCAGTCTTTTTCAATGCTTTCTCAGAGTCTGGAGCAGCTCCGGAGGACTGGAAAAGGGAGGATGTGGTTCCTATTCTTAAAAATGGAAGTAAGGAGGAGGCTGGGAATTACAGGCCAGTTAGTCTGACCTCTATGGTGAGCAAACTAATGGAACCGCTGCTAAAACAGAGAATCGTGCAATTTTTGGAATCCAATGGCTTGCAAGATCCAAGGCAGCGTGGTTTTACCAGAGGTAAATCTTGTCAGATGAATCTGATCAATTTCTTTTTTTTTTTTAATTCTTTATTTATCATCATTTCAAATAATACAAAGTAATTTTGCATAGAATCACAAGAGATGTAAGAAATTGTTCTTTAGAACATAAGAACAATTTACAAGTAAGGCTGGGTTACACATCAGGTACATTTACTGGATCCTGCTCTAAAGGATGCGGGTCATGCTCTCGTGCCTCTAGGAAGGCCTGCAGTTGTTCCGGGCTGAAGAATACATATGTATTCCCTAAAAGTTTTACAATGCACCTACAGGGGTACCGTAAGACATAGGTTCCCCCTAGTGCTAAAACTTTTGGGCATAGTGAAATAAATTTTTTCCTTCGCGTTTGCGTTGGTTTTGCCAGATCTGGAAAGATATGAACTTGACCACCCAGAAAAGAAGCATTCAAATTTTTGAAATAGTTCTTCATTATTAATCCAACATCATTTTCTGAATAAAGAGTCACAAACAGAGCAGACCTCTCTATTATTTCCTCCGTTGATGTTTCTAGGAAATTGGATAGATTTTCCATATCTATCCCTATACCAGGCAATATTGAAGTGCTCCTTTGTCTTAAGAAGAATATTTTTTTTACAGGAGGGACATTTTCAGGTGGTATCTTTAGTATCTCAATAACAAATTTTTTAAGTCTGCAAAGGCAACTCTCCCATAACCTTGGGGAAATTTAAAAACCTTAAATTTAAGTGCCTTAGGTAGTTCTCTACTGACTCCAATCTTCTCAAAGACGATAGTCTCTCATTCACAGAAACTGCACTTAATTCTTGTAATTTTTTCACATCAACAGTTACCTTTGTTAAGACTTTTTCTTGATTCGTGTGGTCTGTTTCAATCTTATTCATTCTTTTGGAAACCTCCTCCAGTTTGCAGGCCTGTCCATCGAGCTTCGCGGCATTTCCCGCTACCAAATCCCAAAGGGCATCGAGCGTAACAACCGCCGGTTTTGTAATTCTCTGTGGGGTAAACGGAGCAACCAGCTCTGATGTTCCTTCTCCGCTGGCTACACTCTCCACCACTCTCACAGCCTCAGCGGAGGCAAGAGCACAGGCTGCCCCCCCCCCCCCCCCCCTCTGCATCGTCTCTGGGCTTGCCTCCCAACTGAGCATGCCCGAAGGAGGTTCCCAACGGCGTCTCAGCAGGCTCAGAGTCAAACAGTAGAGCTGCCTGAACCGGCGTTTTAGGGTCCGGAGGCGTCAGCGATAGTTCCCCGGGTGAGTACTGGGCTCCTTTCCCTCCCTCACCAATGGGGGTAGACGTCCTCGTTCCTGGTGTCGAAGTCGCATATTGATAAATCAACCGTTGCCCCTCTAAATTCTCCGGTATGGGAGGAAAAATCCGGATTTTCCCCTTCCTCTTATGTGGCATTATCAGTTAAAAAAAAAAAGAAATCGCAGAAAACTTGGGCACGGGGGCTTCGGAGCTAATCAATGTGCGTCTGCTCCGGCGGCCATCTTGGTTTCTCCATGGCTAAAAAAAAAAATCTGATCAATTTCTTTGATTGGGTGACCAGAGAGCTGGATCAAGGGAGAGCGCTAGACAAGGCCTTTGGCACGGTTCCACACAGAAGACTTATAAATAAATTGTACACTCTGAATGTGTGGCGACAAAGGATAGAGATAAATGGAGTTTTCTCTAAGGAGGGGGTTCTTACTAGTGGTATGCCTCAGGGATCATTCCTTGGACCGGTTCTTTTCAACATTTTTGTGAGCAACATAACAGAAGATTTGCCGGGAAACATTTGTCTTTTTGCTGATGATACGAAAATATGTAACAAGGTGCATAGCCAGGAAGGAATGGTAAACGCAAGGAGGGATGTAGCGAAGCTCAAGGAACGTTCTAAGGTCTGGCATGAAAGATTTAATGCTAACAAAATGCAGAGTAATGCATTAACAGGCAAAAACCTGAGGGAAATTACAGTACTGAGTGTGAAATTTTTCTAAGCACAAAGGAAGAGTGGGATCTGGGGGTAATTGTATCTGATGATCCTAAGGTGGCCAAACAGGTGGATAAAGTAACGATAAACGGCAGAGAGATGCTTGTCAGCCTAGGGAGAGGAATGGGCAGCAGAAAAAGGGAGGTGTTATTGCCCCTGTATAGGTCCCTGGTGAGAGCTCACTTGGCATACGGTGCACAATTCTGGAAACTGCACCTTGAAAAGGATTTAAACAGGATGGAGTCGGTCCGGAGGGTGGCTACTAAAATGGTCACTGGTCTTCATTCTAAAGCATATGGGATAAACTTAAAGATCTAAACATGTATACGCTAAAAGAAAAGCAAGATAGGAGAGATATGTTAGAGACATTCAAATATCTCAAGGTTTCCATTCATGGGAGGTGAGCCGTTTTCAGTGGAAAGGAGGCTCTAGAATGAGGGGTCATGAGATGAGGGTGAAAGGAGGTAGACTCAGGAGTAATCTTAGGAAATATTTCTTTACACAGAGGATAGTGGATGCATGGAACAGCCTCCCAGTGGAAGTGGTGAAGACAAAAACCGTCTCTGAATTCAAGAAAGCATGGGATAAATATAGGGGATCTCTAAAGAAGTGATGAGAATTATAATGCTAAATTAATTGGATGGATGGGCAGACTGGATGTGCCATACGGTCTTGTTCTGCTGTCATGTTTCTATGTTTCTAAGAGCTACAAACAGACCTGGTTGTCAGAATATCCATGAGTTAGATTTGCATACAATGGAGGCTGTGCATGCAAATATATCTTATGCAAATTCATTATGAACATCTTGAAAAACCAGACCTGTTTGCGACTTGAGGACCAGAGTTGGCCGCCCTGGATTATATCAAAGGAAAACATAAATAATTAAATTTTCTATTCTTTTCTATTTTTTCTTCTCATATTCTTTTTTTCAGGAAGATAAAACTCAGAGACTAGCGTGTACTGCAATGTCACCTGCATTTTTTCCTATCATCCTTCCTCCTCTTTTTTATATAAAGTATGTGAATATTTTTCTGCATGTGAATTTTAAACTGCAAAGTCTTTTAATAAACTTTGAATAAACTCAACAATCCATATCTCAATATTAATCACAAGATGAAATAGTACTTATCTTAAGAACACAGCACCACAGAGGCTATGCAGCAATGTTGAATGGGGAAACGATGATGTGTACAAGTTTCACCATCAGCTGCTTCAAGGGATTTCCAAATTATAAACTCCTTTTTTCATTGCTGTTTTTTATTTTTAGTTAAAGACATCTTTGTTAAAACAACAATACAGCATAAAGTATCCGACAAAGCCAATACTGAGCAGAACAAGAATAAACTTTTAAAAGACATACGGTCTTGAACCGATAGATTAATGTCATTGTACCAAGTAATCAAGCTGTTCCTGATACAGATAACCAACAATATTATCCCAATTTTTGTTTTCCCTGTAGTCCACTTGCTGCGTTTCTCAGCCGCAGCAGGCCCGTGGCCAGCTCCACTCACCCCCGATGCCCGGGCTCCAGACCTGGTCCTTCCTCCTTGGCAGCGGTAGGCAGTCACCAATGCGCTCATGCCTCTGCTATGCTCCCAGGTTCGTCCAGCAGCTCTGTGGCCTCCTCCAGTCCCGGTCAGGTCTCTCCATGTGCGTCGAGGGGAGATGCCGCCATCTCCTAGTTCCAGCCTGCCCGCCTTAGGCGCATGCACCTTCGTTGACTTTAGAGGGGCTGTGGCGGGAAATCTTCCAGCGGCCCCGGATGATGACGTCTCTCAGCTTTACTATTTAAGGCAGGCTCCGCCATTCAGTCTTTACCTTGGCAACAGATCTCCACGTTTCCTGTCATGTGCTTAGTTGTTGCTCGTTCATGTTCTTGTTCCAGTGTCTGATCCTGTTCCAGTGTTCGTGTTCCTTTTCCAGTCCTTATGTTCCAGTTCCAGCTTCCTATTTCCTGATTACCCTTTGGATGGATTCCTTGGCTTTGACCCTCGCTTGTTCCTGACTACACTCTGAATGGATCCCTTGGCTTTTGACACTTGCTTGGACCTGACCTTGTCTCCAGCCACCTGCCCTGACTTCAGCTTGAACCTGACCTTGTCTCCGGCCACCTGCCCTGACTTCAGCTTGAACCTGACCTTGTCTCCGGCCGCCTGCCCTGACTTCAGCTTGAACCTGATCTTATCTCCAGCCGACTGCCTTGGACTTGGCCTTTCTTAGGCACCTGCCTACTCGCAAGCCTGGACTTAACTTGTTCCTAACTGCTCGCCTGCTTCTGTCTGTCCGGGCTTCTGGAACCTGGTCTTGTCTTGAACCTTGCTCCTTCAGACCCTGCATCTCCACTGCTTCCTGGCGCCCTGCCTTGGACACTCTCTCCGGGATCAACCACGCGGAGGCCCGCCTAACACCAGTCGGCCCCGGTACCCAAGGGCTCAACCTGCGGGGAACAAGGCCTGGTATTCGTGAAGCTCCAGTCGGCCTCCGCTTTCCATTCGGCCCTGCCTCCCGATGATGGGGACCAGCAGGGGTTTCCCCACGGCTAGTGCCAACTCAACCCCGGGCCAAGGGTCCACCTCCGCAGCACCACTTGGATTCATTATAACCCTCTGAGGCATAAAGCCTTGTATGAAAAGCTACAAAGACTTGCGATATCTCTTGATTAGAAGTCAAAATTTTGTCTTTTGGTGATTTTAAATGAGAAATGAAACAAGAACCTGATGCTGATTTAATCAAATTCGCCATCAACCTACCCGCCTTGTTACTATATTGATAGAGTCTAAGCCTATAATATTCTATACTCTTTTTATCCCTTTGGTGCAATAATGTATTTAACGCCCCTTTTGAAGAAAGATATAACTCTTTGTTATTTCTAGAATTTGCAGTTGCCAAGTTCTTTTTCATTTTTTGTGAATTAGATTCTAGGGTTAGAATTTGCCTATCCATAAATTTACATCTTCGTGCAAGGAAAGAGATTATATCACCACGTAAAACAGTTTTAGCTGTGTACCATGACAAAAACGGGTCCTCCTCCAAATGCATTGCATTACTCATAACGTAATCCTTCCACCTGGTTGTAAATAATCTTGAAGGGCTACATCTGTAGCCAAAACATATGGAAATTTCCAGTGTGGCCTAAGAAATTTCTCTCTGTGTAGTCACAACGTAATCCATATTGGAGCATGATCAGAAATCTTAATTTCTCCAATCCCAGCCTCTTCTATCTTGGAAAATTCACTGATGGATGTAAAAAAATAATCTATTCTGGAGAAAGTAGCATGGGCTATGGACATGTGAGTATAATCTCTTTCAAACTGATGTAAAGTCCTCCAGATGTCTAAGAGATGTAATTCGGAGTTCTTTATCTAAGTTCCCCAGCTGTTTAGCAGAATATGATTTATCTAAAGTCAGATCTCCCACCATGTTAAAATCACCACCCATTATGACAAAATCATTGATGTTGGGAACCAGGAGTCTTATTAAATGCATGAAAATGGCATGGTTATATTTGTTTGGCGTAATCACATTGCAGAGGGCAACCTTCTTCCTCTCAAGTTCCACCAATGTAATCACATAGTGGCCCTGAGGATCTTTTATAATCTTTAAAGAATCATTCTTATGAACTAAAGTGGCAACTCCTGAAGACCTAGAAGTTGTGGAAGAGTAACTAATTTGCCCTAGCCACCATCTCTGTAGCTTTTGATGTTCAACGTCATTCAAGTGCGTTTCCTGTAAGAACACAATATCTGCTGCCATCTTTTTCAGGGATGCAAGAATTTTGGTTCTTTTAATAGTTGTATGGAAACCACAGACATTTCATGACGCTATTTTCAAGCCATTTTTATCCATAAATACCGTCTCAAAGCAAATAAAGCAGAACAACATGGTCAGTAGGAAAGCGGGCAGCTCCCCAGCTAAGGCCCCCCACCCAATCTCACTAACTCAACTAGACAAACCAGACTCTTTTGTAGCCATGCACCATCACATTCAGACCCCCATACATTCCTTCCCCTCACCTCTCCCTCCGCTCCCCCTTCCACTAATCTCCTCCACCACAATCCTCCACCCCCAAAAAGGAGAGAGAAAAAATAATCACTAAGTCCCGATAACCAGATCTGCAATATAAAGAGAACAAAACAATATCATAACAAGATGCAATAATGGAAAATGCAGATGATAACTCTGTGTTCCAGGTGCAGAATGCACTTCAACTTTTCTCCCACAAACAATCACAACAAGGAGCATACAGTTAGAGGTAACAATATAGAAACATTTGAACTGGACATGCAGAATTCCTCAGTTTTGCTCTGCGATGTCAGCACAGAGAACTCATCAGCAACAAGATTCATCAGTGCACATGTTGCCTAGAAGTCTCAGAAAAAAAACAAACCAAAGATCCCTTGCATGGCAAACACAGCCCTGTGGTCCTGGAGCAAAGCTGCTGCAAGTCCATCTCACAAAGAAAATCATGCATCCTCCGAACGTATCACATGCTACGTTTCTCAGCCAGAGAAATCTGATGCCTTTCTTGTCTCCAATTTGGCTAATACTTTCCTAGCCTCCTTTACTGAATGATACCATCGGACTCCTTCAGGGAGGGTAACTCGAAGCTTTGCTGGATACAGTAATGCAAACCGCAGGCCCAGTGCATACAATCATGAACAAACCGGCGCAAACCCTTTTCGTTGTGCTGAATGTTTCACAGAGTAATCCTGGAGACTAATATGCGCTTAGTGTAGAGCAATTGTTTCCCAGAGTGCAAAGCCCGCACGTCGTCCATTGTATATGCGAAATGGAGCAGAATTGGCAATCACCAGTCTCAGTTTTGTAACTCCGTCTTGCCGAGCTCCCAAATGGTGCGCCCGCTCTATGCGAAAGGAATCACGCGGCAGCTGAAGGCCTAATTCACTCACCAGCCATGTCTCCAGAAACTGTATCAAGTCCTTGTCTTCCATCGATTCAGGAAGGCCCACAAAACATGTTATTGCATCTTGATTGGTTCTAAAGCTCTTCAATTCGGTCTTCATGCATCTGAATCATCCTCTAAAGCCCAGTAAGTTCTTCCTTAGAGGCCTCAGTGGCGTCTTGATTATCTGAGACTCTTTGTTCCAGTTCATCAAAAGGCGTGTCGTATTTAGCCATGATCATTTTCCTCTCCCAACTTGTCCACAATACTTTTAAATTCTGGTTCTAAGGCTTCCACAACCACCTTCTTAAGATTCATGATTGCTGAATTGGACATTATCAGTTTCTCTGGAGAAAGAGCAGCCTCTGCCATTTTGGTGTTTCCCGGCCTGAGTTTCTCCTTATCTTTTTCTTTAAATTTCTTCATCAAACAAGATGACATTCCATTCTTGCTACACCAGTAACTTGTCAAAAGTTGTCCCAATAGTCATTAATATATAAAAAAAAAAAGGCCTAGGCGAGATGATGAGGGTAGATTCAGTGGCGAAGGAGATCAGAGCAAAGGAAATCACTTCCTTCCTGATCAAGGTACCACGTGATCCCCCTGCTGTTTTTTATTTTTAAGTGTATGCTTTTCGATGATGTTAACACTGAAAAATAAAATACAAGTTCCCTGTACGTACCAGGATCAGTCCAGACCATGGGTAAAGCCCCCGTTCCAGCAGGTGGAGACAGACCAGAGTTCTGAGGCTGCCCATATAAGGACGGAACCCATCCAGGAACCCTCAGTATTTGTCTGTCTCCAGCAGGTGGAACAGCTCACCCTTTGGTTCCCTGTTTAGCTTGCCCTCTGTAGTCTTTCTTCTTCTTTCTCTGGGGCAAGCTCACGCAAGTACATTTTTAGTTTACTTCTTAATTATTATTTTAAAAAATATATATATTTATATAGATTTCTTTTTTGTCAGTTTTCTCTGACTGACTGTGTCAGGGCAGACAGTTTTGTCTCCCTCGCTCTTGGGGTTCCTAGGGGGGCTTTGCCCCTTGATTTGTCAGCCTAGGTTCCCTTCCCAGTGACCTAGTGTGGGTGATACTGGTGGTGCCAGTCCCTCTCCCCACGTTTACTGCTGCCTCGGTTGAGCCTTCAGGAATGACTTTCATGCCCCTGCTTCTGTGAATTATTTATTTAAAAAAAAAAAAAAAGACCACTCACTTTCACAGAATATATATCTTATTTAATTAAATAATAAAAGGCAGCAGTTTATTTTTGTGAGGAGGGAGCGGGGTTCAATCTCCCGCCCAGTTCCTCAGGGGCTCTCTGCTCAGCTGTTTTTAATTACTTTAGCGGCTGCTTCCCTGTTCTATGCCGCGGCCATCTTGCTGTTTAGCCTGTGGAGAGTCGGCCTCCCGACTCTCCAGCGAAGTGGTATGTTCAGGATGCATTTCAGGGGATGAGGGCTCCTCTATTGAACCGCCACCTTTTAGACCTCGGGGAAAGGCTCCCCGACGAATTTCAAAGCCGTTCCCGTCCCGGGAACACGTGTCAGCGGCGGCTATTTTGGGTGTTTCAGATGAAACACTTCCTGCTTCTCCGGGGGCTGGGGATCCGATTTTTCCCCCCCGATTTGAACCCGGTTTGCTCTTGGGTGTGTGTGTGTGTGTGTGTGTGTGTGGGGGGGGGGGGGGTGTGGCTCGGACCCCCCCTCACCTTTCCCGCCCCCTCCCCCCCCTTTCACAACAAAATCAGCACGGACCCGTTTTTCATCGGATTTTGTGCTTTTATTACATGAGTCTTATTTAGCAAGTTTACAGAGGGAGGTAGACCCCTCCTCAGTGGTTTCCCTCCCCCCTGTGCGGTCTCCTGATATGGTTCCGGACCCACAGGGTCCGGTTAGGGTTCGGGTGGTTCCGGGTGTTCCCCCTCCCCCCGCAGACCCCCCCCCACCCGCCTCCCTCTGACCCACTTGATTTAGGGGATATTGATTCTACGACCCAAGCCCCCCCGCTGGAGGGCGATGACCCTCGTGTCCTGAGTCTTTTTCAGCGGGAGGAATTGGAGCCCCTTATTCCCTTCATTCTCCAAGAGTTGGGAATTGATGCCCCACCAGATGACTCTGTGGCAGCTACAATGTCACCAAATGCGGACCCGGTCCTGGTGGGACTCAGGGCATTACCGCGTACTTTCCCATTTCACCCTATGCACCGCCTGCTTCTCCTCAGGGAATGGGAGTCCCCAGAGGCGGGCCTCCGAGTTGGTAGGGCTATGGATAAGCTATACCCACTCCCTGAGGACTGCCTGGACATCTTAAAGATCCCTAAAGTAGATTCTTCTGTCACAGCTGTTACTAAACGTACTACCATTCCCGTGGTGGGCGCTACTGCATTGCGAGATGTGCAAGACCATAAGCTTGAATTTTATTTGAAACACATTTTTGAGGTCTTAGCGCTCAGAGTCCGGGCGACTATTTGCAGCAGTCTCATGCAGCGGGCAAGCCTTAGGTGAATGCAACAGTTACTCAGCACCCAGGACCTCCCGTCTGCGGAGGCTGAGCAGGCTGAGCGTTTAGAGGGTGCCCTAGCCTATGGTGCCGATGCCCTTTATGACTTGCTTCGGGTCCAAGCTAAGGCTATGGTTTCTGCGGTTTCACCAGGCATCTTCTCTGGTTACGCAATTGATCCACTGATGCTTCTTCCAAGGCTCAGTTGGACACTCTTCCTTTTAAGGGCAAGTTGCTTTCTGGTGAGGACCTGGAACAGCTTATTAAGTCCTTGGGTGAAAACAAAGTCCATAAGCTGCCAGAGGACCGTCCCAAACAGTCGAAGTCTTTTTTTTTTCCCGGCTCGCACTCGCCTCAGGGGGAACCGCCGTTACGCTAGCAGAGCCCACGGCTCCTTTCCCGGGGGGGGGGGGGGGGGAGTGGGGGCATGTCCAGGTCCCAGTCTTGGTCCCATTCCTTTCGTGGCCGTCGGGGTTTCCGAGATGGCCATCAGCAAGTCACTATCACTAAATCAGCTCCCCAATGAAATTCAGCCAGTCCATTCCTCTGCACGAAACTTAGGTGGGCGTCTTTTTCTGTTTCTCGAGGAGAGGGCCAATATCACTTCCGATCTCTGGGTCCTCGATGTGATAGAACAAGGCTACGCATTAGAGTTTGCCAGGGACCTACCGGATCTATATATCGTGTCCCCTTGCGGCCTTTCCAAATGGCCTGCTGTCTGTCACACCCTTTTGAGACTTCAGGATTTGGGAGCGATCCTTCTGGTTCCGGTGCAAGAACAAGGCGCCAGCCAGTATTCAATTTACTTCATTGTTCCCAAAAAGGACAATTCTTTCGCCCCATTCTGGATCTCAAAAGGGTCAATCAGGCCCTCAAGGTTCCCCGTTTCAAGATGGAAACTCTACGGGTAGTAATTGCGGCGGTCCGTCCTGGCGAGTTCCTCGCTTCCCTAGATCTCATGGAAGCTTATTTTCACGTTTCCATTCGTCAGGAACATCAGAGGTTTCTTCGTTTTCAGATCCTAGGCCAGCACTTCCAGTTTCAGGCTCTCCCATTCGGTCTTGCCACCGCCCCCCGCACTTTCTCCAAAATCATGGTAGTCGTTGCGGCAGCTCTCAGTCGGGAAGGGATCTTATTTCATCCTTACCTAGACGATTGGTTGATAAGGGCCAAGTCCGCAGCTCTCTGCACGCTCACGGTAGACAGAGTTTTAGCCCTTCTCACATCTCTCGGCTGGATAGTCAACTACTCCAAAAGCACTCTTCGGCCCTCACAAGAGCTAGAATTCCTGGGCGCTCTTTTCAACACTCGGGTTGGGAAAGTTTTTCTTTCGGACTCGCGAACACTCAACTTGATCGATCAGTTGAACACTTTCATCACTCTTCAGCTTCCCACGGCATGGGATTACCTTCAGGTTCTAGGGACCATGGCTTCCACGATCGATCTCGTCCCCTGGGCGTTAGCTCATATGCGTTCCTTACAAAGAGCATTGTTGTCCCATTGGAAGCCAAAGTCGGAACAGTATCAGGAGATTCTCTCTCTCTCCGACTCTACCATCGCCAATATACCAAGTTGGTTCTCCCCGGCACACCTTCTCAAGGGGATGCCTCTTTTGACTCCCTCCTGGGTCATAGTAACAACGGATGCCAGCCTCTCCGGATGGGGGGCTGTCTGCCAATCCCATGTGACTCAAGGTTTCTGGTCCCTGTCCCAGTCTCGGTGGCACATCAATCGTCTAGAAGCCTGAGCGGTTCACCTGGCCCTCAAGTTTTTTCTTCCTCTGATTCGCCACAAAGCGGTCTGAGTGCTATCAGACAATTCCACCACAGTGGCTTACATAAATCAACAAGGGGGGACTTGAAGTCGTCTAATGGCGCTAGAGGCCAGCAAGCTTTTTCTCTGGGCAGAGAGGCACTTGGATCACCTGGCGGCTTCCCACATAGCAGGCAAGGAGAATGTTCAAGCCGACTTCCTCAGCTGACAACATCTCGATCCCGGCGAATGAGAGCTGTCAGACGTAGCGATGGATCTAATCGTGCGCAGGTGGGGTCCCCCTCACCTAGATCTCATGGCGACGCTAGCCAATGCCAAGGCTCCCCAGTTCTTCAGCCGATGGAGGGAGCATTGCTTAGAGGGAGTGGATGCGCTGGTTCTTCCCTCGCCCTCCGATGTTCTTCTTTACGTCTTCCCACCATGGCCGTTAGTGGGAAAGGTTCTTCGGAGAATAGAGCTCCATCGCGGACCAGTCATTCTCGTGGCCCCTGAATGGCCCCGACGGCCGTGGTTCGCGGACCTACTGAATCTCTCTGCGGACGGCACTCTTCGTCTCGATCATCTGCCCCATCTCCTGCGTCAGGGTCCCGTATTTTTCGACCAGGTGGATCGCTTTTGTCTAGTGGCTTGGCTTTTGAACTGAGATGTTTGAGACGCAGAGGATATAAGGAAGAGGTCATTGCTCCCCTCCTTAGGGCTCGTAAGCAGTCAACTTCGCTTACCTATGTCCGGGTCTGGAAGGTTTTTAAAAACGTCTGCGAAGAATTGGGCGTTTCCCCTCGTCACCTTCTGTTGCGGTGATACTCTCTTTTCTTCAGCGAGGTCTCTCCAAGGGTCTTTCGGTCAGCTCCCTGCGTGTTCAGGTCTCGGCGCTTGGTTCCCTCCTGGGCTCCATTGAAGGTCGGCCAGTAGCCTCTCATCCAGATGTTGTTCATTTTCACAGAGGCGCTAAGCACCTGAAGCCGACTGTTCGGTCTATTTGACCTTCGTGGAGTCTAAATTTGGTTCTTCGAGCTCTTTGTACGGCTTCGTTCGAACCTCTTCATCGTGCCATTCTCAAAGACTTGACTCTCAAGACTGTTTTCCTGATTGCTATCTGTTAAGCCAGGAGAGTGTCCAAGCTTCAAGATCTATTTTGTAGAGACCCTTTCTTGCGTTTTTCAGACTCAGGCGTCTTTCTCTAGACCGTACCTTCTTTCTTACCTAAGGTTGTTTCGTCTTTTCATATTAACCAGTCCATTGAACTTCCCACTTTTTCTCCAGAGGATATTGCAGCCTCTGGTGGTGATGATTTTCGTTGTCTAGATCTTAAGCGAGTATTCTTGCGTTATCTTGAGGTCACCAATGATTTTCGTGTCTCTGATCATCTTTTTGTCCTGTGGAGTGGACCCAACAGGGGGAAGCAAGCTTCTAAAGCTACGATCGCTCGCTGGTTGAAGGATGTGCGATTTCCTCTGCTTACATTTGCAAGGGCCAAGCAGTTCCTGATGGCCTAAAAGCCCATTCTTTGCATTCTCAAGCGACCTCTTGGGCGGAGTCTGAATCTGTGTCGCCGCAGGAAATTTGTAGGACAGCTACATGGAAATCCCTTCATACTTTTGCTCGTCACTACCGCCTCGATGTTCAGGCTCCAGTCTTTGGTTCCTTTGGTCGGCAGGTTCTTCGAGCGGGACTATCTGGATCCCACCCTTTGTAGGGAAGCTTTGGGACATCCCACGGTCTGGACTGATCCTGGTATGTACAGGGAAAGGAAAATTAGTTCTTACCTGATAATTTTCGTTCCTGTAGTACCAAGGATCAGTCCAGACACCTGCCTGTTGTTTTCTGTCCGCTCAAATCTTTTTCCAGGTGTTTTTTGTCTCTTTCCTTCTTATAGGATTTCTTTGAGTCCTGCATCGTCTTCCTGGATTTTGCTTATAGGCACCAGAAGCATCGTTACGATGATCAGGGGTAGTTATACAAGAGCATTTAGTTTACACAGTTCATTCAATTGTACTGTTTATTTTGTTGGTTTAAATTACATTTATAGTTATCCTGTTACTTGCTTGATCTTATACCTTTCTGCTTTGACAATGGTTATACTGAGGGTTCCTGGGTGGGTTCCGTCCTTATATGGTTAGCTTCAGAACTCTGGTCTGTCTCCACCTGCTGGAACGGGGGTTTACCCACGGTCTGGACTGATCCTTGGTACTACAGGAATGAAAATTATCAGGTAAGAACTAATTTTCCTATAATTAATATATATATATTTGGACCTGAATAATACAACTTCTCACATTCTTCCCTTCTCATAACTTACTATTCACTATTATTTCTTTCAGCTTAAAAAGTGAACACAGTCTACTCTTCATCTTTCAAAAAATATTGCAGAAATACTGCAAAGAGACACTCTTTGATTAGCTTATATACTTACGTCACTTTACGTATATTGTAACGTACATTCAAAAAAAACAATGAGGCCTGGTCTATAAATAACATTAGTAATATTATTTTTATCTTCTATTTTTATCATTTTTCATTTTCTATTTATCAAGTCCTCAATATCTTTCTGAAGAATGTTATCAATCATCAAGTCCCGATTGCTGTAAAGTGCCCTTTTATAGGCTCGCCGAATACACGATAACGGATTTTCTCTATGAATAACATTTTCACTTAATTGTTTTGATTCTCTTTTATAATCTTCTGTGTTTGAACAGTTCCTCCTAATCTGAAGGAATAGTGAAACTGGAAGATTCTCACATAATAAGCGAGGATGTGCACTCAAGTAATGCAAGAAAGTGATGAACAATATACTCATGTCCTTTTAAATGATGGCATCCTTTGAAAGGACATGGATATATTGTTCACCATTGTCAGGGAGTATTACATTTTGGTGAAGATATATGACAAAATCTTTCTAATTTGGAATGGCACTATAGTAAAGTTCTTCTTGTTTCATTCATGGATTAATTCTTGTTATGATAGGATTCAGTTCACCTTGGAAGAAAGTTTTTCTGAGATATTTTTCTTGGATTGAAGGTGAGAAGAGAATCAAATGGAGAATTTTCTACTGCATTATTCCGTAAAGAAATAGATAAGAACACTTTCTTAGATTACTTGCATGCACATCCTCGCACCTTACGTGAGAATCTTCCAGTTTCACAATTCTTTCAGATTAGGAGGAAATGTTCAAGCAAAGATTATAAAAGGGAAGTTGATGATTGATAATGTTCTTATGAAAGACAGAAAGAGAGTGATTATAAGATAACTTGTACTTTGAGGCTTTCATTGTTGTCCTATCAAATTGCAAAAATAATTAAAAGGAATTGGTGGCTATTATCTTTGCTACCTGTCTTTGAAAATAAAGAGCTCAGATTTGCATATTCAAGAGATAAGAGCATTAGAGAAAAATTATGTCCATCATTGTTGCCACAAATTTATAAAAGACAAATTTCAATTGATGGAGGCAATCTAGTGAGTCCTTACAGTTATGGACAATGTTCTGTCTCTGCTGAAGGAAAGGATAGTGAACTATCTACAATCTGGTGGGATGTTCAATCCAAGGCAGCATGGATTCACCAGGGGAAGGTCCTCTCAGACCAATCTGATTGACTTTTTTGATTGGGTGGCTAGAGAATTGGTTCAGGGAAGAGGTCTTGATGTGATTTACTTGGATTTTAGTAAAGCTTTTGATACGGTCCCACACAGAAGACTCATAATTACAATGAGAAGCTTGGGAATGAATTGTATGTGATGGGCGATGAAGGGCTGTTGTGCATGGAGCAAGAGAGAGACCTTGGGGTGATAGTGTCTAGTGATATCAAGACAGTGAAGCAATGTGACAAGGTGATAGCTAAAGCCAGAAGAATGCTGGGCTGCATAGAGAGAGGAATAACCAATAAGAAAAAGACATGATAATCCCCTTGTACAGGTTCTCGGTGAAGCCTCATCTGGAGTACCATGTTCAATTCTGGAGACCGTATCTCAAAAGGCACAGAGACAGGATGGAGGCGGTCCAGAGAAAGGTGACAAAAATGGTAGGAAAGACTTATAGGGAGAAGAGGAAAGACCTAAATATGTATACCATGGAAATCGTCGGTTCAGTGTGCTGCGGCAGTCAAAAAAGCAAACAGAATGTTGGGAATTATTAGAAAAGGAATGATGAATAAAACGGAAAATGTCATAATGCCTCTATATCGCTCCATGGTGAGACCGCACCTTGAATACTGTGTACAATTCTGGTCGCCGCATCTCAAAAAAGATATAATTGCGATGGAGAAGGTACAGAGAAGGGCTACCAAAATGATAAGGGGAATGGAACAACTCCCCTATGAGGAAAGACTAAAGAGGTTAGGACTTTTCAGCTTGGAGAAGAGACGACTGAGGGGGGATATGATAGAGGTGTTTAAAATCATGAGAGGTCTACAACGGGTAGATGTGAATCGGTTATTTACTCTTTCAGATAGTAGAAAGACTAGGGGACACTCCATGAAGTTAGCATGGGGCACATTTAAAACTAATCAGAGAAAGTTCTTTTTTACTCAACGCACAATTAAACTCTGGAATTTGTTGCCAGAGAATGTGGTTCGTGCAGTTAGTATAGCTGTGTTTAAAAAAGGATTGGATAAGTTCTTGGAGGAGAAGTCCATTACCTGCTATTAAGTTCTCTTAGAGAATAGCCACTGCCATTAGCAATGGTTACATGGAATAGACTTAGTTTTTGGGTACTTGCCAGGTTCTTATGACCTGGATTGGTCACTGTTGGAAACAGGATGCTGGGCTTGATGGACCCTTGGTCTGACCCAGTATGGCATTTTCTTATGTTCTTATGTTCTTATGAGAGGAGGTGCAGGTGAGATATGATGCAGACCTTCAGATACCTGAAAAGTTTTAATGATGCACAATCAACAGCAAACCTTTTCGTTGGAAATAAATCAGTAGAACTAGGGGTCACAAAATTAAACTTCAGGGAGGACAATTCAGAATCAATTTCAGGAAATATTTCTTAATAGAGAGGGTGATGGATGCCTGGAATGCCCTTCTGGAGGAACTGTTGAAGACAAAAACAGAAAAATATTTCAAAGGGATATGGGATAAACACTGTGAATCCCTAAAGGCTGAGAATGAAGAAAAGATTGAAAGGAGTAACTTGCTCATGTGGTGGTTAATACCCTTTAACCAATAAGCCTTCGTACTGTTGATGCAACTCCATCATTGCTCTCTGCTTCAACAGCAGGTGGAAAAGAGATAGTAGAATTAGATTCAGACAGCAACCAACAAGTACATTGAATTTTACAGCCTGGTGAAATGAATAGGAATGGGGGTAACTTAATGATGCAGCTGTTACTACCATTTACCAATAAGCTGATACTTTTGATGCAACTCCAACATTGCTCTCTGCTTCAATAGCAAGAGGTAACAGGGAATTGGACATAAACAGCAACCAACAAGGGCCTTAACTCTGATGGTCTGGGAAACTGATAAGTATTGGGGGGGGGGTGACCTGTACGACGCGGCAGATAATATCATAAGCTTGCTGGGCAGACTGGATAGACCATTTGGTCCTTTTCTGCTTTCATTTCTATTTATAAGCATTTGATATTCTGCCTTTTGGTGCTTTGGGGTCTTCATGCTTTGTCCCTCTCACAGTACCTTGGGATGTTCATGTTATTGTTTGTACTGCTTTGTATCTCTCATGGTGCCTTGAGGTGTTTGTTCCACCGTTTGGCTGCTTTGCCACTTTCTTGGTACTGTAGGGTGCATGACCAGAGCTGTGATCCATGACCCCTCTTCCCCCTTGTTGTTGCTTGGTTACAGAAGGGATGAAAAGGAAAGTGTGTGTGTGTGGAATTTTTCCTCTGCCAGGTGCACACTGTATAATCATTTCTTTTGCACTAAAAGCTGATACTCAGTACACAAATACGATTTCATCTGCACTCCACAATCCCACCTTATTAAAACTGCTTCATGACAGAAGACGTGTCTGAGAGGTGAAGATAAACCAATGCAAGGAACAATTTCCCTATAAATTCCCAGGGCAACTTAATTTCATCTTCAGTGCGCCAGATGCAACATTAGTTCTTGCAAAATGAACTGTAATAGTGGATCCTGAACCTTAGAAGAGTGTGTTAAGCATAACCTTGGAATTTGAAATTTTGCAGCCAGACATAGAGCAGTACCCTGACCATTTTGCCTTTGATATAGTAAATTACAATAACCAAATATCTTGGGTAGTGAAAAGATTCAACAAGAAAAACAACCCAAACTTCACTGTTACAATATCAAACAGAGAGGGAAAACGTTCTTCAAATAGTGCACATAAATAATTACATTTTCTATTCTATTCTATTTTATTTTCTTAGGAGGAAAAGACCTCAGAGATTAGCAGGTACCGCAATACACTGCACTTTTCCAATCATCGGTCACAAAACCTCCTTCCTCACCTTTTTTTTTTTTTTTAAATATGTGATTGTTAAACTGCCTGAGTCTTTTATAAAATTTGAATAAACTCAACAATCCAAGTCTCAATATTAATCACCAGACAAAATGGTACTTATCTTAAGGACACAACACTATAGAGGATGTGCTGCAATGGTGAATGGGGAAACGCTGATGTATGCAAGTTTCACCATCAGTTGCTTCAAGGCATTTCCAACTTATAAATTCTTTTCTCCATTGCTGGTTTTTTTTTTTAATTTATGCTTTTCCATGACAGCACTGAAAGCTAAAATACAAAAAATGAATACATACATTTGGACCTGAATAATACAACTTCTCACATACATCCCTCATCATAACAATTAGCTTCTATATTCACATCACTTTACGTATATTTTGACATAAAATGAAAAACACCAATGAGAACTTGTCTATACATAATATTAGTAACATTATTATTATTATTATTTTTAAATTGTTTTTATTACCAAGAGAAACACAATATAAAACATGTACATAAACCAACTAAGCACTAAAAGGTGCCAACAACACAACAATCAGAAAACCTAGTTATAATATCACATTGAACCTCACTCGAGTTTTCAAATTGTTTTAGAGCCCCATCCACATGCTCAACCCAACAACCTTCCAGCAGCTTAGCAGTTGAGGCCTCAAGCAACCCCCCCACTGTGCATGCATAATTTGCAGCTTACTCTTTCTCCCACAATGCAAAATAATCCTTCCATTGCCACAAAGTTTTTTTTGTCATTCATTTCCCTTCTTTTAATCCTTTCAAATAAAGCATTAGGTTTCATAGCATTTCTCCAGGTACCAAACGATGGAAGATCAGCATTATGCCAACAAGCCAGCACCTCCCTCTTTGCCAAACCAAGCGCTGTGGCCAAACATTTACATTCACCCCTCAGTAATTGGCGTTCCCTATCAAATAAATGCATTTTACCATTCCATGTTATCGTCTTCCCAATAATATCCCTGTCAGATCCCCTACGTTTTCCCCTGCAGCTTTGAGCATTCTGTGAGCATATGACAAAAATCCCCTTTCATTTGCTGACATTTGAGACATAAGTCTGACTCCCACAACTGTATCCGTGCCCCTTTTCTCTAGTTATGTAAATACGATGTAATATTTTAAATTGCCACTCCCTTAAATTCGCAGGGAAGAAATACTCTTAGCAAAAGCCCCAACATTAGCTTCTTCTCCAGTATCCTCCCCCAGGTCAGCACTCCACTTCTGTGCTAAATTTCTCAAGTGGCTGACAATCTATCAAGGGATTATTAGTGATACTGAAGTCTCCTCCCACCAAGAGAGCATAGCCTTCTCTTCCCAGCAACTTAGATACCAAAGAAGAAAAGAAATTATGTGAGTATCTGTTAGGAGCATAAACATTAGCCAATACAATTTTTACCCCAAGGAGCATTTCCACTACAATGATGTATCGACCCTCCTGGTCTGTGATTTGTTTCTCCAGTTCAGAGGAGAGATTCTTATGAACAAAGATTGCCACCCCTCACACTGATTAGTGGTATAGGAGAAGAAGAAGCCCTGGCCAACCCAGTCTGTATTCAGTTTAGCATGTTCTTTACTATCCCAAAGAAAAAAGCCACATACATTTTCCATCTTTTGAGCTCCATTAATATTTTTTTTCTCTTAATCGGGGAATGCAAACAATTTACATTCAGAGAACACAAATTCAAATTAACATAACCATGTGACTTTTCTGTCATGTGCTGAATACAAACCCAAAGTAAAAGAGAGACTCCCAAGCCAAAGCCCCACTCACAGTCGATAGTAGCTCCAACCAATCATGCTCCTTTGCTGTCTCCAAATCTGTGAATGATACTTCCATCTCATCCATCCTTTGTTGCTTCACAACCCAAAATTTTCCCAAGATTCAGACACATTCAACACCCACACCACAATCATAATCCAAACACACACATTTCCCTGTACATACCCAGATCAGTCCAGACTCCTGGTTTTGTATCCCTGCCAGCAGATGGAGACAAAGAACGTTTTACTGACATTGTACATAACTGAGGGGGTCATTTTTCAAAATGCGGTAAGGCGTTTTCGCATGTTACCCAGGTAGAGAGTCCATCAAGCTAGGTTGAGAGACCCTTGCCCAAATCTCATCTTGGAGTGAGTTTCCTCACTCCGAAGGCCAGCTAATCTTCACAAGAGACCACTGTTCTGTTCGTACGTCTCATGTACAATGTGAAAGCGGCCCCTAACCCCCTACACTCTCACCTAATCCCCACCTCGAGTTACTAGGTGGGCCTATCCTAGGGATACAAATACCTATCTACGGGACCTGCTATTATGGCCAGTCTCTCTCTCTCTCTCTCTCCTCTCTCCTCTCTCTCTCTCCTCTCTCTCTCCTCTCTCTCTCCTCTCTCTCTCTCTCTCTCTCTCTCTCTCTCTCTCTCTCTCTCTCTCTCTCTCTCTCTCTCTCTCTCTCTCTCTCTCTCTCATATATATATTGAAAGACAGGTCCCCCAGTGGTTGCATGCAGGAAAAAAATGGATGAAGTGAAAAGCAGAAGAAGATAGCTTTATCATCCCAGGAGGTTGTGAAGTCCTGTTGGGGCCATCCCCCTCTTGTTTTGAGGCAGATGAGCCAGGGTTGGTGACCCTTCTGTGGCTTGGTCAAGAGATCCATGGGATGGACATCTGGTGGTCCAGATCCCTCAGCCCGCACAAGACAGCATGCTAACTGGTTGGCAACACTTCACAACGAGTCCAGAAGGATCAGGGAAGTATCCTTTTATGTTGGTTTCCTGCTTGCTAACATTTTGTTTTGTTTTTTTAATTCTTTATTTATAAATGTTTAAATGTAAACAAGTCATACAAACTTGACTAGAAATACTAGAAAGAGACTGGCATATACGATAAAGAAAATAATTTTAAGGAAATAAAGGATCTCAAGCACTGTGTCAGACCAAAAAAATTAGGGGAATCCAATACAGAAAAATAGAGAAAAATTTTTGCAGCAAGTGTATTTGGAGACTTCTGAATCTTCCACTCTGACTGGCCCAATGGACAAACATATTCTCCAGGGCCAGGATCTTCCCCCTCTCTCTCTGTTAAAGGGTTATTGGACAGCCTGCTGAGCAGAGGTCTGTCGGCATCAGTCCCAGGTATAGAGTCATCTCTAACTCAGGAGCCGTGCTGAATTCCTCCACAACTTGGACCACCCATTGCTGCCGCTAATGGAAGGATTTCACCGCCATCACAAAAGGATGACATTGGAGCATCTGCTCCAGTGGCATTGGGAGGTGCACAGCTGTCGGAGTTCAGCCATGGTTCGCTTGGCTGGAGTGCACTGGGAGACGAATCCTTACCTGCTTCTTTTTCTTCTGTTTCTAAAGAGGTACTATTTACCCCCTTGGTTAAACCTTTGA
Source organism: Rhinatrema bivittatum (assembly GCF_901001135.1). Lineage (NCBI taxonomy): Eukaryota > Metazoa > Chordata > Amphibia > Gymnophiona > Rhinatrematidae > Rhinatrema > Rhinatrema bivittatum. The sequence continues at coordinate 80,628,436 of NC_042623.1, forward strand.
ACATTACATTGGGTATAATTTGGGAAGCCATAGCTAAATCTTTCCAATCTGTTGCTCAGTTTGTTTCACAGCAACGAGAATTCCTTTCAAGCTTCTCACTCTCAATTATTAGAAATCTTATTTAGAGTTCATTCCTGTGATACTAAGGACTTAACTTTGCAAAAGTCAATTGACGTGGTTTCCTCTGGCCATTTATATTTACAAAATAAGATTGAAAATATTGAAAATGTGGTACACTGCCCGAATATTAGGATTATTAATTTTCCTAAGATGTTTTATGAAATTTCCAGCCAAGCATCAACAGCAGAGGCAGCAGCTCCCAGGAGAGGGGTAAAGTAGCACAGAGCATGACATGAACACCCTATAGCACCAAGAGAGGGGCAAAGCAGCCAATCGGTGGAACAAACACCTCAAGGTACCATGAGAGATGCAAAGCAACGCAAACAGTAACATGAACATCCCAAGGTACTATGAGAGAGACAAAACAGCACCATTAATAGCATAAAGACCCCAAAGCCTCAAAAGGCAGAATATCAAATGCTTATAAATAGAAACATAGAAAAGACAGCAGAAAAGGACCAAACAGTCCATCCAGTCTGCCCAGCAAGCTTATGGTATTATCTGCCGCGTCGTACAGGTCACCCCCACACTTACCAGTTTCCCAGACCATAAATGTCATGGCCCTTGTTTATTGCTGTCTGAGTCCAATTCCCCTTTATCTCTTGCCGTTGAAGCAGAGAGCATTGTTGGAGTTGTATCAAAAGTATCAGGCTTATTTCTTGAGGGCAGTAACAGCTGCATCAGCAAATTACCCCCATGGTTATTTGTTTTCCCAGACCATAAAAGTCAGGGTCCTTGTTGGTTGCTGTCTCAATACGATTCCCCTTTTCCTCTTATTTCTCTGCTATTGAAGCAGAGAGCAATGATGGAGTCGCGTCAACAGTATGAAGGCTTATTGGTTAAGAGTAGTAACTGCCACACCAGTAAGTTACCCCCATGCGCTCTTTTCTTCATTTCCATCCTCTAACCTTTAGGGATCCACAGTGTTTATCCCATGCCCCTTTGAATTCTTTCACTGCGTTTGTCTTCACTACCTCCTCTGGGAGGGCATTCCAGGCATCCACCACCCTCTCTGTGAAGAAAGAAGGCAGACACAAAGCAGCACAGTGGTATGGCAATTCGTTCCAAGGCACCAAAGGAAGGGTAAAGATTACCAACAACAGTGGCATGAAGACCCCAAGGCATCAAATGAGCGGGGCAAAGTGGCCAGAGAGTTGTACCCACACTATAGTGCCCTGTAAAAGGGGCAAAGCAGAATGTATGTGCATTGAAAATGTGTACAGGTGATGCAACAAAACAAGTGCAATCAATAGGCTAAGGCAGCAAGAAGATTTGCAGCAAAACCCAAGGCTCAGAATGAGGCAGTAAAAAGAATGGCACTGAGCCAAGAAAGAGGCATGGCAGGAGGAGAAGGCCAGGAAGCAGCAGGAAAAACAACAGCTCTTCTCACAAACTCCTCTTCCACCACTCCAAGACAATCCCTTCAAGACCGTGGGGTGCTGGTCAGGGCAAAGGCTGTGGACCCCATGTGGGAGATATCTCCTACCACGCTCATTCTCTTCCAGCTTCTCCAAAAGATGCCAATTCTCCTGTATCAGGTTGTGGGGCCCAATGAAAGGGGGGAACTCCAAAACTGCATTGGTTGCTGTCTGAATCCAAATTCCCCTTGCCATTGAAGCAATGTTGGAGTTGTATCAAAGGTATCAAGATTTATTGGTTAAGGGTAGTAACCACCGCACCAGCAAGTTGCCCTCATGAACTCTTTTCTTCATTTCCATCCTCTAGCCCAGGGGTCGGGAACCAATGGCTCATGAGCCAGATGTGGCTCTTTTGATGGCTGCATCTGGCTCGCAGACAAATCTTTAATAAAAAAGTAAAAATCTAACAAAACCCCCCACCCTCCTGACGCCCCCCCAAGACCTCCAAAATTAATTTACTACAACCCCTTACCCTCCTGACCCCCCCAAGACCTGCCAAAAGTTCCTGGTGGTCCAGCGGGGGTCCAGGGCTTGCAGACAAATCTTTAATAAAAAAGTAAAAATCTAACAAAACCCCCCACCCTCCTGACGCCCCCCCAAGACCTCCAAAATTAATTTACTACAACCCCTTACCCTCCTGACCCCCCCAAGACCTGCCAAAAGTTCCTGGTGGTCCAGCGGGGGTCCGGGAGCGATCTCCTGGACTTGGGCTATCGGCTGCCAGTAGTCAAAATGGCGCCGACGGCCCTTTGCCCTCACTATGTCACTGGGGTCGACCAATGGCGGCGGTCAGGAGGGTGGGGTTTTTGTTAGATTTTTACTTTTTTATTAAAGATTTGTCTGCAAGCCCTGGACCCCCGCTGGACCACCAGGGATGTTTGGCAGGTCTTGGGGGGGGGGGGTCAGGAGGGTGGGGGATTGTAGTAAATTAATTTTGGAGGTATTGGGGGGCATCAGGAGGGTGGGGGGGTTTGTTAGATTTTACTTTTTTATTAAGATTTGTCTGCGAGCCCTGGACCCCTGCTAGACCACCAGGGACTTTTGGCAGGTCTTGGGGGGGTCAGGAGGGTGGGGGGTTGTAGTAAATTAATTTGGCAGGTCTTTCCATGCACCCTCCAACCTCTGCTGAGGCTGTGGAGCCCTGACCCTTCAATTTGCAACTACCCATGGGTTTTCCTTGCTTTTAAAAAAAATTCCTAATTGTTCTCCCCTCTTCCATATAGCCCAGCCATCTTAGCAACAGCCCTCCACCAGGGTTGACAGATGCAGATGTGCATCCTGAGTCTGGCCATTAGGTGTCATTGTTGCATAATAACTGGGATTTCCTCTCCACAACATCCCGAGCTGATTGGAGGAACAGAAAATGGGGTTGAGAAGTAGATCCAGAAGGTATCTTGCAGTGCTTCCACTGAACTGCTGGACCAGCCCCAAAACAGGTTTTTAAATTGCTTTGGGAAGCAGGCACTTGCAGCGGTCGGCAGTCGGCAATGCTGCTAAATATATTCTCTGAATACTGGTCTGTGGATAAGATGAAGTGCCACAATGCCACCTTGGTAGAATTCCCTCCAGCAAAATAGCTATGCACTGAAGACATGAAACATATAGAAACACAGAGGACGGGGAGGCTGAATTCTCAAATCTGCAGCATAAACCTGTAGGTAAATAGCTGCTGAAAGAGGTCAATGTAGATAAACAGTGTTCACAAAGAGTTGGGCATGGAGGCTGCGTATTATCCCAAAATGCTTAAATAACAAGTAGTTTACATATGGCAAGGCCAGAGTAATAATATATGGCAAAGTAGATGGCATTCAAATATCTTTAAATATTTAGGAAGTGCTGCAAATTTGACATATCAAACTCTCTTTCTTCTATTTTGTTGTGCATTTGATGTTTTCAGCACCCCAAGGTTTTTCTCAAGTTATAACTCATTTTTTTCTCCAGTTTTCTCTTGCCCCTTCTTTCTGAACTAAACCAATAACTACTTTTCACTACCTCCCTTCTCAATTTTTTGTTAGCAATCTTTTCAGTCACATCATCCATCTGTTGATCACTCACCTTCAAGACGGGTCTTTGACCCAAAGTTGGGATGAGTTTTCTGAGTTCGGGATGTTTTGCCTTTGTCTCACCCTGTATTTAATTTGCCATAACACCTTTCTAAAGAGCATGGCACTCTCTTGAAGTGTACACAGTTTTCTTCTATTGTCTTTCATTTTTTTGTATATTATAGACAGCTCTTCTTTTATGACACTTTATTATAACCTGAATTTTATTAATTGATTTTGTTTGAATTACTTCTGAGCTGTTTAGATTGCATCATTTATTTATTTATGGTTTTTTTTACGTATTACTTAGTTTTTGACAAGTCCTGACGTTGTGTTTTTATACCTTTTGCTGTGTCTTGATGCTTTCATGTTGTGTTTTATGTCTCCTGCATCTCTCCTTGAGCTACTTGGGAAGCGGGTAATAAACCTATTAAAAAATGAAATATTAAGAGGTCAATTTGGAAAAGTCTGCGTAAGGCATCAAATGTGTTACTGGGACCTACGGAGATTTGTGTGGAAACCTCACAGCTTATAAAATACGCATATTTTTCTCCTGAAAGTATGCATGTATGTTTCATGCATACTTTCAGGAGAAACGCATTCTTTCTATTTTGTGACACCGCGTGTGTAATAGTTGTATCATGTGCTCATAATAACATAATAACACAGCGTTAAACGTGGAGTCAGGTATTTGCTGACGTATGCACACATACTCGGCTTCTGAAAATCCTTTCTTGTGCACGTGCTCGGAATCACCAGTTCACCCAGACCTCCTGCACTTCACCCAGACCCCCCACCCAAAAACTACAGACAAAAGACAAGTCCAATTTCACATCTGTGACTGAATTAGCAGGTGTAAATGCATATGGAGAGATTTGGTAATGTATGCGTATATACGTAATTACAAAATAGCAATCTGTGTGCATACATCCACACTTGGCCTGGGAGCACCCTGAAACGGCCCCATTTTTCCCCCTTTCACATTTACACGTGACATTGCAAGTATGTGCGTCCTCATGAGGTTTCTAAAATAGCATCCACCCTGTTACACACTACTGACATGAGTACATGCTGATTTTTACATGTGGAAACTCACCCCTAAATGAACACCTCTTGTACACGGATTCATTTTGGTATGTTTTAATGTTTTGTTAGTTTGCTGCTAGTCTGTGTTTTTAACCTGTATCGATGCATTCTGGTTTGCTCACGTATAGTATCTTATCTCAGATCTTTGTGTGTACGCATTAATTTTTCATCTATAAATCTGTAAATGCTCTTTCTTCATCACATTGTAGAAAAAACAAAGATGTGGCATGTCTTGCATGTTGCACCACTTTGTTAATCATGAATATGATAATAATAATAATAATGAAGTCTTGAGAAATTTCTAGGCTTGACTTTAGTTTCACCATTCTCAATGCTGGAGGGGGCTCTGCCTCTCTCTCAGTGGTTAGATCTGAGACAATCCCTCCCACAATCAGCTCCAGCACTTCCCTCTGTGTCTAAGGGCTCAGCCCTGCTCTCCCTATTTATTGACTGCACGGCATTCACGGTGCATCTTTCCTCTGATCTCTTTTGGGTTGAGCTGGCCTTGCAGTGAGGCATCTCCGCTGAGAGGTAATCCTCATCTCCCCTGCAGATGCTTTTATTTTTTTTTTCCATGCAGGTTGTTTATCTCCCAGGAAGTCTTCAGTCCAGACCAAGTAAACTCTCCACCGAGTTTCTGAGGGGCGTGCTTGGATTGCAGAAGCACAGGACGCACATGTATCCTACCAGCATGTTAACTATTGATTGTTCCTATAGACCTGCTAGACATATGCCGCGCTGTACAGACATGTGATTTTATTATGTACATTATATTGTAAACCATTTTGATTACATTTTAGTATAAAAAAACCCAGTATATAAAACATTTTTAAATAAATAAATAAATAAATAAATAAATAAATATGTAAGGGACAGTCCCTGCTCCACAGAATTTACACAGTAGAAAAGACAGTTTGCAATTTTTCTCTTCTTTTCTTACTCTTTTATTTTAATCATTCTGTACAGTAGTGAGGCAATACATTAAAAATTGTGATGCTAATAAAGTTATCATAATCTTAATTAAAAAATTTTAAATGTTTCAAATCACCAGGTGAAGAGAACCAGTGTTTAAGGTTGAAAAGCAACCTTACAAAGATGTCTTTTTGGGTGGGATATGAATACGATCAGAGATGGAGCATGATGCACACTTTTTAAATGACAGTGCTCAAAAGGTTTTTGCTATTGCCTATTGCTCCCTCAATTTTTTTTTGAAAGACTGCTTGTGCAAAAATGTCCTTCTTGTGCTACTTTTATTTATTTATTTAAAATATTTCTAGTCCACCTATCTGCAATTTTTATAAGCCAAGTTGAAATTTGTGCACTACGAGGCAGTATAATGCAAAGAATATCAGGATTTTTTGTGCACGCTATGTTTTGATGTGTGCACAGAGCTCACGACCTGTGAGTGCATGCACACGTGCACAGCATAGAGGGAACAGTGCTAATGACTTGTTTAATTAACAGTGTCTCTGGATTCTTTATTCAACAGATCATGACAGCACAGCACTGGAAAGCTTAATGTAGTGTCAGTGTATAGTGTTCACTGGGGAGTTGAATAATTGGAGAATATAGCTTAGAAAGACACCCTGCTCACCTCTAAGGTTGTCTGAGTGGAAATCTCCCATCCCCCACATGGGTGTATAGAACTATAATGTCTCAGTCATTAAGGGGTTGGCACCTGCAATCAAGAGAAAGAAAGTTATGTGCTACTACTGTTCTCAAACAGGCATCTGAGGGGTCTGGGGATACCTGCAAGAATATCCCAAGTTATGGAGAAACATAAGTTTTCATAGTGTTCAGTCAGCAGTTAATCATCATGTGTCAGCTTTTATTTTTCTCTGATACTGTCTTATTAGCACCACAGAAAAAAGAAAATAGGTGCCTGGCACTGAAGGCTTGAGCCAGCTATGGCTGGACAGATCCTGCACCACTTTTAGCTTCAGAGTTAACTGTTATGAATGTCAGTGTTTAGATAAAATTGTAAATTATTACTGGTGAGCACCAGCCTGTCCAGTAATAACTTATGTAAGGTTATCATAGTCATAACCCACAGTATTTCTGAAAAAGTGTCCCTTAAAGAACAGTAAGCAAACCACTAAACAAGAGGTTTTTTTTAAGCAACTGGAAATGTTTGTTTTAATTGGATCTTGTCAAAACTGAAGGACACTTCAGACATTTCTAACCCATTTTTTTTTCTGATTTTACTTAGGAAAATGAATTCAGCTTTTCCACTGAAGTGTTTTTCTGGCATAGCCATACTGCTATGCCTCTCTTTTCACCAAGTCAAGCCACAGGTAAGACAAACACATTTGGTATTCTTACACTCGAAGCAGGTGAGAAAATTACACTGCTTAGCTGCTGGGGTAGATACATTAAAAGGAGATAAAAACAGATTGAGAAGAGAATATTAAATGTAGTCACAAGCCTTGCATGAAATCCTGCTTTGAAGATGGCTAAAGGCCAGATTTTGAATGGCCCGCGTGCAGCGTGCATTTTAAAAGGGGCTCGGCTGCACTCTGGTTACGCGCACAAGAGCCAGGACTCAGCAGAGGGGCGGGGCTAGAGGCGCCCGGTACAGCGGCCATTTCCTCCTGTGCTGGGGGATAGGGTGCCTGCGCACACAACTTGCTCCTGCTTCTTTGCAGGAGCAAAAAGTAAGTTAAAAAATGGGGGGTGGGGGCTAGGATAGGTCTAGGGGCCGGGTAGGATAGGGGAAAGGGAAGGGAGAGAAGTTCCCTCCCAGTCCATTCCTTAATTGGAGCATACTGGGAGGGAACTGGGGAAGCCCGACGATGCGCTGCCATGCTAATTCACAAAATTATACCCCACCTTGCGCGCGCCGTCTGGGGTTTTATAACATGCGCGCGCATGTTATAATATCGCACGTCCTTTTTTAAAATCTACCCCCTGTTTATGGGTCATTTGTAAATTAAGCAAAGTGGTCATTGTAAATTATAGTTAATTGCACTATGGTAGAAGATTGAATGTCATGTTCTTGGTTTTTTATAATTAAATTAACTTGCATAACTATCTTTTTTTGGGAGGGGCAGGTGCAAGGGTTACAGCAGATACTGTTCTAATAGCTTCTGAATCTGATTATTTCTAAAGTAAAATATGCATCTTCTTTTGACAGGGTAGAGTTTCTCAGCCAGTGGCTAAAGGTAAAGACATCTCAGAACTGTATGTGTATGAGCTATTACGTTATCTGGAATGTATATGTTTCAAAAATCATAATTAGCTTCAAGGGAGAGTCATGAAAACTGGTGGCATATCATCTGCTTTTATGGCAACTATTTGTAGAGGTTACTGGCCACTTTAATGAGCTTTGATTTATACAATTCAATACTGGTGCAAAATGTACTGTGTGAGAAGTGAGAGGCAGACCTGGAGTTACAGAAGGTAGGAGCCTTAAAGCAGGCTTCCAAAAATGCTCTGTGCAATCCAGTCTTAGTCTACCTTCCTGAAGCTCAGTGTGAAACGCAGCATTTTTCATGTGGCGATTTAAGTAATTTCTATTGATGCAATAATATTGTCAATTTTAGATTTTGCATTTCTCTTTGGGGTCCAAGGATAATACATACACACTCCCCGTTGGATGGATTTCTGTTTTCAACCAATTACTAGTTGTACTGGAAAACACATACAGTAGAATGATTACAGGCCCAATGTGCACTCTGGCTGGTTCAGGCTTTGCTTACATTTCTAGTGCACACACAGTAAAATTTACTGGCTCCAGCAAATCCAAGGGAGTTTCCTCTTGGTACAAATTAAAGCTTTTTGCACATCAGGATTAAGTAGAGAAAGATATACCTTCTCCATGTTTCCCACTGTTTGACAGCACAAAATAATGCAAAGCATCTAGAATACTACAAAACTGAGACATGGTGTCTATCTACATGGTTGTTAACGAGGAGTCTACAGTCACGTCCATTCTTTACTACCTTATGCATTAAGAAAATACACACTGTCAGTTATAGAAGTATAATAAAATGCAGAGCTGATAAATACATGAATCTGTGTGCGTTTCTGGTGTCTTTGCTACACAAACTTTTCAGGACTCGTCGTGGAATCCAAGAAGATCCTGGCAAGGATATTTTTTGGAGGGCATCCACATAAACCAGGGGTCACAAACTCCAATCCTTGAGAGCCACAAACAGGTCTGGTTTTCAGGACATCCACAATGAATAGACATGAAATACATTTGCATACAATGCTATCCTTGTATGCAAATGTATCTCATGAGATATTGATTGTGGATATCCAGAAAACCAGACTTGTTTGCAACTGTCGAGGACTGGTGTTGGCCACCTTTGACATATACACATGGATGTGCGCATGGCCAAGAATGAAGACTGTTAGTTTTGCGTGGAACTTCTTGTTTATTTTACGTGGTCCTTCTGTTGCAGTCCACATAGAGTTGGTGATAGTGAGGACTAGGAATTTAAAAAATAAATAAATAAGAGCCTGGTCTATGGACTGATTTGTTATAGGAACTACATATAGTCCAGTGTTAATTTAAAAATATTTAATGTTGAGGATTGGATGCTTAAGAATATTGTCTAGGACATTGGTTCTCAGTTCAGTCCTCAGGACATAGTCACATTTTGAGGATATCCACAATGAGTATGCATGAGATAGATTTGCATGCACTACTTCAATTATATATGGATCTCTCTCATGCATATTTATTGTGGATATCCTGAAAACAGGGCTGACTGCTTGTGTCCTGAGGACTGAGTTGAGAACCACTGGTCTAGGGGTAATACACCACATCTGTAACACCCAAAATCTGTGTTTTTGTTTAATATAGGAATTATACAAAAAAGGGAATACATCTGTACTCTGTAAAGAGCTGACCTATTGCCTATTCTTTTTTTTTTTTTAAAGGTGAGGATTGTTCTGACATCTGGAAGAAGAGGCCATGGTCTGCCAGTGGAGTATACTGGATAAAGCCAGCAGGGGCACCACAGGTTTTCAGGGTAGGACTATAGATCATTTTTTCATTAATTAAAAAATGTATTGAAACTTTGTAGGACACAGAGACTAACCTCTATCAACAAAAAAAGAAAAATCGTTTTTGCATAATTAATGATCCAAATAGTTAGGCATAGGCAACTCCAGTCCTGGAGTGCCAAAAACAGGTCTGGTTTTGAATACGCATGAGATAGATTTGCATGTACTGTCTACACTTTTATACAGATCTAGCTCATGCATATTCATTGTGGATATCCTGAAAACCTGACTGGCTAGGTGTGTCCCACGGACTGAGTTGAGAACTTCCAATGTAAAGAGATGAGTACTAGGATGAGTAACGCAAGATGGTCATTTTTCAAAGCACGATGGGCCGTGATAACTACTGCAACATAATGTTAAAATGTAAATGAGGGAAAGGGGAGGAGTTTGGATGGGTTTAGTAAAATGAGGGGCCGGTACCACTGTGGGCACATGTTTCGCACATTATCGCCGGCAGTAGTGCCGGAAGTACTCTTACCTTTCCTACTGGTGCAACTGGGGCGAAAGTGTTCAGCGTGGCCGCAAATGTGGCATGCGGTACCGCACCTCTGCGATGAGGTCGGCTGCGCATTTTCACCCCGCCCCTATTTTGGCCACGGGCGATCATTTCTAAATCTAGGCCTAAATGAGCTGCAGTCTACAGTAGTAACTCATTTTTCATGGCGCCCCATGCACAGGTTTTCTGTGAGATGAGAAAGAGTGGAGGCTGGACAGTCATACAGAGACACAATGGTGCAGACTCCCTGGGCTTTAACAAAGATTGGGAAGAATATAAACAAGGATTTGGAAACCGTGCAGGTAGGTAATGAATCTGATTTGGGGTTTTATTCCTGACTCTCTCTCACACACAAATATATATATATATATACACACACACACACACGTCTAGTGATCTGCATAGAGAGGAAGGAGATAAAATGAAGCTTTCCATGAGACAGATGTGACTGCACTACACCAGGGTTTCCCAAACTTGTCTTGGTGGCTCAAACATCAGTTGGATTTTTAAAGATATCCATCATGAAGATGCATAAGATCAATTTGCATGCATTGGAAACCCAGTATATGCAAATGCACCTCATGCATACTCATGGTGGATGTCCTGAAAACCTGACTGACTGTGGGCTCATCGTGACACTTTCGGGAAGCCCTGTAGTCCTCCCACATTGCCAACAGCCTGAGTAAGACCTTCAGAAACCATTGCTGTAATTAAGGAACCCAGTGACTCTTTTTCCTAGTTCTCCTTACATTGGCCCTTTCAGTCCTTTCTTCTTGCTCCAGTCTTTTGTATTGGGACGAACGGTCCCCTTTAAATGTAAACCTTGGGAATTAGAAATCAGAATTATTTCAGAGCATGAGGAACCACATGGCAATCCACAAGCCCAACTCAGATTCATCTTAAGTAACTGTTTTCATTACTTTTTTGTGATACCAAACGTATCCTTACATTATGCATTTTTAAGGAAAGTTAAGGTTTGCTAGCAGATTTGCTGACCAAGAGATGCCAAAATCACTGAGAGCTCTCCTGTCTGGTCATAGTATGAGTGAAGTACTGCATTTTATTGCTTGGCTTTCCAAACACAAACTCAAGGCGATTTACAAATTTAGTTCCATTTGGTAGATCCCTGCAACTGAGAGCTTACAATCTAACTGGGCGATTTGCTAAGCCATGATATTTTATCACAGGAGGGTCCAAATATTTCGGGGGGTATCTCCGTGATATAGAGCCCCACCCTGAAAATTATCACAGCAATGCAATTTTTTTTATCACGGCACAAACGCATGACAAAAGTCGCACCGTGCTACGGGCCTAATTGCGATATGATGGCCCACCTCGGCCAGGGATGCCATTGCTTAAATGGCCTGAGGCCCCAAAATCCCCCCATCAAAATCAGCTAAAACTGCCCCAGCATCTTTGGAAACCTCCACCGCCTTCCGAGGTGACTCTGGCCCAATAAGAAAAAAAAATTAGGTAAACCACATGGCAATGGCCCGTTCTTTTCCCCAACTCCATCCCCTTTATTCAGAAAAGTGTCCCTCACCCTTCCCTCTCTATCCAAATAATGAAATATTCCTGGGGTCTAGTGGTCCACCCCAATTTAAAAAAAAGGACCCTGGAGGTCTGAGGGGCAGACGGAACCCCACTCCCACCCTGCCTGTACCTCTCATTTAAATAACTGGTGGCCAGTGGAGGCCCAGAGCGCCCCCTAGTGCCAGGCCGGTCAACATCATTTTTAAAATGGCAGCAACCTGACTTTGCACATTTCATGGAACGGGGCAAAATCCAGGGACCGGACTTAGGCCACCTAGTGTTTTAGAGATATCCTCGTCATTCATGATGTGCCTACAACACTTCAAAATGAACTAATAGATAACTTCCTTTTTTTAAGTTATTCACCAGTATGTAAAAGCCATGAAAGGAAAAGACTCATTATCAGCATTACATTAGTGCATCTATTAACATAAATGAGATAGTAAAGTGAAAAGCTGAATTAACAGAGAATATTTATTAACATCTAATTTAGAGAGCACGATATTCCAGACATGCAAATCTTCTGCACTCCAGCCCTGCACCATTGTCCGTGTCCTTGAATGATCTTTATGAAATCATTTCTACTCTCTTTAAGGTGAACACTGGCTGGGTCTGGACCCCATTTATTACCTGACAAACCAGGCAGGCAAGACAGCTCAGCTATTAGTGAGCCTGGTAGATTTCAGCAATGCTAAAGCCTATGCACAATACGCATCCTTCAAAGTCGGCAATGAAGAAAATGGCTATCAGCTTTCATTAGGTGCATACTCTGGTACTGCAGGTGAGTATTCAATGAAATCTTTTATATACTGGCAGAGCAGAAATGGAGTGTTGCGTGGCAGAATTCCACCCTTGTGTAAGGTTTATCCTAAGTCTTGTGCTAATCTTCCAAGAAGAAAGCAAACCATGGCCAAAATGATGCAGACATACCAAAACAGACATAGATAAACAGGCTGAAGTTCAAATTTTAACAGCTGCTTCTCAAAGACAAGGTGGTGGCCTCTGTCAGGCCAGGTTAAGAGGTCTGTGCGTACCGGGGTCCTTGCTCACTGCAGCACTGCACGGTGGCACACACTGTTTCTAACCAGGGACTTTGTGATTTAAGCCTCAAATGTCCTGGCTGGCCACCAAAAACTCTACCACTAAGTTATAAGAGCAGGGTCGCTACAGTGAGCTCATATCCTTCCCCTTTTCACTCTTCCCTGCCACTGTGCCAGCTTCCCACCTATAGAAAAAATATTATTTCTGACACATAGAATGTAAAAAGCTACACACAGGATACAGGCTAAGATCTGACACCTTGAAGCTGGCTTTCTTCTTTGGTACAGTAGAGTAGGTCACAGCCACAATGACAACTTGGCTCAAAGCTCTTTCAGTTAGCCTGGTGTTGGTAAGAACAATTTACACATCACAGGGATCTAATGTTGAAGTTCTCCTTGTATAGTTCTGAGAGCAGCGTAAAATGGAGAAGATGCTACATGCATGGAAGGAATGATGATGTAGAGGTGCAAATCCATGTAGTGCTTGAAATCAGTTTCATGGCAAGTCAGAATGGCTCTGCTGTTTCCCTTCACAATTCATTAATGACTAGCCTCACGTTTAACTAACAAAGGCCCAAGAAGACCGGCTCCCATGCTCTCTCTCTTTACCAGATAAACGCACCTTTTGTTTGAAATGATCATTTTCCCATTATCTCCCTCCTAAATGTTCCCATCTCTGATGCATTTTAATGGGAGATTTAAGACTTGGAATGAAGCTGATTGAACACAGAGCTTCCCGGTTGTAATTATGCCACAAAACTGCAGCGGCAAAAGAGTGCATTACCCACCTTCTATACCACTTCAGCTCAAAAAACCACAGCAGGAGCTTTTTCCTCTAGCAGAGGAACCCGTTGGAACAAAGTATTCATTAAATGAATGCCAATGATTATTTTTCTATGATTATCTTTCTGATTATTTAAACAGATTTCACAATTTCCCAGTCCCTTATCTCAGAATTGATACTTGTAGCTTTCTTCCATGAGAGGGGTCCATTTTCTGAAGAAATCTTCCCTATGAAGATTCTTCTGGCTGCTCTACTTTTAGTAGGCCATTGGTCCATCTGAAAGGAAAGTGCTGGAAGCCACTTAGATTTTCACTGGCCTCTGGTAATACAGGGCTGCTGCCTCCCTTGGGGGTCTGTGTGGGGCCAGGACTTCTGCACAGACCCTGAAGAGGGTAAGTAACAGCAGTCAACTGAGCAAGCTTTATACCAGGGGCAACTCCAGTCCTTGAATGCCACAAGCCAGCCAGGTTTTCAGGATATCCACAATGAAAAAGTATTTGCATGCAATGAAAGTAGCGAATGCAAATGCATCTCATAAATATTCAATGTGGATATCCTGAAAACCTGACTGGCTTGTGGTGCTTACTATCTTAATGAGAAACTAACTCTAAAAATACAGTCTATGGGGGGTTACACTTGTAAAGATATCACATGCATATTCAGTAGGGATAGCCATAAATCTTGACCAATTAGTGATCTGCCAGGTTTGCAGTTTGGCAGCTCTGGGTTAGGATAGGCAACTCTGGTCTTTGAGTGCTACATGGTGGCCAGATTTCAAGATATCATCACTGAATATTTATGAGATGCATTTACATGCACAATCTCCATTGCATAAAAATACAGCTCCTGCAATTTCAGTGTGGATATCCTGAAAACCTGATCAAGCTTGTGGCACTTCAGGATTAAAAATGCCTGTTTATTTGATTTGATTTATATTCCATTTTCAGCACTTCAAAGCAGATTACATTCAGATTCAGTAGGTATTTTTCTAGCTCCAGAGGGTTTACAATCTACCTAGGTCATTTATCAAATTGTGTTAGGGCCTTATCACCAGCGTTAGGGCCATAACACATGCGATAATGCATTGTGAGATAGGTATGCAAATTTTAAAACTGTAGTCAAAGGGGAGGAGTTTGGGTGGAGTTTATGAAAATGAGGGGTATTAATATTGCGTGCGATAGCGTAACACACGCGATGGCACGATTTAATGCCAAACGTTTTTCCTGGCATTATGCCCGAAATGGGATTTGCGATAGAAATTGCAATTCCGGTTTCAGGCAGGAGTGGGGAAATGGGGAGGGGAGGAGGGGAGATGAGAGAGAGAGCCTTTGGGGAGGCACACATATTAGTCAACTTTTTATACAACTGATTTGGAGTGATTAAACTTACACAAAGATGAGAGTACAATGTACAAATCTCATCTTTGTTTACCTGTCATCACTCCAAATCACATGCAATTTTCACTGACATCTACTATGCTGTTTGTACCTATGACTGTGCATGTAAAACTGCCCCCCAAAACTTAGGCCACCACCAAAACCTCACCCCAAGTTGCTAGTTGCCCCTCTAACAATGGTATAAATAGTTTACTTATATAGGAGCCTTATAGCCTTTCTCCCTCTCGCTCCTAGCAACAGCAGCAGCCCAAAAAATGGTATGAGCCTGTCTGGGCACTTAAAATACCTGTGGGATGCACCCCCCCTTTTTTTTTTTTTTTTAAATCACAGGTGCTATTTTTCATAGCAAATTGATGAATCTAAGTCTAACTTTGTATCTGAGCCAATGGAGAGTAAAGTGACTTGCCCAAGATCACAAAGAGTGGCAGTGGGATCTGAACGCTGGTTTTCCTCTTTCATCGTCTGCTGCTCTAACCACTCAGCTATTCCTCCACTCCTAGGCCTCTCTCAAAGATTAGATTGAGAGCCCACTGTTTTAGGCCTGCCCGCTGGCTCCATGTTAACAAGGCAGGCTGAGTCAGTCCTGGTATTTACCCCATTGTAGCTGCGCTCTTGTAATCCTGATTGCCTTAGAAAAAACTGAATTAGAAATCCATAAAATAATTGAGTGAAGCCAGAGGGCATGCAGCCAGTTGATAAATGCTACAGTCCTTACGGTGACTTTCCATCACCATACGAGAGTTGTATTTTTAAAAAGACAAAGGCTTTGATGGTGTTTATGCTGCTCCAGGGTTAGAGGAGGTTATCACAGAGATTCCAGGAGGAGTCTGATTATATTACGATGGTTGGTCACAAGGCTTATAAATAAGTCCATATATTCAATAGCAGGCCTCATGCAGAGGAATAACTCCACTCCAGTCAGTGCTGCTTTTCGGCTGGGTCGCTCACCTGGAACGTGTTTGAACTATGGAAAATTGCTTCCTCCCCTCCCCCCTGCAGCCAAAGTGGTAGAATCAGGGCGCTGGACCTCTGACCCCAGCAATGGCTTTTCATCATGATGACCAATGAGAAAGTGGTTTAAAAAACTAAATAGCTCCAATAACAGGGAACACTGTATAGGTTGGTTTGGCATGGGTCACCTACCTGGACAGTGAATTTTGCAGATGTTAGTTATCAAATTACCCCTGAGGAAGAAATAGATTTTGAAACGGGCCAGGTTCCTGCTCATGTCACATGGTGGATTCTACTCTGCTAAGCTCAGTAATTTTATTTGCATTTTTAAAAAAAAAAACATAAAATAAAAAATTTTTGATTGGATTTTGTGACAAAGAGTAAGTGATGATTCATTTCAGGCACCTTTACTTCACAGGTTTATACCAAGGCTGAGTCTGAACTGTTCCTCATATCATTTCATTTATTTTTAAATTAAGGTTGAAGCAGGCAGTTGTTTAGTACAGCACAGTGTTTATTACTGTGTGGATGATTTCTGTTTCTCTTTGATTGGGAGAGGATTTTTATCAGTATTCTCACTGTTGATGGTATTTGCATGAGGTGGGTTGCTCATCTTTTCCCTGCACAGCTGAATTACACACACACTAATTCGGTTACAGGGCTCTTTGTGTTATCATAGGCACATGGTAAGGTTTTGTCTTTGTGTGCAGGATCCATACGTGACCTGCACCATTTCCAAACTAGTTTGGAGTCACCAACTGTGGGCATTCCTTTATGAATATTTAAAGCATTTCCTAGCAGCTCCTCCCTCAATCCTGAAACACGACTGACCAAAGTGTTGGCTTTGCTCACAGGAGACGCATTCCGAGGACAGAACGATGGCGAGGACCTCAGGAGCCAGGACGGCAGCAAGTTCAGCACCATTGATAGGGACAATGATGGTTGTGACCCCTGCATAATAGGCGATATCGGTTACATGAGCTGCAGCCGAGGACGCAAAAACTCTGGTTGGTGGTTCAGTAGCTGTGGCATGGCAGATCTGAATGGGGAGTGGCATTCCCAGGACGACTACAGGGGCTGGGCCTCTGGAGTGCACTGGGAAACCTGGAAACGCTGGGATTCACTGAAATCCAGTGTCCTCAAAATAAAAATGTCTTAATCCTCCAGAAAATAAAGTTGCCACTGGGAAGGGATTGAAAGGAAGGTGATAGATACAGGTAGCACCAATTGTTATATCAATAGAAGCTAGGAAACCTGAAACTGCATTGTATGGCCTTCTCCAGTGAGATACACACAGAAAACCACACAATAAAAATACTGCAACCTCTAATCATGTGGATTGTTATTCTCTTATTCTCCCATAATCTGTTAGTGGTCTCCCCCAGGTCATGCTGATGACTCTTTGCAGCCCCAGGACTGGAGGGGCACCATCGGCACCACAGGTTGGAGGACATAAGTCACCACAGTGGCAGTAGCCACCTTTCCTCCGTCCCTGGACCTCTGCGTACTGGTTTCACGTAATCATAGGCATGCAGTAGAAGGCACTGCCCTCCAGATTCTTTAATGTGTTCCTGCCCTGCGTGCAGAATAAAGTTATTCTGGTGATTGGGCTGCAGTTTTGCCAAGTCCTTTCAGGAGTATACGAGTGCAGTTCAAGCTGTCCAGCATAAGAACATAAGAAATTGCTATACTGGGTCAGACCAAGGGTCCATCAAGCCCAGCATCCTGTTTCCAACAGTGGCCAATCCAAGTCACAAGTACCTGGCAACTACCCAAAAAGTATATTGTACCACATTGCTATTACTGGCATCAGTAGGGTGCAATATACTCACCACATCCCCTGGCAACAAATTCCAGAGTTTAGTTGTGCACTGAGTGAAAAAGAATTTTCTCCGATTAGTTTTAAATGTGCCCCATGCTAACTTCATGGAGTGCCCCCTAGTCCTTCTATTATCCGAAAGAGTAAATACCAATTCACATTTACCCCTTCTAGACCTCTCATGATTTTAAACATCTCTATCATATCCCCCCTCAGCCGTCTCTTCTCCAAGCTGAAAAGTCCTAACCTCTTTAGTTTTTCCTCATAGGGGAGTTGTTCCATTCCCCTTATCATTTTGGTCGCCCTTCTCTGTACCTTCTCCATCGCAATTATATCTTTTTTGAGATGTGGCGACCAGAATTGTACACAGTATTCAAGGTGCGGTCTCACCATGGAGTAGAGATGTGATTTGGCCTTCGTTATCGATCTGCCACAGGAAATTTCGTTTTCCCGCGGTTCGGGATGATTTTTTTCGGCTGCCGCGAAACCCCCCCCCAACTCCAAGCCATTTTTTAAGATGGTGCCGGCCGTCCATTGCTCCTACCATGTGACAGGGGCCGACCAATGGCACCGGTAGTCCCTGTCACATGGTAATGGCAAAGAGCCACCAGTGCCATTTTGATTAGTGACAGCCGACAGCCTGAGAGGAGATCACTCCCGGGACCCCCGCTGGACCACCAGGGACTTTTGGCAAGTCTTTGGGCGGGGGGGGGGGGGTTGTCAGGATAGTGGGGGTTGTAATTAATTAAATTTGAAGGGTTAGGGTGGGTTAGGGAGGTTCAAATGTGCCCTTTCTCCCCCCCAAAAAAAACATTAGGAAAACCACACGAAATTTCATGGGTTTTCCTTTCGTTTTGTCAGCCCCCCGAAATGCAACGAAATAGGAAATAACATCTTTATTTTCTATTTTATTGCAAATGAATGCACATCCCTACCATGGAGCGATACAGAGGCACTATGACATTTTCCATTTTATTCTCCATTCCCTTCCTACTAATTCGTAACATTCTGTTTGCTTTTTTGACTGCCATAGCACACTGAGCCAATGATGTCAAAGTATTATCCAGAAAGGAGAAGCACTATGGGAGAAATTACTTACCTGCAGGCCAATACAGTAAAGTGCGTCCACGGTTACCCTGCTTCTAACCTGCTTTCTACTCACAATTTGGCCGTGTTAGTCCAACCTGCGATTCACTATCCCTTTTAACCCATCCTTACCGCCTCTTTAAATCAGCGGGTAACCCTTTCCGCCTGCGGCATGTATATGAGATGTAAACGATGGATTAGCTATCCCCTCCCATACAGTAACGCGTGCTCCGACTATCGCTTTTTTACCCTGCCGTTTTGCCGCGCGTTTAACCTGCTAAATTACCGCCTACCCTTACCCCTGCGTTAGAGACAGGGGTAAGGGTAGGCGGCAAACTTTCCCCCAGCCCCCGCTCACCTGCCCTGGCCGCGTCCATGGGTGCCGGTCTCCGGGGCAGCCCCAGTCCTCTCTCCCCTCCTCCCGAAGAAACTTTAACCAAAAGAAACCTAAAAAACTAAAAATCCCCTCCTCCTGAAGCAAGGTGCAGGGTGAAAAGCGACTCGACATGTAAAGTATTGTGAATAAAGTGTAACCAAAGTTAACTTACTTTTTCTTTCAGCCCTCTCTGCCCTCCTCCGGCGGCGCGCACCGAGGCTCCCCTGCCTCCCGGGGGGAGCCGGCGGCGAAAGCGGCTTCCAGAGGCCCCCGCCAGCGACGATGGATGAACGCACGCCCGTAGTGCACGAGCGCTCAAGGCAGCAAAGGCATGAACAGGCATGCGTGATGTCACGGCGAACGTTCATACGCTTTCGCTGGCTTGAGTGCCCAAATTGATGGGCGCCCAAGTCAGCGAAAGCGTATGAACATACGCCGTGACGTCACGCACGCCCGTTCATGTGCTTTCGCTGGCTTGAGAGCGTGCGTTCATCCATCGTCGCCGGCGGGGGCCACTGGAAGCCGCTTTCACTGCCGGCTGCCCCCGGGAGGCGGGGAGCCACGGTGTGCGCCTCCGGAGGGCAGAGAGGGCTGAAAGAAAACGTGCACCTACCATGTGACAGGGACCAGCCAATGGCACGGATACCCTGTCACATGGTAAGGGCAACGGGCCATCGGCGCCATTTTTGTTAGCGCAGCAGACAGCCTGAGAGCAGGAGATCGCTCCCCGCGCCCCCACTGGACCACCAGTTAATTTTAAAACGTTTTTTTTTTGGGGGGGGGGGGTCGGGAGGGTGGGGGAAGCTAAGTGGTCAGTTTTAAAGGGTCGGGTGGGTTTTTTGTTTATCGGATCGGGCGCAGCCGATAAACAAAAAACCAATCGGGCTGGATGATAAAAATTATAAGATTTGAATCGGAACCGGAACCGAACCAATTCCGGTTCCGATTCACATCTCTATTCATTATAATACCCCTTGGTTATGAGCAGAACCAGCTCTAGGCTAACTGGCACCCCCTCCCCTTCTATGATGACAAGCCGTAAAGCCCGTTAAAACGGGCTACATCCCTCTGTTTCTCACCTCCCCCTCATTCTCTCTCCCCTCACTCTTCACCACCCCCTCCCCCACCCACTCCTCTCCACCCTCCCTCTCCTCTCACTCAGTCCCCCCTCTCCCTCCCACTCAGTCCCCCCTCTCCCTCCCACTCACTCAGTCCCCCTCTCCCTCCCTCCCTCCCACTCAGTCCCTCCCTTCACCCACCTCCATTTCCTCCCGGCGCCGTAAGCGCGACTTCCCGCAACCCTCACCCGGCTCCATTGACTCCTCCCGCTCCTGCCGGCAGATCTCGGGGGGGGGGAGGGTGTCACTCCCGCGCCCCCCGAGATCTGCCGGCAGATCTGGGGAGGAGAAGCAGCGGCACCGCGCGCGCGCGGCGCCGCTGCTTCTCCTCCCGCTCCTGCGGCCCCACCGCCATTTTTTTTTTCTGATCGACGTCCTTGCCCGCACATGCGCAGTAGAGCTGCGCTCTACTGCGCATTTGCGGGCCGTCGGTCACAGGCCATTTATAAGGTAGATAGCATATCCTTCTTCAGCAGTGGCAGTGGATCTGGCACAGTCTGCCCCTCTGCCCAGCACTCCCCTTTCTCTTCCCCTCTTTTTCTTGCCTCCCCTTGCCTTATAGAATAGCCTACTCACAAATGAAGTAAGTCTGAAAAAAACAGCCTGAGCTGCTGTTTAGTTCACAGATAGTTGTGGTGGGTCATGAGGCCAGGGTGATGGTGTTACATTTTTTGAGGAGCTTCATTTCAGCAGTTTCATGCTGGAATTCTCCTTTGAAATTTCTCTGTAGGAGTATTTCTACCTTAAGGGGTTGGGCCTGCCAGTATGCAGGGATGGGCTATTCCTCTGATTGTTTAAAAAATAAAAAGCTATGGAGGAGATTCTTGAGTACAGGTCCGATAAGAACTTGTACGCAGGCAGTCTTGGTGATTGCCACTTCTTAGGTTTGGATTGGAGCAAAACGGAAGGGATTTTTTCATAATTTTGGGACTTGGAAGCAACTGCCAAAAAATTTAATTTTTTTGATTAGTAATTTAAAGTAGATTGAAGAATTAAGATATCAAATTCAATGTGGAGATTACTTACCTGATAATCTCGTTTTCCTTGGTGTATGCAGATGGACTCAAAACAAGTGGGATATAGTGTGCTTGTGCTAGCAGTTGGAGACGGATCTGACGTCAGCAGGGGTACATATACCCCCACAGGAAGTGTAGCAAATCAGTAATCTTCTTTGCAAAAGCTTTATGGATATATGTGTGACTGACCGATCAATGAAATGAACAGGATTACCCTGACTGATTGATAGTAGCTGGAGACCGCCAGTGTTCTCAAGCGGAAGACGTCGACACCCGGCAGGGTGGATGCCCTATGTAAGGAAATATGGCTTACCGTGAGTCGGTGAATCCCCATGTATACCAGCAGCCGGGCGGGATGCTGAGTCCATCTGCATACACTAAGGAAAACGAGATTATCAGGTAAGTAATCTCCACATTTCCTAGCGTGTAGCAGATGGACTCAAAACAAGTGGGATGTACAAAAGCTACTCCCGGACTGGGTGGGAGGCTGCCCGAGGTCCATTTAGGACTGCCCTCGCAAATGCTGTGTCCTCCCTGGCCTGGACGTCCAGATGGTAGAATCTGGAGAAGGTATGGAGGGAGGACCACGTCGCCGCTTTACATATCTCTGCCGGCGACAACATCCTAGTTTCTGCCCAAGAGGCCGCCTGCGCTCTGGTAGAGTGAGCCTTGACCCGTAGAGGTGGTGGTCTTCCCGCTTCTACGTAGGCTGCCCTGATAACTTCTTTGATCCAGCGGGCGATGGTTGCCTGTGAGGCCGCTTCCCCTTGCTTCTTCCCGCTATGAAGGACGAACAGGTGGTCCGTCTTTCGTACCGCTTCTGACATTTCCAGGTATCTGGACAGCAGCCTGCCGATGTCCAGGTGGCGCAGTAGTCGACCTTCTTCTGACTTCTTCAAACCTTCCGTGGTTGGCAAGGATATGGTTTGGTTGAGGTGGAAGTGTGAGACTACTTTGAGTAAGAAGGAGGGAACCGTGCGAAGATGGATAGTCTCTGGAGTGATTCTGAGAAATGGATCACTGCAGAACAGCGCCTGTAGCTCTGAGATGCGGCGTGCTGAGCATACGGCCAACAGGAACACCATCTTCAAGGTTAACAAACGGAGGGATAGGCCTCGAATGGGTCTGAGGGTGGGTCCCGCTAGAAATTCCAAAACGAGGTTGAGGTTCCACAGGGGCACTGGCCACTTCAGTGGCAGGCGAATGTGTTTGACTCCTTTCAGGAAACGTGAAACGTCTGGGTGTGTGGCAATGCTGCGGCCTTCACTCCTGGGACCGTAGCAGGATAGCGCTGCCACCTGAACCTTGATGGAACTGAGGGACAGACCCTTTTGGAGTCCATCTTGCAAGAAATCCAAAATGATAGGGATTTTAGCGGCATGTGGATTGGTGCTGTGAGTGTCGCACCAGGCTTCAAATACTCTCCAGATCCTTATATATGTTAGTGATGTGGAGAACTTGCGTGCTCGGAGGAGTGTATCTATTACCGGCCCCGAGTATCCCCTCTTCTTCAGTCTAGCCCTCTCAATGGCCAGACCGTAAGAGAGAATTGAGCTGGATCCTCATGGAGGATGGGACCTTGCCGCAGCAGGTCCCTGTGTGGAGGCAGGGGTAGTGGATTCCCTGCCAGCAGTCTTCTCATGTCTGCGTACCAGGGTCTTCTTGGCCAGTCCGGGGCCACTAGAAGAACTAGGCCTCTGTGCCGCTGAATCTTGTGTATAATGGCACCCAGCAGGGGCCATAGAGGAAAAGCATATAGCAGGATCCCCTGCGGCCACGGCTGTACTAGAGCGTTGATCCCGTGGGAGAGAGGATCTCGTCTGCGACTGAAGTATCTGGGTACTTGAGCGTTGGACCTGTCCACTAGTAGGTCCATGCCCGGGGTCCCCCACTGATCCACAATCATCTGAAAAGCTGTGGGCGACAGCTGCCATTACCCCGGGTTTAGGCTTTCTTTGCTGAGGAAGTCTGCCGTGATGTTGTCCTTTCTGGCAATGTGGACGGTGGAGATGTCCTGGAGATTCGCCTCCGCCCAAGCCATCAGGGGGGTTATTTCTAAGGATACCTGTCGGCTTCTGGTTCCACCCTGTCGGTTGATGTTTGCCACCGTGGTGGCATTGTCCGACATCACTCTGATCGCCCTGTTTTGGAGTCTGTGGGCAAATCGCAGGCAGGCTAGCCTGACTGCCCGTGCTTCTAGTCGGTTGATGTTCCACCCCGACTCTTCTCTGTTCCACCGCCCTTGAGCGGTTAGGTCTTCGCAGTGTGCTCCCCATCCGTTCAGGCTGACATCTGTAGTGAGCAGGGTCCAGGTTGGGGAGGACATTTTCGACCTCCGGCTCGTATGGCCGGGCTGCAACCACCATTGTAGCTGATTCCGCACTCTGGCTGGTAGAGGTAGGTGTATGGTATAGTTCTGTGATCCCATTTCTTCCCCCAGGGTGTTGTTCCTGGCTTGTGACAAACAGGAACGCGTCACTACGGTGCAGCAGGTCGCGATTCGTAGGGACATAGCTGCCACCTCAAAAGCTTGTCTCAGGATGGCGTCCAGGCGCCGATCGTGCGCATCCTTGAGGGCCGCCCCTCCCTCTACTGGAATGGTAGTGCATTTCACAATTGCACAGACTATGGTATCTACCTTAGGGCATGCCAGCAGCTCCTTGGTTGCTGGGTCCAGGGGGTACATGCTGGATAAGGCCCGACCCCCTTTGAATGAGGCCTCTGGCGCATTCCACTCCAGATCGATTAACTGCTGTGCTGCTTGGAGGAGGGGAAAATGGTGAGCCGTTTGACGAAGGCCCTCTAGCAGGGGGTTCATTCTAGGTTCCCCTGGGGTGCCCTGGCCCGGGATAGCCAACTCCGACAGGCATTGAGAAACCAGGTCTGGGAGATCCTCCTTAAGGAAGAAGTGTCTCATGGTTCGATACGGCTCTGTCCCCGAGGGAGGTTCAGTGTGCTCGGGAAGCTCACCTTCTTCCTCAGAGCAATCTGAATCCCTATAAATGGGGCTCCCGGGTGGCAAGTGGCCGTGCCTAGGCCTCGAAGGTCCAGGGGCAGGGTCATCAGGTACATATGGGTCCGGTCGAGGAGCAGTTTGCATTTGGACAAAGGCATGAATCCCCTTGAATAATTCCACCCAGGAGAGGGAAGCAGAGTCTGGTCTCAGGGGCACCCGGTCTCTAGGATTCCCCGGCTGCTCACTTCGGCCTGCTAGGTCCGGGGTGTTCCCTAGGAACTGGCACTTAATATGGGCTGGGATCGGCCCTGACCTGGAACTCCCAGGGCCTCCTCACATTGGGCACATAGGGAGTCTGCTTCCTCGCTCTGTGTGGCTCTGAGATGGCATGCTGAGCAGAGGCCTAGAGCTCAAATGCCCGATTCTGGAGGCGCCAAGTCCGTGGATGCCTGGGCTCTCATACGCTCCATTGCGTATCTTATCGCTATGCGCGAAAGCTGTGCGCCAATCAATGTGCGACTTATCAGTGAGCGCCTATGAATGTGCGCCTATCAGCGTGCGCCCCTGAATGCGGAATGTGCGCGTAGCAACGTGTGCGTAACAATTTGCGCTTAACAACGTGCGCGTAACTATGTGCGCGTAACACGGAAATGAACAGGCAGGCAAAATGGCGGGCTGCCACGGAGGCCGACCCCGCTAATCCTCGTACTCCGGAGATCAAACAAAGATGTACACCTTACCTGATCTTCGGCGCTTCCCGGTTGTGACCCGGGCGGTCTCCGGCTGCGGGGGGAGAGGGTAAGTACCTTCACCGCTGCGCTCGAGGAAGTGCACCCGCTGCCTCTAAGCCGTGCCCAAGCCCTTCTCATTCGGGGGCTAAGTCCTCACCGTGCACAGATCGGGACCGAGGCTGCCTCTACGCCGCACCCGAGCCCTTCTCACTCGAGAGCTAGGTCCCTGCTGCGATTCGGCCACCGGACCGAGGCTCTCACCTCTGAGGGACCACGGAAATCACCTTGGGAAACTCAACTGGGGGAGGAACCCGAGGGTATCACTGCAGGAGTGCGGGGATCGATCTTCAGGTAGGAGTATTCAAGAATTTAGTCGATTAGAATTTGGAGGAACGCTCAGCAAGCGTTAGGGAGCTCCAAACTGCTTTGGAGACGGAAATTATTGAGTTGCTGCACTTCCTGTGGGGGTATATGTACCCGTGCTGACATCAGCTCCGTCTCCAACTGCTAGCATGAGCACACTATATCCCACTTGTTTTGAGTCCATCTGCTACACGCTAGGAAAGGACAAATTCAAGAAGTGGGGCTCAAACCCACGACTCGAGACCAGAAGGCAAAGCACAGAGAAGAACAAACACTTGTTAGGTGCCTTACTCCATTCAGCCATCAAGGCAACTGATACCTAAAGCAGAGATCCAGTCTTATATCTTATTTTTCATTTACTGTTGCCTCACAGTTTTCAGCTGTCTCAGGTCGGATATGCCACGTAAGATTCTTGAGTGTATGCAACCCTTCCTAATCCATAGTGGTGAGGAGCCTATCATCAACAGGCATTTTGCTTTGTTTCTGGCTAACAATCTGAATCCCTAAACATGCAACTGTGGATGTCAAAGCGGGTTCGGTATTTCAAGAAATGTTTTAAATATTGCACAAGAAATAGTAACCCTATTAACCATATATGCAAATAATGTACCTTTCAGAGATTAGAGCTCAAGGAATACTGCTCTGCATCTCTGGCTTGCTCTCTCACCATCAGGTTGAGTGAAGATGTAAGCAAACGGGACTTTTAACAAAGCCTCAATCTTTACAGCACCGGATGCTAAAAGTGGGCATGTTGATATCATTGCCATCTCTTATGCTCTGTGTGGTAGGGTCTCTCTCTTTATGCAAGTAGCACATTTTCTACAATGTTTTTCAACGTCTTGTGCTTGTTTAGGCCAATGGAACCTGTTCCTCTCTGGGCCCATTTGCCCCATGTCATTATGGAGAGACTGTAGCACAGATCTGTGGAATATTTGTGGCAAATACAGTTCATAGGGTTGACCAGAATTGGAATCTTTCCGCTCTCTGCACAGTACCGGACAAATAGAGATCCTGAGCCTGTTGTGCTTGTCGTATGTCCTGAGAAGTGAATCTTGGCATGTTAGTGGAGATCAGACACACAACACAGTAGGTAAGGGTGGGAAGGGGGTTGCCCCCACATCACTTTCATTCTGTACATGGTTATACCCTAGTGCTACACCAACCTCTGGTGCTTAATCTCTGCCATTGTGGTCCAGTTATCTCAAAGCAAAAAAGTATTGCCCTAGTTTGGGTTTATATTTCCACTAGTTTCATGGATGTTTTAGCCTTCTAGAACCCATATAGCAGGTTCTTTTCAGACTTTTGGGCAGTTAGATGCAGTTCCACACCCTACTAGATTCACCTTCTTTCAGTCTAGAACTTGTTTCATCTCTTTTCTGACCCAGTACAGGTCACCTCTCAACCAAAATGACTGAGAAAAACAAAAAGGCACACAGAGACCAAGAACACATGTTCAGAGCTCTCTAGCCCCTCTCTTTAGGGAGGCATTGGGAATTTCTCCCCCAATGGGTCTGAATACCCCTACACGTCGGGATGAAAATCAGTCTGCCTCCCCATACTGTCTTCCAGCACATTTCTCTCTCAGATGCCTTCCCCAGTCATAGTTCTGAATTTAGACTTTTAAATCCTCTGAATTTTGTTAGTGATATTTCCTACAAAATTACCCAGAGGTCCAGGGAAGGATGATATGCAAATTGCATACCTGAATGTCTGACTAATCCATTCAATGGTCAGTTAAGTATCCTCACAGCAAGATGTCTGGTAACCTTTTCAATATCCTGAGCTTACTACTCAGGTTACATTCCTATATTGTTCTTTTTTTTTTCTCACCTGTAGCTCACTCAACCTCTCCCCCACTTAAATTTCTTTTTGTCCTCCACAAGACACCACTCTTGCATGTACCTCCTCTTTACATCAAAGTCTCAAGGCATGCCTTCTTTACTGTTGGGTAATAGGCAGTCACCTGTTTGTGTGGTACTGGGTTTCCAGGCCTATCCTAAGTGAACCTTATTGTGGGCTTCATAGTCTTCCCTGTCTTTCTAGACTCTCAGAATGGCAGTGGAACCAATGCCTGTCTCTGTAATTTCTGAATTTCTCTGGGAGTAAATGTCACCTGTGGTACCTGTCACTCTCTCTTGTTCCAAGTTGTCCATTCCTCTCTCACTCAGTCCTATCATTATTCTGGAAGGCTTCTTGGATCTCACTCTCCTGGTTTCCCAGTCCCATGAACTGTCTTACTAAGTCACCATCATATGCCTGTTGGTTAGGGATATGGTCTCTCCAATGTGGCTCCCAGCTGAACCTCATACGCCTCCCACCTAACTCTCCCTCTGAATCTTTGCTATCACATGTGTAGTTGTAAACATGCACCAAATAGCTCACATACTGGCTCCAGTTCCTTTTCTGAGCTGGCTTCAATGTACCCAACATGTTCAGAAGTGTTCTGCTAAACCTCTTGGGCTGGGGGTCTCGCTAGGGCTGATAGGGAGAGGTGTGAGACTTCCTAACCCCAGCCCCCTGCAACATCTCTTTAATGAGTCTGCGTTCAAAATCCCTCCCCTGGTCAGAGTATATCTGGGCTGGGAGCCTGTAGTTCACAAAGGACATCTCCCATAATACTCTGGCAAGAGCCTCTACTGTATAGACTTCTTGACCAGAGAGCAATGTTTACCATCTCTGCTGCTCTGTGTGGTAGGGTCTTTTTTTTTTTTTTTTTTATACAAATAGCACATTGTCTACAATATTTTTCAACATCTTGTGCTTGTTTAGGCCAATAGAACCCATTCCTCTCTGGACCCATATGCCCCATGTCATCATGGAGAGACTATAGCACAGCTCTGTGGAATTTTTGTGGCAAACACAGGTTGTATCTTTCCTCTCTCTGTATGTACCTGATACCGCACTAATAGAGATCCCCGAGCCTGTTGTGCTTGTCCTATGTCCTGAGAAGTGAATCTTGGCATGTTAGTGGAGACCAGAGACACATCATCACAGTAGGTAGGGGGGGGGGGGGCAGGGGTTTCCCACTCATTACCTTTATTTTCATTCTCTACATAGTTATGCACTACTGCTTCACCAACCTCTGGTGCTTGATCTCTGCCATTATGCTCCAGTTGTTTCTAATTAAAAAATTATTTCCTGGGTTTGGGTTTACCATCTGGTCCAGGTGATTTGCTACTCTTTAGTATGTCAATCTGGCCTACTACATCTTCCCGGTTCACAGTGATTTGGTGCAGTTCATCTGACTCATCATCCTTGAAAACCATCTCCGGCACTGGTATCTCCCCAACATCATCATTAGTAAACATGGAAGCAAAGAATACATTTAGTCTTTCTGCAATGGCCTTATCTTCCCTAAGAGCCCCTTTAACCCCTCAGTCAACTAATGATCCAACCGACTCCCTCACAGGTTTCTTGCCTCAGATATATTTTAAAAAGTTTTTATAATGAGTTTTTGCATCTATGGCCAACTTCATTTCAAATTCTCTCTTCGCCTGTCTTACGAATGTTTTACAATTAACTTGATAATGCTTATGCTTTATCCTATTTTCTTCAGATGGATCCTTCTTCCAACGGCAGGGGAGGAAGACCGATACTTCACACATATCCAGCAAAGCTTTTTGCTTCAACGGCAGGGGAGAAAGACTGATACTTCACGCATATCCAGCATAGCTCTTTGCTTCAATGGCAGGGGAGAAAGACCGATATTTCATGCATATCCAGCATAGCTCTCTGCTTCAACGGTAGGGGAGAAAGACCGATACTTCACACATATCCAGCATAGCTCTCTGCTTCAACGGCAGGGGAGAAAGCAAAATTGCTTACCTTGTAATAGGTGTTATCCCAGGACAGCAGGATGTAGTCCTCACATATGGGTGACATCGGTAATGGAGCCCTATGTACGGAAAAACTTCTATCAAAGTTTCTATGAAACTTTTGACTGGCACCAGAATGCCTACTGAGCATGCCCAGCATGCCATGATATTCCCTGCCACAGGGGTCTCCCTTCAGTCTGTTTTGTAGCAATTAGCATTAGCCAAAAAATAAAATAATAAAACGTAACATACCCAACTCCGCGAGGTGGCAGGTGGGTTTCGTGAGGACTACATCCTGCTGTCCTGGGATAACACCTATTACAAGGTAAGCAATTTTCCTTTATCCCAGGACAAGCAGGATGCTAGTCCTCACATATGGGTGATTAGCAAGCTAGAGGCTGAGTCATTTAGTGGTGAAGCAACAGTGAAGTATTGTTGTTGAAATGAGTCAGCCGAAGATCACAGCAGGTTGGATGTAGAAGGAGTTGGGATTACACTGGAAACAAGTTCTTTAAAACATATTGTCCATAGGCTGAATCTTGTCTTCCTTCTTTGTCTAGACAATAGTGAGCTGCAAAGGTGTGAAGAGAACTCCATGTTGCTGCTTTACAAATGTCCAGAATAGGTACAGAGCAAAGGTGTGCTACTGAGGTTGACATTGCTCTGATTGAATGTGCTTTTACTCGCCCTTGAAGAGTAAGGCCTGCTTTCTCATAACAAAATTGTATGCAATCTGCTAGCCAATTTGACAAAGTATGTTTACCTACTGGTTTACCTGGTTTGTTTGGATCATAGGATACAAATAGTTGATTGGATTTCCTTTGGACTCTGTATCGTTCCATGGTGAGACCGCACCTTGAATACTGTGTACAATTCTGGTCGCCGCATCTCAAAAAAGATATAGTTGCGATGGAGAAGGTACAGAGAAGGGCAACCAAAATGATAAAGGGGCAACCAAAATGATAAAGGGGATGGAACAGCTCCCCTATGAGGAAAGGCTGAAGAGGTTAGGGCTGTTCAGCTTGGAGAAGAGACGGCTGAGGGGGGATATGATAGAGGTCTTTAAGATCATGAGAGGTCTTGAATAAGTAGATGTGACTCGGTTATTTACACTTTCGAATAATAGAAGGACTAGGGGGCATTCCATGAAGTTAGCAAGTAACACATTTAAGACTAATCGGAGAAAATTCTTTTTCACTCAACGCACAATAAAGCTCTGGAATTTGTTGCCAGAGAAGGTAGTTAGTGCAGTTAGTGTAGCTGGGTTCAAAAAAGGTTTGGATAAGTTCTTGGAGGAGAAGTCCATTAATGGCTATTAATCAATTATACTTAGGGAATAGCCACTGCTATTAATTGCATCAGTAGCATGGGTTCTTCTTAGTGTTTGGGTAATGGCCAGGTTCTTGTGGCCTGATTTTTGGCCTCTGTTGGAAACAGGATGCTGGGCTTGATAGACCCTTGGTCTGTCCCAGCATGGCAATTTCTTATGTTCTTATGACTGTAGTGCGGTTTAAGTAGAAAGATAGTGCACGTTTACAGTCCAAGGTATGTAAGGCTCTTTCTCCCTGGTGAGAGTGAGGCCTTGGAAAGAATGTTGGTAAAACTATAGATTGATTGAGGTAGAATTCCATGACTACCTTTGGAAGGAATTTAGGATGAGTACGGAGGACCACCCTGTCATGTAGGAACTTTGTAAAAGGTTCGTATGTGACAAGAGCTTGTAGTTCACTGACTCTTCTAGCTGATGTAATGGCTTTGAGGAATACAGTTTTCCATGTAAGATATTTAAGATCACAGGTATCTATGGGTTCGAATGGGGAACGCATGAGCCTGGTTAATACTACGTTCAGGCCCCATTGTATGCTTGGGGACTGAAGTGGAGGTTTAAGGTGAGTTAAGCCTTTCATAAATTTACTGACGAGAGGCTGTGTAGAAATAGGTGCATCTCCTAGCCTGTTATGGTAAGCTGAGATTGCACTCAAATGTACTCTTACAGATGAAGTCCGAAGACCAGAGTCTGAAAGATGGTATAGGTAATCAAGTAGTGAGGTAGTGGGGCAAGTGAAGGGATCTAAAGATTTCTGAGTGCACCACAAAGTAAACCGTTTCCATTTATAGGAATAATTCTTTCTAGTGGAAGGTTTACGTGCAGCTATCAGCACTTGAGATATAGTGGTTGGAAGGTTGAGTGGGTGTAAGATCAAGCTTTCAACATCCATGCCGTCAGGGACAGGGATTGAAGGTTGGGATGGCGCAAGTGACCCTGATCCTGAGTTATGAGAGTGGGAGCTACTCCCAGACGAATGGGATCCCTGACTGAGAGATCTAGCAGTGTGGGAAACCATACTTGTCGAGGCCAGAATGGGCTATGAGTATCATTGTCCCTTTGTCCTGTTGCAGCTTCACTAGAGTTTTGGTTATGAGCGGTATCGATGGATACGCATATAACAGGCCTGAGTTCCAATGGCGAGCAAAGGCGTCCTTTGGTAGGCTGTTCTCCTGTTGTAACAGGGAGCAATAATTGTTCACTTTGTAGTTCAGATGAGATGCAAAGAGATCTATTGTTGGTTGACCCCAGCGTTGGAAGATCTTGGTTGCTATCGTTGGATCCAGGGACCACTCGTGTGGTTGGAACTGACGACTGAGGCGATCGGCTATTATGTTGCGGATGCCTGCTAGGTAAGTGGCTCGCAGAAGAATGGAGTGTGCTAGGGCCCAGTCCCAAATCTGGGCTGCTTCTTGGCAAAGGAGGTAGGAACCTGTCCCCCCTTGTTTGTTGATGTACCACATGGCTACTGTGTTGTCCGTTTGGATCAGAACAGTTTTGTGTGAAAGGCAGTCCTTGAACACATGTAGCGCATAACGTATAGCTCGAAGCTCTAGGAAGTTTATTTGGAAAGAGGCTTCGGCTTTCGTCCACGTCCCTTGGGTCTTGAGAGGACCTATGTGTGCTCCCCAGCCCAAGGTGGAGGCATCTGTAGTTAATGTTACTTGTGGAACTGGTTGCTGGAAAGGCAGACCTTTGAGCAAATTGTTCGTTAATGTCCACCAGAGGAGAGAGGAATGTAGTTCCTGCGTTATCTGAATGGGAGTGGACAATGGCTGAATGGCTTGAATCCACTGAGATTTGAGTGTCCATTGCATTAGTCACATGGTCAATCTGGCCATGGGAGTGACGTGAACTGTGGAGGCCATGTGTCCGAGTAGGGTGAGGCACTGATGAGCTGTAACTTGAGATTGATTTCGGAGAGAATGTGCCAAGAGGACAAGTGTTTGAGCACAGTCTTTTGGAAGAAAAGCTTTTGCTATGATGGTGTTTAAATCTGCACCTATGAATTGTAGTAGGTGAGATGGTGTGAGATGGGATTTTTGGTAGTTGATGAGAAATCCCAAGGAATGAAGCAAGTGGACTGTGAGCTTGAGGGATTTGAGAGCTCCTTCTTTTGTTTGACTCCTGATGAGCCAATCGTCCAGATAAGGGAATACATGCACCTTTTGTTTGTGAAGGTGTGCCACCGCTACTGCCAGACACTTTGTGAACACTCGAGGTGCTGAGGCTAGGCCGAATGGCAGCACTCGGTATTGAAAATGTTGACCTTTGACCAGGAATCGCAAGTATTGGCGATGTGGAGGAAAGATGGGAATGTGAGCGTATGAGTCTTGAAGATCCAGAGAGCAGAGCCAATCTCCTTTTTGAAGGAGAGGTAGCACGGTGCCTAACGATACCATCCTGAATTTTTCTTTCCTGAGAAATTTGTTGAGATTTCTGAGGTCGAGGATGGGACGAAGGCCTCCGGTTTTCTTTGGAATGAGGAAATAGCGGGAGTAGAATCCTCTGCCCTGCTGAGGGCCGGGGACTGGTTCTATGGCCCTGGCTCTCAGAAGGGTGGATAATTCTGCTTGTAGAATTTTGGAATGTTGATTCACTGTCCAAGATGAGAGTGGTGGATTTTCTTTTGGTACAGTGAGAAAATCTAATCGGTAGCCTTGAGCTGTTATGGAAAGAACCCATTGGTCTGTGGTTATGGAGGTCCAGGTGTGATGGAAATAGGTTACCCGACCTCCTACAGGTAGGTGTGGAAGTGGGTTGGTGGGGTGGCTGCTGCTCTCTGATTTCTTTAAAAAACCTGATGTTGAGGCAGTTTGAGGAGGCGGTTGGGGCCTTGCAGGCCTTTGCCTAGCTTGTGGACATTGAGCTGGGCGAGAAGGTCTTGTCCGGTTTGATGGGGGATAGTATTGGCGCTGGCGGTAGTAAGGGCGCCTTATATCTCTTCTAGGAGGTCTTCTGACTGGGGGTTGAGTCTCCTGAGGCAGCAAGGAGAGTTGCTTGAGCGTCTCAGTATGATCCTTAATGGTCGCAACCGCTTCCTTGACTTTGTCGCCAAAGAGATTATCCCCCAAACAGGGAAGGTCTGCTAGCCTTTCCTGTACCTCGGTGGCAGTGTGGGCATCGATGGAAGTAGAGGAGAAGCAGGATGATGAGGCCTGGGAACTCCTGATGGTCCTGGAACCGGTTCCTCTTGGATGTCTGTGGGTTTCTTCGAGATAGCATCGAGTAAGGCATCCAGTTTAGACATCAGCGGTTGAAGAACCGTAAAATTTGAAGATGGCACCGATGGAGTCACCGGTGGTATCGGTGAAGGCATCGGGCGCGGCATCGCGGGCATCGGACGCGGAATCCATGGCGATGGATCACAAGGAATCGGAGCTGGTGTCGATGGCTGGCATGGTACTGCATCGAGGAACGCTTGTTGCACCGCTTGACGGATGTACACGTCAAGTTCCGCCTGCATAGCTGATGGAATCAGAGCAGCTATGGGGGGAGGCAGCGATGGCGATACAGATACCTCCTCAGAGCCCTGAGGAGGTATGGTGCCTGGCACCGATATCGGTGGGGATCACCTCGGTACAGTACCTCTCCGTTACCCAACCCTCTCCGTTTAATTTCAAATCCTCATCATTTCAAAAAGGCTTTAAAAACATTCTTTTTTCAACAAGCATTTAACACTCCCACTAAGCATCTCCCCGATCAAAAATGAAAATCCATCCCCTAAATTTCTCTCATCAGACACATATTAACTTAACGTCTCTCCCCTATCATCCCATCTGTGTTCTTTCTAGGACATTACAATTCGATAAGTTGCTATCCCTTCCCCCCCTCCATCCCTTTTACCCTCCCCACTCTTTACCCATGGCATGTTACCATTATTATTATTTTGTTAAATTAATAATTTGTTTTAGCTAGCATTTATCTAGCTACTTAGTTAAATTTATGTATTTTAAGTTTATTTTAGTTATATTTTATTTTTTACTTTATTTTAACATGTTGTAAACCGTTTTGATAAAATTTTATTTTAAAAAGCGGTATATAAATACTTTTAAATAAATAAATAAATAAATAAATACAGTAGGCCTTGGAACCTCCGCGCTCGACCGAGCTTTCCTAGCGGGGGAGGCCGCATCCTTCGATGGCTCGGGGGGCACCGGCTCGGTGGTGTGCTGTCGTCGATGCCGATGTCGATGCTTCTCCTTGTGTTTTTCGCTGCCGGAGGTGGATGCCTTCGACGATGGTGAGGGGGAGGGTGTAGAAGCATCTCCTGCCTCACCTGGAAGTCGTCTCTTCAGCACAACTTGCCTTATCGATCCTGCCAGCAATGACTGGGTTGACATCGATGCCGATGGAAGCAATTGAATTTTGAAGAGATGCTCCATCTTCTCCATCCGGAGCCGACATCCCTTCGATGTCATCTCGGCACATAAAGGACAAGACTTCACATCGTGTTTTTCGCCGAGGCAAAGAACACATTCTTGGTGCGGGTCTGTAATGGACATATTTCTCGCACAATTCGGGCATTTTTTAAAACCCGAGGCCATTGTTTGCCAGACAGCCGTCGACGGCAATGTGAGGAAAAATATCGGTATGGAACCGACAAAAACTCGGGGAAAAACTGGAACCGCGATGGAACGGAAGGGAGACCCTTGCGGTGAAAAGTTTTCCTGAACTTTTTGAAAAGTTTTGTTGAGGGTGAAAATCACCTCAGGACTCCAGACTAACAGCGAGGCTAACAGCTCTGCGGAAAAAAGAAGACTGAAGGGAGACCCCTGTGGCAGGGAATATCATGGCATGCTGGGCATGCTCAGTAGGCATTCTGGTGCCAGTCAAAAGTTTCATAGAAACTTTGATAGAAGTTTTTCCGTACTTAGGGCTCCATTACCGATGTCACCCATATGTGAGGACTAGCATCCTGCTTGTCCTGGGATAAAGACCGATACTTATTATTTTATTATTTATTTATTTTTAATTTTTATATACCGACATTCTTGTATCATATACAAATCAAGCCGTTTACATTAAAACAGATGATGCAGGAAATATGTTTCCTTTGTCTAATACATTGAACATTTATAACAAGGAAATTGTTAACAAGGGATAAAACTAAAAACATGGAGAAAGGTTAATTAAAAGAGGAAGAATAGATCTCGGGGGGCGGATCCAAGATGGCTACCGGATGAGTGTGTGTGTGTGTTGAGCGTCCTCGTGAATTTCTAATAGAAATACTTTCCTGCGACTTTATTCCTCTAAAATGGGAAGGAAGCGTAAACCAAGGGCTTCTTACCCCGCAGAACCATTGGTGAGCGCTCCGACCGGTCCGATGGACGCCCATGTCACACGCAGTGCCAGAGAACCGGGAGACCAGCCGTTGCAGAGTGGGGGAGGGGAAGTTGAGCTCCCCTCTCTGCCAGGCTCACTTTCACCTTTGAGTCCCGGTGAGAGGATTCCACCGATTAATCCAGCTGCCGGGAGAGAGGCTTTCTACCCAGGGGAAGGAATTTCCAACCTAAGTGTGCAGGGAATTTCTCCAGCGAGGCCGGGAGAAGCCCCGACGGCAGCTTCTAGCCCTATAGAAGTGCTGGGGCAAGTCGGTGAGGAAAATGCCACGAGAGGAGAAGTTACAGCTGCGACTGCTACTATTCCCGCAATAGAGATACCATCTTTGGTAAGACCGCATGTGTTTTCTTTTGAGACTTTGTGGGAAGCCATAAATGAGATGAGAACAAATGTTTTACAACAACTTATGCCGGTAACAGAACAGATAAAAGGGCATGAAAAGAAACTGGAAGTGCTTGAAAAGGCAAATGTGGAGTGGGAACAACAAACTGCAACTTTTCGAACTGAGATAAAAATAATTCAACAAACACAATCAATGTTGATGAGAGACAATAAGATTATTGTTTCAAAGATAGAAAATTTGGAAAACTATGCAAAGAGTCGGAATTTAAGATATATAAACTTTCCTCAACTACCTATGAGATCACCTAAGGAAGTTCTAAATAAATATATGATGGAAATACTGAAAATTCCAGAGGACCAAGTACCATCGGTTATAAAGATATTTTATTTGCTAAAAAAAGATGCAGTAATTCCAGAAGGAGAAGCTGAAAACATGGCACCTATTGTCGATCAACCGTTGAATATAACTGCACTCCTAGAAACATCAGATACGGAGATGGCTGTTCCTGCAACCTTAATTGTGACTTTTTCCTCAGAGATAGACAGGGAAAAGATTCTGAAATTAAGTATTAAACATAGAAATGTAAGATTTTTAGGGCTTACGGTCAGAGCCTTCCCTGATCTTTCTCGTGAAACACAAAGGAGAAGAAAGGCTTTTCTACTCCTGAGACCGCAGGTTTTGTTAATTGGGGCAAGATATTTCCTAAAATACCCTTGCAAGTGCGTGGTAAAACACTCACAAAATACATATGTTTTCTTTGATCCACCCCAGTTAACCCAATTCCTAGTTGGAAAGTCCCTGGTAACAGCTGAAACACCTCATGAAGAGGCTCTAAGTCCTCCTTAAAAATGTACTAGCACTGTATTATCTGGTAATACTTACTTAGTTAATTATATTTTCCTTGAGTTTGGATGATCCTCCCCCTCCATTTTGTGGATCTCAAGAGGAACCGTAAAAAGAATTTTTGTGGGACATGGTTTAGTTATGAAAAAATTGTATTTTGGTACAGTTTGTATAATTGTACGGTTATCCTTTTTTCTGTACAAGATTTAAGTTCTTGAATTATTGTAAAAAATTGCACAAATATAAAAAAAAAAAAAAAAGAGGAAGAATAATGGAATTTAAAAATAAAAAGGTAGCACAAAGGGGTGCACAAAGGGGAGTGCCCCTTTGTCGCACCCCTTCGGCGCACAACGCCCGGTGGAATGGCAGTTTACTGGATCGACGCTAGACGTGATGACGTCAGGGGGGGCGGATCTCTTCATCACTGTTTTCCTCTCATCGTTTTCTATGTGAATTTTTTCAATTTTTTAATCTTTTTTCTCTTCAGTGATTGCTTTTAAAAGTGCCCAGTGCTGGTGGGCTGCCCCTCCACATAGGTGCCTGGTGGAATGGCGCCGTTTACCGGATCGACGCTAGGTATGATGTACTTCATGCATATCCAGCATAGCTCTCTGCTTCAACGGCAGGGGAGAAAGACCGATACTTCACGCATATCCAGCATAGCTCTCTGCTTCAGCGGCAGGGGAGGTGGGGAGAAGTGGATCTGTATTCAGACGGTAACCAACGGGGACTTAATTGCATAGTCTGGGTGAGCGGGTGGGCATGGATGTGGCTTGCTTATTGCGGCGGTTGCTACCCCTGACTAATTAAGCTAGATATTCCACTTAGATGCAGCTCCAACACTGCTCTCTGCATTAATGGTGGGGGTGGAAGGGAAATAGAACCAAAAGGTTACTAAGAGCCAAGAATAACAGATAAGTATGAGAAGCAAAAAAAAGTGCGGAGCTCGCTGGGCAGACTAGATGGGCCATTTGGTCTTCTTCTGCCGTCATTTCTATGTTTCAATTTTTGAAGGTTGTTTTTTTGGCTAAAATAGTCTCTTTTACTTCACCTTTTAACCATGATGATAATAGTTTTGCATGTGAAAGAGTGGGTCCATTTGAGTGAGAGAGAATGAATGTGTGTGTATAACAAAGGAGAAAGTTTGGGTGGCCCCCTCGCTTACCCTCGCTCCTGTCCCGTAATAATCCACAACCGTTGCAGGGCAACTAGAAATTATGTTTAAACAATTTTATTGAGTTTTTAGAAGAAAAATAAACATTACAGGAGAGAGTGGTATCAGATCTCTCCCCTCACAAACAAACCCAACAAATCCAATCTTTCCCCCAGCAGAAACCCCCCCTCCCCCCCATGTGCAATCACGAAATGGGAGACACAGGTGAAGAAGCTGTATGTGCTCGGCCAGCAAGAGGGGCCAGGCAGACAACTACAGGGCGTTAATCAGTCATTCAAAACCATGCTCCTCGCACGGTGAGGCAGTTGTTGCAGGTATGGACCCCAGATGGCGACAAAGTGACGTTGACGGCCAGGGGAGCCACGCGCCGCCATGCTTTCCATTGTCATCATGGCGTGTAATTGGTTTCTCCAAGTCCAAAAGGAGGGCATATCCGGAGACCGCCAAGACAGGAGAATAGTTTTTTTTCCCACTAAACTCGCTTTGTGGAGCAAAAGACGAGAGCCAGGATCTCTAACCCGAAGTGGGGAGATGCAACCAAATAAAAACCACAAGGGGGAAAAGGGCAGCGCCACATCAATCAGATCTGCCAGATAGTCCGCTATTTTGCGCCAAAAACCACGTACTCCGGGACATGTCCAAAAAACATGTGCTGCCCCGAGGGAATCAGCTTCTCAGGACAGTGGGCCATGCGAGTGGGGGAGAGGTTGGACCACCAACTTACACCCCTGGTTGAGAAAATCTGTGAAGAAAAATATTACATTTATTATTTATTTATTTATTTATAATTTTTATATACCGACATTCTTACATTAAAATGCAAATCATACCGGTTTACATAAAACAGAAAAAGCAGGAAAAAATATTTCCATAGTCAAATACAGAGAACATTTATAATAAAATTGTTAACAAAGGCATAAGGTAGGAACTTGAAAAAAAGGTTACTTAACAGAAAACATAAAAGAAAAAATATTAAATGAAGCACAAAGAGTTGCACATCCAACTTACCCCAAATAAGGAATAGAATAGAAATAACAGACTATCAGCAGTAACAGCTCAGCCTACAAGTTGCTGGGGGTAAGCTCTGAGGAGTAGAAAAGCTCACAAGAAAGAACATCTCCACATCATTAGGAGAGAAACTACTCTGTTTTGGTTTTTTTGTTTGTTTTTTTACTGATCCATCCAAGGAGAGAAGAAAGAAAGCTAACTTAGCATAATCTCTCAAAGTTAGAAGGGAGAACCATAGGTGAGATCCTATCTGCTGGAGTCAGAGGAAATACTGGAGGGATACAGAGAGTGCACCAGCTTAAGAGAGAGAGTGGCCTTTCAGTTTTTGCTCTGACTCCATCTGCTGCGAGGGGGACATAACCCACTGTCTGGACTGATCCGGGTTCATACAGGGAACTGAAGGTGACTAATGAGTTTCGTAGGTCAGATCAGCTCATTGTTACGTGGATCGGTCCAAAGAAAGGGTGTCAAGCTTCTAAGATTTCAATTGCACATTGGCTTAAAAGAGGCAATTGGATCGACATTTATATCTAAGGGTCGGCAGGTGCCTGAAGGTTTGAGGGCTCATTCGATGCATGCTCAGACGTCCTCTTGGGCTGAGGCTCAGCAAGTTTCTCCACAAGAGATCTGCAGGGCAGCAATTAGGAAGTCACTGCACACTTTCACCAGGCACTATCGAAAATTAGCAGGTAAGAACCAATTTTCCTTTCCAGTATATACCCAGATCAGTCCAGACTCCTGAGATGTATCTAAGCACCCCTAAACTGGGTGGGATCTGGAGAGTCCTGCTTGCAAAACACGTTCACCAAAGCCCCATGGAGTCGGAGCTCCGACATCCAAACGATAGTGCCTGGCAAAAGTGTGCAGTGACTTCCATGTCACTGCCCTGCAAATCTCTTGCAGAGAAACGTGCTGAGCCTTGGCCAAAGAGCACGCCTCGAATGAGCCCTCAAATCTTCAGGCACCTGCTGACCCTTAGATATACATGTCGACCCAATCGCCTCCTTAAGCCATTGTGCAATTGAAGTCTTAAAAGCTTGACACCCCTTCTTTAGGCCATTCCACAGAACAAAGAGCTGAACTGACCTATGAAATTCATTAGTCACCTTCAGATACCTCAATAAAGCATGCCTTATGTCCAGAAGCCTAAGCTCCCTTTTCTGAGGCGCAGAAGAATCCAAATCCCAGGAGCCTGGACTGATCTGGGTATGTACTGGAATGGACGTTTTTCTTTTAGTTCATGGAGATTTTGCTCTACTGAGTACATGTGGGAGCACTGCCTCGTGAGCCCCTCAGTCGATTTTAGAACTAAGTCTAGCTAAGTATACTCTCCAGGGAGGCAGGCAGGTATTTATTATGGCTAA
Source organism: Rhinatrema bivittatum (assembly GCF_901001135.1). Classification (NCBI taxonomy): domain Eukaryota; kingdom Metazoa; phylum Chordata; class Amphibia; order Gymnophiona; family Rhinatrematidae; genus Rhinatrema; species Rhinatrema bivittatum. The sequence continues at coordinate 80,668,998 of NC_042623.1, forward strand.
CTTTATCCTATCTATGGAGAACATTATTTATGTTAAGCAAACATGTTTTCTCTGTCGACAAAGCAGGGCTGAAGCAGTCATGACACATGGGGATTCCCAAGCTGAGGATTGCAGCAGAGCATTTACTGAACAAACAACCCACACCTCACTGTGGAGAGTAAACTACTGGGTGAACCTGCTATATGAAACTGCTTGTCCAAATTTACTTTCACTTTTTGATAAACTGTCTAGACAGTAATGGTACATGAAGATGTGCACTGACAACCAAGTTGCAGCTTTGCAGATGTCTTCAATAGACTCTGCTCGCAAATGAGCCACTGATACAGCATGGCTCTCACTTGAGTTTTGATAGAATTTTCTGGTTATTCTCCCTGATCATATATTTAGCTTAAATTTGCCAAAATGGATAGTTGGCTCCCTCTGGAAGAAGTGGAAGGTGAATTGTTGTGGTCTTTCTGGCTGATGGCAATAAAATGCATTGCCCAACAATACAGTAGATATGCACCAGCACTGTCACCCCATCATACATATCCTGCCTAGAGAAAGGGCAGTGTTATCCACTATGACACCTAGATCTCTTTCTTGGGTTGTAGCACCTAATATGGAACCCAACATTGTGTAATTATAGCATGGGTTATTTTTCCCTATATGCATCACCTTGCACTTATCCACATTAAATTTCATCTGTCATTTGGATGCCCAATTTTCCAGTCTCACAAGATCTTCCTGCAATTTATCACAATCTGCTTGTGATTTAACTACTCTGAACAATTTTGTGTCATCTGCAAATTTGATTATTTCACTCGTTGTATTTCTTTCCAGATCATTTATAAATATATTGAAAAGTAAGGGTCCCAATACAGATCCCTGAGGCACTCCACTGTCCACTCCCTTCCCTCTCAGCTTTTCTTAGTGTTGTTTTAATTATTCTTAATTCATTGTTTTACCATGGGGTATGGTATTTCTTAATAATAGAAATATCTTTTTTGATAAGTGGGCAGCAATTATCAGCTACTTTTTTTTGTTAAAGAGAACCATGAATTGATTGCGTTATTGCCGTTTGATATTTCTATGTCATTCAGGGCTTTTGCGAGATGATCAGTTAGGGTATCTAGTTGACATGGTTTCCTGTATTCTATTCTGGTCTTGGTGGCAGGGGGTATAACGGTTGAGTATTGGATATTAATATCAACAGTAATTAGTTTATGATCAGACCAAGGGATTGGGTTAATAGTAGGACTGAGAGTGGTATTGATATAAGAGTTGATGAATATTAAGTCTAGTGTGTGTCTGCTTTGTGAGTTGATTGATTCACTATTTGTTGAAAACCTAAAGCTGACATTGAGTTTAAGAAGGCCTAATAGTTGTGGGATAATGGGTCTTTATCAACATATAAGTTAAAGTCACCGAGTATGACAGTTAGAATTTAAGTTTTTAGATTAGTAACAAAGAATTCAATTAATGGAGAGACATTGAGTTGTAATAGGCTTGGGGGTGCAAAGATTAAACAAATTTGTAGACACTGAGATTTTAAGAGAGCTATTTCGAATTTGGGTGGTGAATTTATTTGTTGCATTTTTAGGTGTAGTTCCTTCTTTGAGAGTATCATTATACCACCACCTCTTTTGTTGAGCCTAGTTATAGATGTGATGTGATATATTTATTTTTTGGTAATTGATTTAAAAGAACATAGTCAGATTTTTTTAAACCAGGTTTCGGTGATTCCACAAATATCAGGATTGTTGTCTGTGAGAAGATCGCTAATGATAGGCATAAAGTCTATACCTTTAGCTGGGTCCCACACCACTGAGACTACGCCTGCTGACGGTGAGGCTCACAGGGCTCCTCCCTGTGGGCGGAGAACCTCTCATCTCAGTCCAAGGGTTCACATTCTTACAGAAACATAACAGGTTGAGCTAGATGGCATTCCAAACCCAGCTTTTCTGGACTCTGACAGTATGAAAATGCTCATTTGAAGAGACTTTGTGAAGCGAGCACAAATTGACTACAATAAGGTAGTGACCCTGGCATGCATTCACAGAGAATATCGACAATATCCAATAAGCCAGGTATGACTGAAGACCCCGGCCATCCAAGATATGGTTAAGGTGGGAGTACTTTCTTGGCTACCCTTGGCTCCCATTGGATGGTACTGTCCAAAAATAAGTGTCTCTGGAACCAGCTTACAACAGGTTTGTCCAGCTACAGCTGTGAAGAGTTGGAGTTTCCAGAACTCTTTTCATTGGATGACCCTGATAATTTTCATAAAGAATCTAAGTCTCTGAAGTCCTGGCGGCAATGCCAAAAACCAAACACACCTATGCTGATAATTTAGAGGCAGCTGAGGAAGAGGGTTCAGAGTCAGAGGGAGAACAACCACCCACCCAGAATGTCTTACCGGGCCCCTTAGAGTGGGAAAATGGGGGTGACCCAGGGAACTTTAGGCGAGCTTAGAGAGAGGATGGGCCCAGGAGCAACATCCAACAAGGCTTTGATCTGTGCAGTCTGGGTAAACAAGCATCGGGGTAACTTGCTTGATGCGGCGGTTACTACCATTAAGCCTTATGCTTCACCTTTGATGCAACTCCAACATTACTCTCTGCATGAAAGGCAGGGGTGTGGCAGGAAATGGGAATCGATCAGTTACCAACAAGGGCCCTGAACTTGGTGGTTGGTGAAACAGATAACTATGGGAAAATAAGTGTGGGAGCTTGCTGGGCAGACTAGATGGGCCGTTTGATCTTTTTCTGCTGTCATTTTTATGTTTCTATACAAAGAGTGGATGGAAATGTAATCCCTGAAGTACAGCTTACAGACCCTGTTCCTCCATATTTTATGATGAAAGGGGATTTACTTTACCGAGTCAAAAAGGTAAGTGTGGAATGGAAAGTGATAGAATAACTCCTAATTCCAAAAGCTATCATCAGAATGTCATGCACTTAGCACAGCCATCTTCTAGGGTGGTCACCTGGGGGAGGAAAAGTCCCAGGAAAAGATACTGGCACTATTCTATTGGCTGGGCTTACTAGCAGGCCGATACAGTTGCAATGTTAATATGGAGGTCGTCCATGGTTTTTTACACTTTACTCCCTTTGGTTTTACCCCCATTTTTTACACTTTATTCCCGTTTTAATTTTCGCTCTGCGCCTTGCTTCGGGAGGGGGGGAACCATCCACTTCCTGGTGCCTGTCATTTCAAATGACATTTGAAATGACAGATACCAGCGCACCCAGGATACTGTATAGGCGCTGTATTAGCGCCTATACAGTAAAATGGGTTGCGCGGGCCTAACGCTTGCCTAACGCTTCGCAGACGCGGCATGCATTTGCATGCAATTTGAAGAGAGTATCGAGCGGTAGGTGAAGAGAACTGTGCGTGCAGGGAACGAGGGTGCGCCCAGCACTGCCGCACTGTTTCTACCGCTGTGGACAGGTGAACATTAAGTGATCCTGAAGTGATCATTCATTCCCGGGTCTGGGACCAGTGGGTCCTGGCAGTTGGTTTGTGGCATATTTAGCCTCTCAGTCGCATTTTATCATACTAAGGACTAGATTTTAAAAGCCCTGCGCGCGTAAATCCTGCCTGATTTACGCGCACAGGGCACTGGCGCGCCTATTTTGCATAGGCCGCTGGCACGCGCAAAGCCCTGGGACACGCATAAGTCCCGGGGCTTCGTAAAATGGGCAGGAGGGGGCGTGTCTGGAGGGCATGTCGGCAGGCAGGGGGTGTGTCCGGGGGCAGGGGGCGGTCCGGGGTGGGTCCGGGTGTGTGGCGACAGTTCGGGGGCGGGCTGGGAGGGCGGTCCCGAGTCCCCCGGCACAGGCCGCAGTGCCGGGGGACTCGGCTTGAAGCAGGACTCGGCTTGAAGCAGGCATAACTTGCACAACAAAGGTAGGGGGGGGGATTTAGGTAGGGCTGGGGGGTGGGTTAGATAGATGAAGGGAGGGGAAGGTGGGGAGACGCGGAGGGAATGGAGGCAGGCTGCGCGCGCAGGCTGATGATTTTGCGCAGCCTTGTGCGCACCGACCCCGGATTTTAAAAGATACGCACGGCTACCCGCGTATCTTATAAAATCCGGCGTACTTTTGTTCGCGCGCGCATACTTATTTAAGATCTACCTCTAAGCGTTTTAAACGGCCCCTTGATACTTGAGGAAAGTCGAAGGTCGGAGATATGTCAAAATCAGGGCCCAGGTCGCATAGTCCCCCATCCCGGGAGTGGTGCTCTGGTGCTTTAGAAAATACATTTCGTGTGTGCAAAGGGCCAACATTTGCTGAAACCAGTGATCTACATCTGGCACAGCCATATCTAACCATTTGGTTAAAATGACTTTCTTTCCAATCACTGCCGCCTTAGCAAGAAACCACATCAAGCAAGCTTTTTTAGGCATCGTCAGTGGGAGAGTGGATCCAAACAACGATAGGCAGGGGTCCAAGCGTAGGGGACACTGCCAGAGAGAAGCACAGAACTGCAGCACCTCCCACCAGAAACTTTGAATGTTGGGGCAGTCCCAAAAAACATGGTAATAAGAACCTGGGAGATGTCCACATTTTTTGCAAATTGGAGATTCAGTAAGGCCAAAATGAAAAGCCTATTCAGGGGTAATGTATCCTTGCCATAAAAATTTAAATTGGGTTTCTCGTTAATCTTCATTGACCGTTAGTAAAGGTATCTTGAAGAAAGCCTTTAAAAAATCTTGATAGGGCAAGGTGAATGACGGCCAAAGATTCCATTTCGCAAATAAAGCTTGTAGTGGTCTAGTGTCACAGCCCCTGGTCCGTAACTCCCTATAATATTAGCCATACCCAACACCATAGCCAGAGCCCTAGCAGATGTCAACTGCTCCTTAGCACAAGGGACGGTCCCTGACTCACTCAAGCATGCAGTAGTCAAACCCCTCCTGAAGAAACCCACCTTAGACCCTAAAGACCCATCCAACTTCCGCCCTATATCCAACCTCCCTCTCATCTCCAAGCTGATGGAAAAGGTTGTCAACTCTCAACTTATGGACCACCTATACAAATGGACCACTCTCAACTTATGGACCACCTATACAAATCAAGCACCTTAAGATCCAAGAGGGACTATTACGCCTCGAAGATACACGACCTTGTATTCGATGCCAAAGCCCTCTTCAGCTATGTAGCCAACCTCACACAATTAAACCAACCAGAGATTGCACATGACCAAGCTCAATCGAAAGCGGAAGAATTAGCTCTATTCTTCAGCAACAAAATCAACACTCTTCTATCTCAGCTCCCCACTAACCCCACTGTTCCACTAACCACTCCTCAACCCTCAATCAACTACACTCAGTTAGAAGAACTTGACACAACTTCATCCATGGAGATCCAAGGAATTCTAAGGAAAATGAAACCTTCCTCCCACCCTTCAGATCACATCCCAGCTAAACTACTACTATCAATTCCAGATTCGATCTCCAAAACCCTGGCAGATATCATAAATTGCTCCCTCACACAAGGACTCTACCCTGACAACCTCAAACTAGCCTCACTCAAACCCCTTCTCAAAAAACCAAATCTTGACCCAAACGATCCTAACAACTTTAGACCGATAGCCAACCTCCCCTTCATAGCCAAGATAATGGAAAAATTGGTAAACTCACGACTCTCAAACTACCTTGAAGACAATAACCTACTATTCCCATCTCAATACGGATTCCGTAAAACCTTAAGCACGGAAGCCCTCCTCATCTCTATGACCGACCACATCATCCTAGGCTTAGACAAAGGACAATCCTTCCTTCTGATCCTACTCGACCTTTCGTCTGCATTTGACACGGTCAATCACTCTCTTCTCATCAACCAACTAACAGCCATAGGTATCTCTGGCACTGCCCTATCTTGGTTTAGAACCTTCCTCAGCAACAGAGGATATAAGGTTAAGATTCATAATAAAGAATCCTCTCTTCACCCCGCGTCAGTAGGAGTCCCTCAGGGCTCATCCCTGCCTCCTACCTTGTTTAACATTTATCTGTTACCCTTATGTGAACTTCTCACTGACCTCAATCTCAAACACTTCCTCTACGCTGACGATATTCAGGTCCTGATCCCCATCAAGGAGTCACTCGCAAAAACACTGTCTCACTGGGAAACCTGCCTCCAAAATATCAAACAGCTTCTCACAAGTCTCAACCTGATACTAAATTCATCAAAAACGGAACTTCTAATCATCACACCAGAAAACAGCTCCCTCACACACACTCATCCAACCTTACCAAACACCACACAAGTGAGAGACCTAGGAGTTCTAATTGACAATCACCTAAACCTGAAAGCGAACATCAACAAAACCACCAGAGACTGCTTTTATAAGCTCCAAGTGCTGAAAAGAATACGACCTCTCTTCCACACAAATGACTTTAGAACGATTCTACAATCAATCATTTTCGCAAAGCTGGACTATTGTAACACCATCATGCTTGGTCTCCCTTCATCACACACCAAACCATTGCAAATGGTCCAAAATGCCTCCGCCCGTATACTCACTAACACCAGGAGAAGAGAACACATAACCCCTATCCTGATGGGCCTCCACTGGCTGCCTATCCACTTCAGAATAATCTACAAGGCCATTCTCACCATTTTCAAAAACATCCATCAATTAGCCCCAATCGATCTCCATATCCCCCTCCGATTACACTACTCAACAAGACCGACAAGAGATGCTTACAAAGGATCACTTCAAGTACCTCCAGCCAAAACTACCAGACACATCACGCTCAGAGATCGGGCCTTCTCCACAGCTGGTCCAACTTTATGGAACTCCATTCCCCCGGATCTTAGAATGGAACCCAGCATCTCAACATTCAAGAAAAGACTCAAGACGTGGCTGTTCACGCAGGCCTTTCCTAACTCCAACATTACTTAACTCCCTTCAACCAACATACTTCGCTAGTAATAGCATTAATAGCCACCTCTTATAATGTTTTTGTATATATATATATATATATATATATATATATATATATATATGATCTTCATTTTCCTTCTTACTCCAAGTTATTGATTCCCTGTTACATGTAACTGCTTTTCTGCACCATTGTTCAAATTGTAAAGTTTATTTGAATTGCACCCCTGTTTCTTGTGAACCAGCATGATGGGACTACCGTCTTGAATGTTGGTATATAAAAAACTTAAATAAATAAATAAATAAATAAATAAACCTAGAAAATCATGCTATCCTCCACGTTTCCCAATTTGGTTTCTGGAAACACTTTAACACCGAATCTCTACTCCTCTCCCTATCTGATCATCTCCTCAGAGGCCTAGGCCAAGGTCGCAGCTTCCTCCTTGCCCTCCTCGATATCTCGGCTGCCTTTGACACCATTAGCCACTCTCACCTCCTAACACGTCTAGAAAGCATTGGCATTTCTGGACTAGCCCTCGCCTGGTTCAAATCATATCTCTCTAACAGAAAGTTCTCTGTTAAAATAGGAAACAACATTTCCACACCACACCCTCTACAACAAGGAGTACCGCAAGGCTCATCACTCTCCTCTACCCTCTTTAACATTTACCTCACCCCACTCTGCCATCTCCTATCTGAACTTAAGCTCAAATTCTACCTCTATGCAGATGATGTTCAGATCATTATCCCCATCCATACCTCCATCTCTGATGCCCTTGATCACTGGCAAAATTGTCTTACTGCCATTAACTCACTGCTCACTGACCTACACCTTGCCCTTAATACTAACAAAACTGAGCTCCTCCTCATCTCCTCGCAAACCTCCCCCACCCACCCTCAGCCCAACAACCCTAAATTTAATCTCTTCACAGCACAACCCTTTGTTAGGGACCTCGGTGTCTTCCTCGACCACCAACTAAGTATGAAACAATACATCAACTCCATTCTCAAAACAGGATTTTTCAAGCTTAACGTACGTAAAAAACTCAGACCCCTACAGCACACCCAGGATTTCCGCACAGTAATACAAGCTACCATAACGTCCAAATTAGACTATTGCAACGCACTCCTCCTAGGGCTACCCTTTTCCACAATAAAACCCCTACAAATGCTGCAAAACGCAGTTGCAAGGCTTATCACTAACACACGTAAATACGAAAACATTACCCCCATCCTCAAAGACCTCCACTGGCTCCCCATTCTATTTTGCATTCATTACAAAACTCTGACAATTATACACAAATCCATCCACGCTCACAACTCCAATTGGCTCAACATCCCCTTCAATACCCCGCAGTCCACCCGCCCCACCAGATCCACCAACACAGGCACGCTACATGTTCCCTCTCTAAAAACAGCCCTCCTCTCCTCCACTCGCGAGCGTGCTTTCTCACTTGCGCCTCGAGCCATGTTTATTCAAATTTAAAAAGAAACTAAAAACTCTACTATTCAAAAAGGCCTATCCAGAATAGATTCCCTCCTACCCTATCCCCGCACCACCCCTGGTGATCACATCTACCTTATATTAAGGAACTAGCTATACTGTTAATGTTATGCCTGTTACTGTTTACGTTATTCTGTCTTTCCACACTGCTCCTTGTTATCCCCCTCCCAGTTCACTTTCCCTGTTAACATGTAATTTCAAGCCTTTCTTGTTCAAATGTAAACTGGTATGATGTTCCCACTAATACCGGTATATAAAAGTTCCTAAATAAATAAAATAAATATGTGGATACAGATGGGGGATTTTTAAGAGGTCGTTTGTTCTTTTAGCGCTCTGGGATGTAGATCATCTGGTCCTTGTGATTTGCTACTATTTAGTTTGTCAATTTGCCCTAGTACATCTTCCAGGTTCACTGAGATTTGCTTCAGTTCTGCATAATCATCACTGTTGAATATAATTTCTGGCATAGGTATCTCTCATATCTTCCCCAGTGAAGATTGAAGCAAATAATTAATTTAGTCTCTCTGCTATGGCATTATCATCACTAAGTGCCCCTTTTCCCTTTTGATTATCTAATGGTCCAACAGATTCCTTCACAGGCTTTTTAATTTGAATGTATCTAAAAAACTTTTGTTATGAGTTTTTACTTCCAAGGCAAGCTTCTTTTTAAATTCTGTCTTTGCCTTCCTAATCAATCCTTTGCTTCTAACTTGCCAGTGCTTATGCTGTTTCTGTTTTCTTCATTCAAGTCCCTTTTTCATTTCTTGAAAGATGTTCTTTAACTTTTATAGTCTTTCTTACCTTACCTTTTAACTATGCTGGTAGTTATTTGGCTTTCCTTCCACTTTTCTAATATGTGGAATACATCTGGTCTGGGCTTCCAAGATGGTATTTTTAAACAACGTCCATGCCTGATGTAAACTCTTAACCTTTGCAGCTGCTCCTTTCAGTTTTTTCCTAATTATTTTCCTCATTTCATCACAGTGTGGCAGGAGCAGCAGTGACTCTTTAATCATGATGCCCTGTGCGGTCATACAGGACATGCACAACAAAAGTCAGCCCTGCTTATGAGCAACTAATGCTGCCTGCCAAGGTAACTAATGAACAGCATCCAGTGTAGCAACAAATTCTGCTTTAATAAATCCTTTTTATAACAAACTGACTGATTCATGTTTGTTATAAACAAAACCTACTTATGCACTTCCCAGGGTGAATTTTTGCCAGGTCGGGCTGGGTCACTGCTCCAGAAACTTTCTGTAATTGGCAAATATGAAGGTAGTGTCAGAATTTTCAGAACTGGTGGTCCCCATTTCCTGGCTGCTGCTCTTTTGCATCTGAAACTTGCAGCTGGGGAAGTGATGTCCCTTCCATTTTAAAAAAATGCAAAAGATGAAACGATGGGGCTGCTGGTGGAGCTCATCGCACCAGCTGCTGAAGAGAAAAGAAGAGAGGCTCTGAAGAGAAGAGAAGCTCACTACTTGCTACCGGGGAGGGAAGATTTGAAGAGAGATAAATAGGGAGGAGGGAGTGGGGTGGCAGAGGAGAAACAAGGTCGGAAGTTGGGGGATGCAGAGAGAGTGGCACAAACCCCTTCCTCCTGCCACCTTTTTGTTTAGAAAGTCACTCCTGTAGGCTCCCCTTCACCTCTTAAATTGCTTTTTTCATATATACATTACAGAGGCCATTCATACAGGTTGTAAGCTCTAATAAGCTCTAATAAGAAGAGACCGTCTCTTATGTGTATTTGTACAGTGCTGCGTATGTTTAGTAGTGTTATAGAAATGATAAGTAGTAGAAGAAATGTTGAAGCAAGGAGTTTGTATGCACCCCTCAATACAGTCTCTGCTCTCTTTCTCAGCTATAGCTGTTCTCTGTCACTACCTGAGGGGATTCATTACACAGTGGGGGATGGGGGAGTCTGTATGAAAACAGCTGTCAGGACTTGAACCAAGCAGTACAGGCCCTGCTTTTCCTTAGCTGTAGCAGCTATCTTTCTCCACTAGAGGGGGCTCATTGAAAGCTCATTACCAATAGAATATTTTGGGATCCGCTACTTTCATTTTATTCCCACAAACATTTGTAAGACCTTTTCTGCATCTTGATGCTAAAAATTGACTGTCTTGTTCTAGATCTTGGGCTGCCAAAGTTTGTGGTAGAAACCCATTGAAATCTAAATTTACTGGCATTACAGTGGGCTAAATTAAATACAGCACTGGATCACTTCCCAAGAAACTGAGAGAATTACTCAGTGCATTGACAATATCTGAGGTGGGAAACTCCAGTCCTAAAGAGTCAACAGCTGGATAGGAAACTCTAAGGGAAGTAGAAAAGCAAGGGGCAAGATTAAAGTACATATGAGGGCAACTAATCTTTTTGTTAGGAATCTAAATGAAGGGAAGAGGAAAAAGAGACATGGTTTTCTAAAGAAGTAGCTGAAAAGGTAAAAGAGAAAAGGTTATCATTCATAAACTTTAAGAGATTACAGAAGGAGGTAGATGGGCAACAATATCTGGAAAAATTAAGAGAACTCGGGATACTCCTGGGGGAATTCTGCACAATAAAACTGAAAAGTCTGCACACAAAAATTGAAAATTCTGCAAAATTCTGCATACTTTATATTGGTCAAAATAACACAATATACATTATAATCTTTAAGTAATTAATTTCAAATGCAATACAGAACAAAATTATTACTTAAAGAGGCAGAGTTTTAAATATTTTGAGCAGAATTTCCCTAGAAGTACATTGTAAGAATGTCCCTTTCACCCTCTCTCCCTGCTCCCCTGGCCAGTCTCCTTTTACTTTGTCTTCTCAGGCCCACAAACTCCTCTACCCTCCACTATCTCTCCCCTTCCCCGCTAGGCTCAACCCCTTCCATTCTATCTCCATTCCCAGAGTTTGACACCTCTCTTAGTACTGCCCCTCACACAGGCTCCCTCTATCCCACTCTCTAACATACATAGGCTCCCTCTTTCTTGTGCACAAAAACACTCCCTCATACAGGTTCCCTCTGTCTTGCTTGCACACACCCCCCTCACACAGGCTCCCTTTCTCTCTCTAGCATACACCCTCACACAAACTATCTCTCTCTCTCTCTCTCTCTCTCACTCACACACACACCACACATGCATATTGTCTCCACATTACTTCACACAGGCTACTTCATTCACAAACAAGCACCCTCACTCCCTCACATATACTCACTCTTTTTCACGCACACCACCTCCCAATTTCTCACACACATACACATTTCTTCACAATCTCCTCCCAAGACCTCCCTCTCTCTGGCACACATACACTCCCCTCACTCATGCTCTCTCATATAAACACACACACACACCTCTTCACACAGCCTCACAATCTCACACAAACAACCTCTACACACAGACCCACCCTCTGCAGGGCCTAGTATGCTCGCGGCATGCTGGGCTCTGCACCTCTATCTTCGCCGCGAACAAGATGCTCTCCGCTCGCAGCATGCCAGGGCCTTTTCCCTCTTCACCACGACATTGCATGCCAGGAGCTTCTCCCTCTTTGCTGCAATGTGGCATACCGGGGCTTTCTCTCTCTTCCTGTGACGCAGCATGCTGAGGCCTTCTTCTTCGTCGCAGTGCGGCACGCCAGGGCATGCTCTGTCTTTGTCACAAGCAGGATGGGGTCCCGCTCTCGGCATGCCAAAGACTGCTCCAAATTCTGCTCAAAAAATGGAAATTCTGCGCAGGAGGAGAATTCTATGCAAATTCTGCGCTCCACAGAAGCACAGAATTTCCCCAGGAGTAAAAGTAATCAGGGCCGCAAAAATACAAATAGAAGAAAAAATAGCAAATATGCTAAAACAGGAGTTCAAGACATGTTTTTAGATATATTAGTGATAGAAGGAAGCACAAAAGTGGCATTGTGAGACTCAAAGGTGAAAGGGAGGAATATATAAAAAACCCAAATAAATAAAATAAAATAAATGTAGAGACTGATGAGAAAAAAGCAAAATTGCTTAACAAATATTTCTGTTTGGTGTTCACTGTGGAAGAGCCTGGAGCAGGATCATATAAAACAATCAGAAATTAGATTGGAAGTGAGGTAAAGCTGAATCGATTTTCAGAAGAGTGTGTTTGTGAGGAGCTAACTAAACTTAATGTAGATAAGGCGATGGGCCGGATGGGATACATCTGAGGGTGCTAAAGGAACTTACAGATGGCCTGGCAGTCTTTTTCAATGCTTTCTCAGAGTCTGGAGCAGCTCCGGAGGACTGGAAAAGGGAGGATGTGGTTCCTATTCATGAAAATGGAAGTAAGGAGGAGGCTGGGAATTACAGACCAGTTAGTCTGACCTCTATGGTGAGCAAACTAATGGAACCGCTGATAAACAGAGAATCGTGCAATTTTTGGAATCCAATGGCTTGCAAGATGAAAGGCAGCATGGTTTTACCAGAGGTAAATCTTGTCAGATGAATCTGATCAATTTCTTTGATTGGGTGACCAGAGAGTTGGATCAAGGGAGAGCGCTAGACGTAGTATACTTGGATTTTAGCAAGGCCTTTGGCACGGTTCTGCACAGAAGACATATAAATAAATTGTACACTCTTGATATGGATCCTAAAGTGACTGACTGGGTTAGAAACTGCTGAATGTGAGGCGACAAAGGATAGAGATAAATGGAGTTTTCTCTAAGGAGGGGGTTCTTACTAGTGGTGTGCCTCATGGATCATTCCTTGGACCGGTTCTTTTCAACATTTTTGTGAGCAACATAACAGAAGATTTACCGGGAAACATTTGTCTTTTTGCTGATGATACGAAAATATGTAACAAAGTGCATAGCCAGGAAGGAATGGTAAACACAAGGAGGGATCTAGCGAAGCTCAAGTCACGTTCTAAGGTCTGGCATGAAAGATTTAATGCTAAAAAAATGCAGAGTAATGCATTTCCAACATTACTCTCTGCATCAAAGGCAGGGGTGTGGCAGGAAATGCGAATCAATCAGTTACCAACAAGGGCCCTGAACTTGGTGGTCGGTGATAAGTATGGGATAAGTATGGTGATAAGTATGGGAAAGTGATAAGTATGGTGATACGTTTGTGATAAGTATGGGAAAATAAGTGTGGGAGCTTGCTGGGCAGACTAGATGGGCCGTTTGATCTTTTTCTGCTGTCATTTTTATGTTTCTATACAAAGAGTGGATGGAAATGTAATCCCTGAAGTACAGCTTACAGACCCTGTTCCTCCATATTTTATGATGAAAGGGGATTTACTTTACCGAGTCAAAAAGGTAAGTGTGGAATGGAAAGTGATAGAATGACTCCTAATTCCAAAAGCTATCATCAGAATGTCATGCACTTAGCACAGCCACCTTCTAGGGTGGTCACCTGGGGGAGGAAAAGTCCCAGGAAAAGATACTGGCACTATTCTATTGGCTGGGCTTACTAGCAGGCCGATACAGTAAGGAGCGGTAGGAAGAGCTGCGTTAATGCCGGGCGCACCCGCGGTTGCCGCACGCACAGTCCAACTCACCTACCACGCGATATTGTATGTAAATAGCTTGCAAATGCAAGCTGCGTCTAAGAAGCGTCCGTGAAGCGTTAGGCCCGCGCAACCCATTTTACTGTATAGAGCACTATACAGTATCCTGGGAGCGCTGGCCTAACGCTTCACGGACACGCTGGTATCTGTCATTTCAAATGTCATTTCAAATGACATTTGAAATGACAGGTACCAGCCCAGTCCTCTCTCCACTCCTCCCGAAGCAAGCAACAAAAGCGGAAAAAATCGAAAAAGCAAAAAAAAAAAAAAGTAGCAAGAGAGAGAGGGGAGAGAGGACGGGCAATCCTACGCTCGGGATTGCCCGTCCTCTCTCCCCTCCTCCCGAAGCAAGGCACGAAAAGCAGCTTTGCTTCGGGAGGAGGGGAGAGAGGACTGGCAGTGTAACGAAGCGACTTACTTTTTTTGCAGCCCCCCTCCGGAGACGGACATCGGCGAAGACTACCGCGGCTCCCCTGCCTCCAGCTGCCCGTGAAGATGGACGCATCGCACGGGCGAAAGCTGCCGCTGTGCGTGCAATTGGGCCGCTCAAGACGTGACGTCACATGCCGTGACTCCAAACGTTGTGATGCCATGCCTTGAACGGCCAAATTGCACGCACAGGGGCCGCTTTTGCCCGTGCAGGCGCCCATCTTCACGGGCAGCTGGAGGCAGGGGAGCCGTGGTCGTCTCCGCCGATGTCCGTCTCTGGAGGGGGGCTGCAAAAAAAGTAAGTTGCTTCGTTGCTTTACACTGCCAGTCCTCTCTCCCCTCCTCCCGAAGCAAGGCTGCTTTTCACGCCTTGCTTCGGGAGGAGGGGAGAGAGGACTGGCAATCCCGAGCGTAGGATTGCCCGTCTTCTCTCCCCTCTCTCTCTTGCAACTTTTTTTTCCGCTTTTTTGCTTTTTTTTTGCTTTTTTGCTTTTTTCCGCTTTCGTTGCTTCGGGAGGAGGGGAGAGGACTGGGGCTGCCCCGGACTGGAGACCAGCACCCATGGACGTGGCCGGGGCAGGTGAGCGGGGGCTGGGGGAAAGTTTGCCGCCTACCCTTACCCCTGCCTCTAACGCAGGGGTAAGGGTAGGCGGTAAGTTAACAGGTTAAACGCGCGGCAAAACGGCAGGGTAAAAAAGCGATACAGGGCGCGCGTTACTGGATGGTAGGGAATAGCTAATTCGATCGTTTACATGTAATATACATGCCACGGGCGGAAGGGGTTACCCGGTGATTTAAGGATGCGGTAAGAGTAGGTTAAAGGGGATAGTGTATCGCGGGTTGGACTAATGCGGCCGAAAAGTGGGTAGAAAGCGGGTTAGGAGCAGGGTAACCACGGCCGCACTTTACTGTATTGACCTGTAAAAGAGGTCCAGTTGTACTGTCAATCCTGCCCTACCTGCCAGCTCACAAAGCCAGTCGGCATATGGAGAGCACATCTCATCCCTATGCCCATAATCAAAACACCTTTTGAAAGGGTGGGCATGGACCTTGTGGGGCCTCTAGAGAGATCTATTTGAAGAAATAAGTACATCCTCATCATTCTGAACTATGACAAGATATCCAGAGGCAGTGCTGCTATGGAATATGAAGATCCCGATGATGGAAACTGCCCTAATGGAAGTTTTTTTAATGTCCTGGACTGCCCAAGGAGATTCTGACAGATCAGGGTACCCCTTTCATCTCCAAGGTTATGAAACAACTCTGCACCTTGCTCAAGTTAAAGCTTTGTGGTCCTCTGTTTATCACCCGCAGACTGAAGCGCTCGACCAGGCCATTGATCAGTGAAGAATGCGGCATTGAGTATAACAAGAAATAGAGCTTTCTCGGTTGCTGGCCCCATTCTGTGGAATGCATTACCTGACTCACTTAGGCTAATAAGCAGCCGGAAGGAATTCAAGAAGGCTTTAAAAACCTATTTCTTTCAAGAGGCTTTTAAAGATTTAGAAACACCTTAGCTAAGTAAATAAGACTAAATAAGCTTGTATTATATTATATTACTTTACTTTTTCTTGCTTTAAAATTTTTTTAATGTAATTGGCCATTCTCTGTTTAGTCATCATTATTTTTATTGATTACCTAAAACGTTGTATTTTTATTCATACTTATTTACTGTTTTAAGTTTTATTTAGTATTAATTTTAACCTTTTAATTGTTAAGGTTATTTACTGCTGTAAACCGTTTTGGTCAGTAAGCCTTACTGGAAAACGGTATATACATTTGTTTAAATAAATAAATAAATAAATAAATACTCAAACAAATGATGAGGAAATTTGTGGATGAAGATGGCAAGAACTGGGACACGTTGCTACCCTATGTGCTGTTCACAATCTGCGAAGTACCAGAGAGCTTAATGGGGTTTTCCCCTTTTGAGTTACTATACGGAAGGAGACCAAGAGGAATCTTGGGCATAGCTCGTTTTACCTGGGAAGATGAAGCGAACCCCGGGAGGAACCTCACTGACTATGTGCTCCGAGTGCAGGACTGCCTAAAAAAGGCTGGAAAGGTGGCCTACCTGTGTTTGGAAAAGGCTCAGTGTGCCAAAGCCCAAGCTTGCAATTGTCCCATAGTCCAATGAGTATTCCAGCCGAGTGACCGCATCCTTGTCTTCTCCCATCTTCAGAAAGCAAGCTGTTAGCCTGTTGGAAAGGACCCTATGACATTTTGGAGGACTAGGGCGCATGGATTACAAAATAGCTCAGCCAGATAAATGAAAAAAAAACCAACCCTCAAATCTACCATGTAAACCTCCTGAAAAAATGGGTGGCACAGGAGTGTGGTACAGGAAGGAGAATTTGGCCCAAATCTGAGACCTGAAGTGGACTGAGCTCATGTTCATTTCAGAGAACAGCTGTCCACAACACATATTGCGGACTTAAAGTGGCTGGTAGAGAAAAACAAAGATCTTCTCAAACCTATCTGATAGTGCTCACCTGGAGCAACATGACATAATTATGTCTCCTGGAGTTTTGGTATGCCAATGACCCAATCAGATTCACGAGGCCATGTGGCACATCATGGAGACTGAAGTGAAGGAGATACTCCAGCTCAGGATAATAGAGGAATCTAACAGTGATTGGCCCTCACCCATAGTATTGGTGCTAAAGCCAGATGGGATCATAAGGTTGTGTATTTACTTTAAAAAGGTCAATGAGGTTTCAAAACTTGATACTTATCCAATGTCATGAGTGGATGAACTGATTGAATATCTGGGATCAGCCTAGTTCATCTCTACCCTCAATCTTACCAAAGGGTATTGGCAGGTGCTTCTTATTCCCTCGGCAAAAGAGAAGACTGCATTCTCAGCCCCCATTGGACTTTTACAATTCACCGTACTCCTTTTTGGCCTTCATGGCACCCCCCCCCCCCCCCCCACAACATTTCAACAATTGGTTGACCGCGTGCTCCACCCACATAAAGGATATGCTGCTGCCTACTTGGATGATATCATGGTCTACATTCCCAATTGGAAGACATATCTTAGCCAACTCCAAGCTGTTCTAACAAATCTAAATAAAGCAGGGCTGTTAACCCAAAGAAGTGCTTGATGGGAGGGCAAGAGGTCCAGTATCTTGGCTACACCCTGGGGAAGGGAAGGGCAAGGTCCATCCATAGACTAGGAAGATCACGGTGATTACCCGGGTGCCAGTCTCACAAACAAAGTGAAAGTGAGAGCATTCCTAGGCCTTATGAGATACCTCAGAAGGTTTATTCCCAACTAGTCAGAGAAGATGGAGCCTTTCACAAAGGTGTTGGTAAAGAAAGCATCAGAGAAAGTTCAATGGTCAGAGGAAGCAAAGAAGACCTTCAGGGCCTTGAAAGAGGTGATATGCTCTGGACTGATCCTGGTAAGCCCAGACAATTTCACCGAACCCTTCACAGTGCAGACCGATGCCTTAGAAGTTGGCTTGGGAGCCATCTTAATCCAAGAGAGGGATGGTCAAGAACATCTAGTGACATACATTAGCCAGAAGCTGATGCCATGAGAAAGGTGCTACTCAACAGTGGAAAAAGATGCCTTGGCAGTTAACTGGGTCTTAGAGGCCTTAAGCTATTACCTACTGTGACAGTGGTTCACACTGATAATGGATCACCGACTGCTCCTATGGTTGAATAGAAACAAGGAGGCCAATGCAAGAGTGATGAAACAGTTCCTGGCCCTACAGCCCTTCAACTATAAAATCCGATATAAGGCAGGAAAGGAGAATGTTAATGTGGATTTCCTTTCAAGAGAGGCATTCCTTGTACAGGCAGATGCTCATCCAGCAAGGCTGAGCTGAGGGGGAGGGTATGTGAGGAGTGTACAGAAAACTCAAAAACTCCCTCATACTACCTTAAAGGACCAGGCACAACTGTCTCGACCAGTCCTCCTTAAAGTTGAGCCACAGGGAATCCTGGGAGAAGGGAGGAGCCCTTCACCAGAGTGTGAGACCTCAGGGCCTGGAAGAGTTAAGTAGGCCCTGGGAAACAAACAGACTCAATGTATGAGACCTGTTAGGATTAAGGTATAAGAGCAACATTAAGTTAAGACCTGCTATGTTTAAGACTGGGCTTGCCTGGAGTCAAGATGAGATGCCTAGTTTTGTTTGTTTTGCTTTACACTATGCTTTTGTTTCACTATAAATAAACTGCACTTAAGGAACAGTCAGAGTTTACCTCCTTTTTTTTCTCTCGCTGTTCCCAAGCCGCTACTGCTTGAGTTACCACAATAACATTATTATTTTTATCATTCTTTTTTCCTTTTTCCTTTTCTATTTCTCAAATCCTCAATATCGTGATTCTTATTGTATATGAATATTTTAAATTTCATTTTATAATATTTTCCATCAGATTCTTCTTACGAAAGAATGAAAAGATCAAATACAATCTGTTCTATAGGAAAAGATTCCAATCAACATAACATTTAATCCATTTGCTTCCATGATATTTAATTTATAGTTTCATCTTTGTGCTTTCTGATTCAAAATTAGATCATGATTTCCCCTTCGTCGATGCAATGGTAAATGCTTTAAAACAGGGGTCAGGAACCTTTTTGGCTGAGAGAGCCATAAACGCCACATATTTTAAAATGTAATTCCATGAGAGCCATACAATATGTTTAAAACTAAATACAAGTAAATGTGTGCATTTTATGTAAGATCACACTTTTAAAGTACAATAAGTCTCTGAAAATATTACACCAGGCCTTAAGACACTAATACATCTCCTATTAGGAAAACGGACCAAGTCAGGCTGCTATAGAGTCCTACACAGAAACTACACGCCAGCAGAAAACCTCACCTGAATCACGTGCTGTCCCTCACCTGACATAGAATAAAGAGACCAAAACGCATAACAAGAAGCATGCAGAAAAAACTGAATTGGAAACTGCAACAAGCCAGAGTCTCTGTATGCAGTGTAACAAAGGAAAAAAGAAACATCACCCATCCTTATAAAACAAATCAAGAAATATAAAATCATCAGCAGTAAAACTGTACTAACAAAAAGAACATATTTCGAAACAACTGATGAGTGGAATATCCAATAATTAAAAACTCATATAAAACATTTCCAGATACCAACAAAATATTTCAAAATAGCAGACACAAAGACCCAGTAATGAAAAATAATAAGGATACAAAACTTTTTTTGCTCTGCATACCTGGGAACATTTGATATCCAGGTGTCCTGAGATTGTTCTGAATTAGCAGGAGGCGGGGTGGTTTGCTTGGAACTTTCTCCTCTCTCAGTCACATACCAGCGCTCTCTCTCACACTGGCTCTCAATGACACACCTATACACACATGCTCTCAGTACTGACATATACACATTTTTTTTCTCTCTCACTTATATAGGCTCTTAATTACACATTTACACACATGCTGTCTATCTTTTCACGCTTACACACACAGGCTTTCAATCACATAAATACATGCTGTCTTTTTCTCTCACACACAGACTCTCATTCACATGCTTACAAACATGTCCTCTCTTTCTCTCATTTACACACAGGCTCTCAATCACATACTCATATGCTCCCTCACCTAAATCAGCTCTCAGTCAAACACAGACACACATGATCTCTCTCTCTCATTTAAACACAGACTCTCAATCACATACTCACATGCTCCATCACCTAAACCAGCTCTCAATCACACACAGACACACATGCTCTCTCTTACTTATACACACAGGCTCTTAATCATACATACACATGATTTCTCTCACACACAAAGGATCTCAATCATACACACATACTCTGTCACACAAACAGGTTTTCAATCACAAACTTACACATACAGGTTCCCAATGGTAAACTTACATTCATGTTCTCTCTCTCACAGGCAGGCTCTCAATCACAGACATACTCTCTTTCACATATACAGGCTCTCAATCATTCACATACATGCAATCTCTCACTCACACAAACAGGATCTCAAACACACATGCTTGCTCGCTCATTCACTCTCTCTCTCCCCCACCCCCACCCCGGGAGCTCACAGCAGCAGCAGCAGCAGCAGCCTCCTCCCAATGCTAACCTCCTTCATTTTCAGCCTTCGCGGAGGCGGAGTCCCATCGGCCACGGTTGAAGCTCTTCATTTTCCTCCGAGCCGCGCTGCAGTCTTCTTTTCGTCGCGCACGCACCCGATGCTCCCCACTTCCTCTTCCGGGCCGCGGGGGGGGGGGGGGCGGGAAGAAGAGAGCACACCGGTGCCGCTGACTCCAGCTGTCCTGCCGCGTTCCACCCGGCCTGACAGCATTTTAAACCCGGGCGGAGGAGGAACGGGGAGCAGCTGGGTCAGCGGGGGACTGGAAAGTGTGGCGACACTTGTCTGCGAGCCAGATGCAGTGCTCAAAAGAGCCATATCTGGCTCGCGAGCCATGGGTTCCCGACCCCTGCTCTAAAATAATGCATCTAAGGGACTCAAACACATGGTCATGCTCAAACAGTGTGATACAATTGTTGCTGTCAATTTATATAAAGCTTGAGACAGCTGCGATGCTCCACCAGATGAGAGTTAAAAACTCTTGATGTTTTGCCAACATATACCTTTGGGCATGGACAACTGACGGAATATACAACAAATGTACTCTTACGTTTGCAGTATCACAAATGATACTGCTTCTTATCAAGAGGATTGTCAAAAAATATTTATAGAAATCATATTTTTACAAACAGAACATTGTCCCACAACTGTAAGGACCCACTGATTGCCTCCATGGATTGAAATTTGTCTTCTATAAACTTGTGGCAACAATGATGGACATAACTTTTCTCTAATGTTCTTATCTCTTGAATATGCAAATCTGAACTCTTTACTTTCAAAGACCTGTAGCAAAGATAATAGCCACAATTCCATTGAATTATTTATGTAATTTGATAGGACAACAGTGAATGCCTCAAACTGCGAGTTATCTTATGATCACTCCCTTTCTGTCTGTCTTTCTTAAGAATGTTATCAATCATCAACTTCACTTTTATAATCTTCTGTGTTTGAACAGTTCCTCCTAAGCTGAAGGAATTGTGAAACTGGAAGATTCTCACGTAAGGAGCAAGGATATGCCTATGAGTAATGTAAGAAAGCGTTCTTATCTGTTTCTTTACGGAATAATGCAGTAGAAAATTCTGAATTTGATTCTCTTCTCACCTTCAATTCAAGAAAGGTATCTCAGAAAAACTTTCTTCCAAGGTGAATTGAATCCTATCATGACAAGAATTAATCCATGAATGAAATAAGAAGAACTCTTCTATTGTGCCATTCCAAATTAGAAAGATATCGTCTATATATCTTCATCAGAATGCAATGCTCCTCCAAAATGGTGAACAATATATCCATGTCCTTTCAAAGGATGCCATCATTTAAAAGAACATGAGGATATTGTTCATCACTTTCTTGCATTACTCGAGTGCACATCCTCGCTTATTATGTGAGACTCTTCCAGTTTCACAATTCCTTCGGATTAGGAGGAACTGTTCAAAGATTGAAGATTAAAAAAGGGAATCAAACCAGTGAAGTGATAATTTTATTCAAAGAGGTTATCCAGTATCGTGTATTTGGCAAGCCTAATAAAGGGAACTTTACAGTAATCGGGGAGTTAATGATTGATAACACAGTGTCTTCACACCATCAAGACTCGACTGCGTAGCCACTTTATTTCTTTCCTGATTGGGCAGCCAGTGGGCCCCCCCTAAAGCATTGTCAAAGCCCCTCCTGCTATAAATGATGGTACAGTTAACTTTTTCATACAAGCTATTTCCTTTGCTCTACAGTTTCCTCCTATTCCTTTAGACTTCCAGCTCAATTAAAACCTTCTTCAGCTTGGGATGCGCAGTCATTTAAAATAACATTTAAAAAACTAACAATATTTGTTTTGTGCTATTTCTTATCTGAAATGACATAAAAGCACAACAAAGTTTGGTTTCTTTTAGTATTTTAGAATGTGGTAAAATACAGAAACAAAAGAAAATGAAAAAAAAAAAAAAGTAAATGGGGAAAAAAAATCAAAAGCTTTTCCCAAGCACACTCCAATCTCTGCTGGGCTGTGGATTCATGAGCCTTCAATTTGCAACTATCCAGAGGTTTTCCTTGCTTTTAAAACATTATCCCTTGAGCCCTTTTTAAAAATTGGCATTACATTGGCAACCCTCCAGTCTTTAGATATCATAGATTATTTTAATGATAGTTTACAATTTACTAATAGCAGGTCTGCAATTTCATTTGTTCTTTTAGCACTCGGGGATGTAGATCATCTAGTCCTTGTGATTTGCTTCTATTTAGTTTGTCAATTTGCCCTAGTACATCTTCCAGGTTCACTGAGATTTGCTTCAGTTCTGCATAATCATCACTATTGAATATAATTTCTGGCATAGGTATCTCTCTTATATCTTCCCCAGTGAAGATTGAAGCAAATAATTAATTTAGTCTCTCTGCTATGGCGTTATCATTGCTAAGTGCCCCTTTTCCCTTTTGATCATCTAATGGTCCATCAGATTCCCTCACAGGCTTTTTAATTTGAATGTACCTAAAAAAAATTTTGTTATGAGTTTTTACTTCCAAGGCAAGCTTCTTTTTAAATTCTCTCTTTGCCTTCCTAATCAATCCTTTGCATCTAACTTGCCAGTGCTTATGCTGTTTCTGTTTTCTTCATTCGGTTCCCTTTTACATTTCTTAAAAGATGTTCTTTAACTTTTATAGCCTTTCTCACCTCACCTTTTAACTATGCTGGTAGTTGTTTGGCTTTCCTTCCACTTTTCTAATATGTGGAATACATCTGGTCTGGGCTTCCAAGATGGTATTTTTAAACAACGTCCATGCCTGTTGTAAACTCTTAACCTTTGCAGCTGCTCCTTTCAGTTTTTTCCTAATTATTTTCCTCATTTCATCATAGTGTGGCAGGAGCAGCAGTGACTCTTTAATCATGATGCCCTGTGCGGTCATACAGGACATGCACAACAAAAGTCAGCCCTGCTTATGAGCAACTAATGCTGCCTGCCAAGGTAACTAATGAACAGCATCCAGTGTAGCAACAAATTCTGCTTTAATAAATCCTTTTTATAACAAACTGACTGATTCATGTTTGTCATAAACAAAACCTACTTATGCACTTCCCAGGGTGAATTTTTGCCAGGTCGGCCTAGGTCAACCCTCCAGAAACTTTCTGTACATTGGCAAATATGAAGGTACTGTCAGAATTTTCAGAACTGGTGGTCCCCGTTTCCTGGCTGCTGCTCTTTTGCATCTGAAACCTGCAGCCTCTAAGGAGGGGGTTCTTGCTAGTGGTATGCCTCAGGGATCATTCCTTGGACCGGTTCTTTTCAACATTTTTGTGAGCAACATAACAGAAGATTTGCCGGGAAACATTTGTCTTTTTGCTGATGATACGAAAATATGTAACAAGGTGCATAGCCAGGAAGGAATGGTAAACGCAAGGAGGGATCTAGCGAAGCTCAAGGAACGTTCTAAGGTCTGGCATGAAAGATTTAATGCTAACAAAATGCAGAGTAATGCATTAACAGGCAAAAACCTGAGGGAAATTACAGTACTGAGTGTGAAATTTTTCTAAGCACAAAGGAAGAGTGGGATCTGGGGGTAATTGTATCTGATGATCCTAAGGTGGCCAAACAGGTGGATAAAGTAACGATAAACGGCAGAGAGATGCTTGTCAGCATAGGGAGAGGAATGGGCAGCAGAAAAAGGGAGGTGTTATTGCCCCTGTATAGGTCCCTGGTGAGAGCTCACTTGGCATACGGTGCACAATTCTGGAAACTGCACCTTGAAAAGGATTTAAACAGGATGGAGTCGGTCCGGAGGGTGGCTACTAAAATGGTCACTGGTCTTCATTCTAAAGCATATGGGATAAACTTAAAGATCTAAACATGTATACGCTAAAAGAAAAGCAAGATAGGAGAGATATGTTAGAGACATTCAAATATCTCAAGGTTTCCATTCATGGGAGGTGAGCCGTTTTCAGTGGAAAGGAGGCTCTAGAATGAGGGTGAAAGGAGGTAGACTCAGGAGTAATCTTAGGAAATATTTCTTTACACAGAGGATAGTGGATGCATGGAACAGCCTCCCAGTGGAAGTGGTGAAGACAAAAGCCGTCTCTGAATTCAAGAAAGCATGGGATAAATATAGGGGATCTGTAAAGAAGTGATGAGAATTATAATGCTAAATTAATTGGATGGATGGGCAGACTGGATGTGCCATACGGTCTTGTTCTGCTGTCATGTTTCTATGTTTCTAAGAGCCACAAACAGACCTGGTTGTCAGAATATCCATGAGTTAGATTTGCATACAATGGAGGCTGTGCATGCAAATATATCTTATGCAAATTCATTATGAACATCTTGAAAAACCAGACCTGTTTGCGACTTGAGGACCAGAGTTGGCTGCCCTGGATTATATCAAAGGAAAACAAATAATTAAATTTTCTATTCTTTTCTTCTCATATTCTTTTTTTCAGGAAGATAAAACTCAGAGACTAGCGTGTACTGCAACGTCACCTGCATTTTTTCCTATCATCCTTCCTCCTCTTTTTTATATAAAGTATGTGAATATTTTTCTGCATGTGAATTTTAAACTGCAAAGTCTTTTAATAAACTCAACAATCCATGTCTCAATATTAATCACAAGATGAAATAGTGCTTCTCTTCAGGGAATGGGAGTCCCCAGAGGCGGGCCTCCGAGTTGGTAGGGCTATGGATAAGCTATACCCACTCCCTGAGGACTGCCTGGACATCTTAAAGATCCCTAAAGTAGATTCTTCTGTCACAGCTGTTACTAAACGTACTACCATTCCTGTGGTGGGCGCTACTGCATTGCGAGATGTGCAAGACCGTAAGCTTGAATTTTATTTGAAACGCATTTTTGAGGTCTTAGCGCTCGGAGTCCGGGCGACTATTTGCAGCAGTCTCATGCAGCGGACAAGCCTTAGGTGAATGCAACAGTTACTCAGCACCCAGGACTTCCCGTCTGCGGAGGCTGAGCGTTTAGAGGGTGCCGATGCCCTTTATGACTTGCTTCGGGTCCAAGCTAAGGCTATGGTTTCTGCGGTTTCGCCAGGCATCTTCTCTGGTTACGCAATTGGTCCGCTGATGCTTCTTCCAAGGCTCAGTTGGACACTCTTCCTTTTAAGGGCAAGTTGCTTTCTGGTGAGCACCTGGAACAGCTTATTAAGTCCTTTGGTGAAAACAAAGTCCATAAGCTGCCAGAGTACAGTCCCAAACAGTCGAAGTCTTTTTTTTCCCCAGCTCGCACTCGCTTCAGGGGGAACTGCCGTTATGCTAGTAGAGCCCACGGCTCCTTTCCCGGGGGGGGGGGGGGGGGCGGCATGTCCAGGTCCCAGTCTTGGTCCCATTCCTTTCGTGGCCGTCGGGGTTTCCGAGATGGCCATCAGCAACTCACTATCACTAAATCATCTCCCCAATGAAATTCAGCCAGTCCATTCCTCTGCACGAAACTTAGGTGGGCGTCTTTTTCTGTTTCTCGAGGAGAGGGCCAAAATCACTTCCGATCTCTGGGTCCTCGATGTGATAGAACACAGCTACGCATTAGAGTTTGCCAGGGACCTGCCGGATCTATATATCGTGTCCCCTTGCGGCCTTTCCAAACGGCCTGCTGTCTGTCACACCCTTTTGAGACTTCGGGATTTGGGAGTGATCCTTCCGGTTCCAGTGCAAGAACAAGGCGCCAGCCAGTATTCAATTTACTTCATTGTTCCAAAAAGGACGATTCTTTTGCCCCATTCTGGATCTCAAAAGGGTCAATCAGGCCCTCAAGGTTCCCCGTTTCAAGATGGAAACTCTACGAGCAGTAATTGCGGCGGTCCGTCCCAGCGAGTTCCTCGCTTCCCTAGATCTCATGGAGGCTTATTTTCACGTTTCCATTCGTCAGGAATATCAGAGGTTTCTTCGTTTTCAGATCCTAGGCCAGCACTTCCAGTTTCGGGCTCTCCCATTCGGTCTTGCCACCGCCCCCCGCACTTTCTC
This sequence comes from Rhinatrema bivittatum, assembly GCF_901001135.1. Taxonomy (NCBI): domain Eukaryota; kingdom Metazoa; phylum Chordata; class Amphibia; order Gymnophiona; family Rhinatrematidae; genus Rhinatrema; species Rhinatrema bivittatum. The sequence goes on from NC_042623.1 coordinate 80,695,342, forward strand.
CAAAATCATGGTAGTCATTGCGGCAGCTCTCCATTGGGAAGGGATCTTAGTCCATCCTTACCTGGACGATTGGTTGATAAGGGCCAAGTCCGCAGCTCTCTGCATGCTCGTGGTAGACAGAGTTTTAGCCCTTCTCACATCTCTCGGCTGGATAGTCAACTACTCCAAAAGCACTCTTCGGCCCTCACAAGAGCTAGAATTCATGGGCGCTCTTTTCAACACTCGGGTTGGGAAAGTTTTTCTTTCGGACTCGCGAACACTCAACTTGATCGATCAGTTGTATACTTTCATCACTCTTCAGCTTCCCACGGCGTGGGATTACCTTCAGGTTCTAAGGACCATGGCTTCCACGATTGATCTCGTCCCCTGGGCGTTAGCTCATATGCATCCCTTACAGAGAGCATTGTTGTCCCGTTGGAAGCCAAAGTCGGAACAGTATCAGGAGATTCTCCCTCTCTCCGACTCTACCATCGCCAATATACAATGGTGGTTCTCCCTGGCACACCTTCTCAAGGGGATGCCTCTTTTGACTCCCTCCTGGGTCATAGTAACAACGGATGCCAGCCTCTCTGGATGGGGGGTTGTCTGCCAATCCCATGTGACTCAAGGTTCCTGGTCCCTGTCCCAGTCTTGGTGGCACATCAATCGTCTAGAAGCCCGAGCGGTTCGCCTGGTCCTCAAGTTTTTTCTTCCTCTGATTTGCCACAAAGTGGTCCGAGCGCTATCAGACAATTCCACCACAGTGGCTTACATAAATCAACAAGGGGGGACTTGAAGTCGTCTAATGGCGCTAGAGGCCAGCAAGCTTTTTCTCTGGGCAGAGAGGCACTTGGATCGCCTGGCGGCTTCCCACATAGCAGACAAGGAGAATGTTCAAGCCGACTTCCTCAATTGACAACATCTCGATCCCGGCGAGTGGGAGCTGTCAGACGTAGCGATGGATCTAATCGTGCGCAGGTGGGGTCCCCCTCACCTAGATCTCATGGCGATGCTAGCCAATGCCAAGGCTCCCCAGTTCTTCAGCCGTTGGAGGGAGCATTGCTCAGAGGGAGTGGATGCGCTGGTTCTTCCCTGGCCCTCCGATGTTCTTCTTTACGTGTTCCCACCGTGGCCGTTAGTGGGAAAGGTTCTTCAGAGAATAGAGCTCCATCGTGGACCAGTCATTCTCGTGGCCCCCGAATGGCCCCGATGGCCATGGTTCGCGGACCTAGTGAATCTCTCTGCAGACGGCCCTCTTCATCTCGATCATCTGGCCCATCTCCTGCGTCAGGGTCCCGTATTTTTCGACCAGGTGGATCGTATTTGTCTAGCAGCTTGGCTTTTGAACGGAGACGTTTGAGACGTAGAGGATATAAGGAAGAGGTCATTGCTCCCCTCCTTAGGGCTCGTAAGCAGTCAACTTCGCTTACCTATGTCCGGGTCTGGAAGGTTTTTGAAAACGTCTGCGAGGAATTGGACGTTTCCGCTTGGTCCCCTTCTGTTGCGGTGATACTCTCTTTTCTTCAGCAAGGTCTCTCCAAGGGTCTTTCGGTCAGCTCCCTGTGTGTTCAGGTCTCGGTGCTTGGTTCCCTCCTGGGCTCCATTGAAGATCGGCCAGTAGCCTCTCATCTGGATGTTGTTCGTTTTCTCAGAGGCGCTAAGCACCTGAAGCCGCCTGTTCGGTCTATTTGTCCTTCGTGGAGTCTAAATTTGGTTCTTCGAGCTCTTTGTACGGCTCCGTTCGAACCTCTTCATCGTGCCACTCTCAAAGACTTGACCTTCAAAGCTGTTTTCCTGATTGCTATCTGTTAAGACAGGAGAGTGTCCGAGCTTCAAGATCTATCTTGTAGAGACCCTTTCTTGCATTTTTCGGACTCAGGCGTCTCTCTCAAGACCGTACTTTCTTTCTTACCTAAGGTTGTTTCGTCTTTTCATATTAACCAGTCTGTTGAACTTCCCACTTTTTCTCCAGAGGATATTGCAGCCTCTGGTGGTGGTTATCTTCGTTGTCTAGATCTTAAGCGAGTATTCTTGCGTTATCTTGAGGTCACCAATGATTTTCGTATCTCTGATCATATTTTTGTCTTGTTGAGTGGTCCCAACAGGGGGAAGCAAGCTTCTAAAGCTACGATCGCTCACTGGTTGAAGGATGTGCGATTTCCTCTGCTTACATTTGCAAGGGCCAAGCAGTTCCTGAAGGCCTAAAAGCCCATTCTTTGCATTCTCAAGCGACCTCTTGGGCGGAGTCTCAATCTGTGTCACCGCAGGAAATTTGTAGGGCGGCTACATGGAAATCCCTTCATACTTTTGCTCGTCACTACCGCCTCAATGTTCAGGCTCCAGTCTTTGGTTCCTTTGGTCGGCAGGTTCTTCGAGCGGGACTATCTGGGTCCCACCCTTTGTAGGGAAGCTTTGGGACATCCCACTGTGTGGACTGATCCTGGTATGTACAGGGAAAGGAAAATTAGTTCTTACCTGATAATTTTCGTTCCTGTAGTACCAAGGATCAGTCCAGACACCCGCCCATTCTTTTCTGTCCGCTCAAATCTTTTTCCAGGTGTTTTTTGTCTTTTTCCTTTTTATAGAATTTCTTTGAGTCCTGCATAGTCTTCCTGGATTTTGCTTATAGGCACCGGAAGCATCGTTACGATGATCACGGTTAGTTCTACAAGAGCGTTTAGTTTACACAGTTCATTCAATTGTACTGTTTATTTTGTTGGTTTAAATTACATTTATAGTTATCCTGTTACTTGCTTGATCTTATACCTTTCTGCTTTGACAATGGTTATACTGAGTTTTCCTGGGTGGGTTCCGTCCTTATATGGTTAGCTTCAGAACTCTGGTCTGTCTCCACCTGCTGCAACGGGGGTTTACCCATGGTCTGGACTGATCCTTGGTACTACAGGAACGAAAATTATCAGGTAAGAACTAATTTTCCTATAATATATATATATATTTGGACCTGAATAATACAACTTCTCACATACTTCCCTCCTCATAACTTACTATTACATAGAAACATAGAAATGACGACAGAAGACGACCAAACGGCCCATCCAGTCTGCCCAGCAAGCTACGCACTTTATCCATTTTTTTCTCCTTTTTCTCTCTCCCACCTGTTACTATTGGCTTCCAGTACCCTCCAGCCCTAATTCCCCTCCACCCCACCACCAATGTAGAGAGCAGCGCCGTATCTGCATACAAGTGAACATCCAGCTCAATTAGGGGTAGCAACCACTGTAACAAGCTGGCCACACCCCTGCCCCATACTCTTACCCACCCCTGTTTGTTTTTTTTTGTTGGTTTGTTTTTGTTGTTGTTTTTTTTTGGAGATGGCAGCTCTCCATCCTTCCGCTCCGTGAAGGTGGAACACCAACCACTGGCATCCCGCTCCGTGAATGCCTCTGTGGCTACTGCCGCTCCGTGCAGTGTTTTGCTGCCTCCTCTTTATTCACGCCCTCTAGACTTGATGGATCCACAGTGTTTATCCCACGCCCCTTTGAAGTCCTTCACAGTTTTAGACTTCACCACTTCCTCCGGAAGGGCATTCCAGGCATCCACCACCCTTTCCGTGAAGAAATACTTCCTGACATTGGTTCTTAGTCTTCTTCCCTGGAGCCTCAGCTCGTGACCTCTGGTTCTGCTGATTTTTTTTCTGACGGAAAAGGTTTGTCGTTGTCTTTGGATCATTAAAGTTTTTCAAGTATCTGAAAGTCTGAATCATATCACCCCTGCTCCTCCTTTCCTCCAGGGAGTACATACTTAGATTCTTCAATCTCTCCTTGTATGTCATCCGACGAAGACCCTCCACCTTCCTGGTCGCCCTTCTCTGTACCGCTTCCATCTTGTCTTTGTCTCTTTGTAGATACGGTCTCCAGAACTGAACACAGTACTCCAGGTGAGGCCTCACCAAGGACCTGTACAAGGGGATAATCACTTCCCTTTTCTTACTCGATATTCCTCTCTCTATGCAGCCCAGCATTCTTCTGGCTTTTGCTATCGCCTTGTCGCATTGTTTCACAGACTTCATATCATTAGACACTATCACCCCAAGGTCTCTCTCCTGCTCCGTACACATCAGCCTTCCCCCCCCCCCCCCTCCAACGAATACAGTTCATTTGGATTTACTCTCCCCATATGCATGACTTTGCACTTCTTGGCATTGAATCTCAGCTGCCATATCTTCGACCACTCTTCCAGTTTCCTTAAATCCCGTCTCATCCTCTCCACTCCTTCCGGCGTGTCCACTCTGTTGCAGATCTTAGTGTCATCCGCAAAAAGACAAACCTTACCTTCTATCCCGTCCGCAATGTCGCTCACAAAGATATTGAACAGGACCGGTCCCAACACCGATCCTTGCGGTACACCACTTAAAACCGCTCCCTCTTCAGAGAAAGTTCCATTTACCATCACACATTGTCTTCTGTCCGTCAACCAGTTTGTAATCCAGGTCACCACCTTGGCACTCACTCCTAAGCTTCTAATTTTATTCACCAGTCTCCTGTGTGGAACCGTATCAAAAGCTTTGCTGAAATCCAAGTAGATGACATCGAGTGCTCTTCCTTGATCCAATTCCTTGGTTACCCAGTCAAAAAAGTCAATCAGATTTGTCTGACAGGATCTTCCCCTGGTGAATCCATGCTGCCTCTGGTCCATCAATTCTCCGGACTGTAGATAGTTCACTATTCTCTCTTTCAACAGTGACTCCATTACTTTTCCCACCACAGAAGTGAGGCTAACCGGTCTGTAGTTACCAGCCTCCTCTCTGTTCCCACTCTTGTGAAGTGGGACCACCACCACTCTTCTCCAATCACTCGGCACCACTCCCGTTTCTAGGGATCTATTGAACAGGTCACACAGCAGACCCGCCAGCACATATCTGAGCTCCCTCAGTATCCTTGGATGAATCCCATCAGGCCCCATGGCTTTGTCCACTTTCAGATTCTTTAGTTCTTCCCATACATTTTCTACTGTAAAAGGATTTTCATCTATTCCACTTCCCTCCAGTTTCTTGTTGTGTAGAGATGGTCCTTCTCCAGGGTCTTCTTTAGTGAACACAGAGCTGAAGTATTCGTTTAATATTTCTGCCATTTCTTCATCTCTCTCCACACATTGATCATTTCCACCTTTCAATTTCACTATACCACTTTGGACTTTTCTCTTTTCGCTGATGTATCTGAAAAATGTTTTGTCACCATTTTTTATCTCCTTGCAATCCTCTCTTCTGCTTGACTTTTTGCCAACTTGATTAATTTCTTTGTCTCCCTCAGTTGAATCAAATATTCTTCTTTGTGCTCCTCCCTTTGGGATCTTTTATATTTCTTGAATGCTGTTCTTTTGGCTTTAATTTTGTCAGCCACCTCCTTTGAGAACCAGATAGGTTTCAATTTTCTTTTGCTTTTCTTTACATTTCTAACATATAGAGCAGTTGCCTTGGTGATTGCTCCTTTTAGATTGGTCCACTGCTGATCCACATCTCTCTCGTTCTCCCATCCTTTTAGTTCTTCCTCTAGGTACTTCCCCATTTCCTCAAAGTCCGCGTTCTTGAACTGTAAAACGCGGCTCTTTGTGGTTCTTTTCCATATTCTTTTAGTGATATTAAACCATACCGTTTGATGATCACTGGTGCTGAGGTGGGCACCCACCTGGACATCAGAGACATTATCTCCATTAGTGAGCACTAAGTCGAGTATAGTTCCTTCTCTTGTGGGCTCCAATACCATTTGTTTGAACAAAGTTACTTGCATGGCATCCACTATCACACTACTATTTTTAGATTCTGCAGATGGGATTTTCCAGTCTACATCTGGCATATTAAAGTCACCAACGATCACCACTTCTCCCTTCTTACCTATCTTATGGATGTCTTCAACCAGATCTCTGTCCAGTTCTTCCTTTTGGTTTGGAGACCTGTAAACCACTCCAATATAAATGGACGCTCCGTCATCTTTTTTTAGGTCGACCCATAGTGCTTCTTCCTTGCCCCAACTTCCTTGCAGCTCAGATGCTTGGATATTGTTTCTGACATAAAGAGCCACACCTCCCCCTTTTCTATCCACTCTGTCCTTCCTTAACAAGTTATAGCCTGGTATTGCTGTATCCCAATCATGAGATTCTGTGAACCATGTCTCTGTGATAGCAACAATGTCCAATTCTGCCTCCGTCATTAGGGCCTGCAGATCAGGGATTTTATTTCCCAAACTATGAGCATTTGTGGTCATAGCTTTCCAGGTACTATCTTTAAATTTATTGCTTTTCCTGGTCTCCTTATGAGACTTTAGTTGAGATTCACTATTATTTCTTTCAGCTTAAAAAGTGAACACAGTCTACTCTTCATCTTTCAAAAAATATTGCAGAAATACTGCAAAGAGACACTCTTCGATTAGCTTATATACTTACGTCACTTTACGTATATTGTAAAGTACATTAAAAAAAAACCAATGAGGCCTGGTCTATAAATAACATTAGTAATATTATTTTTATCTTCTATTTTTATCATTTTTCATTTTCTATTTATCAAGTCCTCAATATCTTTCTGAAGAATGTTATCAATCATCAAGTCCCGATTGCTGTAAAGTGCCCTTTTATAGGCTCGCCGAATACACGATAATGGATTTTCTCTATGAATAACATTTTCACTTAATTGTTTTGATTCTCTTTTATAATCTTCTGTGTTTGAACAGTTCCTCCTAATCTGAAGGAATAGTGAAACTGGAAGATTCTCACATAATAAGCGAGGATGTGCACTCAAGTAATGCAAGAAAGTGATGAACAATATACTTATGTCCTTTTAAATGATGGCATCCTTTGAAAGGACATGGATATATTGTTCACCATTGTCAGGGAGTATTACATTTTGGTGAAGATATATAGACAATATCTTTCTAATTTGGAATGGCACAATAGTAAAGTTCTTCTTGTTTCATTCATGGATTAATTCTTGTTATGATAGAATTCAGTTCACCTTGGAAGAAAGTTTTTCTGAGATATTTTTCTTGGATTGAAGGTGAGAAGAGAATCAAATGGAGAATTTTCTACTGCATTATTCCGTAAAGAAATAGATAAGAACACTTTCTTAGATTACTTGCATGCACATCCTCGCACCTTACGTGAGAAACTTCCAGTTTAGGAGGAAATGTTCAAGCAAAGATTATAAAAGGGAAGTTGATGATTGATAATGTTCTTATGAAAGACAGAAAGGGAGTGATTATAAGATAACTTGTACTTTGAGGCTTTCATTGTTGTCCTATCAAATTACAAAAATATTTAAAAGGAATTGGTGGCTATTATCTTTGCTACCTGTCTATGAAAATAAAGAGCTCAGATTTGCATATTCAAGAGATAAGATCATTAGAGAAAAATTATGTCCATCATTGTTGCCACAAATTTATAAAAGACAAATTTCAATTGATGGAGGCAATCTAGTGAGTCCTTACAGTTATGGACAATGTTCTGTCTCTGCTGAAGGAAAGGATAGTGAACTATCTACAATCTGGTGGGATGTTCAATCCAAGGCAGCATGGATTCACCAGGGGAAGGTCCTCTCAGACCAATCTGATTGATTTTTTTGATTGGGTGACTAGAGAATTGGTTCAGGGAAGAGCTCTTGGTGTGATTTACTTGGATTTTAGTAAAGCTTTTGATACGGTCCCACACAGAAGACTCATAATTAAAATGAGAAGCTTGGGAATGAATTGTATGTGATGGGGGATGAAGGGCTGTTGTGCATGGAGCAAGAGAGAGACCTTGGGGTGATAGTGTCTAGTGATATGAAGACTGTGAAGCAATGTGACAAGGTGATAGCTAAAGCCAGAAGAATGCTGGGCTGCATAGAGAGAGGAATAACCAATAAGAAAAAGACATGATAATCCCCTTGTACAGGTCCTTGGTGAAGCCTCATCTGGAGTACCATGTTCAATTCTGGAGACCATATCTCAAAAGGCACAGAGACAGGATGGAGGCGGTCCAGAGAAAGGTGACAAAAATGGTAGGAAAGACTTATGAGGAGAAGTTGAAAGACCTAAATATGTATACCCTGGAGGAGAGGAGGTGCAGGTGAGATATGATGCAGACCTTCAGATACCTGAAAGATTTTAATGATGCACAATCAACAGCAAACCTTTTCGTTGGAAATAAATCAGTAGAACTAGGGGGTCACAAAATTAAACTCCAGGGAGGACAATTCAGAATCAATTTCAGGAAATATTTCTTAATAGAGAGGGTGATGGATGCCTGGAATGCCCTTCTGGAGGAAATGTTGAAGACAAAAACAGAAAAATATTTCAAAGGGATATGGGATAAACACTGTGAATCCCTAAAGGCTGAGAATGAAGAAAAGATTGAATGGAGTAACTTGTTCATGTGGCGGTTACTACCCTTTAACCAATAAGCCTTCGTACTGTTGATGCAACTCCATCATTGCTCTCTGCTTCAACAGCAGGTGGAAAAGAGATAGTGGAATTAGATTCAGACAGCAACCAACAAGTACATTGAATTTTACAACCTGGTAAAATGAATAGGAATGGGGGTAACTTAATGATGCAGCTGTTACTACCATTAACCAATAAGCTGATACTTTGGATGCAACTCCAACATTGCTCTCTGCTTCAACAGCAAGAGGTAACAGGGAATTGGACCTAAACAGCAACCAACAAGGGCCTTAACTCTGATGGTCTGGGAAACTAAGTATGGGGGGGTGACCTGTACGACGCGGCAGATAATACCATAAGCTTGCTGGGCAGACTGGATAGACCATTTGGTCCTTTTCTGCTATCATTTCTATTTATAAGCATTTGATATTCTGCCTTTTGGTGCTTTGGGGTCTTCATGCTTTGTCCCTCTCACAGTACCTTGAGATGTTCATGTTACTGTTTGTACTGCTTTGTATCTCTCATGGTGCAGGACAATGTAAATATTAACGGGACAATGTAAATATTAACCACAAAGAGACATTACTGCACAATGTAAATAATCTACCTCTGTAAAGTTTATATCTATTCCTATCTATTCTTATCTCCTTCATTCCCCAGTTTCAACGACCTTGTTATATTGTAACTTTTTGCTTCTTCTGCACTGGTTAAAAGAACAAAGTTTTCACTCCCCTGTTATCTGTAAACTGGCATGATATGATTGTATCATGAATGCCGTTATAGAAAAGCCTTAAATAAATAAATAAATGGTGCCTTGAGGTGTTTGTTCCACCGTTCGGCTGCTTTGCCACTTTCTTGGTGCTGTAGTGTGCATGATGAGAGCTGTGATCCATGACCCCTCCTCCCCCTTGTTGTTGCTTGGTTACAGAAGGGACAAAAAGGAAAGTGTGTGTGTGGGGGGGGGGGGGGGGGGGGGGAAGAGTTCCGTTCAGTCAGGTTGCTGTGAATTAACATTCATAGCGTTGTAGCTCTGGATGAGACAGGATATGGCTTGAGTCCAGAAAGGAGCCAGATAAAACTAGTAAGATAAAAAGAAATCTAAATGGAAATATGACAATTCTTGGAAAGTACATCTTGAATTTTTCCTCTGCCAGGTGCAAACTGTATAATCATTTCTTTTGCACTAAAAGTTGATACTCAGTACACAAATACGATTTCATCAGCACTCCACAATCCCACCTTATTAAAACTGCTTCATGACAGAAGACGTGTCTGAGAGGTGAAGATAAACCAATGCAAGGAACAATTTCCCTATAAATTCCCAGGGCAACTTAATTTCATCTTCAGTGCGCCAGATGCAACATTAGTTCTTGTAAAATGAACTGTAATAGTGGATCCTGAACCTTAGAAGAGTGTGTTAAGCATAACCTTGGAATTTGAAATTTTGCAGCCAGACATAGAGCAGTACCCTGACCATTTTGCCTTTGATATAGTAAATTACAACAACCAAATATCTTGGGTAGTGAAAAGATTCAACAAGAAAAACAACCCAAACTTCACTGTTACAATATCAAACAGAGAGGGAAAATGTTCTTCAAATAGTGCACATAAATAATTACATTTTCTATTCTATTCTATTTTCTTTTCTTAGGAGGAAAAGACCTCAGAGATTAGCAGGTACCGCAATACACTGCACTTTTCCAATCATCAGTCACAAAACCTCCTTCCTCACCTTTTTTTTTTTTTAAAATATGTGATTGTTAAATTGCCTGAGTCTTTTATAAAATTTGAATAAACTCAACAATCCAAGTCTCAATATTAATCACCAGACAAAATGGTACTTATCTTAAGGACACAACACTATAGAGGATGTGCTGCAATGGTGAATGGGGAAACGCTGATGTATGCAAGTTTCACCATCAGTTGCTTCAAGGCATTTCCAACTTATAAACTCTTTTCTCCATTGCTGGGTTTTGTTTTTTTAATTTATGCTTTTCCATGACAGCACTGAAAGCTAAAATACAATAAAATGAATACATACATTTGGACCTGAATAATACAACTTCTCACATACATCCCTCCTCATAACAATTAGCTTCTATACTCACATCACTTTAGGTATATTTTGACATAAAGTGAAAAACGCCAATGAGAACTTGTCTATACATAATATTAGTAACATTATTATTATTTTTTTTTTAATTGTTTTTATTACCAAGAGAAACACAATATAAAACATGTACATAAACCAACTAAGCACTAAAAGGTGCCAACAACACAACAATCAGAAAACCTAGTTATAATATCACATTGTATCTCACTCGAGTTTTCAAATTGTTTTAGAGCCCCATCCACATGCTCACAGACCCACAAGTCCACATTCATCCACATACAACCCAACAACCTTCCAACAGCTTAGCAGTTGGGGCCTCAAGCAACCCCTCCACCGTGCATGCATAATTTGCAGCTTACTCTTTCTCCACAATGCAAAATAATCCTTCCATTGCCACAAAGTATTTTTGTCATTCATTTCCCTTCTTTTAATCCTTTCAAATAAAGCATTAGGTTTCATAGCATTTCTCCAGGTACCAAACGATGGAAGATCAGCATTATGCCAACAAGCCAGCTCCTCCCTCTTTGCCAAACCAAGCGCTGTGGCCAAAAATTTACATTCACCCCTCAGTAATTGGCGTTCCCTATCAAATAAATGCATTTTACCATTCCATGTTATCTTCTTCCCAAGAATTTCCCTGTTAAATCCCCTACATTTTCCCCTGCAGCTTTGAGCATTCTGTGAGCATATGACAAAAATCCCCTTTCATTTGCTGACATTTGAGACATAAGTCTGACTCCCACAACTGTATCCATGCCCCCTTTTCTCTAGTTATGTAAATACGATGTAATATTTTAAATTGCGACTCCCTTAAATTCGCAGGGAAAAAATACTCTTAGCAAAAGCCCCAACATTAGCTTCTTCTCCAGTATCCTCCCCCAGGTCAGCACTCCACTTCTGTGCTAAATTTCTCAAGTGGCTGACAATCTATCAAGGGATTATTAGTGATACTGAAGTCTCCTCCCACCAAGAGAGCATACCCTTCTCTTCCCAGCAGTTTAGATACCAAAGAAGAAAAGAAATTATGTGAGTATCTGTTAGGAGCATAAACATTAGCCAATACCATTTTTACCCCAAGGAGCATTCCCACTACAATGTATCGACCCTCCTGGTCTGTGATTTGTTTCTCCAATTCAGAGGAGAGATTCTTATGAACAAAGATTGCCACCCCTCACACTGATTAGTGGTATAGGAGAAGAAGAAGCCCTGGCCAACTCATTCTGTATTCAGTTTAGCATGTTCTTTACTATCCCAAAGAAAAAAGCCACATACATTTTCCATCTTTTGAGTTGCATTAATATTTTTTTTTCTCTTAATCGAGGAATGCATACCATTTACATTCAGAGAACACAAATTCAAATTAACATAACCATGTGACTTTTCTGTCATGTGCTGAATACAAACCCAAAGTAAAAGAGAGACTCCCAAGCCAAAGCCCCACTCACAGTCGATAGTAGCTCCAACCAATCATGCTCCTTTGCTGTCTCCAAATCTGTGAATGATACTTCCATCTCATCCATCCTTTGTTGCTTCACAACCCAAAATTTTCCCAAGATTCAAACACATTCAACACCCACACCCCAATCATAATCCAAACACACACATTTCCCTGTACATACCCAGATCAGTCCAGACTCCTGGTTTTGTATCCGTGCCAGCAGATGGAGACAAAGAACGTTTTACTGACATTGTACATAACTGAGTGTGCCACCTGCAGTGCCTCAGTATTTCTTTGTCTCCAGCAGCTGATGGATGGTGCAAATCCTGCAGTCTGGAGAGAAAAAAAATGGATGAAGTGAAAAGCAGAAGAAGGTAGCTTTATCATCCCAGGAGGTTGTGAAGTCCTGTTGGGGCCATCACGCTGGTTTTGCGGCAGATGAGCCAGGGTTGGTGACCCTTCTGTGGCTCGGTCAAGAGATCCATGGGATGGACATCCAGATCCCTCAGCCCGCACAAGACAGCATGGTAACCGGTTGGTAACACTGCACAACGAGTCCAGAAGGAGCAGGGAAGCATTCTTTTATGTTGGTTACCTGCTTGCTAAAGTTTTGTTTTTTTTTTAAATTCTTTATTTATAAATTTTTTAAATGTAAACAAGTCATACAAACTTGACTAGAAATACTACAAAGAGATCGGCATACACGATAAAGAAAATAATTTTAAGGGAAAAAAGGATCTCAAGCACTGTGTCAGACCAAAAAAATTAGGGGAATCCAATACAGAAAAATAGAGGAGAAATTTTGCAGTGAGTGTATTTGGAGACTTCCAAATCTTCCACGCTGACCGGCCCAATGGACAAACATATTCTCCAGGGCCAGGATCTTCCCTCTCTCTCTGTTAAAGGGTTATTGGACAGCCTGCCGAGCAGAGGTCAATCAGCATCAGTCCCAGACTTGGATTCATCTCTAACTCAGGAGCCGCTAATGGAAGGGTTTCACCGCCATCACAAAAGGATGACATTGGAGCATCTGCTCCAGTGGCATTGGGAGGTGTGCAGCTGTCGGAGTTCAGCCATGGTTCGCTTGGCTGGAGTACACTGGGAGACGAATCCTTACCTGCTTCTTTTTCCTCTGTCATTTCTTCGGATGGGACTGTTTCTAAAGAGGTACTATTTACCCCCTTGTTTAAACCTTTGAACATTACATTGGATATAATTTGGGAAGCCATAGCTAAATCTTTCCAATCTGTTGCTCAGTTTGTTTCACAGCAACGAGAATTCCTTCCAAGCTTCTCACTCTCAATTATTAGAAATCTCATCTAGAGTTAATTCCTGTGATACTAAGGTCTTAACTTTGTAAAAGTCAATTGACGTGGTTTCCTCTGGCCATTTATATTTACAAAATAAGATTGAAAATATTGAAAATGTGGTACACTGCCCGAATATTAGGATTATTAATTTTCCTAAGAAGTTTTATGAAACTTCCAGCCAAGCATCAACGGCAGAGGCAGCAGCTCCCAGGAGAGGGGTAAAGTAGCACAGAGCATGACATGAACACCCTATAGCACCAAGAGAGGGGCAAAGCAGCCAATCGGTGGAACAAACACCTCAAGGTACCATGAGAGATGCAAAGCAACGCAAACAGTAACATGAACATCCCAAGGTACTATGAGAGAGACAAAACAGCACCATTAATAGCATAAAGACCCCAAAGCCTCAAAAGGCAGAATATCAAATGCTTATAAATAGAAACATAGAAAAGACAGCAGAAAAGGACCAAACAGTCCATCCAGTCTGCCCAGCAAGCTTATGGTATTATCTGCCGCATCGTACAGGTCACCCCCACACTTACCAGTTTCCCAAACCATAAATGTCATGGCCCTTGTTTATTGCTGTTGAGTCCAATTCCCCTTTATCTCTTGCCGTTGAAGCAGAGAGCATTGTTGGAGTTGTATCAAAAGTATCAGGCTTATTGGTTAAGGGTAGTAACAGCTGCACCAGCAATTTACCCCCATGGTTATTTGTTTTCCCAGACCATAAAAGTCAGGGTCCTTGTTTGCTGTCTCAATACGATTCCCCTTTTCCTCTTATTTCTCTGCTATTGAAGCAGAGAGCAATGATGGAGTTGCATCAACAGTATGAAGGCTTATTGGTTAAGGGGTAGATTTTCAGAGCCCTGCTCGCCTAAATCCGCCCAAAACCGGGCGGATTTAGGCGAGCAGGGCCCTGCGCGCCGGGAAGCCTATTTTACATAGGCCTCCCGGCGCGCGCAGAGCCCCGGGACTCGCGTAAGTCCCGGGGTTCTCGGAGGGGGGGCGTGTCGGGGGGCGTGTCGGGGGGCGGGCCCGGTCGTCGCGGCGTTCCGGGGGCGTGTCGGCAGCGTTTTGGGGGCGGGTACGGGGCGTGGCTACGGCCCGGGGGCGTGGCCGCGCCCTCCGTACCCGCCCCCAGGTCGCGGCCCGGCGCGCAGCAGGCCCGCTGGCGCGCGGGGATTTACGTCTCCCTCCGGGAGGCGTAAATCCCCCGACAAAGGTAAGGGGGGGGTGTAGACAGGGCCGGGCGGGTGGGTTAGGTAGGGGAAGGGAGGGGAAGGTGAGGGGAGGGCAAAGGAAAGTTCCCTCCAAGGCCGCTCCGATTTCGGAGCAGCCTTGGAGGGAACGGGGGGAGGCAACGCGGCTCGGCGCGCGCAGGCTATACAAAATCGATAGCCTTGCGCGCGCCGATCCAGGATTTTAGTGGATACGCGCGGCTCCGCGCGTATCTACTAAAATCCAGCGTACTTTTGCTTGAGTCTGATGCGCAAGCAAAAGTAGGCTGATCGCGCTTCTTTTAAAATCTACCCCATTGGTTAAGAGTAGTAAACTGCCACACCAGTAAGTTACCCCCATGCGCTCTTTTCTTCATTTCCATCCTCTAACCTTTAGGGATCCACAGTGTTTATCCCATGCCCCTTTGAATTCTTTCACTGCTTTTGTCTTCACCACCTCCTCCAGAAGGGCATTCCAGGCATCCACCACCCTCTCTGTGAAGAAAGAAGGCAGAGAAAAAGCAGCACAGTGGTATGGCAATTCGTTCCAAGACACCAAAGGAAGGGTAAAGATTACCAACAACAGTGGCATGAAGACCCCAAGGCATCAAATGAGGGGGCAAAGTGGCCAGAGAGTTGTACACACACTATAGTGCCCTGTAAAAGGGGCAAAGCAGAATGTATGTGCATTGAAAATGTGTACAGGTGATGCAACAAAACAAGTGCAATCAATAGGCTAAGGCAGCAAGAAGATTTGCAGCAAAACCCAAGGCTCAGAATGAGGCAGTAAAAAGAATGGCACTGAGCCAAGAAAGAGGCATGGCAGGAGGAGAAGGCCAGGAAGCAGCAGGAAAAATAACAGCTCTTCTCACAAACTCCTCTTCCACCACTCCAAGACAATCCCTTCAAGACCGTGGGGTGCTGGTCAGGGCAAAGGCTGTGGACCCCATGTGGGAGATATCTCCTACCACGCTCATTCTCTTCCAGCTTCTCCAAAAGATGCCAATTCTCCTGTATCAGGTTGTGGGGCCCAATGAAAGGGGGGAACTCCAAAACTGCATTGGTTGCTGTCTGAATCCAAATTCCCCTTGCCATTGAAGCAATGTTGGAGTTGTATCAAAGGTATCAAGATTTATTGGTTAAGGGTAGTAACCACCGCAACAGCAAGTTGCCCTCATGAACTCTTTTTATTTCCATCCTCTTGCCTTTAAGGAATCCACAGTGTTTATCCCATGCCCCTTTGTATTCTTTCCCTGTTTTCGTCTTCACCACCTCCTCCGGAGGGCATTCCAGGCATCCACCATCCTCTCCATGAAGAAATATTTCCTGACGTTGGTTCTGAGTCGTCCTCCCTGGAATTTCATTTCATGATCCCTAATTCTGCTGATTTCTTTCGATTGGAAAAGGGTTGACATTTGTACATCATTAAAATCTTTCAGGTATCTGAAGGTCTGTATCATATCTCCTCTGCATCTCCTTTTTTCCAGGGTGTACATATTCAGATCCTTCAGCCTCTCCTCATAATTCTTCTGATGGGGACCCCACACCATTTTGGTCACTCTTCTTTGGACCGCTTCTGGCCTGTCTCTATCCTTCCTGAGATAAGGGCTTCAGAAATGAACAAACTACTCCAGGTGAGGCCTCACCAAGGACCTGTACAAGGGCATTATCACCTCCTTTTTCTTACTGGTTATTCCTCTGTCTATGCAGCTCAGCATGCTTCTGAATAAAGATACACACTCTACACCACACCCAGACACACAGGCCATACACCACAATGGTAAAGGCTGGAAATGTTTCAAAATGTTTTAGGAGCTGAGAAAAACTCCATCTCACCCTGCTAATTTTTTTTTTTTTTTTTTTTTTTACTATTTACACTGTTTTCTGTTGTTCTTAGTTTGTTCATGTTTTTTTTATTTTTTCATGTATTGATTTGCTTAACCTTTTAATACTTTTTGTCTTTATTCTCTCTCACCCACCTCCTCTCTCTCTCTCCCCTCCATTTCCTCATTCTCTCTGGCTCTTTGCCCATTCCCCTCCCTGACCTCACCACTTATTTTCCCTCAGCAGGCAATAGCTGTGATCGCTTACTCTCTGGTTAGGGATGCAACAGCAGCAGGAACTCCTCCCAGACTGAGGCCTGAGGGTGGCAGGTCTTCCTGGGGTGTGGAACATCGTAGTCGCTGGTCCCATGTCCAGTTCCTCCACAGAGTAAGCAGCTCCCCACTTGGGCCCACCACAGCAAAAGAGGCTCCTCTCTCCAGCCCACCGAGACACATGGCTCAGCCATGCCATGCTTACAGTCATGTCCTCTGGATCTTGCAGTACCTTCATGGCATCAAGACTTGACTGCGTAGCCATTTTGTTTCTTTCCTGATTGGGCAGCCAGTGGGTCCCTCTTCAGCATTGTTCAAGCCCCTCCTGCCATAAAAGATGATACAGTTGACTTTTTTCATATAAGCTATTTCCTTGGGTCTGCAGTTTCCTTCTATTCCTTTAGACTTCCAGCTCAATTAAGACCTTCCTCTACATTGATGCACAGTCATTTAAAATGATACTGAATACATCAACAATATTTTTTGTTTTGTGTTATTTCTAATCTGAAATGAGGTAAAACACAACGTTTGGTTTCCTTTTGTATTTTAGAATGTGCTAAAACACAGAAATGGAAGAAAATGAGAAAAAAAAAAAAGTAAATGGGAAAAAAATGAAAAGTTTTTTCCATGCACCCTCCAACCTCTGCTGAGGCTGTGGAGCCCTGACCCTTCAATTTGGAACTACCCATTGGTTTTCCTTGCTTTTAAAAAATGTTCCTAATTGTTCTCCCCACTTCCATATAGCCCAGCCATCTTAGCAACAGCCCTCCACCAGGGTTGACAGATGCAGATGTGCATCCTGAGTCTGGCCATTAGGTGTCATTGTTGCATAATAACTGGGATTTCCTCTCCACAACATCCCGAGCTGACTGGAGGAACAGAAGGTGGGGCTGAGAAGTAGATCCAGAAGGTATCTTGCAGTGCTTCCACTGAACTGCTGGACCAGCCCCGAAACAGGTTTTTAAATTGCTTTGGGAAGCAGGCACTTGCAGTGATCGGCAGTCGGCAATGCTGCTAAATATATTCTCTGAATACTGGTCTGTGGATAAGATGAAGTGCCACAATGCCACCTTGGTAAAAGTCCCTCCAGCAAAATAGCTGTGCACTGAAGACATGAAACATATAGAAACACAGAGGACGGGGAGGCTGAATTCTCAAATCTGCAGCATAAACCTATAGGTAAATAGCTGCTGAAAGAGGTCAATGTAGATAAACAGTGTTCACAAAGAGTTGGGCATGGAGGCTGCGTATTATCCCAAAATGCTTAAATAACAAGTAGTTTACATATGGCAAGGCACAGAGTAATAATATATGGCAAAGTAGATGGCATTCAAATATCTTTATTTATTTAGGAAGTGCTGCAAACTTGACATATCAAACTCTCTTTCTTCTATATTGTTGTGCATTTGATGTTTTCAGCACCCCAAGGTTTTTAAGAACATAAGAAATTGCCATGCTGGGTCAGACCAAGGGTCCATCAAGCCCAGCATCCTGTTTCCAACAGAGGCCAAACCAGGCCACAAGAACCTGGCAATTATCCAAACACTAAGAAGATCCCATGCTACTGATGCAATTAATAGCAGTTTCTATTCCCTAAGTAAACTTGATTAATAGCCGTTAATGGACTTCTCCTCCAAGAACTTATCCAAACCTTTTTTGAACCCAGCTACACTAAATGCACTAACCACATCCTCTGGCAACAAATTCCAGAGCTTAATTGTGCATTGAGTGAAAAAGAATTTTCTCTGATTAGTCTTAAATGTGCTACTTGCTAACTTCTCAAGTTATAACTCTTTTTTTTCTCCAGTTTTCTCTTGCCCCTTCTTTCTGAACTAAACCAATAACTACATTTCACTACCTCCCTTCTCAATTTTTTGTTAGCAATCTTTTCAGTCACATCATCCATCTGTTGATCACTCAGCCTCAGGACGGGTCTTTGACCCAAAGTTGGGATGAGTTTTCTGAGTTCGGGACATTTTGCCTTTGTCTCACCCTGTATTTAATTTGCCATAACACCTTTCTAAAGAGTATTGCACTCTCTTGAAGTGTACACAGTTTTCTTCTATTGTCTTTCTTTTTTTTGTATATTATACACAGCTCTTCTTTTATGACACTTTATTATAACCTGAATTTTATTAATTGATTTTGTTTGAATTACTTCTGAGCTGTTTAGATTGCGTCATATATTTATTTCTGGTTTTTTTACGTATTACTTAGTTTTTGACAAGTCCTGATGTTGTGTTTTTATACCTTTTGCTGTGTCTTGATGCTTTCATGTTGTGTTTTATGTCTCCTGCATCTCTCCTTGAGCTACTTGGGAAGCAGGTAATAAACCTATTAAAAAATGAAATATTAAGAGGTCAATTTGGAAAAATCTGCATAAGGCATCAAATGTGTTACTGGGGCCTACGGAGATTTGTGTGGAAGCCTCACAGTTTATAAAATACGCATATTTTTCTCCTAAAAGTATGTGTGTAAGTTTCAGTAAGCATTCAGATTTGAAAGACAAGGAAACGCATTCTTTCTATTTTGTGACACCGCGTGTGTAATAGTTGTATCGTGTGCGCATAATAACACAGCATTAAACGTGGAGTCAGGTATTTGCTGACGTATGCACACATACTCGGCTTCTGAAAATCCTTACTTGTGCACGTGCTCGGAATCACCAGTTCACCCAGACCTCCCGCACTTCACCCAGACCCCCCACCCAAAAACTACAGACAAAAGACAAGTCCAATTTCACATCTGTGACTGAATTAGCAGGTGTAAATGCATATGGAGAGATTTGGTAATGTATGCATATATGCCTAATTACAAAATAGCAATCTGTGTGCATACATCCACACTTGGCCTGGGAGCACCCTGAAACGGCCCCATTTTTCCCCCTTTCACATTTACACGTGACATTGCAAGTATGTGCGTCCTCATGAGGTTTCTAAAATGGCATCCACCCTGTTACACACTACTGACATGAGTACATGCTGATTTTTACATGTGGAAACTCACCCCTAAATGAACACCTCTTGTACATGGATTCATTTTGGTATGTTTTGTTAGTTTGCTGCTAGTCTGTGTTTTTAACCTGTATCGATGCATTCTGGTTTGCTCACGTATAGTATCTTATCTCAGATCTTTGTGTGTACGCATTAATTTTTCATCTATAAATCTGTAAATGCTCTTTCTTCATCACATTGTAGAAAAAACAAAGATGTGGCATGTCTTGCATGTTGCACCACTTTGTTAATCATGAATATGATAATAATAATAATAATGAAGTCTTGAGAAATTTCTAGGCTTGACTTTAGTTTCACCATTCTCAATGCTGGAGGGGGCTCTGCCTCTCTCTCAGTGGTTAGATCTGAGACAATCCCTCCCACAATCAGCTCCAGCACTTCCCTCTGTGTCTAAGGGCTCAGCCCTGCTCTCCCTATTTATTGACTGCACGGCATTCACGGTGCATCTTTCCTCTGATCTCATTTGGGTTGAGCTGGGCTTGCAGTGAGGCATCTCCGCTGAGAGGTAATCCTCATCTCCCCTGCAGATGCTTTTATTTATTTTTTCCGTGCAGGTTGTTTATCTTCCAGGAAGTCTTCAGTCCAGACCAAGTAAACTCTCCACCGAGTTTCTGAGGGGCGTGCTTGGATTGCAGAAGCACAGGACGCACATGTATCCTACCAGCATGTTAACTATTGATTGTTCCTATAGACCTGCTAGACATATGCCGCGCTGTACAGACATGTGATTTTATTATGTACATTATATTGTAAACCATTTTGATTACATTTTAGTATAAAAAACAGTATATAAAACATTTTAAATAAAATAAATAAATATGTAAGGGACAGTCCCTGCTCCACAGAATTCACAGAGTAGAAAAGACAGTTTGCAATTTTTCTCTTCTTTTCTTACTCTTTTATTTTAATCATTCTGTACAGTACTTTGGCAATACATTAAAATTGTGATGCTAATAAAGTTATCAAAATCTT
Organism: Rhinatrema bivittatum; assembly: GCF_901001135.1. Lineage (NCBI taxonomy): Eukaryota > Metazoa > Chordata > Amphibia > Gymnophiona > Rhinatrematidae > Rhinatrema > Rhinatrema bivittatum. Next base: position 80,715,850 of record NC_042623.1, read on the forward strand.
AATTAAACATTTTTAAATGTTTCAAATCATCAGGTGAAGAGAACCAGTGTTTAAGGTTGAAAAGCAACCTTACAAAGATGTCTTTTTGGGCGGGATATGAATACGATCAGAGATGGAGCATGATGCACACTTTTTAAATGACACTGCTCAAATATTTTTTGCTACTGCCCATTGTTCCCTCAATTTTTTTTTAAAGACTGCTTGGTGCAAAAATGTCCTTCTTGTGCTACTTTTATTTATTTAAAATATTTCTAGTCCACCTATCTGCCATTTTTATAAGCCAAGTTCAAATTTGTGCACTACAAGCCAGTATAATGCAAATAATATCAGGATTTTTTGTGTACACTATGTTTTGATGTGTGCACAGAGCTCACGACCTGTGAGTGCATGCACACGTGCACAGCATAGAGGGAACAGTGCTAATGACTTGTTTAATTAACAGTGTCTCTGGATTCTTTATTCAACAGATCATGACAGCACAGCACTGGAAAGCTTAATGTAGTGTCAGTGTATAGTGTTCACTGGGGAGTTGAATAACTGGAGAATATACAGCTTAGAAAGACACCCTGCTCACCTCTAAGGTTGTCTGAGTGGAAATCTCCCATCCCCCACATGGGTGTATAGAACTATAATGTCTCAGTCATTAAGGGGTTGGCACCTGCAATCAAGAGAAAGAAAGTTATGTGCTACTACTGTTCTCAAACAGGCATCTGAGGGGTCTGGGGATACCTGCAAGAATATCCCAAGTTATGGAGAAACATAAGTTTTCATAGTGTTCAGTCAGCAGTTAATCATCATGTGTCAGCTTTTATTTTTCTCTGATACTGTCTTATTAGCACCACAGAAAAAAGAAAACAGGTGCCCGGCACTGAAGGCTGGACAGATCCTGCACCACTTTTAGCTTCAGAGTTAACTGTTATAAATGTCAGTGTTTAGATAAAATTGTAAATTATTACTGGTGAGCACCAGTAATAACTTATGTTCCTGTAAGGTTATCACAGTCATATCCCACAGTATTTCTGAAAAAGTGTCCCTTAAAGAACAGTAAGCAAACCACTAAACAAGAGGTTTTTTTAGGTTTTTTTTAAGCAACTGGAAATGTTTGTTTTAAATGGATCTTGTCAAACTGAAGGACACTTCAGACATTTCTAACCCTTTTTTTTTCTGAATTTACTTAGGAAAATGAATTCAGCTTTTCCACTGAAGTGGTTTTCTGGCATAGCCATACTGCTATGCCTCTCTTTTCACCAAGTCAAGCCACAGGTAAGACAAACACATTTGATATTCTTACACCCGAAGCAGGAGAGAAAATTACACTGCTTAGCTGCTGGGGTATATACATTAAAAGGAGATAAAAACAGATTGAGAAGAGAATATTAAATGTAGTCACAAGCCTTGCATGAAATCCTGCTTTGAAGATGGCTAAAGGCCAGATTTTGAATGGCCCGCGTGCAGCGTGCATTTTAAAAGGGGCTCGGCTGCACACTGGTTACGCGCACAAGAGCCAGGACTCAGCAGAGGGGCGGGGCTAGAGGCGCCCGGTACAGCGGCCATTTCCTCCTGTGCTGGGGGATAGGGTGCCTGCGCACACAACTTGCTCCTGCTTCTTTGCAGGAGCAAAAAGTAAGTTAAAAAAATGGGGGGTGGGGGCTAGGATAGGTCTAGGGGCCGGGTAGGATAGGGGAAAGGGAAGGGAGGTTAGGGGAGGGGGGGGAAGGGAAGGGAAGTTCCCTCCCAGTCCATTCCTTAATTGGAGCATACTGGGAGGGAACTGGGGAAGCCCGACGATGCGCTGCCATGCTAAGTCGCGAAATTATACCCCCCCTTGCGCGCGCCGACTGTGGTTTTATAACATGCGCGCGCATGTTATAATATTGCACGTCCTTTTTTAAAATCTACCCCCTGTTTATGGGTCATTTGTAAATTAAGCAAAGTGGTCATTGTAAATTATAGTTAATTGCACTGTGGTAGAAGATTGAATGTCATGTTCCTGGTTTTTTATAATTAATTTAACTTGCATAACTATCTTTTTTTGGGAGGGGCGAGTGCAAGGGTTACAGCAGATACTGTTCTAATAGCTTCTGAATCTGATTATTTCTAAAGTAAAATATGTCTCTTCTTTTGACAGGGTACAGATTCTCAGCCAGTGGCTAAAGGTAAAGACATCTCAGAACTGTATGTGTATGAGCTATTACGTCATCTGGAATTTATATGTTTCAAAAATCATAATTAGCTTCAAGGGAGAGTCATGAAAACTGGTGGCATATCATCTGCTTTTATGGCAACTATTTGTAGAGGTTACTGGCCACTTTAATGAGCTTTGGATTATACAATTCAATACTGGTGCAAAATGTACTGTGTGAGAAGTGAGAGGCAGACCTGGAGTTACAGAAGGTAGGAGCCTTAAAGCAGGCTTCCAAAAATGCTCTGTGCAATCCAATCTTAGTCTACCTTCCCGAAGCTCAGTGTGAAACGCAGCATTTTTCATGCGGCGATTTAAGTAATTTCTATTGATGCAATAATATTGTCAATTTTAGATTTTGCATTTCTCTTTGGGGTCCAAGGATAATATATACACACTCCCCGTTGGATGGATTTCTGTTTCCAACCAATTACTAGTTGTACTGGAAAACACATACAGTAGAATGATTACAGGCCCAATGTGCACTCTGGCTGGTTCAGGCTTTGCTTACATTTCTAGTGCACACACGGTAAACTTTACTGGCTTCAGCAAATCCAAGGGAGTTTCCTCTTGGCACAAATTAAAGCTTTTTGCACATCAGGATTAAGTAGAGAAAGATAGACCTTCTCCATGTTTCCCACTGTTTAACAGCACAAAATAATGCAAAGCATCTAGAATACTACAAAATTGAGTCAAGGTGTCTATCTACATGGTTGTTAACGAGGAGTCTACAGTCACATCCATTCTTTACTACCTTATGCATTAAGAAAATACACACTGTCAGTTATAGAAGTATAATAAAATGCAGAGCTGATAAATACATGAATCTGTGTGCGTTTCTGGTGTCTTTGCTACACAACTTTTCAGGACTCGTCGTGGAATCCAAGAAGATCCTGGCAAGGATATCTTTTGGAGGGCATCCACATATACCAGGGGTCACAATCTCCAATCCTTGAGAGCCACAAACAGGTCTGGTTTTCAGGACATCCACAATGAATAGACATGAAATACATTTGCATACAATGCTTTCCTTGCATGCAAATGTATCTCATGAGATATTGATTGTGGATATCCAGAAAACCAGACCTGTTTGCAACTGTCGAGGACTGGTGTTGGCCACCCTTGACATATACACATGGATGTGCGCATGGCCCAGAACGAAGACTCAGTTAGTTCTGCGTGGAACTTCTTGTTTATTTTACGTGGTTGTTCTGTTGCAGTCCACATAGAGTTGGTGATAGTGAGGACTAGGAATTTAAAAAATAAATAACTAAGAGCCTGGTCTATGGCCTGATTTGTCATAGGAACTACATATAGTCCAGTGTTAATTTAAAAATAATTAATGCTGAAGCTTGGATGCTTAAGAATATTGTCTACAACATTGGTTCTCAGTTCAGTCCTCAGGACATAGTCACATTTTGAGGATATCCACAATGAATATGCATGAGATAGATCCATATATAATTGTAGCAGTGCATGCAAATCTATCTCATGCATATTCATTGTGGATATCCTGAAAATAGCGCTGGCTGGTTGTGTCCTGAGGACTGGGTTGAAAACCACTGGTCTAGGGGTAATACACCACATCTGTAACACCCAAAACCTGTGTTTTTGTTTAATATAGGAATTATACAAAAAAAGGGAAATACATCTGTACTCTGTAAAGAGTTGACCTATTGCCTATTCTTTTTTTTTTTTTTTTTTTTTTTTTTTAAAGGTGAGGATTGTTCTGACATCTGGAAGAAGAGGCCAGGGTCTGCCAGTGGATTATACTGGATAAAACCAGCAGGGGCACCACAGGTTTTCAGGGTAGGTCTATAGATCATTTTTTCATTAATTAAAAAATGTATTGAAACTTTGTAGGACACAGAGACTAACCTCTATCAACAAAAAAGGAAACTCTTTTTTGCAGCATTAATGATCCAAATAGTTAGGCATAGGCAACTCCAGTCCTGGAGTGCTAAAAACAGGTCTGGTTTTGAATACGCATGAGATAGATTTGCATGTACTGTCTACAATTTTATACAGATCTAGCTCATGCATATTCATTGTGGATATCCTGAAAACCTGACTGGCTAGGTGTGTCCCACGGACTGAGATGAGAACCTCCAATGTAAAGAGATGAGTACTAGGATGAGTAACGCAAGAGGGTCATTTTTCAAAGCACGATGGGCTGTGATAACTACCGCAACATGATGTTAAAATGTAAATGAGGGAAAGGGGAGGAGTTTGGACGGGTTTAGTAAAATGAGGGGCCGGTACCACTGTGGGCGATAATGTTTCGCACATTAATCTCCCACAGTAGCACCGGAAATACCCTCACCTTTTCTACTGGTGCAACGGGGGCGAAAGTGTTCAGCGTGGCCGCAAACGTGGCCTGCGGTACCGCACCGCTGCGATGAGGTCGGCTGCGCATTTTCACCCCGCCCCTTTTTTGGCCACAGGTGATCATTTCTAAATCTAGGCCTAAATGAGCTGCAGTCTCCAGCAGTAAATCATTTTTATGGCGCCCCATGCACAGGTTTTCTGTGAGATGAGAAAACGTAGAGGCTGGACAGTCATACAGAGACACAATGGTGCAGACTCCCTGGGCTTTAACAAAGGTTGGGAAGAATATAAACAAGGATTTGGAAACCATGCAGGTAGGTAAAGGGTCTGATTTGGGGTTTTATTCCTGCATCTCACACATATCACTCACACACACAGATCTGCATAGAGAGGAAGGAGACAAAATGAAGCTTTCCATGAGACAGATGTGACTTCACTACACCAGGGTTTCCCAAACTTGTCTTGGTGGCTCAAACATCAGTTGGATTTTTAAAGATATCCATCGTGAAGATGCATAAGATCAATTTGCATGCATTGGAAACCCAGTATATGCAAATGCACCTCATGCATACTCATGGTGGATGTCCTGAAAACCTGACTGACTGGGCTCATCATGACACTTTTGGGAAGCCCTGTGGTCCTCCCACATTGCCAACAGCCTGAGTAAGACCTTCAGAAACCATTGCTGTAATCAAGGAACCTACTGACTCTTTTTCCTAGTTCTCCTTACATTGGCTCTTTCAGTCCTTTCTTCTTGCTCCAGTCTTTTGTATTGGGATAAACAGTCCCCTTTAAATGTAAACCTTGGGCATTAGCAATCAGAACTATTTCAGAGCATGAGGAACCACATGGCAATCCACAAGCCCAACTCAGATTCATCTTAAGTAACTGTTTTCATTACTTTTTTGTGATACCAAACGTATCCTTACATTATGCATTTTTAAGGACAGTTAAGGTTTGCTAGCAGATTTGCTGACCAAGAGATGCCAAAATCACTGAGAGCTCTCCTGTCTGGTCATAGCATGAGTGAAGTACTGCATTTTATTGCTTGGCTTTCCAAACACAAACTCAAGGCGATTTACAAATTTAGTTCCATTTGGTAGATCCCTGCAACTGAGAGCTTACAATCTAACTGGGCGATTTACTAAGCCATGATATTTTATCACAGGAGGTTCCAAATATTTCGGTGGGTATCTCCGTGATATAGAGCCCCACCCTTAAAATTATCACAGCAATGCAATTTTTTTTATCACGGCACAAACGCATGACAAACGTCGCACCGTGCTATGGGCCTAATTGCGATATGATGGCCCACCTCGGCCAGGGATGCCATTGCTTAAATGGCCTGAGGCCCCAAAATCCCCCCATCAAAATTAGCTAAAACTACCCCAGCATCTTTGGAAACCTCCACCGCCTTCCGAGGTGGCTCTGGCCCCATAAGAAAAGAAATTAGGTAAACCACATGGCAATGGCCTGTTCTTTTCCCCAACCCCATCCCCTCTGTTCAGAAAAGTGTCCCTCACCCTTCCCTCTCTATCCAAATAATGAAATATTCCTGGGGAGTCGAATGGTCCACCCCAATTTAAAAAAAAAGGACCCTGGTGGTCTGAGGGGCAGACGGAACCCCACTCCCACCCTGCCTGTACCTCTCATTTAAATAACTGGTGGCCAGTGGAGGCCCAGAGCGCCCCTTAGTGCCAGGCCGGTCAACATCATTTTTAAAATGGCAGCAACCTGACTTTGCACATCTCATGGCACTGGGCAAAATCCAGGGACCGGACTTAGGCCACCTAGTGTTTTAGAGATATCCTCGTCATTCACGATGTGCCTACAACACTTCAAAATGAACTAATAGATAACTTCCTTTTTTTTAGTTATTCACCAGTATGTAAAAGCCATGAACGGAAAAGACTCATTATCAGCATTACATTAGTGCATCTATTCACAGAAATAAGATAGTAAAGTGAAAAGCTGAGTTAACAGAGAATATTTATTAACATCTAATTTAGAGAGCACGATATTCCAGACATGCAAATCTTCTGCACTCCAGCACTGCACCATTGTCCGTGTCCTTGAATGATCTTTATGAAATCATTTCTACTCTCTTTAAGGTGAACACTGGCTGGGTCTGGACCCCATTTATTACCTGACAAACCAGGCAGGCAAGACAGCTCAGCTATTAGTGAGCCTGGAAGATTTCAGCAATGCTAAAGCCTATGCAAAATATGCATCCTTCAAAGTCAGCAATGAAGAAAATGGCTATCAGCTATCATTAGGTGCATACTCTGGTACTGCAGGTGAGTATTCAATGAAATCTTTTATATACTGGCAGAGCAGAAATGGAGTGTGGCATGGCAGAATTCCACCCTTGTGTAAGGTTTATCCTAAGTCTTGTGCTAATCTTCCAAGAAGAAAGCAAACCATGGCCAAAATGATGCAGACACCAAAACAGACATAGATAAACAGGCTGAAGTTCAAATTTTAACAGCTGCTTCTCAAAGACAAGGTGGTGGCCTCTGTCAGGCCAGGTTAAGAGGTCTGTGCGTACCGGGGTCCTTGCTCACTGCAGCACTTCACGGTGGCACACACTGTTTCTAACCAGGGACTTTGTGATTTAAGCCTCAAATGTCCTGGCTGTCCACCACTAAGTTATAAGAGCAGGGTCGCTACAGTGAGCTCATATCCTTCCCCTTTTCACTCTTCCCTGCACTGTGCCAGCTTCCCACCTATAGGAAAAATATTATTTCTGACACATAGAATGTAAAAAGCTACACACAGGATACAGGCTAAGATCTGATGCCTTGAAGCTGGCTTTCTTCTTTGGTACAGTAGAGTAGGTCACAAGCACAATGACAACTTGGCTAAAAGCTCTTTCAGTTAGCCTGGTGTTGGTAAGAACAATTTACACATCACAGGGATCTAATGTTGAAGTTCTCCTTGTATAGTTCTGAGAGCAGCGTAAAATGGAGAAGATGCTACATGCATGGAAGGAATGATAATGTAGAGGCGCAAATCCACGTAGTGCTTGAAACCAGTTTCATGGCAAGTCAGAATGGCTCTGCTGTTTCCCTTCACAATTCATTAATGACTAGCCTCACGTTAACTAACACTGGGATATCAAAGACCCAAGAAGGCCAGCTCCCATGCTCTCTCTATCCCTCTTCATCAGATGGATGCACCTTTTGATTGAAATGATCATTTTCCCATTATCTCCCTCCTAAATGTTCCCATCTCTGATGCATTTTAATGGGAGATTTAAGACTTGGAATGAAGCTTATTTAACACAGAGCTTGCAGATTGTAATTATGCCACAAAACTGCAGCGGCAAAAGAGTGTATTACCCACCTTCTATACCACTTCAGCTCAAAAAACTACAGCAGGAGCTTTTTTCTTCTCTCAGAGGAACCGTTGGAACAAAGTATTCATTAAATGAATGCCAATGATTATTTTTCTATAATTATCTTTCTGATTATTTAAACTGATTTCACAATTTCCCAGTCCCTTATCTCAGAATTAATACTTGTAGCTTTCTTCCATGAGAGGGGTCCATTTTCTGCAGAAATCTTCCCTATGAAGATTCTTCTGGCTGCTCTACTTTTAGTAGGCCATTGGTCCATCTGAAAGGAAAGTGCTGGAAGCCACTTAGATTTTCACTGGCCTCTGGTAATACAGGGCTGCTGCCTCCCTTGGGGGTCTGTGTGGGGCCAGGAATTCTGCACAGACCCTGAAGAGAGTAACAGCCGCCATCTGAGCAAGCTTTATACCAGGGGCAACTCCAGGCCTTGAATGCCACAAGCCAGCCAGGTTTTCAGGATATCCACAATGAATCCGTATTTACATGCAATGAATGCAGCGAATGCAAATGCATCTCATAAATATTCAATGTGGATATCTTGGAAACCTGACTGGCTTGAGGTGCTTGACGGCTGGTGTTGCCCGCTACTATCTTAATTTTATTTTTATTTATTTGATAGTTTTTATATACCGACATTCATTGGAGTATATCACATCGGTTTACATTAGAACCGTGAGAATGAGTAGGACACAGGAATCTTACTTTTGATACATTGTAACATTGCAAAAACATATATAACATAACGTACAGGCCAGGGACGCGCACTGTTAACCCGCGATTGGATGCACATTTTCGACACGCTAGCTTTACCCCTTATTCGAAAACGCACGTCCAACCCCCCCGAACCTAATAGCGACCGCAACATGCAAATGCATGTTGATGGCCCTATTAGTTATTCCCGCGTGATTCAGAAAGCAAAATGTGCAGCCAAGCCGCACATTTTACTTTCAGAAATTAGCGCCTACCCAAAAGTTAGGCGTTAATTTCTCCGGGCATCGGGAAAGTGCACAGAAAAGCATTTTTTTTACTGTTTTTCTGTGCACCCTCCGACTTAATATCATGGCGATATTAAGTCGGAGGTCCCAAAAGTTAAAAAAAGTTTTAAAAAAAAAATTGAAATTGACCAGTGACTCGCGGGTTGAAAACCTGACGCTCAATTTTGCTGGCGTCCGGTTTCCGAAGCCGTGGCTGTCAGCGGGTTTGAGAACCGACGCTGGCAAAATTGAGCGTCGGCTCCTGTCCAAAAAGAGGCGCTAGGGACACGCTAATGTCCCTAGCTCCTGTTTTTGCCGCGGGCCATCATTGGAATACAGAATCACGTGCATAGGAGAGTGGCCTCTGTGCGCGCCAGGAGAGTGGGCGTTTGCCCGCTCTCCCGCGACTTTTACTGTATCGGCCCGCTAATGAGCCTTATCAGTGCACTATAACATAAAAGACATTGAACTTAAGATTGAGGTTTCTTAGAAGGGATACATGGTATCTTGAAAGGAGGAAAAGAATGTGGTGACATTGATGCTTCGGCATATAGTAGCATTGGAGAAACTCTAAAAATACAGTCTATAGGGGGTTACACTAGTAAAGATATCACATGCATATTCAGTAGGGATAGCCATAAATCTTGACCAATTTGTGGCCTTCCAGGTTTGCAGTTTGGCAGCTCTGGGTTAGGATAGGCAACTCTGGTCTTTGAGTGCTACTTGGTGGCCAGATTTCAAGATATCAACACTGAATATTTATGAAATGCATTTACATGCACAATCTCTATTGTATAAAAATACATCTCCTGCAATTTCAGTGTGGATATCCTGAAAACCTGATCAAGCTTGTGGCACTTCAGGATTAAAAATGCCTGTTTATTTGATTTGATTTATATTCCATTTTCAGCACTTCAAAGCAGATTACATTCAGATTCAGTAGGTATTTTTCTAGCTCCAGAGGGTTTACAATCTACCTAGGTCATTTATCAAATTGTGTTAGGGCCTTATCACCAGGGTTAGGGCCTTAACACCTGCGATAATGCATTGTGAGATAGGTATGCAAAATTTAAAACTGTAGTCAAAGGGGAGGAGTTTGGGCAGAGTTTATGAAATGAGGGGTGTTAATATTGCGTGCGATAGCGTAACACACGCTATTGCACGATTTAATGCCAAACGTAACTACACCATTTTTCATTGGCATTATGCCCAAAATGGGATTTCCGATAAAAATCGCAATTCCGGTTTCAGGCAGGAGAGGGGAAATGAGGAGGGGAGATGAGAGAGAGAGCCTTTGGGGAGGCACACATATTAGTCAACTTTTTATACAACTGATTTGATGAAACTTTTACACAAAGATGAGAGTACAATGTACAAATCTCATCTTTGTTTATGTCATCACTCCAAATCGCATACAATTTTCACTTATATCGACTATGCTGTTTGTACCTATGACTGTGCATGTAAAACTGCCCCCCCCCCCAACCTAGGCCACCAACAAAACCTCACCCCAAGTTGCTAGTTGCCCCTCTTACAATGGTATAAATAGTTTACTTATATAGGAGCCTTATAGCCTCTCTCCCTCTCGCTCCTAGCAACAGCAGCAGCCCAAAAAATGGTATGAGCCTGTCTGGGCACTTAAAATACCTGTGGGATGCCCCCCTCCCCTTGTTTTTTATTTTTTTAAATCACAGGTGCTATTTTTCAGAGACCTAGATTCATCAGTTTGCTAACTTTGTATCTGAGACAATGGAGGGTAAAGTGACTTGCCCAAGGTCACAAAGAGTGGCAGTGGGATCTGAACGCTGGTTTTCCTCTTTCATCGTCTGCTGCTCTAACCACTCAGCTACTCCTCCACTCCTAGGCCTCTCTCAAAGATTAGATTGAGAGCCCACTGTTTTAGGCCTGCCCGCTGGCTCCATGTTAACAAGGCAGGCTGAGTCAGTCCTGGTATTTACCCCATTGTAGCTGCGCTCTTGTAATCCTGATTGCCTTAGAAAAATCTGAATTAGAAATCCATAAAATAACTGAGTGAAGCCAGAGGGCATGCAGCCAGTTGATAAATGCTACAGTCCTTACGGTGACTTTCCATCACCATACGAGAGTTGTATTTTTAAAAAGACAAAGGCTTTGATGGTGTTTATGCTACTCCAGGGTTAGAGAAGGTTACCACAGAGATTCCAGGAGGAGTCTGATTATAGTACGATGGGCTGGTCACAAGGCTTATAAATAAATCCATATATTCAATAGCAGGCCTCATGCAGAGGAATAACTCCACTCCAGTCAGTGCTGCTTTTCGGCCGGGTCGCTCACCTGGAACGTGTTTGAACTACGGAAAATTGCTTCCTCCCCTCGCCCCTGCAGCCAAAGTGGTAGAATCAGGCCGCTGGACCCCTGACCCCAGCAATGGCTTTTTCATCACGATGACCAATGAGAAAGTGGTTTAGAAAACGAAATAGCTCCAATAACAGGGAACACTGTAAAGGTTGGTTTGGCATGGGTCATCTACCTGGACAGTGAGTTTTGCAGATGTTAATTATCAAGTTACCCCTGAGGAAGAAATAGATTTTGAAACGGGCCAGGTTCCTGCTCATGTCACATGGTGGATTCTACTCTGCTAAGCGCAGTAATTTTATTTGCATTAAAAAAAAAAACAATAAAAATTTTTTGATTGGATTTTGTGACAAAGAGGAAGTGATGATTCATTTCAGGCACCTTTACTTCACAGGTTTATACCAAGGCCGAGTCTGAACTGTTCCGCTTATCATTTCATTTATTTTTAAATTAAGGTTGAAGCAGGCAGTTGTTTAGTACAGCACAGTGTTTATTATTGTGTGGATGATTTCTGTTTCTCTTTGATTGGGAGAGGATTTTTATCAGTATTCTCACTTTTGATGGTTTTTGCATGAGGTGGGTTACTCATCTTTTCCCTGCACAGCTGAATTGCGCACACACTACTTCAGTTACAGGGCTCTTTGTGGGAGGCGGTGTTATCATAGGCACATGGTAAGGTTTTGTCTTTGTGTGCAGGATCCATGCGTGACCTGCACCGTTTCCAAACTAGTTTGGAGTCACCACCTCTGGGCTTTCCTTTGTGAATATTTAAAGCATTTCCTAGCAGCTCCTCCCTCAATCCTGAAACACGACTGACCAAAGTGTTGGCTTTGTTCACAGGAGACGCATTCCGAGGAGAGGACGATGGCGAGGACCTCAGGAGCCAGGACGGCAGCAAGTTCAGCACCATTGATAGGGACAATGATGGTTGCGACCCCTGCAGAGTGGGCGATATCCTTTTCTTGAGCTGCAGCGAGCATCGAACACACTCTGGCTGGTGGTTCAGCAGCTGTGGCATGGCAGATCTGAATGGGGACTGGCATTCCGAGGATCACTACAGGGGCTGGGCCTCTGGAGTGCACTGGGTAACCTGGAAATTCTTCGAATCACTGAAATCCAGTGTCCTCAAAATAAAAACAGCTTAATCCTCCAGACAATAAAGTTCCCACTGGGAAGGGATGGAAAGGAAGGTAATGGCCACAGGTAGCACCAATTGTTATATCAATAGATGTTAGGAAACCTGAAACTGCATTGTATGGCCTTCTCCAGTGAGATACACACAGAAAAACCACACAATAAAAATACTGCAGACTCTAATCATGTGGATTTTTATTCTCTTATTCTCCCATAATCTGTTAGTGGTCTCCCCCAGGTCATGCTGATGACTCTTTGCAGCCCCAGGACTGGAGGGGCACCATCGGCACCACAGGTTGGAGGACATAAGTCACCACCATGGCAGTAGCCACCTTTCCGCCATCCCTGGACCTCTGTGCACTGGTTTCACACAATCATAGGCATGCAGTAGAAGGCACTGCCCTCCAGACTCTTTAATGTGTTCCTGCCCTGTGTGTGCAGAATAAAGTTATTCTGCTGATTGGGCTGCAGTTTTGCCAAGTCCTTTCAGGAGTATACGAGTGCAGTTCAGGCTGTTCCGCATAAGAACATAAGAAATTGCTATACTGGGTCAGACCAAGGGTCCATCAAGCCCAGCATCCTGTTTCCAACAGTGGCCAATCCAAGTCACAAGTACCTGGCAACTACCCAAAAACTAAGTATATTGCACCCTACTGATACCAGTAATAGCACTGGACCTCTCCTCCAAGAACTTATCTAAACCATTTTTAAACCTAACTACACTAACCACATCCCCTGGCAACAAATTCCAGAGTTTAATTTTGCATTGAGTGAAAAAGAACTTTCGCCGATTGGTTTTAAATGTGCTACATGCTAACTTCATGGAGTGCCCCCTAGTCCTTCTATTATCCGAAAGAGTAAATACCAATTCCCATTTACTAGGGATGTGAATCGTTTTTTGACGATTTAAAATATCGTTCGATATATTTTAAATCGTCAAAAATCGTTAGGGCCACAATACAATACCAATTCCCCCGATTTATCGTCAAAAAATCGTAAATCGGGGGAAGGGGGAGGGCAGGAAAACCGGCACACTAAAACCCCCTAAAACCCACCCCCGACCCTTTAAATTAAATCCCCCACCCTCCCGAACCCCCCCAAATGCATTAAATTACCTGGGAGTCCTCCGTAGCGGCGGTCCGTAGCTAAATCGGGGGAAGGGGGAGAGCACGAAAACCGGCACATTAGATCATGAGGTCTTCAGCCGGCGCCATTTTTCAAAATGGCCGCCGCAAAATGGCGGCGGCCATAGACGAAAACGATTTGACACAAGAGGTCGTTCCGGACCCCCACTGGACTTTTGGCAAGTCTTGTGGGGGGGTCAGGAGGCCCCCCCAAGCTGGCCAAAAGTTCCTGGGGGTCCAGCGGTGGTCAAGGAGCGATTTCCTGCCGCGAATCGTTTTCCGTACGGAAAATGGCGCCGGCAGGAGATCGACTGCAGGAGGTCGTTCAGCGAGGTCCGGAAATCTCGCGAGGGTTCCGGACCTCGCTGAACGACCTCCTGCAGTCGATCTCCTGCCGGCGCCATTTTCCGTACGGAAAACGATTCGCGGCAGGAAATCGCTCCTTGACCCCCGCTGGACCCCCAGGAACTTTTGGCCAGCTTGGGGGGGCCTCCTGACCCCCACAAGACTTGCCAAAAGTCCAGCGGGGGTCCGGAACGACCTCTTGCGTCGAATCATTTTCGTCTATGGCCGCCGCCATTTTGAAAAATGGCGCCAGCTGAAGACCTCACGATCTAGTGTGCCGGTTTTCGTGCTCTCCCCCTTCCCCCGATTTAGCCACGGACCGCCGCTATGGCGGACTCCCAGGTAATTTAATGCATTTGGGTGGGGGATTTAATTTAAAGGGTCGGGGGTGGGTTTTAGGGGGTTTTAGTGTGCCGGCTCATGATTTTAACGATTATGACGATACTTTACACACACAAACGGCAACAATACGATTCCCTCCCCCTCCCAGCCGAAATCGATCGTTAAGACGATCGAGGACACGATTCACATCTCTACCATTTACCCCTTCTAGACGTCTCATGATTTTAAACACCTCTATCATATCCCCCCTCAGCCATCTCTTCTCCAAGCTGACTAGTCTTAACCTCTTTACTCTTTCCTCATAGGGGAGCAGATCCATCCCCTTTATCATTTTGGTCGCCCTTCTCTGTACCGTCTCCATCGCAACTATATGTTTCTTGAGATGGGCGACCAGAATTGTACACGGTATTCAAGGTGCGGTCTCACCATGGAGTAGAGATGTGATTTGGCCTTCGTTATTGGCCCGCCACACGAAATTTCGTTTTCCTGCAGTTCAGGCTGATTTTTTTTGGCTGCCCGGAAACCCTCCCCCCAAACCCACCCCAACCCTTCAAATTTAATTAATTACAACCCCATGCCATTTTTTTAAGATAGCGCCGGCCGTCCATTGCTCCTACCATGTGACAGGAGCCGACCTATGGCACCAGTAGCCCCTGTCACATGGTAAGGGCAAAGAGCTGTAGGTATGCACTGTCTTTCTGACACCTCTTAGTGCTGTATTCCTGTATACCAGTGTTAGATACAGAATGCAAAGGACTCTGCCTACATGCTGGAATGCAGCCAGCCAACATCCCAGACCCATTAGCTGATTGGTCTAATACATTCTCAAATGAAATGCACTGCACTAATCTAGAATCAACACTTGGCATATACTCTGATTGATCAGTGTGAAAGGTATAAAAGATTATCCACATTACTGGAACTTTGGGGTGGCTGGGTGATTGTACAGTTGTATGGACCTGTCGCCCCCCAGAACAAACTATTTCCTCGTGCTTTGTTCTGTTCCTTGTCCCTATCCCTTTGTCTCTGTCTTTCCCTAATAAAGTCTCAAGTTACCTATTGCAGCTGTACTTTCTTTAGAATAAACAGAGCCACTAGTGCCATTTTGATTAGTGGCAGCCGACGGCCTGAGAGGAGGAGATCGCTCCCGGGACCCCCGCTGGACCACCAGGGACTTTTGGCAAGTCTTGGGGGGGGGGGGGGGTCAGGATGGTAGGGGGTTGCAATTAATTAAATTTGAAAGGTTAGGGTGGGTTTGCAGGGGGGGGGGGGTTAATGTGCCCTTTCTCCCCCCCCCCAAAAAAAAAACCAATAGGAAAAACCACATGAAATTTTGTGGGTTTTCCTTTCCTTTTGTCAGCCCCCCCAAAATGCAACAAAATAGGAAATATCATATTTATTTCCTATTTCGTTGCAAATGAATGCACATCCCTACCATGGAGCGATACAGAGGCATTAATGGCATCCTCCGTTTTATTTACCATTCCCTTCCTAATAATTCCTAACATTCTGTTTGCTTTTTTGACTGCCATAAAACACTGAGCCACTGATTTCAAAGTATTATCCAGAAAGAAGAAGCACTACGGGAGAAATTACTTACCTGATAATTTCATTTGCCTTAGTGTAGAGAGATGGATTCAGGACCACTGGCTTATGCTCCCCTGCCAGCAGATGGAGATGGTGTCAGATTTCAAAGCTGATGTCACCCTAGATACACCCCTGCGGTGAGCTCAGCCCTTCAGTATTCTCTTCGAAAGCCACTGTGATCATACTATTGAAAAAACTTGATTTAAAATATGATTAAAAACAGATAACCATAACAATCATTGAACCCCAATAAGAAAATAGATGCCCTAATCTAGGGCTTGGACAATGGTTTACCTGTAATCTCTTGGAAAAGAAACCCCCTCCACGGGCGAATTCTTGGCACCGGTCTTGGGCAGCCGTGAGTGGGATGCTGAGTCCATCTGTCTACACTAAGGAAAACAAAATTATCAGGTAAGTAAATTCTTCATTTCCTAGCATGTAGCCAGATGGACTCAAGACCATTGGGATGTACAAAAGCTACTCCTGATCAGGGTGGGAGGCTGCCTGCGGACCGGTTAACACTGCCCTTGCAAAGGCTGAATCCTCTCGGGCCTGTACATCCAGGCAATAGCACCTGGTGAAGGTGTGCAAGGAAGACCACTTTGCCACTCAGTCTAGCTTCCACCCTTGAGACCACCTGAGCCTTAGTAGAATGAGCTTGAACCTGAGAAGGTAATGGCTTTCCTGCCTCCACATAGGCTCCCGAGACCACCCCCTTAATCCAGCAAGCTATGGTAGCCCACGAAGCTGGTTTTCCCGCACCAAAAGTCTGATTCAAGTGACGGAGGAGGCAGTATTCTTCCACATCCTTGTGCTTATCTAAGGTTGGCAATGAAATGGAGTGATTCAAATGAAACTCCAAGACTACCTTGGGCAAGAAGGATGGAACAGGCCGAAGCTTTAATGCTCCTGGAATCATCTGTCCCACCACGACAATGCCTGTAGTTCAGAGATGCGACATGCCTAGCACATAGGCACCAGGAACACTGTTTTCAAGATTAATAAAGGCAAGGAAAGACTGTGCAGTGGCCAAAAAGAAGCCCTGCCAAAAATTGTAATACTAGAATAAGATTCCACATGTGCGCATGTTATAAATTGGGGGTCGGCGCGAGCAAGAGGGTGCACAATTGTGCACCCTGTGTGTGCCAATGCCTGCAGCCTTCACCCATTCGCTCCCAGGCCGCTCAGATTTCGGAATGGCCTGAGGGAACTTCTGAACCTCCTACTCTATCCTTCCCACCCCCTAGCCCTATTCTAACCCCCACCCTGACCTTTAGGCAGGCACAAGTTGTGCCTGCTGGCAGCCTGCCACCTCACAATCCTCCAACACAGCGGCAAATGGCCCTGCCCCCCTTTGCCCCTTTTTTGAAGGCCCGGCACTTAAACGCATCCTGGCCCTTAGTGTTACACATACTGTGGTTACCAAGCCCCGTTTGTAATGATCGGTCCCAATGTGTAAAATTCTTTTTAAAGATTTTCAGGTCGATCCAGTAAAGTGTGCTCCGTCGGAGCGCACTGTCAGCCTGCTCTGGACGCGTGTTTTCCCTTATCCCTTATTCAGTAAGGGGAGGAAAACATGCGGCCCACCCGCGGCACCTAATAGCGCCCTCAACATGCAAATGCATGTTGATGGCCCTATTAGGTATTCCCGAGCGATCCAGTAAGTAAAATGTGCAGCCAAGCCGCACATTTTACTCTAAGAAATTAGCGCCTACCCAAAAGTTAGGCGTTAATTTCTCCGGGCATCGGGAAAGTGCACAGAAAAGCATTTTTTTACTGTTTTTCTGTGCACCCTCCGACTTAATATCATGGCGATATTAAGTCGGAGGTCCCAAAAGTTAAAAAAAGTTTTAAAAAAAAAATTGAAATTGACCAGTGACTCGCGGGTTGAAAACCTGACGCTCAATTTTGCTGGCGTCCGGTTTCCGAAGCCGTGGCTGTCAGCGGGTTTGAGAACCGACGCTGGCAAAATTGAGCGTCGGCTCCTGTCCAAAAAGAGGCGCTAGGGACACGCTAATGTCCCTAGCTCCTGTTTTTGCCGCGGGCCATCATTGGAATACAGAATCACGTGCATAGGAGAGTGGCCTCTGTGCGCGCCAGGAGAGTGGGCGTTTGCCCGCTCTCCCGCGACTTTTACTGTATCGGCCCGCTAATGAGCCTTATCAGTGCACTATAACATAAAAGACATTGAACTTAAGATTGAGGTTTCTTAGAAGGGATACATGGTATCTTGAAAGGAGGAAAAGAATGTGGTGACATTGATGCTTCGGCATATAGTAGCATTGGAGAAACTCTAAAAATACAGTCTATAGGGGGTTACACTAGTAAAGATATCACATGCATATTCAGTAGGGATAGCCATAAATCTTGACCAATTTGTGGCCTTCCAGGTTTGCAGTTTGGCAGCTCTGGGTTAGGATAGGCAACTCTGGTCTTTGAGTGCTACTTGGTGGCCAGATTTCAAGATATCAACACTGAATATTTATGAAATGCATTTACATGCACAATCTCTATTGTATAAAAATACATCTCCTGCAATTTCAGTGTGGATATCCTGAAAACCTGATCAAGCTTGTGGCACTTCAGGATTAAAAATGCCTGTTTATTTGATTTGATTTATATTCCATTTTCAGCACTTCAAAGCAGATTACATTCAGATTCAGTAGGTATTTTTCTAGCTCCAGAGGGTTTACAATCTACCTAGGTCATTTATCAAATTGTGTTAGGGCCTTATCACCAGGGTTAGGGCCTTAACACCTGCGATAATGCATTGTGAGATAGGTATGCAAAATTTAAAACTGTAGTCAAAGGGGAGGAGTTTGGGTAGAGTTTATGAAATGAGGGGTGTTAATATTGCGTGCGATAGCGTAACACACGCTATTGCACGATTTAATGCCAAACGTAACTACACCATTTTTCATTGGCATTATGCCCAAAATGGGATTTCCGATAAAAATCGCAATTCCGGTTTCAGGCAGGAGAGGGGAAATGAGGAGGGGAGATGAGAGAGAGAGCCTTTGGGGAGGCACACATATTAGTCAACTTTTTATACAACTGATTTGATGAAACTTTTACACAAAGATGAGAGTACAATGTACAAATCTCATCTTTGTTTATCTGTCATCACTCCAAATCGCATACAATTTTCACTTATATCGACTATGCTGTTTGTACCTATGACTGTGCATGTAAAACTGCCCCCCCCCCCAACCTAGGCCACCAACAAAACCTCACCCCAAGTTGCTAGTTGCCCCTCTTACAATGGTATAGTTTACTTATATAGGAGCCTTATAGCCTCTCTCCCTCTCGCTCCTAGCAACAGCAGCAGCCCAAAAAATGGTATGAGCCTGTCTGGGCACTTAAAATACCTGTGGGATGCCCCCCTCCCCTTGTTTTTTATTTTTTTAAATCACAGGTGCTATTTTTCAGAGACCTAGATTCATCAGTTTGCTAACTTTGTATCTGAGACAATGGAGGGTAAAGTGACTTGCCCAAGGTCACAAAGAGTGGCAGTGGGATCTGAACGCTGGTTTTCCTCTTTCATCGTCTGCTGCTCTAACCACTCAGCTACTCCTCCACTCCTAGGCCTCTCTCAAAGATTAGATTGAGAGCCCACTGTTTTAGGCCTGCCCGCTGGCTCCATGTTAACAAGGCAGGCTGAGTCAGTCCTGGTATTTACCCCATTGTAGCTGCGCTCTTGTAATCCTGATTGCCTTAGAAAAATCTGAATTAGAAATCCATAAAATAACTGAGTGAAGCCAGAGGGCATGCAGCCAGTTGATAAATGCTACAGTCCTTACGGTGACTTTCCATCACCATACGAGAGTTGTATTTTTAAAAAGACAAAGGCTTTGATGGTGTTTATGCTACTCCAGGGTTAGAGAAGGTTACCACAGAGATTCCAGGAGGAGTCTGATTATAGTACGATGGGCTGGTCACAAGGCTTATAAATAAATCCATATATTCAATAGCAGGCCTCATGCAGAGGAATAACTCCACTCCAGTCAGTGCTGCTTTTCGGCCGGGTCGCTCACCTGGAACGTGTTTGAACTACGGAAAATTGCTTCCTCCCCTCGCCCCTGCAGCCAAAGTGGTAGAATCAGGCCGCTGGACCCCTGACCCCAGCAATGGCTTTTTCATCACGATGACCAATGAGAAAGTGGTTTAGAAAACGAAATAGCTCCAATAACAGGGAACACTGTAAAGGTTGGTTTGGCATGGGTCATCTACCTGGACAGTGAGTTTTGCAGATGTTAATTATCAAGTTACCCCTGAGGAAGAAATAGATTTTGAAACGGGCCAGGTTCCTGCTCATGTCACATGGTAGATTCTACTCTGCTAAGCGCAGTAATTTTATTTGCATTAAAAAAAAAAAACAATAAAAATTTTTTGATTGGATTTTGTGATAAAGAGGAAGTGATGATTCATTTCAGGCACCTTTACTTCACAGGTTTATACCAAGGCCGAGTCTGAACTGTTCCGCTTATCATTTCATTTATTTTTAAATTAAGGTTGAAGCAGGCAGTTGTTTAGTACAGCACAGTGTTTATTATTGTGTGGATGATTTCTGTTTCTCTTTGATTGGGAGAGGATTTTTATCAGTATTCTCACTTTTGATGGTTTTTGCATGAGGTGGGTTACTCATCTTTTCCCTGCACAGCTGAATTGCGCACACACTACTTCAGTTACAGGGCTCTTTGTGGGAGGCGGTGTTATCATAGGCACATGGTAAGGTTTTGTCTTTGTGTGCAGGATCCATGCGTGACCTGCACCGTTTCCAAACTAGTTTGGAGTCACCACCTCTGGGCTTTCCTTTGTGAATATTTAAAGCATTTCCTAGCAGCTCCTCCCTCAATCCTGAAACACGACTGACCAAAGTGTTGGCTTTGTTCACAGGAGACGCATTCCGAGGAGAGGACGATGGCGAGGACCTCAGGAGCCAGGACGGCAGCAAGTTCAGCACCATTGATAGGGACAATGATGGTTGCGACCCCTGCAGAGTGGGCGATATCCTTTTCTTGAGCTGCAGCGAGCATCGAACACACTCTGGCTGGTGGTTCAGCAGCTGTGGCATGGCAGATCTGAATGGGGACTGGCATTCCGAGGATCACTACAGGGGCTGGGCCTCTGGAGTGCACTGGGTAACCTGGAAATTCTTCGAATCACTGAAATCCAGTGTCCTCAAAATAAAAACAGCTTAATCCTCCAGACAATAAAGTTCCCACTGGGAAGGGATGGAAAGGAAGGTAATGGCCACAGGTAGCACCAATTGTTATATCAATAGATGTTAGGAAACCTGAAACTGCATTGTATGGCCTTCTCCAGTGAGATACACACAGAAAAACCACACAATAAAAATACTGCAGACTCTAATCATGTGGATTTTTATTCTCTTATTCTCCCATAATCTGTTAGTGGTCTCCCCCAGGTCATGCTGATGACTCTTTGCAGCCCCAGGACTGGAGGGGCACCATCGGCACCACAGGTTGGAGGACATAAGTCACCACCATGGCAGTAGCCACCTTTCCGCCATCCCTGGACCTCTGTGCACTGGTTTCACACAATCATAGGCATGCAGTAGAAGGCACTGCCCTCCAGACTCTTTAATGTGTTCCTGCCCTGTGTGTGCAGAATAAAGTTATTCTGCTGATTGGGCTGCAGTTTTGCCAAGTCCTTTCAGGAGTATACGAGTGCAGTTCAGGCTGTTCCGCATAAGAACATAAGAAATTGCTATACTGGGTCAGACCAAGGGTCCATCAAGCCCAGCATCCTGTTTCCAACAGTGGCCAATCCAAGTCACAAGTACCTGGCAACTACCCAAAAACTAAGTATATTGCACCCTACTGATACCAGTAATAGCACTGGACCTCTCCTCCAAGAACTTATCTAAACCATTTTTAAACCTAACTACACTAACCACATCCCCTGGCAACAAATTCCAGAGTTTAATTTTGCATTGAGTGAAAAAGAACTTTCGCCGATTGGTTTTAAATGTGCTACATGCTAACTTCATGGAGTGCCCCCTAGTCCTTCTATTATCCGAAAGAGTAAATACCAATTCCCATTTACTAGGGATGTGAATCGTTTTTTGACGATTTAAAATATCGTTCGATATATTTTAAATCGTCAAAAATCGTTAGGGCCACAATACAATACCAATTCCCCCGATTTATCGTCAAAAAATCGTAAATCGGGGGAAGGGGGAGGGCAGGAAAACCGGCACACTAAAACCCCCTAAAACCCACCCCCGACCCTTTAAATTAAATCCCCCACCCTCCCGAACCCCCCCAAATGCATTAAATTACCTGGGAGTCCTCCGTAGCGGCGGTCCGTAGCTAAATCGGGGGAAGGGGGAGAGCACGAAAACCGGCACATTAGATCATGAGGTCTTCAGCCGGCGCCATTTTTCAAAATGGCCGCCGCAAAATGGCGGCGGCCATAGACGAAAACGATTTGACACAAGAGGTCGTTCCGGACCCCCACTGGACTTTTGGCAAGTCTTGTGGGGGGGTCAGGAGGCCCCCCCAAGCTGGCCAAAAGTTCCTGGGGGTCCAGCGGTGGTCAAGGAGCGATTTCCTGCCGCGAATCGTTTTCCGTACGGAAAATGGCGCCGGCAGGAGATCGACTGCAGGAGGTCGTTCAGCGAGGTCCGGAAATCTCGCGAGGGTTCCGGACCTCGCTGAACGACCTCCTGCAGTCGATCTCCTGCCGGCGCCATTTTCCGTACGGAAAACGATTCGCGGCAGGAAATCGCTCCTTGACCCCCGCTGGACCCCCAGGAACTTTTGGCCAGCTTGGGGGGGCCTCCTGACCCCCACAAGACTTGCCAAAAGTCCAGCGGGGGTCCGGAACGACCTCTTGCGTCGAATCATTTTCGTCTATGGCCGCCGCCATTTTGAAAAATGGCGCCAGCTGAAGACCTCACGATCTAGTGTGCCGGTTTTCGTGCTCTCCCCCTTCCCCCGATTTAGCCACGGACCGCCGCTATGGCGGACTCCCAGGTAATTTAATGCATTTGGGTGGGGGATTTAATTTAAAGGGTCGGGGGTGGGTTTTAGGGGGTTTTAGTGTGCCGCTGGACCACCAGGTAATTTAAGGCATTTGGGGGGGGGGATTTAATTTAAAGGGTCGGGGGTGGGTTTTAGGGGGTTTTAGTGTGCCGGCTCATGATTTTAACGATTATGACGATACTTTACACACACAAACGGCAACAATACGATTCCCTCCCCCTCCCAGCCGAAATCGATCGTTAAGACGATCGAGGACACGATTCACATCTCTACCATTTACCCCTTCTAGACGTCTCATGATTTTAAACACCTCTATCATATCCCCCCTCAGCCATCTCTTCTCCAAGCTGACTAGTCTTAACCTCTTTACTCTTTCCTCATAGGGGAGCAGATCCATCCCCTTTATCATTTTGGTCGCCCTTCTCTGTACCGTCTCCATCGCAACTATATGTTTCTTGAGATGGGCGACCAGAATTGTACACGGTATTCAAGGTGCGGTCTCACCATGGAGTAGAGATGTGATTTGGCCTTCGTTATTGGCCCGCCACACGAAATTTCGTTTTCCTGCAGTTCAGGCTGATTTTTTTTGGCTGCCCGGAAACCCTCCCCCCAAACCCACCCCAACCCTTCAAATTTAATTAATTACATCCCCATGCCATTTTTTTAAGATAGCGCCGGCCGTCCATTGCTCCTACCATGTGACAGGAGCCGACCTATGGCACCAGTAGCCCCTGTCACATGGTAAGGGCAAAGAGCTGTAGGTATGCACTGTCTTTCTGACACCTCTTAGTGCTGTATTCCTGTATACCAGTGTTAGATACAGAATGCAAAGGACTCTGCCTACATGCTGGAATGCAGCCAGCCAACATCCCAGACCCATTAGCTGATTGGTCTAATACATTCTCAAATGAAATGCACTGCACTAATCTAGAATCAACACTTGGCATATACTCTGATTGATCAGTGTGAAAGGTATAAAAGATTATCCACATTACTGGAACTTTGGGGTGGCTGGGTGATTGTACAGTTGTATGGACCTGTCGCCCCCCAGAACAAACTATTTCCTCGTGCTTTGTTCTGTTCCTTGTCCCTATCCCTTTGTCTCTGTCTTTCCCTAATAAAGTCTCAAGTTACCTATTGCAGCTGTACTTTCTTTAGAATAAACAGAGCCACTAGTGCCATTTTGATTAGTGGCAGCCGACGGCCTGAGAGGAGGAGATCGCTCCCGGGACCCCCGCTGGACCACCAGGGACTTTTGGCAAGTCTTGGGGGGGGGGGGGGGGGTCAGGATGGTAGGGGGTTGCAATTAATTAAATTTGAAAGGTTAGGGTGGGTTTGCAGGGGGGGGGGTTAATGTGCCCTTTCTCCCCCCCCCCCAAAAAAAAACCAATAGGAAAAACCACATGAAATTTTGTGGGTTTTCCTTTCCTTTTGTCAGCCCCCCCAAAATGCAACAAAATAGGAAATATCATATTTATTTCCTATTTCGTTGCAAATGAATGCACATCCCTACCATGGAGCGATACAGAGGCATTAATGGCATCCTCCGTTTTATTTACCATTCCCTTCCTAATAATTCCTAACATTCTGTTTGCTTTTTTGACTGCCATAAAACACTGAGCCACTGATTTCAAAGTATTATCCAGAAAGAAGAAGCACTACGGGAGAAATTACTTACCTGATAATTTCATTTGCCTTAGTGTAGAGAGATGGATTCAGGACCACTGGCTTATGCTCCCCTGCCAGCAGATGGAGATGGTGTCAGATTTCAAAGCTGATGTCACCCTAGATACACCCCTGCGGTGAGCTCAGCCCTTCAGTATTCTCTTCGAAAGCCACTGTGATCATACTATTGAAAAAACTTGATTTAAAATATGATTAAAAACAGATAACCATAACAATCATTGAACCCCAATAAGAAAATAGATGCCCTAATCTAGGGCTTGGACAATGGTTTACCTGTAATCTCTTGGAAAAGAAACCCCCTCCACGGGCGAATTCTTGGCACCGGTCTTGGGCAGCCGTGAGTGGGATGCTGAGTCCATCTGTCTACACTAAGGAAAACAAAATTATCAGGTAAGTAAATTCTTCATTTCCTAGCATGTAGCCAGATGGACTCAAGACCATTGGGATGTACAAAAGCTACTCCTGATCAGGGTGGGAGGCTGCCTGCGGACCGGTTAACACTGCCCTTGCAAAGGCTGAATCCTCTCGGGCCTGTACATCCAGGCAATAGCACCTGGTGAAGGTGTGCAAGGAAGACCACTTTGCCACTCAGTCTAGCTTCCACCCTTGAGACCACCTGAGCCTTAGTAGAATGAGCTTGAACCTGAGAAGGTAATGGCTTTCCTGCCTCCACATAGGCTCCCGAGACCACCCCCTTAATCCAGCAAGCTATGGTAGCCCACGAAGCTGGTTTTCCCGCACCAAAAGTCTGATTCAAGTGACGGAGGAGGCAGTATTCTTCCACATCCTTGTGCTTATCTAAGGTTGGCAATGAAATGGAGTGATTCAAATGAAACTCCAAGACTACCTTGGGCAAGAAGGATGGAACAGGCCGAAGCTTTAATGCTCCTGGAATCATCTGTCCCACCACGACAATGCCTGTAGTTCAGAGATGCGACATGCCTAGCACATAGGCACCAGGAACACTGTTTTCAAGATTAATAAAGGCAAGGAAAGACTGTGCAGTGGCCAAAAAGAAGCCCTGCCAAAAATTGTAATACTAGAATAAGATTCCACATGTGCGCATGTTATAAATTGGGGGTCGGCGCGAGCAAGAGGGTGCACAATTGTGCACCCTGTGTGTGCCAATGCCTGCAGCCTTCACCCATTCGCTCCCAGGCCGCTCAGATTTCGGAATGGCCTGAGGGAACTTCTGAACCTCCTACTCTATCCTTCCCACCCCCTAGCCCTATTCTAACCCCCACCCTGACCTTTAGGCAGGCACAAGTTGTGCCTGCTGGCAGCCTGCCACCTCACAATCCTCCAACACAGCGGCAAATGGCCCTGCCCCCCTTTGCCCCTTTTTTGAAGGCCCGGCACTTAAACGCATCCTGGCCCTTAGTGTTACACATATTGTGGTTACCAAGCCCCGTTTGTAATGATCGGTCCCAATGTGTAAAATTCTTTTTAAAGATTTTCAGGTCGATCCAGTAAAGTGTGCTCCGTCGGAGCGCACTGTCAGCCTGCTCTGGACGCGTGTTTTCCCTTATCCCTTATTCAGTAAGGGGAGGAAAACATGCGGCCCACCCGCGGCACCTAATAGCGCCCTCAACATGCAAATGCATGTTGATGGCCCTATTAGGTATTCCCGAGCGATCCAGTAAGTAAAATGTGCAGCCAAGCCGCACATTTTACTCTAAGAAATTAGCGCCGCCCAAAGGTCGGCGCTAATTTCTTCCGGCGCCAGGGAAGTGCACAGAAAAGCAGTAAAAACTGCTTTTCTGTGCACCCTCCGACTTAATATCATAGCGATATTAAGTCGGAGGTCCCCAAAAGTAAAAAAAAGTAAAAAAAATAAAAAATAAAAAATTTTGAATTCAGCCCGCAGCTGTCGGGCCGAAAACCGGACGCTCAATTTTGCCGGCGTCCGGTTTCCGAGCCCGTGGCTGTCAGCGGGCTCGAGAACCGACGCCGGCAAAATTGAGCGTCGGCTGTCAAACCCGCTGACAGCCGCCGCTCCAGGCCAAAAGGAGGCGCTAGGGACGCGCTAGTGTCCCTAGCGCCTCCTTTTCCTCGTTTGCACCGCGTCGCCTAATTTAAATACTGGATCGCTCGCACCGGCAAGGGGCCGGTGCGCACGCCGGGAGAGCGGGCGTTAGTCCGCTCTCCCACGGACTTTACTGGATCGGGCTGTTTGTTTGCAAATAAAAAATGCTGAATGTTGGATACTGCAGTTAACTCTCTGTTTGAAATTAAACACAAACGCTGAATACCTGGACACATCAAAAATATTTTTCTAAAAAAAAAAAAAACAAACCCAACAAAAAACAGAAAACATTGCCACCGAAATAAATCACAACTTGAAGCACCTATATGAGGTGGAAATGATAGCCCCAACACGAGCTGTGAAGCCGATGCAATAAAGGGCTCCCAGCTTAGTGCACAGGTTGAGCGGTTAAGTACGTGTTTTGGATGCACATCCATATCCCCTGATGCAATAAGGGGATCAGCATCTCCAAAACATGTGCCCAAACAAAGGCATGGCTATTAGCGCTCATCACATGTACATTTCTTGTAGATGAGGCTATTAGCTATTACTCCGCAATGCAAAAAATTGCCGTGCAAATTCTACCCTGCCCCGGAGCTGGTGTAATGACTTGCTGCAGGTCAAGGAGTCTCCTAAAAAAAACAAAAAAAGAACTCCTTTTCCGTGATTCCTCTTACCTAAGATCGTGGCGCTACAAGTAGGAGGAACCACAGAAAGCAGCATCCTGAAAGAAAAAAAAAAAAGGAAGAAAAAAGGCTCGAGGGGAAAAAAATGTCTAGGCACACAATACACACGCTCCAGGCAATGTATATTGTGCGGGTAAATTTGCTGCCAGAGGATAAAATGAACGCTCATAAATTGAGCATCCCTTTTGGTAACCCACACACAGCCACCTTGCCTGATGTCAAGGATGCACTAGGAATGCACAATTTCTCTCTTGCGTGTCCGTGTTAGAGCAGCAAGCTCATTTTCATATTGCATCAAGCGCCGGGAGAGGTGGATGTGCATGCGTTAAAAAAAACGGGCACCCACTTTGGACGCACATTTTTTATGCGTGTTTTATTGCATCGGCCTGTGTTTCAGAAAAAAAACCAACTTCCTGCTTCAGGGAAATCTTTTGCAACGTAGTCATCCAGTATGAGGTCTTCGGAATCTGGGAAGATCCAGCTGATAAACGGTGCGCTGAGGCCAGTTTAACAGGGAAGCCAGAGACAGGTTTAGGAGTTTGCCATGCCTAGGCACTGTTGTCACCGTTGCGCCCTCTGTTCCTCCCCCCACCCCCAGGTAAAATCAGACTACAGGGACCAGGAGGTGTAAGGCACAGTGCCACAGTTTGTTGCAGTAGATTCTGTGGCAAAACCTTGAAACATCTGAAGCACATTAGCAAACATTTCCATCTTTTATATTATACAAATTCAGTAATTTTCAAACCTTGCTTGTATGTGTATAATTTTTTTTTTATTGGGGAAGGAAAAAGGATCTTAAGTATCAGTACAGGTATGAGATCTCAGCGATGAGCGAAAAAGGAGAGGGTGAGAGAACCAGGTATAGAGCAAGGAAAGGGGGAAAATTAGGAATGGGGAGAGAAGGTGAAATGACTGGGGATAGGAGGAAGGAGTATGAGAATGAAAGAGGACTGAAGATGGGGGGAGGAGAGGTAGAAAGGGATGGAGAGGATGGGAGATGGAGAAAGTAGAGGAAAGGGGAAAATTAGTAATTTGAGATAGAAAGATAAGAGGGATGGAAGTTCTGGGATAGAGAAAGGGGAAAAAGGAATAGGACATGTTGGGTTCCAGGTTCTGGGGGATGGAATCTGAGATAAAGGGAGCGAGAACCTGAATTACAGTGGGTAGGAATCACTACTGTGCTCTGGTCCTGCTCCACCTTAAAAACACACACACACACACATACACAAACAAACACACACCCTCTGTGCGCCAGGCGCACCGCTTCCCATTTTGTACCCTGCATACTGCCTGGGAAAGGAGGGGCTGGATCAGAAAGCAGAGGGCTATTCTCTGCTGAGTGAGATTCAGCACAGCTGTTAGGCAATAAATCTTCCGCCAGCCTGCTGTCTCCCCCTCCCCCCGATTTTTGCCACTCTAGGCACAGGCCTAGTGTGCCTATTGACAAATCCAGGCCTGAGGGAAGTGGGTGCCACCTCGTCAGCTTTGCCACCCAACTGCAATCACCTTTTCAGGAAAAATTTTAACGAGTCTTTATTTTTCTATATTTCTTGTCAGAGGAGGTCAGATTAAGACAAACACTTTGTTTCTAACCTTCTCCCATCAGAAGAGACTGATGCACAGAATTAAAGTTATATATTTAATATTTTATTTGTATATTCTCAAGCTCTTAATCTGTTCCCATGCACTACACACCCTCATTATACTACCCCTTGGTTATGAGCAGAACCAGCTCTAGGCTAACTGGCACCCCTCCCTTCCATGATGATAGCATATCCTTCTTCAGCAGTGGATCTGGCACAGTCTACCCCTCTGCCCAGCACTCCCCTTTCTCTTCCCCTCTTTTTCTTGCCTCCCCTTGCCTTATAGAATAGCCTACTGACAACTGAAGTAAGTCTGAAAAAAACAGCATGAGCTGCTGTTTAGTTCACAGATAGTTGTGGTGGGTCATGAGGCCAGGGTGATGGTGTTACATTTTTTTGAGGAGCTCCATTTCAGCAGTTTCACGCTGGAATTCTCCTTTGAAATTTCTCTGTAGGAGTATTTCTACCTTAAGGGGTTGGGCCTGCCAGTATGCAGGGATGGGCTATTCCTCTGACTGTTTAAAAAATAAAAAGCTATGGAAGAGATTCTTGAGTACAGGTCCGATAAAGCAAATGTTGCTTACCTGATGTAACAGGTGTTCTCACAGGACAGCAGGATGTTAGTCCTCACAAATGGGTGACATCGAGGATGGAGTCCTGTACGGAAAACTTTTCTGTCAAAGTTTCAACAAGCTTTGACTGACACTGGCACACTGGGTGCACTGAGCATGCCCAGCCTGCAATTATCCCTGTGAGCCACAGGTGTCTCCCTCAGTCTCGTCTTATAGCTAAAAAGCGCAAGCGAAACTAAAATAAAAGTATACAGACCCAACTCCGCGGGGTGGCAGGCGGGTTTCGTGAGGACTAACATCCTGCTGTCCTGTGAGAACACCTGTTACATCAGGTAAGCAACATTTGCTTTCTCACAGGACAAGCAGGATGGTAGTCCTCACAAATGGGTGAGTACCGAGCTGAGGATGCCCGGGAATGCACCAGATACACCGCAGATGCGCAAAGGCGTAACGACTGAGGTGGAAATGGGAACGGAGGGCATCCGCAACACCATAATGGGTTCGTGGAAGGATGTTGGGTAGTGAATTGAAAAAAGTAAGAGTAGGCGGACTGGCCAAACATGGAGCATGCCGGCTAGTCAAATGTAAGCAATAATAGGCTGCGAAGGTATGGAGAGGACTCCAGGCTGCAACCTGATAAAAAAGTACAAGCAGCAGTAACCAAAGGGAAGCTGTTAAGGCTAAGGCGGACACAACAGTATGTGGATACCCACAGTGTTGTAGTGAAATGTCTGCTTGTTGGTAGGAAAGGAAATATAGACCACTTAATCAGAAGGATTAGGTCTGTGTGGCCACTGGAAGTAGCAGCTTGACCCTTGCATGAAGGAAAGAGTCAAGTGGAATTCACATGGAATGCAGTGCAATGTAGATAGAATGTAAGCGCAGCATTACTGTCCAGGAATGTGGAAAACCCACTCTCTCCCTAGGGCGAGAGAGAGAGGTTAGGAAAAATTAATAGAGTATTTCCTGAGGAAAGGAGATACAACATCTACCTGAAAAGGATAGAAAGTTGAATGCGTAGAACTACTCAGTGGCAGAGGAACGGAGTCAGGTGAGTATGGAAAGAGTGCATAACTCACGGACCCTGCTGGCAGGAATGACATTAAGAGGGAAAGAAGTTCCCTTGCCAAACTGTGGAAGAGAGGAATGGAAAGGCTCAAACGTAGAATGTATGAGACTTATAAGGAGAATATATATGTTCATTCCGTGATTAGAGAAATAGAGGCGGCTTGATCAGTGGATAATCCATGGTAAGCCGACTCAGAGAGGATTACCGAAAACGGGAACCCAACTCCCAAAACGATACACCTCCTAAGAGAAAGGTGTATCTATGTGGAGGATGTCTGGAGAACAGAATCCGAGGGAGTAAGAAAAAATGGTGGAAAAGTAAAAGGGGTAATACCTCTTTTTTTTTTTTTTTTTTTAGCGTCAGGAGGTAAAGCCTGCCATATTAAACGGCAAGATTTATGTTTAGAAGGTTATGTGACGCTACCAGAACCTAAGAACATCAGTAAGTCTATGATTTGGGACTGACTGGTGAGGGAATAAAAGGTTACTGATATGATGGATTGAGAAGTATGGGAAGCATACTGATCTCAGTCAGGGAGTGGGGAAAAGAATACTGAACCCCATCCCAGTTCAACATTAGAAGAATGCTGGCTACGAGAGGCAGCAGAAGAGATATATTGAAGAGGCCTTTGATGGAAGAAAAGGCATCTAAGGGAACGCATAGGAAACATGTGCAGGGAGCAGAACCTGTGCATCGTATGGAATGATGCAGACGCCGAGGAAAGTTTAGTTAAACTCAGCGTTAAAAGATTTGCCCTGTACACATGTAATTGAGACCATTCGAGAGGATAGAACCTACGTGGAGAAGGTCTGATAGAGCGTTCATTAAATCTCTTAGATATGTGGCCCAAGGTCGCATGAAGTGAACAAGGGCCAAGGGTAGAGCTGCGCAGCTGTCTAGCAGAGCAGCTAAGAGGTAATGCGTGCTTATGAGTTGGAAAGCACATTGTCCCTATGCTGTCTGTCTGTATGCACAAAGAATTGTTGCAAAAGCAGTATTGGAAGGCATAAGGGCATAACTCATGGGTGCAATGTCCAGGAAGTTTATGAGAAACTATGCTGGAGTGCAATAGATGCATAATGGGTTGAAAGCTTTCAGGAGAAACTTTATAACCCTAAGGAATTGCGAGCATGAGTCGAAGGAGACTAGGTCCTAGTTCGAACTGGGATAAGAATCAGGGACGAAAGCAATGAAACCACTTAGGTCCATTGAGTATAGAATGTCACTGAATATAACCCATAGCAGTTTTGAATTATGAGAAAAATGCATAGTGGGAAGAAACCCCATAGCCCAACCATGAAAAGTTGAAAGGCTGAGGTTATGGAAAATATGCGCAGGGACATATAACAATGTATCAGAATGTCTGTGCGCATGCTGGACAAGAGGGTCTTAAGACTGTGGTGTCCAGAAGTGTTACAGAAGGGATTTATGGCAGTGACAGTAATCCCAGTTAGTAAATGTATAGTGAGTCCTGAAAAAAGTGAGAGCTCCTTGCATGTACTGAAAGTGGTTAGCAGTAGTCTATGCAAGGAAAGTGAATGATGTTACACTCCGCAGAGAAAACAGCATTCACCAACAGTGATGCAAGAGACAGTTCACTTACCGAAGCTGGTGCCAGCGGCAGAGCTTGGGGTTGTAATGTTGACTCACCATAAAGCACATAGAAACATTAAAATAATGTACTTACTGCAGTATGGAGTGATGGTAACCAAAGATACCATTGTACCTGTGACGTCTAAAGAAAGTTAGATTTTCTTAGGTCCAGGATGTGCGGGGAGTAACTATTTTCTGTTAAAAGAAAGAATAGTGCAATTAAAACTCCCCAACCCCCCTCCCTTCTCCCCTCTGCACTTCGTAGCGCCTGGGGGAGTGTACCGGGACTTTGGTACAAGGTGGGGTGGCCGCTCTGATATCTGACCAGATGGGAGACCAGGAGGTGTCCCAATGGAGGATATCATGTAGGCTCCTGCAGGTGTGTGAGCGGTAAGTGGTACCCGCATTTCTGTATGCTGTACAAGGAGACACTGAGACCTGTGGCCAGGCCTCAAGGTGGACTTGTACATGGGGCAATGGTTGCTGAATCTCATGTTTAGCAGATCAGCCAATGCAGCTGGACCTTGGTTGGGAGGGAACCAAGAGTCAGAGCATTGGTCGGCACAGGGACTTGTTACTGACAAGAGAAGAAGCCCTGCTGCAATCCCAAGAAGATAGAGGGGTTCTCCTGATATTGTGGCTAACATAGCTAACATAGCGATATGTGACACTAATACAGTTCTAAAAGGCACATGACCCAGAACTTTTCGAACCACGGTCCGAATGGGAGAACACAACTCTATAGGAATGCCGCCGAAGCGGGTACTTACCATCCGACGTGGATTGCCGCAAGACAAGCCGGTGAAGATTGTTGACTCCGACGGTCTCCGGAGTCCTCGAGGGTAAGGCCGGGGACGTAAACGTCCATCTCGCTCTGAAACCCGGTATGGTGGCACAGGTACAGAGGAGACAGGCCAGGCGTGAGTGGCGTTTAGACTGCTAAGTGTAACAGATGGCCATAGTCCCACACCACTTGACGGTGGGGGCACGCCAGGAACAGAGGAGCCCTAACGGAACTCATGTTCCCTTCCCTCGTCACAGCGGCTCGATGTGTCGTGACGCCAATGCAGAAGCCGTCGGACCTGGATCCGGAAGTTCTGGATCACCAAGGACTGCCAAAACTGTAGGAACAGTGCTGATGGCAGTGGTGATGTCGCTCTGCCCGAGCGTTGTCCAGCCTGGAGAAGGATGGCACCGATGTGCTGGATGGCGTCAGCGGCGGACGATCACGATGTCGGCGATGATGGGTGCCACGGTGCTCGGCCCGGTCTTTCCCCAGCGCCGAGATGGAAGCCCTCGTCGTCCTGGAAGGCGATCGATGACGAACTGTCAGCACGCCTGCTCTGCTCCTGACACAATGGAGTGTCTTAAGCTAATACGGGGCTTAAAAAAGAACCCAAAGCGTGGAGCAATGTGAGGAGGCGAGGGTATTATGTGGCGGTGCTATGTCGGTATTGACGATATTGAAGGCAACCTAAGGGGCTTCGAGGATATCATCAAAATGGGTATGAAAAATCGTCGATGACTGGCCAGGAGAATGATGACAGTGACGGGCACTGACAGCACTGGCATAGGTATCTTTGAAACGATGTGGAATCGAATAATCGAAAAACATTGCCGTTATTGAAAAAGATACCGGCATCGACTGAGTCGAAGTCGAATCAATAGGGCGTCAAGGACACCGAAGGAAAACGGAGGTGTCGAGGGCATCGATGCATGGAGGCGGGCATTTATGCCGTTTGTGGCATGGCCACGGGCATCAACTATAGGGCCACAGACGTTGACGGTATCGATTTGGACAGACTCAGATTTCCAAGTGTACATGGCATCGGTGCCCCAGACACGTGTGTCGGTGGCATCGATATGGCCACGTATGGAATCGATGGCATGGATCTCCCAGTCGATGAATTCCATCCCGGCATCAACGCCAGTCCTGGAATCGGCATGGGCATCGATGCCAGCCATAAGGCTGGCATTGGCATCAACGCCCATCCACGGAATCGAGCCGGCATGGATACCCACCGATGGGACCCACCTGGGCATCGAATTTCACCGATGGGAGCAGCCTGGCATCGACTGCCCTCGATGGATGCATTCTAACATAGATGCCCATGGATGAAACACCTGGGCATCGGTGTCCATCGATGCAAAAGGACCTGGCACTGATGCCACCGACGGACAAGCCATCCGGCACCGATGCCATCGACGGACAAATCATCCGGCACCGATGTCCATCGATGGACAAGCCATCCGGCACCGATGTCCATCGATGGGGACCATCCGGCACTGATGTCCACTGATGGGGACCATCCGGCATCGATGCCCACCGACGAAATCGATGTGGCACCGATGCCCACCGACGGAAAAGGGCCGGACATCGGTGGGGAGGATGGGGCATCGATGGCATCCCCAAAAAGGGGGTGGCATCGATGAAGTGACCCTGGGATCGTTAAAAAGTGTCTCGGGCAACGGTGGCGGCGACCCGAGTATGCATGGCAGTGACTAACAGCGTGTGCGTCAATGGCATGCATCCGGGTAGGGACGGCACCGAGGAAGCCCAAGGGAAAAAAACAGTGCGTAGGAGGAAAAAAGCCTGGTAGCACTGAAAAGCAAAAAACATGGATAAAGGCATCAGGGCACCGTGGGGGGAGGGGCGCTGATGACATATAAAAGCCCAGGGCGGTTTAGGAGGGTACCGGTGTAGTGATAGGTATCGACTGCTTGAGGGTACCAGGGAACGAAGGACTTGAAGCTACAGAGGTCCTAAAGTTAAGGAAAAAATCCCTACCCCACTAGCATAAGCAAGCAGAGTGTCACAGAGACACTCGCAAGCTGTTTAAAGTTAACTGAAAAATGGGGGAAGGGAAGGCTTCAGTCAGTTAACAGCCTTAAGATAGTGACAGGAACCGACCGAAAAAATAAGAATTAGTACTCACCGAGCGTCGTAAAAACGTACGCGGAGGGAGACCTGTGCAGGGAAAAGTGTTTTTTGAAGTGAAAAGTTAAGTGTTTCCATGAGGTAATTAGTTAAAAAAATCCTCACAGAGCTCCAACCGCTATGCTTACTGCAGAGCAGAAAAAAGAAGACTGAGGGAGACACCTGTGGCTCACAGGGATAATTGCAGGCTGGGCATGCTCAGTGCACCCAGTGTGCCAGTGTCAGTCAAAGCTTGTTGAAACTTTGACAGAAAAGTTTTCCGTACAGGGCTCCATCCTCGATGTCACCCATTTGTGAGGACTACCATCCTGCTTGTCCTGTGAGAAGAACTTGTACGCAGGCAGTCTTGGTGATTGCCACTTCTTAGGTTTGGATTGGAGCAAAACGGAAGGGATTTTTTCATAATTTTGGGACTTGGAAGCGACTGCCGAAAAATTTAATTTTTTCGATTAGAAATTTAAAGCTGATTGAAGAATTAAGATATCAAATTCAAGGACAAATTCACCACTCCTGATGGAGTAGTGGGTTTGAGTCCCACTTTAAATTAGAAATTTGAGTTCTTTAAATTAGAAATTTAAAGCTGATTGAAGAATTAAGATATCAAATTCAAGGACAAATTCAAGAAGTGGGACTCAAACCCACAACTCCATCAGGCGACCAGAAGGCAAAGCACAGAGAAGAAAGAATAATTAAGTTAGGTGCCTTAGACCATTCAGCCATCAAGGTAACTGATACCTAAAGCAGAAAGCCAGTCTTATATCTTATTTTTCATTTACTGTTGCCTCACAGTTTTCAGCTGTCTCAGGTCGGAGATGCCACGTAAGATTCTTGAGCGTATGCAACCCTACCTAATCATTAGTGGTGAGGAGCCTATCATCAACAGGCATTTTGCTTTGTTTCTGGCTAACAATCTGAATCCCTAAACATGCAACTGTGGCTGTCAAAGCGGGTTCGGTATTTCAAGAAATGTTTTAAATATTGCGCAAGAAATAAAATAGCAACCCTATTAACCATATATGCAAATAATGTACCTTTCAGAGATTAGAGCTCAAGGAATACTGCTCTGCATCTCTGGCTTGCTCTCTCACCATCAGGTTGAGCGATGATGTAAGCAAACGGGACTTTTAACAAAGCCTCAATCTTTACAGCACCGGATGCTAAAAGTGGGCGTGTTGATATCATTGCCATCTCTTATGCTCTGTGTGGTAGGGTCTCTCTCCTTATACAAGTAGCACATTGTCTACAATGTTTTTCAACATCTTGTGCTTGTTTAGGCCAGTGGAACCTGTTCCTCTCTGGGCCCATCTGCCCCATGTCATTATGGAGAGACTGTAGCACAGATCTGTGGAATGTTTGTGGCAAATACAGTTCATGGTGTTGACCGGAATTGGAATCTTTCCTCTCTCTGTATAATACCTAATACGGGACAAATAGAGATCCCTGAGCCTGTTGTGCTTGTTGTATGTTCTGAGAAGTGAATCTTGGCATGTTAGTGGAAATCAGAGACACATCACAGTAGGTAAGGGTGAGGAAGGGGGTTTCTCCACACATCACTTTCATTCTGTACATTGTTATGCCCTAGTACTACACCAACCTCTGGTGCTTAATCTCTGCCATTGTGGTCCAGTTGTCTCTAAGCAAAAAAGTATTGCCCTAGTTTGGGTTTCCATTTCCACTAGTTTCATGGATGTTTTAGCCTTCTAGAACCCATACAGCAGGTTCTTTTCAGACTTTTGGGCAGTTAGATGCAGTTCCACACCCTACTAGAATCACCTTCTTTCAGTCTAGAACTTGTTTCATCTCTTTTCTGACCCAGTACGGGTCACCTGTCAACCAAAATGACAGAGAAAAACAAAAAGGCACAAAGAGACCAAAAACACATGTTCAGAGCTCTCTAGCCCCTCTCTTTAGGGAGGCATTGGGAATTTCTCCCCCAATGGGTCTGAATACCCCTAAAAGTCAGGATGAAAAAGCAAATGTTGCTTACCTGTAACAGGTGTTCTCACAGGACAGCAGGATGTTAGTCCTCACATATGGGTGACATCATCAGGATGGAGCCCAATCATGGAAAACTTCTGTCAAAGTTTCCAGAACTTTGACTGGCCCCTAGTGGGCATGCCCAGCATGGCACTAACCCTGCAGCCAGCAGGGGTCCCCCTTCAGTCTTATTTGAAAGCTACAGGCAGTGCCGAAAAATAAAATAACAAAACGTTACGAACCCAACACCGCGGGGCGGCGGGCGGGTTTCGTGAGGCTAACATCCTGCTGTCCTGTGAGAACACCTGTTACAGGTAAGCAACATTTGCTTTCTCACAGGACAAGCAGGATGGTAGTCCTCACATATGGGTGAGTACCGAGCTGAGGATGTCCAGAAAGCACCAAATGTACCCAATGACGTGCAACAGGCACAGCAACAGGGGTGGAATTTGGTAGAGAGCATCCTGAGCCCCACCGTGCAGGCGGAAGGGTATAGGTACATCACGTTGGAAATAAATTACGCAGGACAGACTGGCCGAAGATGGAATCTCGTCTTCCGGCTTTGTCCAAGCAATAGTGGGCTGCGAAAGTGTGGAGAGAACTCCAGGTGGCAGCCCTGCAAATGTCAGGAAGCGGCACCGATCGTAGGTGTTCTACTGAAGTCGCCATGGCCCTCACAGAGTGTGCTTTGACACGGTCTTGAAAAGGAATGCCTGCTTGCTGATAGCAAAAAGATATGCAGTCCGCCAACCAGGAGGAGAGAGTCTGCTTACTCACAGGCTGCCCTAATTTGTTAGGATGGAAAGAGACGAATAACTGAGTGCTCTTTCTGTGGGCAACTGTACGGTCTAGGTAGAACGCTAGAGCCCGTTTACAGTCAAGAGTATGCAGAGCATGTTCCCCTGGATTGGAATGGGGCCTGGGAAAGAAGGTAGGTAGTATGATGGATTGATTAATGTGAAACTCCGAAACTACCTTGGGTAAAAACGTAGGGTGAGTGCGGAGTACCGCCCGGTCCTGCAGAAGTTTAGTGAAAGGCGGATAGGTAACTAGGGCCTGTAACTCACTAACCCTGTGAGCTGAAGTGATAGCCAAAAGGAAAATCACTTTCCATGTGAGATATTTTAGGTCACAAGAGTGAAGAGGCTCGAATGGTGGTTTCATGAGCCGACCGAGAACCAGATTAAGGTTCCAAGAAGGGGCCAGAGGACGTAAAGGTGGCTTGATATGGAGCAAGCCCTTTAAAAAGCGTGTTACAAGGGGTTGTACTGATATAGGAACATCCCCGACACCTTTATGGAAGGCGGCTACCACACTGACATGCATTCTGATTGAAGAGGTCTTTAAACCTGACTCAGACAAATGCCAGAGATAGTCCAAAAACCTTGGGATTGGACAGGAAAAGGGATCAAGGGAGTGCGAGGTGCACCATGATGTGTACCTTTTCCATTTATAGGAATAAGATTTTCTTGTGGAAGGCTTCCGTGAAGCAATCAGGACACGAGAAACCGAATCTGAAAGGTTAAGTGGTTGAAGGATTAACCTTTCAACAGCCATGCCGTCAGAGACCAGGCCTGAAGATTGGGATGGCGTAGGCATCCGTCGTTTTGAGTGATCAGATGCGGGTCCGTTCCCAAGGGAATGCGCCTGCAGATGGAGAGATCCTGAAGTATTGGAAACCACACTTGGCGTGGCCAGTGAGGTGCTATCAGGATCATGGTTCCCTTGTCCTGATGTAACTTCACGAGAGTCCTCGAAAGAAGAGGAAGTGGGGGGAATGCATAGAGCAGACCGGTTGCCCACGAGAGGGAGAATGCATCTCTGGGTGGAGAGCGCTCGCTCCGAATGAGGGAGCAGACGACTTTGTGGTTCTGAGGGGACGCAAAGAGGTCTATCTGGGGATAACCCCATTGTTGGAAGATCGAGTCCGCTACCGAGGGGTTGAGAGACCACTCGTGCGGTTGGAAGACACGACTCAGTTTGTCTGCCAAAACATTGTCCACTCCCGGCAAGTAGGTGGCCCGGAGGTACATCGAGTGGGAGAGTGCTTCCGACCAAATCTGAGCAGCTTCCTGACACAGAAGGAAGGAGCCTGTGCCTCCCTGCTTGTTGATGTACCACATGGCCACCTGGTTGTCCGTCTGAATCAGTATGACATGATTTGACAGGCTTTCCTGAAAAGCCCTGAGAGCATATCGCATTGCTCGAAGTTCTAGGAAGTTTATTTGATGTTTGGCTTCCCCTGGAGACCAAGACCCTTGTGTCTGTAGATTGTCCATGTGGGCTCCCTACCCAAGGTTGGAAGCGTCAGTGGTGAGAATGAGTTGAGGATCTGGCACTTGAAAGGGCAGTCCCTGGAGGAGATTGTTGTGATTTTCCCACCAGGCGAGAGACAGACGGAGTGAGTCGGTGATGTGGACAATGGTCGACAGAGGCTGTACAGCTTGAATCCATTGTGACCTCAGAGTCCAATGCATGAGCCTCATGGCTAGGCGGGCCATTGGTGTGACATGGACTGAGGACGCTGTGTGTTCTAAAAGGACGAGGAATTGGCGAGCTGTTGCTGTATGCTGAGACTGCAACTAGTGAGCGAGAGACATGAGAGTTAGCACTCGTTGTTGAGGTAGAAAGGCTTTCGTCTGCAAGGTGTCCAAGATTGCCCCAATGAACAACAAGGTTTGAGATGGGACTAAATAGGATTTTTTGTAATTGATGAGAAATCCTAGAGAAATTAGAGTGTGTAGGGTCAAATTGAGGGATGACCGAGCAGCTTGCTGGGTTGGAGCCCTGATTAACCAGTCGTCCAGATAGGGGTAGACGTGAACACCTTCTTTCCTGACAAAAGCTGCGACAACCACGAGACATTTGGTAAAGACTCGTGGTGCCGATGCTAGGCCAAACGGAAGCACGCAGTATTGATAGTGCTTTGGGCCTACTAAAAACCTGAGACACTTCCAATGAGCTGGAGTTATCGCAATGTGTGTGTATGCGTCCTGAAAGTCCAGAGAGCAGAGCCAGTCTCCTCTTTGCAGAAGAGGTAGAAGCGAGCCCAAGGTTACCATCTTGAACTTTTCTCGCTGTAGGTACTTGTTGAGAGCACGTAGGTCCAGAATTGGACGAACTCCCCCAGATTTTTTGGGGATCAAAAAGTACCGGGAATAGAACCCTAGGCCTTGCTGTGAGAGAGGGACGGGTTCTATTGCTCTTAACTGGAGAAGGGAAACCTCCTGCTCCAGAAGGACAGAATGGTCGGATACTCTCCATGCTTGCAGCGGTGGTGAGTCCGGTGGAAGAGCAAGAAAGTTTAGGTGGTAACCCTGAGCAATGATTGCTAGCACCCATTGGTCGGTTGTGATTGATTGCCACATGCCGTGAAAGTGGCACAATCGACCTCCCACTGGTATGCTTGGCAGAGGAATCAGGCTGCTGCTCTCCAAGTGAAAGTCAAAAACCTGAAGCAGGCCCCGGTTGGGTAGCTACTTGCGGCTTTTGCTTTCGGGCCTGGCAAGGCTGAGGTTTTTGGGAAGGCCTTGTAGTTCGGGAACTTGCTGGTGGAGGATAGTACTTCCTTGGATGGAAGAATGAATTCTTAGAGTCCTTCCTAAAGGGCTGTCTTGAGGGGAAGTCGGAAGGTATCGATTAGAGCTGTTTAAGGGTCTCACGATGGTCCTTTAATTCAGCCACTATTTGCTGGATCTGTTCACCAAACAGACTGTCTCCTACACATGGTAGGTCAGATAGCCTGTCTTGTACTTCTGGCTGAAAGTCAGAAGATTTGAGCCAGGCCCATCGTCTTGCCGAAATGACAGCTGCAGACACTCTAGTAGAGGTGTCGAAGATATCGTAAGCTGTTCTTATCTCATGCTTTCCTGCCTCAAACCCTTTGTTGACAAGAATTTGAAGCTGTTGTTGGAATTGGTCAGGCAGGGTTTCAGAGAAGTCCTGTATCTGCTTGAAAATGACCCTATTGTATTGGGTCATATACAGCTGGTAAGCAGCAATTCTGGAGATGAGCATGGCACCTTGGAACACTTGACCAATATTATCTAGGAACTTGTGTTCCTTAACAGGAGGGGTAGATGAGTGAGGCTTCGTCCTTTTTGCTTTCTTTTGAGCCGATTCCACAACTGAGTGGTGGCTGAGCTGAGATTTTTGAAAGCCGAGGGCTGACTGTACTAAAATAGGTAGTGTCAGCTTTTATATGGACTGGGGCAATGGATCCTGGGTTTTCCCAGTTCTTTTTGAGGAGGTCAAGAAGAACTTGATTACCGGGAATAGAAGTAATCACTTTAGGGGCATCTAGGAATTGGAGGAGCTCCATCATCTGGTGCCTATCATCCTGCTCTGTCTGAAGCTGAAAAGGGACCAACTCTGACATTTCCTTCACAAAATTAATGAACGAAAGGTCCTCTGGAGGAGAACGCTTTCTGCTTTCAGTAGGAGAGGGAGGTGAAGGTAAGTCATCGGTATCTGTGGAAGTATCATCACCCCAGGTGTCATAAGGATCAGCAGACTGACCTGTATGATGAGAAGGGGGTTGGATACCCGAAGGCCCCAGCTGAGGCTCCGAGAAAATCGAAGGAATCATCGGGGGCACCATGGGCGGCCTGGAAGCCATCGGTGCCAGTATCGAAGGCATCGATGGCGCCGATGTGCGTATCACCCCTGATGAATGAATCGGTGGCGAGGGACGAATTGGCATCGATGGCTGAGGCAGTACTCCTGAAGGAGGAATGCGGAATGGTATTTCTCCTCCTGATAAACCTGTCAACGGGGAGCGCACCGGAGCCATCGGAGACCCGGGAATCAAAGGTGGAAGGGCGGTCATGAGCGCCTCCATCCGGGATAGCAGCGGTGCCAGTGCTGCTGTCATCGGGTCGGCGACCGGTTCCATTCTCGATGCCAGTGTCGGTGCCAGAGGAACCTGGAGCAGTTGCATCACCTTGTCGATGGCCTCCTGGACCAGCCGATCCAGTTCTTCCCGGAAACCTGGAGCAAGCAGCCCTGGCTCCGTGACGGACGAGGGAGGCGGAGGCACAGTCAGAAGGACCACCTTTACAGGCGGAATCGAGACTCCCAAACCCCGATCGGGTGAGGGTGGCCTCGCTGTCCCGGTCGCAGGAATAGTCGGTGCCATTTCTGGACGAGGCTTCTTCGATGGTGGCTCGGGCGGTGGCTCAGTCGATGATTTCGCTCCCTCGACGGTCCGAGACTTACGATGCCAATGTTTCTCCCTCGATCTTGAGGGGGAGTAACAGGAGTCGATGGCCGTGAAGAAGTCGATGGCGGACGGTCACCGGACGGTGGTCGATGCTGGTGCGACTTCAACGGTGCCGATGAAGTCGATGCGATGGACGGCGTCGGGTGTGAGCATGGAAGAGGAGTCCCATCTTCTCCAT
The DNA here is from genome assembly GCF_901001135.1 of Rhinatrema bivittatum. Lineage (NCBI taxonomy): Eukaryota > Metazoa > Chordata > Amphibia > Gymnophiona > Rhinatrematidae > Rhinatrema > Rhinatrema bivittatum. Next base: position 80,758,094 of record NC_042623.1, read on the forward strand.
TCTGGCTTTGCGACCTTTAGGTGTCATGAGGGCACATTTGGTGCAAGTCAGGACATCATGCTCACCATGTCTATCACAGACACCATGAGTGTCTGTGATAGACATGGTGCGAGTGCAGTCCAGGCACCGACGAAACTCCGACGCCATGGCCATAGAAAAAAATCGAGCCGCGGTACAGTCGACAGCCAGTAGGCCGCGAGGGCCAAACTCATCGGTAATCGATAAAAGACGGTCAAAAATTTACCAGAGTACTGCGGCCTGAGAAAAGTTAGAGGAGGGACCCCTGTGGGGCAATTTAAGTTTAAATAACTCCGTGAGGAAAAATCCTGTCAGGAATCTCTTCAGAGCTCCTAAACCGCGAGGCTACTGCTGCACGGAAAAAAGAAGACTGAAGGGGGACCCCTGCTGGCTGCAGGGTTAGTGCCATGCTGGGCATGCCCAGTAGGGGCCAGTCAAAGTTCTGGAAACTTTGACAGAAGTTTTCCGTGATTGGGCTCAATCCTGATGATGTCACCCATATGTGAGAACTACCATCCTGCTTGTCCTGTGAGAATCAGTCTGCCTCCCCGTACTGTCTTCCATCACACTTCTCTCACAGATACCTTCCCCAGTCATAGTTCTGAATTTAGACTTAAATCCTCTGAATTTTGTTAGTGATATTTCCTACAAAATTACCCAGAGGTCTAGGGAAGGATGATATGCAAATTGCCTACCTGAATGTCTGACTAATCCATTCAATGGTCAGTTAAGTATCCTCATAGCAGGATGTCTGGTATCCTTTTCAATCTCCTGAGCTTGCTACTCAGGTTACATTCCTATATTGTTCTGTTTTTTTCTCACCTGTAGCTCACTCAACCTCTCCCTCACTTAAATTTCTTTTTGTCCTCCACAAGACACCACTCTCTTGCATGTACCTCCTCTTTACATCAAAGTCTCAAGGCATTCCTTCTTTACTGTTAGATAATAGGCAATCACCTGTTTGTGTGCTACTGGGTTTCCAGGCCTATCCTAAGTGAACCTTATTGTGGGCTTCATAGTCTTCCCTGTCCTAGACTCTCAGAATGGCAGTGGAACCAATTCCTCAGTCTCTGTAATTTCTGATTTTCTTTGAGGGCAAATGGCACCTGTGGTACTTGTCACTCTCTCTTGTTCCAAGTTGTCCATTCCTCTCTCACTCAGTCCTATCATTATTCTGGAAAGCTTCTTGGATTTCACTCTCCTGGGTTCCCAGTCCCGTGAACTGTCTTACTAAGTTCCATCATGTGCCTGTTGGTTAGGGATACGGTCTTTCCACTGTGGCTCTCAGCTGAACCTCATACGCCTCACACCTAACTCTCCCTCTGAATCTTTGCTATATGTGCAGTTGTAAACATGAACCAAATAGCTCACATACTGGCTCCAGTTGCTTTTCTGAGCTGGCTTCAATGTACCCAACATGTTCAGAAATGTTCTGCTAAACCTCTCAGGCTGGGGGTCTCTCTGGGGATGATAGGGAGAGGTGTGAGACTTCCTAACCCCAGCCCCCTGCAACATCTCTTTAATGAGTCTGCGTTCAAAATCCCTCCCCTGATCAGAGTATATCCGGGCTGGGAGCCCGTAGTTCACAAAGGACATCTCAAATAATACTCTGGCAAGAGCCTCTGCTCTCTGGTCAAGAAGTCTATACAGTAATGTTTACCATCTCTGCTGCTCTGTGTGGTAGGGTCTTTTTTTTTTTTTTTTTTTTTTTAATACAAATAGCACATTGTCTACAATGTTTTTCAACATCTTGTGCTTGTTTAGGCCAATAGAACCCGTTCCTCTCTGGACCCATATGCTCCATGTCATCATGGAGAGACTGTAGCACAGCTCTGTGGAATTTTTGTGGCAAACACAGATTGTACCTTTCCTCTCTCTGTACAGTACCTGATACCGCACTAATAGAGATCTCAGAGCCTGTTGTGCTTTTTCTATGTCCTGAGAAGTGAATCCTGGCATGTTAATGGAGACCAGAGACGCATCATCACAGTAGGGGGGGGGGGGGGGTTCCCACTAATCACCTTCATTTTCATTCTCTACATAGTTATGCACTACTGCTACACCAACCTTGGTGCTTGATTTCTGTCATTGTGCTCCAGTTGTCTCTAAGCAAAAAAAATTATTTCCTGGGTTTGGGTTTACCATCCAATCCAGGTGATTTGCTACTCTTTAGTTTGTCAATCTGGGCACTACATCTTCCCCGTTCACAGTGATTTGGTTCCGTTCATCTGACTCATCACCCTTGAAAACCATTTCCGGCACTGGTATCTCTCCAACATCCTCATTAGTAAACACGGAAGCAAAGAATTCATTTTGTCTTTCTGCAATGGCCTTATCTTCCCTAAGAGCCCCTTTAACCCCTCTTCATTTTGTCTTTCTGCAATGGCCTTATCTTCCCTAAGAGCCCCTTTAACCCCTCGGTCATCTAATGGTCCAACTCCCTCACAGGTTTCTGCGAAAAAGTGAAGGAAACCCAATGAGATTAACTAGGGTCTACAGCACTGTACTGGGAAGTAAAGTGGACAGATTAGGTGCTGTTAGTCTGTTTCTATGAAGAAGAGGGCACATCATGAAAAGTATAAACTGCAAAGTGTTCGTATTTTAACTGAAAACACTGAATACACAAGTACTTTCATAATGCTTTGCCAACACAAAGCCATGCTGTCATCATCCCTTCATAAGGACGTACTTTGTATGTGACCTTGGGCAAGTCAATTTACCCTCCATTGCCTCAGGTACAAACTTAGGGCTAGATTCATCAAACTATCGCATGCGATAGGAAGAGGTGCGTGTTTATGGTAATAGCCTATTTATCGCAATACGCTTCGCATAGGTATTACCACAGAGGGCGATAACTTTTTCGCACTTTTCGTTAATACCACAATTGTTGCAATTCCTACCTACAAACACTGGGGGGGGGGGGGGGGGGGGGGGAGGAGAGAGAGAGTGCGTGCGTGCGTGAGCCTAGCTATAGGAAAATTAGTTTTTTATCTGTTAATTTTCATTACTGTAGTACCATGGATCAGTCCAGACTCCTGGGTTTTGCCCCCCCTCTAGCAGATGGAGACAGAGCAATTATCAAAACAAACTCCGCCTATAAATAGGCTGGTGCCACTTACTCAATGTCAAAGCAGAATGGAACTCTCAAAACCATCTTAACTATATATAACAAAAGAAACAAACCGGTCCTTGAGAACCACTTGAGGACAAAAAATTCAAATCTTTGCCAATCTGAAATAACAAAATACATAAGAAACAAAGCTGACTCTCCCTTTCTTCCATGTCTCTGACGAGCGGGATTGTGGACTGATCCGTGGTACTACAGGAACGAAAATTAACAGGTAAGAAACAAATTTTCCTTTCCCTGTACATACCCGGATCAGTCCAGATTCCTGGGATGAACCAGAGCTTTCTTACCTGGGATGGGATCTGGAGAGGCCTGCTCAAAGCACTCCCTCTCCAAATCCTCCTGGAACTGGAGTCTGGACATCCAGTCTGTAATATCTCACAAAAGTATGCAGGGATTTCCACGTAGCCGCCCTGCAAATCTCCTGCGGTGATACCATTTGACACTCTGCCCAAGACACCGCTTGCGAACGAGTAGAGTGGGCATGCAGACCCATAGGAAGGGATCTACCACGAAGGAGATAGGCCAAACTAATAGCCTCCTTTAGCCAATGAGCTATAGTAGCTTTGGACGCCTGCTGTCCTCATTTAGGACCGCTCCACAGCACAAAAAGATGGTCAGTCACGCGAAACTCATTGGTAATATCTAGGTAACGCAGCAAGGCTCTGCGAATGGCGAGCTTCCGCAAGTCGCCAGCCAAAGGATCCGAACAGTTTAACTCCATGAAGGCCGGCAGCTCCACCAATTGGTTGACATGGAAAGAGGAAACAACTTTCGGCAAGAAAAACGGAACCGTCCTTAAAGAAACGCCCGAATCTGAAATCCGCAAAAAGGGTTCCCTACAGGAAAGCGCCTGGAGTTCCGACACCCTATGAGCCGATGTAATGGCCACCAGAAAAATCACCTTTAAGGTAAGATCTTTTAGATTCGATCTCTTCAAAGGCCACCACTGCACTCTGAGGGAACTACATGACAAACCCTTAGAAAGACCGGATTGTAGAAAAACACAGAATATCCGACACTCTCGGTCCAAACACCAAGACTCAAAAACTTTCAATATACTCTAACATACGTGATATTGGTAGAAGTCTTACGCAATCAGAGAAGCGTAGCTACTATGGCCGGTGAATAGCCTTTGTGACTTAACCTCTGCCTTTCAAAAGCCATGCCACTAGACAGAAGCGATAGACTTCCTCCAAACAAACAGGCCCTTGATGCAGCAGGTCTGGGAGAACTGGAAACTGCAGCAGACCATCCACTGCAAGATTCAGAAGGTCCGCAAACCAGGGATGTCTCGGACATTCTGTAGCTATCAGAATGACCTCCATTGGATGGATCTCTATCGCCTGAGCACTTTGCCGATCAATGGCCACAGCGGGAAGACGTACAACAGACCCCCGGTGGGCCAAGGCAGTACTAGGGCATCTACCCCTTCTGCTCCCGACTCTCTGCAACGAGCATAGAACCACGGTGCTTTGGCATTCCGAAAAGTTGCCATTAGGCCCATGCTGGGCGTGCCCCATGCATCACATACAAGTTGAAAGGCGGTCTCCGCCAGTGCCCATTCTCCGGGATGTAGGCGGTGACAACTGAGAAAGTCTGTCTGCACATTGTCCACACCAGTGATGTGAGACGCTGTTATGCTCATCAAGTTTGGTTCTGCCCAGCTGATCAATTGGCAAGCTTCAATTGCCACTGGTTGATTTATGGTTCCTCCTTGGTGATTGATGTAAGCCACCGTGGTTGCATTGTTTGAGAGAATTCTGACCGACTTGCCTCGGAGGAGAGGATGGAATGTTTGCAACGCCAACCATACAGCCCTGGTTTCCAGTCGATTGATCGACCAGAGCGATTCAACCAAAGTCCTTGCACCGATTTCCCTCGGCATACTGCTCCCCAACCAGAGAGACTGACATCCGTGGTGACCACTGTCCAGTCGGGCACCTCCAGGGGATCTCCTCGGGTTAAATTGTCTGTCACCAACCACCAATCGATACTGGATTGCGCTGCCTCCGTAAGAGGCAAAGGTAGATGAAAAAGCTTGGAGACTGGGTTCCATCAGGAAAGCTAGGCGGAATGTAAAGGCCTCATATGAGCAAAGGCCCAGGGTACTATTTCTAATGTTGAAGTCATTGACCAAGAACCTGTAAATAATCTCTGACTGGGTGGGTGCTTGAGCATTAAACCTATTACTTGGACTTGCAGCTTGGAGATGCGATCCATGGTAAGAAAACCTCTGCCATGCTCAGTGTCTAATAGAGCACCCAAATACTCCAACGACTGAGTGGGCTCCAGTTGGCTCTTGGCGAAATTGACTATCCAGCCCAGCGATTGCAGGAGCTGAAGTACTCTCTGAATAGTCTCCTGGGCAAGCACTTTCAATTTCATATGGATTAGCCAATCGTCCAAGTAAGGATGCACCGTAACCGCAGGGAGAAATTAGAAATCGGTCCCGAGGATGACATGCCAAATGTAAAGCATAGCCTTCTCTTAACACGGTAAGGACCCACTGGTCCCTCGTTACTTTGGTCCATCCGCCGACCAGTTTCTCAACCAGAGGAGCCTACGAGCTGAGACATCTGAAACCATGGATCTGGCTGATGTGCGCAATAGATCATGTAGTATATCTGCGCTGTACGCCACCGAAGCTTCCAGACGACCTGCCTGGGTCGCCTCTTCATTCGATAAAGCGATGTTAGCTTGCAACTGCTGAATCCAGCGAAATTGCTGCAAATAGCTGCACGCACTCCCAGTGCTGAAACCTCAAAAATCCTTTTAAGTTGCACCTCCAACTTCCTGACTTGCAGATTCTTGAGTCTCCAGTAACCGGGATCGTGGTCTTCTTGGTAACAGCGGACACTGGATAACTTCTTGGAGGAAAAGTCCATTACCTGCTATTAAGTTCACTTAGAGAATAGCCACCGCAGCTGGTCCCGCGGAACAGGAACCACCGCCCCCAGAGCCTGTAGATGGGCGACCGTTTGGGCGATAGCTACCTGCTTTTCTACCGGCCCGCATGGCGATACCAGGAAGAGATCCCGGGGGGGACGTACAAAATCCAACTCGTAGCCGTACCGGACCACGTCGAGGACCCATTGATCCGAAGTGATCTTGACCCACTCCTCCCAAAATCGGGACAGCCGACCCCCAATAACGGGAACGGAGGAGTGGGCCCGCGCACCTTCATTGTGCGGGCTTAATGGCAGGAAAGCCTGTGGAAGCGCCCCCGCGTAGAGGCCTCCTGCCGCGAAAGGAAGAAGAAGACCAGGCCTGGGATCTTGTCGCCTGCTGCCGCTGGGGAAGGGAACCCCCTCTTCCCCCACGGAAACGCCGTTGCCCCCGAAAGCGAGCCCTAGCATTCCCAAACGACCGAGGTTGCCGAGGCTTATCCTCCGGCAACTTGTAAACCTTGTTGTCACCCAGGTCCTTAATAAGCTGGTCCAGCTCCTCGCCAAATAGCAACTTGCCCTTAAAGGGGAAGGAACCTAACCTCGCCTTGGAGTTGGCGTCCGCCGACCAACGACGGAGCCACAGCAACCTCCTGGCTGAGACCGCCGAGGACATAATGCGAGCCGATGTGCGTAACAAGTCATACAGGGCATCCGCAGTATAAGCGACCGCCGCCTCAACACAATTCGCCTGCTCAGCCTCTCCCGGAGGGAGCTCCTGCATGGTCAGCAGCTGCTGAACCCAGCGGAGGTTGGCCCTCTGTACAAGGCTGCTGCAAGCCGCCGCTCGGACCCCCAGAGCCGCCACGTCAAAAATACGCTTTAATAAAACCTCAAGCTTGCGGTCTTGGAGGTCCTTCAACGCTATACCCCCCGTCACGGGGATAGTTGTATGCTTTACCACAGCCGTGACAGCCGAATCTACCGCGGGTGTCTTCAAGAGCTCCAAAGACTCCTTGGGTAAGGGATATAGCCTTTCCATGGCCCGATTCACCCGCAGGGACGCCTCTGGGAGGACCCATTCCTTGGAAACGATCTGTAAGACCTTGTGGTGAAAGGGAAAGGTCTGCGGGGGAGCTCTAATCCCTGCCATTGCAATATCCCCTGTAGACGTGTCCGCCTCCTGCGGCGGATTCGTTAACTCTAGCTCCTGCAACACATGAAGAATAAGGAAGCTCAATTCCTCCTTTCCAAACAACCGTAGCACCTGGGGGTCATCCCCTTCTACGGCCCCCTGAGTATCCGCCGTCAAAGAGTCCGAAGCCCCCGGGGACTCCGGCACGGCTCCTGAGTCCTCCGGGTCCGCAGCTCCCCCCCCCCGCGGACGGGGACCTTGGCCCCCGGAGGAACCCGCGCCCGGCTGGGTCCCCCGGGGCAAGGCAGTGGTCCTGGGGACCTTCGGGGGAGTGGGCACCTCTGCCTCCCAGCCGGATTCTGCCTGCAAAAAGGCCTTGTGCATAAGAAGCACAAAATCAGACGAAAAGGGGACCACCCTCTTCCGATCTTTCTTCGGGGCATCTGTAGATAGGGGGGCTCGAGGGATCCCCGAATCGGGCTGGGAGCTCGCGCTCTGGGCACCAGGAGAGGGAGGAGGGGAGATTTCCTCCTCCTCCGACGCTGACGATTCAGTCTGCCTCGTGGCCAAGATGGCCGCCGCACTCCTCCCCGAGGGAGGAGGGGCCGGAGAAATGCTGCCTGCAGCGCTGCGATGCCGGGACGCAGAGGGGAGAGGAGACCTGCTGCGGGCAGCGCTCGGCCCCCGAGAGGATCCCTCGCCCCCGGGAAAACATCGGGGACAGAGACCCTCTCGGGAGAGTCGCGCCCCCGCCCCCCCCACAGGACACGCAGAGAGACGACCGCGGCATCAGAGCAGCGAACGGAGCTGCTACACAGAAAGGGCGCCAAAAGCAAGGTGAGGGGAGCCTCACAGAAACAGCGCGCCGGGTGAACTAGCCACCCCCTCCGGGTCCAAGAACACGCTGGCAGGCCGGGGTTAGGGGAAAAAAAGATATAAATATATATAAATAAAAGTAGTTCACTGCCTGTCCCCAACAGGACTTAAGTGACTGAGTTAGTCCACTTCAAAACTTTTTTTTTTTTTTTTTGAAAACCCCCTTCAGGGCTGAATCCCCTGGAATTGGGGGGAGGGTGACCGGCCCACCGGTAAGCTCTCCCCCAGGTTCAAGGACACTGTACTCCGGGAAATTAAGGAGGACACTGCCCTCCTGCCTGCCCGCAATGAGCTCCAACCGCGCTGCGCCAGACACTAACACAGACAAACAAACGATAGGAGGGAAGAAACCAATTGATCTTTGTCCCTTTTTTTTTTTTTTTTTTTAAATGTTTCCCAGTACCAATAAACTGACCAGGCCAGGACCGCAGGTTATGCCTCTCGTTCTGCTGGAGTCAGAGAATATACTGAGGGATCGCAGGTGGCACACCAGTATATCTAGGGGGTGCTTTCAGTTTTCTCTCTGACTCCATCTGCTGGAGGGGAGGCATAACCCAGCTGTCTGGACTGATCCTGGTACGTACAGGGAACTGGCTGATGTGCGCAATAGATCATGTAGTACATCTGCGCTGTACGCCACCGAAGCTTCCAGACGACCTGCCTGGGTCGCCTCTTCATTCGATAAAGCGATGTTAGCTTGCAACTGCTGAATCCAGCGAAATTGCTGCAAATAGCTGCACGCACTCCCAGTGCTGAAACCTCAAAAATCCTTTTAAGTTGCACCTCCAACTTCCTGACTTGCAGATTCTTGAGTCTCCAGTAACCGGGATCGTGGTCTTCTTGGTAACAGCGGACACTGGATAACTTCTTGGAGGAAAAGTCCATTACCTGCTATTAAGTTCACTTAGAGAATAGCCACTGCCATTAGCAATGGTAACATGGAATAGATTAAGTTTTTGGGTACTTGCCAGGTTCTTATGGCCTGGATTGGCCACTGTTGGAAACAGGATGCTGGGCTTGATGGACCCTTGGTCTGACCCAGTATGGCATGTTCTTATGTTCTTACCTTGGGTACTCGAAGCAGCTCTAAAGCATCCTCTGGCAGAGGAAATAGCTTGTCCATGGCTTTACTCACTTTCAATCCCAGGTCCGTGGTATCCCATTCCCGGAAGAGCAAATCTGTAGCCGAGAAATGAAAGGGAAAGGAAGAAGCAGGGCCTCTCAGACCAAGCAACACTGGATTCATAGCATCCAGCTTAGATTCCTCAGGGGAACCTTCAATGCCCAGTTCAGCTAAAATAGAAGGAATAAGGGGACCCAACTCCTCCTTTCTAAAGAGGCGCACCACCTTAGGGTCATCCCCTTCCTGCAGCATGCGCCCCATGCATTGTGTCTTGGTGCTGTACATCAGGGTCTCCATCCCCTGTGGGGGCTTAGGCTGGAGGTCTGGGTCATCTGGATCAGAATCCTGACCAGAAGTATCCGTAGTAATCTGGGGAACCCCTGACTGACAGAGACGCTTAGGCTGAGCAGGCTCCACATCTTCCTTAGAGGTAGACTGTTTCTTAGCAGAGGGCTTAGAACCTTGAGAAACAGCCTTTTTACCAGATTGCAGCTTCCCTAACTTCCTCTCCTTGTAAGCTTTATGAAGCAACAACACAAATTTTGACGAAAAAGAGGGAGAGGAGGAGGAATCAGAGGCCCCCTCAGGGCTATACTCCATTGTAGGGAAATTAGGCTGTAAAGGTTCCCTGTCCATTGGGAAACCTTGCTGGGGAGAAAAAGGAGGAGGTAAAACGCCCTCCCCTAGCGCTGCACTAGACATAACCCTGAATGACTGGAAAATGGCCCCCGTTCCCATGCTGAATGGGAACTGATCAGCCTCAGAGTAAACTGCAGCAGACTTCCCAACTGGGACCTGGGAAGACTTCGATTTAACTAGTTTTGCCATTTTAATATTTTTTTCGGCTCCCGACGATCCCTCCCCCCCCCCCCCGGGATGCAAGCCGAGCAAAAGCCCTTCCTGGAGAGCCGCGCGGCAAACAGACAAACGCGGCATTGAGTCATGACAGGAAAATAAAGACAAAATAAATTAAAGAAATTCAAAGAATAAACAGCAAAACAAAAGGCAAATACCGAGCTGCGACAGGGAGTGAAGGAGAGAGCAGGCGCGGGAGAAAACAAAAGCAAAATTTTTTTTTTGTTTTTAAATTATAAAACTTGTTCAGCAGTGGTCCAAGGTGCTGATCCCTTCGGGTGGAGTGAACTGGGCTCCCTGGTATCACACCCAAGCTGCTAAGTAGATAAGTAGGGACCTCGACCCTGTGAAGCAGCTGCCTCAGACCAGTGGGGAATGGTTCTCTCAGAACCTAATGACCACCTGGGAGGCTACAGACCACTGTGATGCCACAAGCTCCTTTCTTTTATTTATATAAATAAATTATATATATATATATTCAAACAGAATTTAAAAACATGGCTGTTCAAACAAGCCTACAATTTGTGAACCTTTCTCTTCAGACTAAAATTTAACATGACATTTATATAATACTATCTTCTCATTCCAATCAGTTACTATTTATTACACTAAACACACTATGATGTCCTATTTACCTGCAATATGATTAATATTGTAATTATCTCTGATCTCATTCTGATCTGTAAATTTCTGTATTGTTAATAATGTACTATTAAGTTGATCCGCCAGTCTTATACCCCTAGCTAATTTCTAGTTTGATTTATTTCAATTTTTGTAAGTTCTATGTTATCAGCTATATATCATTACTTATATCTGTTGGATTGTAAAGCTTGTTGCTAATTTAATGTTCATTGTAAACCGAGGTGATGTTTGCTAACGAGCCGCGGTATATAAAAATCCTTAAATAAATAAATTTTTTTTTTTTTTTTAAATAAAGCTGAAATAATCCAGAAACAAAAGACAAAAAAAGTCCCCTAAACTAACTAAACACAAGATACCAATTAAGCACACAGCCCAGACTGTAGGTTTTGCACCTCCACCATCTGCTGGAGACTGAGGAATACTGCCGGACTGTAGGTGGCACCAATCTATTTATAAGCGGAGTTTGTTTTGATAACTGCTCTGTCTCCATCTGCTAGAAGGGGGGGCAAAACCCAGGAGTCTGGACTGATCCGGGTACGTTCAGGGTAAAGGTCTTTCCAGTAGTTAGGTATTTATACCTCTATATAAGGCCCACCTAGTTACTAGAGGTGAGGTTTAGGTAGTAGTGTAGGGATTAGGGGCCACTTTGACATGCAGAGTGAGAAGTACAAACAGAACAGTATACAAATCTCTTCTTTGTGTGAGTTTCCTCATTCTGAAGGTCATCAAATCTTCATAAGAGTGCACATATAGCCATATCGCACAGCTTAACGCCAATGAAAAAGGTGTAGTTATTTCTGGTGTTAAAACTGTACGATGTGGCTTCGCAAACTGCGAAGCCAGCCCACTTTGATGGAAATCCTGCCACAAACTTCTCTCCCTTTTCCAAATTAGCATCGTACCGTGAGTTATGGTGCTTTTCACATGCGTTAAGGCTTTTTTCGCATGCGAAAATGCCTTAATGCATGCGAAAAAGCCATAATGCGAGTTGGAAAATAACCCTCTTAGATTGTAAGCCCTCTGGGGATAGGGAAATACTTACAATATCTGAATGTAATCCGCTTTGAAGGCCTATGTCAAGAATACATCTGTGAGAAGTTAAAAGGAAAAAACTTTGCTCTGTTACCCATTACATCAAACTGTATTTACACTGGACAGGAAAAAAATATTCACTGCAGTTAAGAACTTTACAGAGGTGAGCAACTGCCATTAGTACAGTGTGCAAGGGAGAGCTCAGCTGTCCTTATAGTAGTTGTTGAAGTTGATGCGCAGAAGAAAGTCTTCCAAATGTGGCTGGTATCCTCGGTTTACCAGTTTAGTCACCACTGTAATCAGAAATTCACAAACAGAGATTAAGCATTTTTCTTTTCATAAACTAATAATTCAACACTTGTGAACTGTAACAATAATCCTAACCACCTTTTATAAAATGGACACTGTGCTCAAAATCTAGCAAGTGAACCATTCTCTGTTATTTGCTGAAAATCAATAGTTTACTTAATTGTGAAAAGTTTGACACCCTACAATTCAATGCAAAATCTACAATCTACTCCTCCCTCCCAAATGCTAATATTATAATGGATCCCATACTGTCCTGCATAACATCTGGTGAAGTCCTGATAGCATGAGGTTATAGCAGAACTCTTCAATTATGTGGCAATAATCAAAACTGCAAATGTTAATGCAAACTGTGCGTTCTTTTACATGCGTGTTTTGCACCAGCAAAAGTCTGCTTGCTTTGATTATTACCACCAGGAAAAAGTTACACGCAGCGCTTGTGCCTGCCTTCTCTGTGCGAAATTTTCCCCTCGGAAAAGCGTGCGCATAATTTTAATTATAGAAAACTATGGGGTCGATGTAATAAGCCGCGCTCAACTTGCTTCAGGTTTTGTGCAGGTAATTTCACCTTTTCCCACGCTGACCTTATGCATATATGTAATAACATGTTCAGTGTGGGAAACCCTGTGCATAAACCCGCACTAAAAACCCGCAGTAGGTTTTCCACAATGTATGCAAATGGAATGTAAAGGTGGCAATTATCCATTCATGGGCTATACAAGGAGCCATGCTAGACGAAAATTGGTTCTTACCTGCTAATTTTCGTTCCTTTAGTACCATGGATTAGTCCAGGCAGTGGATTGAGCCTCCTGTCCAGCAGATGGAGACAGAGAAAAACTGAAAGGGTATCCTATATCAGGACAGAGCCCTCCCTGCGTCCCTTCAGTAAAAACATTATCAAAGCAGAGCAATATAAAGATAACTGGCATAAGATCAAGCAAGCAATTAACTGGAAATTTGAACAATTCAGAACACTGTAAAGAACCACTCTTACATATATATCTATCGGGTAGAATCTTCCGGTGCCTTAAAATTCTGAGAGGATGCAACTACATTCAAAATGCTGTGAATGAAGAAAATTTCGAGTGGACGAATCAGAGATAAATGCAGCCAGGGCGGGAGTCTGGACTGATCCGTACAGGAACGAAAATTAGCAGGTAAGAACCAATTTTCCTTTCCCTGTATGTACCCGGATCAGTCCAGACAGTGGGATGTACCAAAGCTTCCTTAAGTAGGGAGGGACCGAGATAGTCCCGCTCAAAGCACATGCCTGCCGAAGGAGCCAAACACTGGCGCCTGGACATCGAGATGATAATGTTGAGCAAAGATATGCAGAGATTTCCAGGTAGCTGCTCTGCATATTTCCTGTGGTGAAACCAACTGACTCTCCGCCCAAGAGGTAGCCTGTGAATGCAAAGAATGGGCCTTTTAGCCCTCCGGAACCGGCCGGCCCCGACAGATATACGCCGAGGCAATCGCCTCCTTTAGCCATTGAGCAATAGTAGCTTTAGAAGCCTTATTCCCCTTATTGGGTCCGCTCTACAAGACAAAGAGATGATCAGAGACACGGAACTTGTTTGTGATCTGTAAATATTGCAGTAGAACTCTCCTTACATCCAGTCTCTGGAGTTCTCCACCCGGCGTGCCGGCAAAATCCTCCGAAGAAAAAGCCGGAAGCTCTACGGACTGATTTATGTGGAAGGAGGACACAATCTTCGGTAAGAAGGATGGGACTGTTTTGAGGGAAACACCTGTATCAGAAAAACGAAGAAAGGGCTCCCTACAGGACAAAGCTTGGAGCTCGGACACTCTCCTGGCCGAGCAAATAGAGACAAGGAATATCGTTTTGAGAGTCAGATTTTAAGAGAAGCCCGCTGAAGAGGCTCGAAGGGCGCCTCACAGAAAACTCGAAGCACCAGATTAAGGCTCAACGACGGACAAGTAGCCCAGATGGGCAGGTTCAAATGCTTGGCATCTTTGAGGAACCGAATGATATCCGGATGGGCTGCCACCGCGTAACCATCGACCCTCCCTAGGAGGGAACAGAGAGCAGAGACCTGCACCCGCAAGGAACTGAAGGACAAACCCTTCGAGAGGCCATTCTGAAGAAAAGAGAGAACCCGAGACACCAGGGGCCTTGCGTGCTGGTATATCGGACTCGGCACACATATTCTCAAACACTCTCCCAGACCCGGATATAAGCGAGAGAGGTAGAAGTTTTACGTGCACATAACAACGTAGATATAACTTCCTCCTTATAACCCTTCTTCCTCAGTTGCCACCGCTCAAAATCCAGGCCGCTAGACAAAAGCGATCTGCCTGATCGAAAAATATGGGACCTTGGCACAGCAGGTTTGGGAGGTGACTGAGGCGAAGAGAACCCTCCGTTGCAAGGTTTACAAGGTCCGCGAACCATGGCCTCCACGGCCACTCCGGAGCTACGAGAATGACTGGCCCCTTGTGAAGTTCTATCTGTCTGAGTACCTTTCCCACTAGAAGCCAGGGTGGGAACATGTAAAAAAGAATGTCACGAGGCCAGGGGAGGACCAGGGCATCCATGCCTTCCGAACAATGCTCCCTTCTGTGGCTGAAGAACATGGGAGCTTTTGCATTTCCCAGGGTGGCCATCAGATCCAATTGGGGAGCTCCCCACTCGCGCACAACCAGATCCATCGCCTCTATGGACAACTCCCACTTTCCGGGGTCTAGATGTTGATGACTGAGAAAGTTGGCTTGAACATTCTCTTTCCTCGCAATGTGGGAGGCCGTCAGTCGATCCAGATGGTGCTCCGCCCAGGAGAGAAGCTTGCTGGCTTCCAAGGCTACCAGACGACTTCTGGTGCCATCCTGGCGATTGATGTAAGCCACTGTGGTGGCATTGTCTGAGAGGACTCGAACTGCCTTGCGGCAGACCAGGGGTAGGAAGGATTTAAGTGCCAGACGAACAGCTTGGGCCTCCAGACGATTGATGTGCCACTGGGATTGAACTGAGGATCATAGCCCCTGGGTAGACTGATTCTGACATACTGCTCCCCAGCCGGAGAGGCTGGCATCCGTCATAACAATAATCCACTGGGGGAGTCTTCAGGGGCATGCCCTTTAGGAGGTGAGCTAGCGAGAGCCACCACTGCATGCTGGCAATGGTAGAGTCGGAGAGCGGTAGAGGTGTCCAAAACTCCACTGAAACCGGCTTCCAGTGGCACAGTAAAGTTTTCTGTAATGGATGCATATGCGCAAAAGCCCAGGGAACCAACTTGATAGTTGAAGATAGAGCCCAGAACTTGAAGGTAGTCCCAGGCCGTGGGCACAGAGAGGGATAGCAGATTTTGCACTTGATCCATGAGTTTGAGCACCCGAGACTCGGGCAACAACACCTTGCCCACTTGGGTGTCAAAGCGTGCTCCCAGGAATTCCAGAACCTGAGAGGGCTGAAGGTTGCTCTTGGAGAAGTTGACTATCCACCCAAGGGGGGTGAGAAACATCAAGACTCTGTCGACCGCTATCTTGCAGAGTGACTTCGACTTTGCCCGAATGGGCCAGTCGTCCAGGTAAGGGTGGACTAGGACTCCGTCCCGGCGTAGAGAGGCCGCCCCTTGGTAAAAGTGCGCGGAGTGGTGGCGAGACCGAATGGGAGCGCCTGAAACTGGAAGTGCTGCCCCAGGATGCTGAAACTGAGATACTTCTGATGATCCTGGTGGATCGGGATGTGAAGGCAGGCCTCTGTTAGGTCAAGAGAGGCCAGAAATTCGCCCAAGCGAACTGCTGCAATAACCACCCTCAGGGTCTCCATTCGGAAATGGGGAACCTTGAGGTCCAGAATGGGGCAAAAAGAGCCATCCATTTTGGGCACGACGAAGTAGATGGAATACTGGCCGGACCCCTCTTCCTGTAAAGGAACCTGGATTATGGCTCCGAGCTCTTGCAGACAGACAAGAGTCTGACATACCGCTGGGCGCTTCCGACGTCCGTAGGGAGAGATTAGGTAGCGGTCCGGGAGATCCCGAGCAAATTCTAACGCATAGCCTTTTTCAATCACATCAAGGACCCACTGATCAGTCGTAATCTTGACCCATTCCTCGAGAAACAGGGACAGACGTCCACCTAAGTTGGGAACGGAGGAATGGGCTGGAAGTATTTCATTGTGAAGGGGACTTTGCGGCCGAGCCTTGCAGATTACCATCCTGGAAGGGATGTCGGCCACGTAAGGAATGAGACCATGACTGATCTGGTGGAGGGACTTCGTTGGAAAGACCCCCGTGTTCTGTTGTTATACCGGCGCTGCCCTCTGAAACGAGAGCGTGAGGGAAAAAAGGACTTAGACTGTCTAGGACGGTGTTCAGGCAGCTTATGAATCTTGTTGTCTCCCAAAAATGTAATAAGCTGTTCAAGGTCCTCACCAAAAAGCAACTTACTCTTGAAGAAAAGTGTGCCCTACTGCGATTTAGAGGAGGGATCTGCCGACCAACTCCGCAGCCAGAGAAGCCGACTGGCCAACAATGCTGAAATCATAGCTCTGGCCTGCACCCGGAGTAAGTCATAGAGGGCATCGGCCCCATACGCCACCGCAGCTTCCAGCCGTTCTGCATGTTCCGCCTATGCAGATGGGAGGTCCTGGGTGCTGAGTAATTGTTGAACCCACCTGAGACTTGCCCGCTGCATGAGACTGCTACAGACGCCGGAACGCCTAAAGCCAGGACCTCAAAAATCCGCTTGAGAAGCAGTTCCAGTTTGCGATCCTGAGTAACCTTCAATGCCGTAGCTCCCGCCACCGGGATGGTTGTTCGCTTGGTGACTGCGGAGACCGAAGCATCCACCTTGGGAACCTTTAGCATCTCAAGGCATTGGTCAGGCAGGGGATAGAGTTTATCCATTGCCCTACCCACTTGGAGACCTGATTCAGGGGACTCCCATTCCTAGATGAGAAGCTGCATTGAGCATGGGATGGAATGGGAACGTACATGGAGGAGACCTAAGTCCCGCCAGGACAGAGTCCACGTTCCCGGGAGTAGAGGCAGGGATTCTTCAAGTGGAACCTCAATCCCCAGCTCCTCTAGCACAAAAGGGATGAGCGGATCTAGCTCTTCTCTTTGGAACAAACTGAGGACCCCTCAAATAGGTGGATTTGGGAGAAGTAAATCTGTATCCGGATCAGGAGCAGGGTAGGAGAAGGCTGGGGAGGATCAGGGGGAGTTGGAACACCCAGTACGGTCCGGATCCTGACTGAGCCCTGCGGATCTGGAACCTTAGGGGGATGAGGGAGGGATACCTGAGGAAGTTTTGCTGGGGGGGGGGGGGGGAAATCTGGAGAAGGATTATCCTCTTCCTGCAGGCTAGCTAAATAGGATTTGTGCATGAGAAGCACAAAATCAGAAGAAAAAGCAGAGTTGCTTACCTGTAACAGGTGTTCTCACAGGACAGCAGGATGGTAGTCCTCATATATGGGGTGACATCATCAGGATGAAGCCCAATCACGGAACACTTTTGTCAAAATTTCTAGAACTTTGACTGGCACCTACTGGGCATGCCCAGCAATGCACTAACCCTGCATCCAGCAGGGGTCCCCCTTCAGTCTCTTTATATAGCAAAAAGTACGTGTGAAAAATAAAATAAGAAAACGTAAACAAACCCAACTCTGCGGGGTGGCGGGTGGGTTTCGTGAGGACTAACATCCTGCTGTCCTGTGAGAACACCTGTTACAGGTAAGCAACTCTGCTTTCTCACAGGACAAGCAGGATGGTAGTCCTCACATATGGGTGAGTACCGAGCTGAGGATGCCTGAGCAATACTCCAAATGCACCCAAAGATGTGCAACAGGCACAACAACAGGGGTGGAAATTTGGTTAGGAGGGCATCCTGAAACCCTGAATGGGTTGGTGGAAGGATGTTGGGAAGTTAAACAGAAAACAAATTGCGTAGAACAGACTGGCCAAAGATGGAATCCTGTGGGCCAGCCTTATCTAAGCAATAAGGGGCTGCAAAAGTATGGAGAGAGCTCGAGGTAGCAGCCTTACAAATATCAGGAAGCAGCACCGAACGGAGGTGCGCTACTGATGTCGCTATGGCCCTGACCGAGTGTGCTTTTACATGGTCTTGTAGTGGAATGCCTTCTTGCTGGTAGCAAAAAGAAATGCATTCCGCCAATCAGGAGGAGAGGGTCTGCTTTCCCACAGGATTTCCCAATTTGATGGTATCAAAAGAAACAAACAATTGAGTGGATTTCCTGTGGGCTAACGTGCGGTCTAGATAGAAAGTTAGAGCACGTTTGCAGTCCATAGAATACAGAGCCTGTTCTCCTGGGTTCGAATGGGGCCTGGGAAAAAAGGTAGGCAGGATAATAGATTGGTTAATATGAAATTCCGACACTACCTTTGGCAAACATTTAGGGTGAGTGCGGAGCACTACCCTGTCATGCAGAATTTTAGTGTAAGGCGGGTAAGGTAACTAATACCTATGATTCACTAACTCTGCGAGCGGACGTGATCATCAGAAGAAAAACTACCTTCCAGGTGATATAGATGATCTCAACAACTTGCTAGAGTCACAGCTCCCTCTATTAGATCTATTAGATCTCAACAACTTGCTAGAGTCACAGCTCCCTCTATTAGATCTCACCGACCCGAACACTGCCATTCGCTCCTGGAATAATATAACAGAAAATATAGCAAACAAGCTCTGCCCTTCAACTATAAAAAAATCTCACACCAATGCCTCCAACAGACAACCTTGGTTCACCAATGAACTCAGAAAACTAAAACAAAGTTTAAGAAAGAAAGAAGCGACTTGGCGTAAAACTCCTTGTGACTTCACCATTTCATCATACAAATCCACGCTATACCAATACAAAGCCCTCACTTCAAAATCAAAAAAAGATTACTTTGCATCTAAGATTCACAACTTGGTCTTTGATTCTAAAGCCCTCTTCGCTTATGTATCCAGCCTCACTCAAACTATACCACGAGAAATCCCCAGCGACTTGACACAATCCAAAGCTGAAGAACTCGCCCAGTTTTTCCAAAATAAAATCAACAATCTTTTAACTCAACTGCCTTCCAATACAGCTGATGCCCTCCCGACATATAATCACCCGACTTTCATAAACTCCAGCCTAAACACTTTTGAGCCCATCTCTTCCACTGAGATACAAACCATCCTGAGAAGAATGAAACCTTCGTCTCATCCTGCTGACCACATCCCCACCAAACTACTCCTATCTATTCCTGACTCAATAGCCACATCATTAACAAACATCATCAACTGCTCTCTAGCCCAAGGATCCTTCCCAGATGATCTCAAAATGGCCTCAATCTCACCACTCCTAAAGAAACCCAACCTTGACCCGAAGGACCCCAACAACTTCCGACCCATTGCTAACCTCCCATTCATCGCCAAGATCATGGAAAAACTAGTCAACTCTCAACTGTCAAACTACATCGAAGACAATAATCTCTTCTTTGCCCCACAACACGGATTCCGAAAAAACCGAGGCACAGAATCTCTCCTTATCTCTTTGACAGACCATCTCCTACTGGGCCTCGACAAAGGAAACTCATTCCTTTTGATCTTGCTAGACCTATCCGCAGCGTTCGACACGGTCAACCACGCTATCCTCCTAAACCAGTTGTCATCCATAGGAATCAGAGGCACCGTCCTTTCCTGGTTTAAAACCTCTCTCAACAATAGAGGTTACAAAGTCAAACTCCAAAACAAGGAATCCTCAAGATTTGACTCTACCATAGGAGTCCCACAAGGTTCTTCATTATCTCCGACTCTATTCAATATTTACCTTCTTCCTCTATGCCAACTTCTCACCGACCTCAATCTAAAGTTTTTTCTATACGCAGACGATATCCAAATCATCATCCCCATCAAAGACACATACTCTAATACTCTTGACTACTGGGAATCATGCCACCAAAAAATCAAACAACTACTCAACAGTCTACACCTCATCTTAAATTCCTCCAAGACTGAGATCCTTCTTATCTCACCTGAAAACAACACCAACAACAGTACTCTTCCCACCAATCTCCCTACCACACAAACTAGAGACCTAGGAGTGATAATAGATAACCGGCTAAACTTCAAAGCACACATCAACAAAACAACCAAAGACTGTTTCTATAAACTCCAGGTCCTGAAAAGGATAAGACCTCTTTTCCACGCTCAAGACTTCAGAACGATCATCCAAGCAGTCATATTTTCGAAACTGGACTACTGCAACTCCCTATTGCTAGGTCTACCTTCATCATACTCCAAACCACTACAGATGGTTCAAAATTCAGCTGCCCGTATTCTGACAGGCGCAAGGAAAAGAGACCACATTTCACCCATCCTGAAAGAGCTTCATTGGTTACCCGTATACTTCCGCATCATGTATAAAGCCTTAACTATCACCTATAAAACTATACATCAACTCACCACTCTCGATCTCCAATTCCCTCTCCAAGTACATAATTCCACTAGACCTACCAGAGATGCATATAGAGGTTCCCTCCTGGTTCCCCCAGCGAAAACGACCAAACACATTACCGTAAGAGATCGTGCCACCTCCACAGCTGGCCCTCTACTGTGGAATTCCATTCCTTCAGACCTCAGACAGGAGCCTTGCCTCCCAAATTTTAGGAAAAAACTTAAGACTTGGTTATTCAAGCAAGCCTTTCCGGACACAACTCAATGACACAATCCAATAACTCCTAAATCACCTTGCCGTTTGTTTATAACATTTATCTATTTTGTATACTACATTTAAATTGTATATTGTTTAACCATTTTCTATCCTCTTTTCTATTTTTCCTACTCCAAGTTTGGCCACCTTGTTAAATGTAACTGTACCTTCTGTCACCACAGTTCTAGTTCTTTGTTCTTAAGTTCTATGTATTTTATTGCACCCCCATTCTATGTAAACCAGCAAGATATGTTTTCATGATTGCCGGTATATAAAAACTCTAAATAAATAAATAAAATAAAATATAGCGGAGATCACAGGAGTGGAGAGGCTCAAACTGAGGTTTCATGAGCCATCCCAAAACCACATTAAGGTCCCAAGCAGGGGCAGAAGGGCGCAGTGGAGGTTTTAAATGGAGCAAGCCCTCATGAACCACGATACTAAGGGTTGCATTGAAATGGAGACATTACCTACACCCTTATGGTATGCAGACACTGCAGTAACATGCACCCTGACAGAGGAAGTTTTTAGGCCTAACTCAGACAGGTGCCAGAGGTAGTCCAGGAACCTTGCAGTGGAACAAGTGAAGGGGTCTATGGACATGGAAGTACACCAGACCGTAAACCTCTTCCATTTAGAGCGATAAGACCTTCTCGTAGAAGGCTTTCGTGAAGCCACTAGGACTCGGGATACAGACTCTGAAAGATTAAGAGGTTGGAGTATTAACCTTTCAACATCCAGGCCGTCAGAGACGGAGCTTGGAGGTTGGGGTGTTGGAGACTTCATTCTGAGTGAGTAGAAGGGATCCTTCCCCAGAGGAATGTGTCGGCGTACTGATAGGTCCTGGAGAATTGGAAACCACACCTGGTGTGGCCTATGGGGAGCTATCAGAATCATTAATCCTTTGTCCTGCCGGAGCTTCACGAGAGTCTTTGAAACGAGAGGAAGTGGAGGGTACGCATAAAGGAGACAGCTGGCCCAGGAGAGGGCCAAGGCATCTCTTGGCTGGAAGTGGTGGCTGCGAATGAAAGAGCAGAAGTTGCCTACTTTGTGGTTGTGTACAGACGCAAAGAGGTCTATGTGAGGGTAACCCCAGCGTTGGAATATCGCATCTGCTACCGTGGGGTTGAGAAACCACTTGTGCGGATGGAAAGTGCGACTCAGCTTGTCCGACAACACATTGTCCACTCCCGGCAAGTTAGGTTGCTTTGAGGCACATCGAGCAGGAAAGGGCCCATGCCCATATCTATGCAGCTTCCTGACACAGAAGGTAGGAGCCCGTTCCCCCTTGTTTGTTGATGTACCACATCGCAACCTGATTGTCTGTTTGAATCAGGATGGCTTTGTTTGATAGGCAATCCTGAAAGGCCTTGAGGGCATATCTGATCGCCTGTAGCTCCAGGAAATTTATTTGGTCTTTGGCTTCCTCTGGAGACCAGGTACCCTGAGTCTGCAGGTCGCCTACATGTGCACCCACTCAAGGTTGGATGCATCTGTTAAGGTGATTTGAGGATCTGGAGCCTGAAATGGAAGGCCTTGAATGAAATTGGAGTGGTGCATCCACCAGGCTAGTGACAGATGAAGCTGTTTGGTAACCTGGACACTGCTGGTCATTGGCTGACAAGCTTGAATCTACTGGCATTTTAGGGTCCACTGCATCACTCTCATGGCTAGGCGAGCCATCGGAGTGACATGCACCGAGGATGCCATGTGACTCAACAGTATGAGGAAGTGCCGAGCAGTTGAAGATACTCGAGACTGTAGTTGATGTGCCAGAGATGTAAAGGTGAAAGCACGATCCTGGAGGGTGGAAGGCTTTCGCCAACATAGTGTTTAGGTCGGCCCCTATAAAGGATAGGTTTTGGGATGGAACTATCTTGGATTTGGGATAGTTGATTAGAAACCCTAAGGAGATCAGGGTGTTGATAGTGAGACACAGGGAGGTTAGCGCGCCCTGCTGAGTCGGAGTCCTTATCAACCAATCGTCGAGATAAGGGTAGACATGAACGCCCTGATTCCTGAGGAAGATCGCAACCACCACCAGGCACTTGGTGAATACTCGTGGAGCAGACACCAGGCTGAATGGTAGTACACAGTACTGAAAGTGACGAGGGCCGACTAGGAATCGCAGGAATTTGCGATGAGATGGTGTGATTGAGATGTGTGTATATGCATCCTGAAGATCTAGAGAGCATAGCCAATCTCCTCTTTGCAGAAGAGCAAGTAGAGAGCCCAAGGTTACCATCTTGAATTTTTCTCTGTGCAGAAATTTGTTTAGTGCACGGAGGTCCAGTATCTTGTGTACGCCACCTGACTTTTTTGGTATTAGGAAATACCAGGAACAAAATCCCTGCCCCTGCTGGGAGAGGGGTACCGGTTCTATTGCTCAGGATAGGAGGGTGATGAGACCTCCTGCACGAGCAAGAGAGAGTGATCGGACTTTCCCCACATTGGCCGAGATGGAGAGTCCGCTGGAACAGTCAGGAAATATAGGTGGTAACCTTGGGTGATTACTGCAAGTACCCACTGGTCTGTGGTGACTGTGTGCCAAGCGCTGTTGAAGTGGCATAGTCGACCTCCGACTGGTATGGATGGAAGAGGAGGTTGGCTTACACTCTCTAGGAAGGAGTCAAAACCCTGATGCTGATCCAGGCTGAGAAGCTGGCTGAGACTTTTGAGGCCGAGTCTGCCTGGATTGATCTTTTTGGTAAGGTCTGGAAGGGCATCCTCTAGAAGCCGGAGGATAAAATGTTCTTGGCTTTTAGGTTGGCCTCTTAGAATGTCATCTGAAAGTCCCCTTAGGCGTGGAAGGGAACTCAGACGGCACCGAAGAAAGCTGGCGCAGCATTTCATGGTGGTCTTTCAACTGCGCCACTGTCTCTCGAATCTTTTCCCAAAAGAGATTATCTCCCACACAGGGTAGGTCTGCTAATCTGTCTTGGTCTTCTGGTCTTAAGTCAGAGGATTTGAGCCAGGCCTATCTTCGTGCACTAATCCCCCACTGCAGAAACTCTAGAGGCAGTGTCGAAGATATCCTAAGCAGCGCAGACCTCGTGTTTTCCAGCATCTAGTTCTAGAAACTTTGACAAAAGTGTTCTGTGATTGGGCTCCATCCTGATGATGTCACCCCATATGTGAGGACTACCATCCTGCTTGTCCTGTGAGAATTGAGGTTTTGATTTCTTGGGTAATGGGGGGGGGGGGGAAATAAGGCAGGAGGATCAGGGACCCCAACCGGGGAGTCCACAGGACTTAAATCCGGCAGCAAATTTGTAAAATCTGGTTCTCCTCCCCCCTGAAGCCCAAATTCCACAGAGAGCAGAGCTCAAAATGGCCACCGTTCCCGCTGTTTTTTTTGTGAAGGCAGCCTAGAGACACGATTGGGAGCCCGAACATGGGCTGCCGACCTCGCCGCCACTACGGAGGGACCCTCTCCGCAGGGCAAACATGTGGAACACAGCCCCTCGTGGAAGAGCTGCAAAGCAGGCTCCCCGCAGGCCAGGCAACCCGCTGAACGCAGTATGATGAAAGGAAAAATGCCGGGGAGAAATTAACAACTGCTGAGCCTGGCTGCAATCGCAAGCAGGAGCAGGAGAATGAACCCTGCTATGCTGCCTCTCTGTACAGAGCCAAGCAAATGCGGGTAAGCTTTAAATCGACAAAGAGCCTGAATTTGCAAGGGCAAATTCAGGCTCTTTGTCGATTTAAAGCTTCTTTTTTTTTTTTTTTCTCAATAGCAGAGGTATTTTTTCTTCCCTGCAATGGGACCCGAGGCATTAGACTGCTCAAGGGTGAAAGCAGCCAGATAGGGGGCGTGACTGGACCACCAGTTTCACCCCAAGCCAGGCAGAAGGTCACCGGGGAAGGAATCCTAGGCTGAACAATCAAGGGGCAAGCCCCCTAGGACCCTGCAAGAGTGAGGAGACAGAATTGTCTCCCTTAAGGAACAGGTTTTGAATTTTACCAAGAAAAGTTAATCTGCTTTCTCTTTTTTTTTTTTTTAATTAACAAATGAGATAGGTAATACTTGCTAGATCCTGAAAAGGCATGAAGAGAAAAATCTCTCTGAGAGAAGAAATTTAGGAAAGAGAGGGAACCGCAGGTTCAACTGGCTGCATCTGCTGGAGACAGAGAAATACTGAAGGGAGGGGCTCTGTCCTGATATAGGATACCCTTTCAGTTTTTCTCTGTCGCCATCTGCTGGACAGGAGGCTCAACCCACTGTCTGGACTGATCCGGGTATGTACAGGGAACAGAGAGAACGGTTAGTGTGGGGTTATTTTTAAGCGGGGGTTTTTAGCACCTGGGTCAGGGCAGGCGTTAATTTAAAGGTCCTGTCAGACAGACCATTTTTTTCATTGTTGGCATTGGTATGGGTCCGTGCAGCTCTAGTATAATCATGGATTAAGTTCACTTTTTTATCTGATGCTACAGTACATTTTACGGGTTAGCCGAACATTGGCAGAAGGTCAGAGAGAGAACAGGCTGAGAGAAGGCAGTCTTGAGGAGGGTCCGAGAGGAATTCTGCCTTCAGTCCCACTCCCGGACCACTAACTGTCTTGAACGGGAAAGGCTTTCGCTCCGATAATCATCAACAGGGGTCTCCACACACCGGTGGATTTTCTGCACAGGTGTCTGCAAGGGTTGCTACATAGGGCCTTGAGTGCATAGTTTTACATGCATAATGGCACGTGTAATTATTTCTGAGTCGATTTTCTGTGCATATCTCATTAGCATACTCCTCCATTACATCCCACGCGGCCGCCTGTTTTTGCCATGCGTGCTGAAAAAATATGCTCAGAAAAACAGTGCCGATTTCAGTGTGGGTTTTCTTACATCGACCCCTATGTGCATTGTTCAGTGGCTCACCCACTCATGTACTTTCCTTTTGAAAAGTATCCCACCAAAACTACCCACACATAATTATGTCTGCTAGTTTATGCACAGTTCTTTGGGGAAAGACACGCATATACTTTTGAAAATGTAAAAATATGTGCAGAAGTGCAAACCCCTCACCAATCCCACTCCAAGATTGTCTCTGCTCACTGAGGGTAAGCTTACAGGCCATACTTGCATGAGTTTACAAAACCGCCCGTCTAATCATGTGGGTAAAAGGAAAATTAGTTTCTTACCTGATAATTTTCGTTCCTGTAGTACCAAGGATCAGTCCAGGACACCTGGGTTGTGACTCCGCACCAGTAGATGGAGACAGACTAAAACTTGTGGGCGGAGCCATATATGCCCCTGTGCCAGTCACAGCTCCTCAGTCTTACGGAATGGCAAAGTAGAACACAACCAGAGAAGTAAACAAAACTAGATACCGCTAAACTAACGGGGAAAGAAACACCCCTTCTGGAAACGGACTCTCCAACCGAGAGAGCGAACAAGCGGAACAGAGCAAATCAAAACACAGAGCGGACTCTCCATTACTTCAGCGCAGCACTGCGGGCGGGATCCTGGACTGATCCTTGGTACTACAGGAACGAAAATTATCAGGTAAGAAACTAATTTTCCTTTCCCTGTACGTACCAGGATCAGTCCAGGACACCTGGGATGTACCAGAGCAACCTACTGAGGGTGGGAAGCAGAGAGTCCCGCTCGGAGTACCCTCTCTCCAAAACCCCCGGAATCGGTAGCCCGGACATCCAACCGGTAATGCCGGATAAAAGTATGCAACGACTTCCAGGTGGCCGCCCTACAAATCTCTTGAGGCGACACCTGAGAAGCTTCCGCCCAAGACGCTGCTTGAGATCGAGTCGAGTGAGCCCGCAGCCCCACGGGAAGAGGTTTTCCCCGCACCAAGTACGCCGAACCAATGGCCTCCTTGAGCCAACGAGCGATCGTTGTGCGGGACGCTGCAGCTCCTTTCTTTGGTCCAGAGAACAGGACAAACAGATGATCTGTGACCCGAAACGGATTAGTGACCTCCAGATCTCGGAGAAGGGATCTCCGCACGTCAAGCTTCCGTAACTCCCTCTCTTCTGGAACAGAGGACTCTCCGCACGCAAAAGCGGGCAACTCCACCAATTGATTCACGTGAAACGACGAGACCACTTTCGGAAGAAAGGAAGGAACCGTCCGTAAGGAAACCCCCGAATCGGAGATACGCAAGAAAGGTTCCCTACAGGACAGGGCCTGAAACTCGGAAACACGCCGTGCCGAGGCAATCGCCACCAAGAATGCCGTTTTTAAAGTGAGATCCTTAAGAGTTGCGCGTTTCAAGGGCTCAAACGGCGCCGTGCATAGAGCGGAGAGAACCCAATTGAGGTTCCAAGCCGGACAAGGAAGACGTAACGGGGGGCGAAGGTGCTTAGCACCCCGAAGGAAACGAGCAATATCCGGGTGAAGCGCCAGAGACGTACCACGGACCTTACCTCGCAAACACCCAAGCACCGCCACTTGGACCCGTAGGGAACTGCACGCCAGACCTTTGGCCAGACCCGCCTGGAGGAACGCCAGAACATCAGAGACGGAAGCCGAAGTGGGGTCCACCCCACGCTGCACGCACCAGTTCTCAAAGACCACCCAGACACGGACGTAAGCCAAAGACGTCGACTGCTTCCTGGAGCGCAGTAGCGTGGCCACCACCGCATCTGAATAACCTTTTCTCTTCAGTCGATTCCTCTCAAAAGCCATGCCGCGAGACAGAAGTGATCCGCATCCTCCAAACAGACGGGGCCCTGATGGAGCAGGGCCGCCATTCCCTGGAACCGAAGGGGTGCCGCTACTGCCAGTTGTACGAGGTCTGCGAACCACGGCCGGCGAGGCCACTCCGGTGCCACCAAGATCACGTTGGCCGGATGCAACTCTATGCGCCGTAGAATCTTGCCGATCATCGGCCACGGGGGAAACACGTAGAGCAGCACATCCGTCGGCCAGGGAAGCACCAACGCATCGACGCCTTCTGCCCCCCGCTCTCGACGTCGACTGTAAAATCGCGGGGCCTTCGCGTTGTGCCACGTGGCCATCAGATCCATGTGGGGCACACCCCACGTTTCGCAAATGAGAAGAAACGCTTCGTCCCCCAGCTCCCACTCTCCGGGATCCAGACGATGACGGCTGAGATAGTCCGCCTGCACGTTGTCGACTCCCGCAATGTGAGACGCTGCGAGGTTGCTGAGATGTAGCTCCGACCAGGCCATCAAGCGCTGAGCTTCTTCCGCCACCTGGGGGCTCCGTGTCCCCCCCTGACGGTTGATGTCGCATTGTCCGACAACACTCGGACTGCCTTTCCCCGCAGCAACGGTAGAAAAGCCTGCAGGGCCAGACGGACCGCTCTGGTCTCTAGGCGATTGATAGACCACTGGGCTTGCGACACTGACCATAGGCCTTAAACTGAGCTCCCTAGGCAGACCGCTCCCCAACCGGAGAGGCTGGCATCCGTGGTCACCACTGTCCAACTGGGTACCAGGAGAGAGACTCCGGCGGACAGATGACTGGGGTCCAGCCACCAACGCAGGCTGGACCTCGCGTGTCCCGCTAGAGGAAGCGGTAAATGGAAGTCCTCCGAGACCGGCTTCCAGCGGGAAAGCAAGGATGACTGTAAGGGTCGCAGATGAGCGAACGCCCAGGGAACCAGCGCCAGCGTGGAAGCCATAGACCCTAGGACCGTAAGGTAGTCGCAGACCCGCGGCTGGCGAAGAGACAACAAGCGTTGCACCTGAGTTTGCAGTTTGCCCCTCCGTTCGAGCGACAGAAACACCTTGCCCTGCTTCGTGTCGAAAAGAGCTCCCAGATATTCCAAGGTCTGCGTGGGTGTCAGATGACTCTTGCTGAAGTTGACCACCCATCCCAGGGACTGCAACAGATGGAGGACCCTGGCCACCGCCCTCCGACACTGATCCTCGGACTTCGCCCGAATCAACCAATCGTCCAGGTAAGGATGGACCAGGAGACCTTCTCGGCGCAGTTGCGCCGCCACCACGACCATCACCTTCGTGAATGTACGAGGGGCCGTTGCGAGCCCAAACGGGAGCGCCCGAAACTGGTAATGCCGTCCCAGAATGCAGAATCTGAGGAAGCGTTGGAACGACGGCTGAATGCCTATGTGAAGATACGCCTCCGTGAGGTCCAGGGAGGCCAGGAACTCGCCTGGCCGGACCGCGGCGATGACTGACCGGATCGTCTCCATTTTGAAGCGAGGAACGCGAAGGCATCGGTTCACCCCTTTGAGATCCAGAATTGGTCGGGACGTGCCGTCCTTCTTTGGTACGATGAAGTAAATGGAGTAACGGCCCATGCCGTGTTGGCTGACCGGAACGGGGGAGATAGCTCCCAAGTCCTCTAAGCGGCGGATGGTGTCTAGCACCGCCGCCTTCTTCTCGGGAGCCTTGCAGGGTGACACAAGGAACTTGTCCACTGGAATGCAAGCAAAATCTAACGCGTAGCCGTGTCTTATCACGGTGAGGACCCACTGGTCCGACGTTATTCCGGCCCATCTCTCGTAAAATGACAGCAACCGCGCCCCGACGTTGGGAACGGCGTGCTGAGGCTGTGGCGGGAGAAGGGCCGACCCCCTTTCATTGTGAAGATTTGGGCGCCGTGATGGCCAGGGCACCCCCTGGTCTACCAAAGCGCCTCCCACGAAAGGACTGCTGCTGCTGCCACTGTGGGGTACGGGAGGAGGAAGACCTGTACGATTGCCCCGACGACCTTTGAGGGTGCGACTTCCTGGGCCCACGAAAGCGGGACCTGGCTGCAAAGGAAGACCGCAACCTGGATCTATCTTCGGGCAACCTGAAAGCCCTATTTTCCCCCAGGGAAGCCATTAAATCATCTAATTCCTTGCCAAACAGTAACTTACCCTTGAATGGCAGCGCCCCGAGGTGAGCCTTAGAAGAGCCACCCGCCGCCCAGTTGCGTAGCCACAGGAGGCGGCGCGCCGAGACAGCCGCCACCATGGACCTAGACGAAGTGCGCAGCAGATCGTGGAGTGCATCTGCGCCATATGCTATTGCCGCTTCCAACTTATCCGCTTGCGCTGCCTCGTCTGCCGAAAGATCCGCATTGGCTTGGAGGACCTGAGCCCAGCGTAAGCTAGCTCTCAAAGCGAAATTCGTACACATGGCGGCCCGAATTCCTAGCGCTGAAACCTCAAAAATCTTCTTGAGCTGTACTTCCAGCTTCCTGTCCTGAAGGTCCCGAAGGGCTGTCGCTCCCGTAACCGGGATAGTAGATCTCTTCGTTACCGCCGAAACCGCTGAATCCACCTTGGGAAGCTTGAGAAGGTCCAGCGCATCCTCCGGGAGCGGGTAAAGCTTGTCCATGGCCTTGCTGACCTTCAAACCTAACTCCGGAGTGTCCCATTCCCGGAACATGATATCCGTTGAAGAAAAATGGAACGGAAAAGCAACTGCCGGACCCGTGAGGCCTAACAGGACCGGATCCATGTTCGCTTCCTGACGAACCACCGCCGGAGGGGGGTCTATTCCCAGTTCCTGGAGAATGGCTGGAATTAGAGGTGGCAATTCTTCCCTACGGAATAGCCGGACCACTTTGGGATCGTCTCCCTCCACTGCCTGTGAACCTTTTCCTACGCCAGACATAGCAGAGCCGTCCACTCCCACATCGTCGGGTCCCTTCTGGGTCTCCTCAGGGGAATCAGCGTCCGCCTCAGGGGAGGAATCGGTGTCCACCTCCTGTGGGACGCCACGTGGAGGCCGCTTCCCCCGCAAGGCGCCCTGGGGCCCCTCCGCGACCCCCGAAGGCTTCCTGGACCTCTTCTGCGGTGGAGCCTTGCGAGCTTCACTCCGGCCGCGCTTGCTTTTTTTGTATTTCAGGACTTTGCGCAACAAAAGCGCAAGGTCCTCCGAAAGCGAGCTCGAATCTGAAGAAAAGTCAGCGGGACTCCCCGGGGACCCTGGGTCCCCCGAGGGACCCCCTCCGACCGCGATCCGCTGCGGGGAAAGCGCGGGAGGCAAGGCTGAAGGCCCTGTCGTTTCCCGCGCCATTTCGCGGCCCGTGGCCAAAATGGCCGCCACTCCCGCGCTAAGCGGGAAAAGCTCTTGGGGCTTTTCTACGGCGCCCCCCCCCCCGCGCGGAGGCGATCGCGCGGGTCGCGAACGAGGTCCCCGAGGCGCCCCGGACGACCCCTCTCCGCCCGGGATGCAAGCGGCGCACAGGATCGCGCGCGCGCCAAGCCACAGGCCCGGCAGACCGAGCCGCGAGGCATGCCGGCGAAGAGGCGCGAAAACGGGACGACAGGAGACACGAAAAATAAAAAATTTTGAGCGAACGGCCTCCCCCCGACAGCGGCACCCCCACCACGAGCGGCGACGCGAAGCAAGAGAGAGCCGGCACAGAAAATAAAAACAAACCTTTTTTTTTTTTTTTTTTTTTTTTAACAAAAACGCCTGTCGCTGTCCACAGTCCTGGAGCCCTAATCCAGCAGGGGTGAGTGAACCGGGCTCCCCGGTGTCACCCCTGACGCTGCTACTAGGCCAGCTGGGTCCTCGACCCTAGCAGCGGCCTCAACCAGGGGGGGGTGGTCCCCTCAGAACCTCACAACCCCCCTAGGAGGCAGGGCGGAAGGGACCTAGGGACAATTTAGAAAAATATTCCCAAATAGAAACCCGTAGCCTAAACTGGCCTAACAAATCAAAAAAGAACCGACCCTGACGGAATACCAGAACCAGGGCAGGCAGGGCTGTGACCGGACCTGCACCATCTACTGGAGACAGAGTAAGACTGAGGGGCTGTGACTGGCACAGGGGCATATATGGCTCCGCCCACAAGTTTTAGTCTGTCTCCATCTACTGGTGCGGAGTCACAACCCAGGTGTCCTGGACTGATCCTGGT
This sequence comes from Rhinatrema bivittatum, assembly GCF_901001135.1. Lineage (NCBI taxonomy): Eukaryota > Metazoa > Chordata > Amphibia > Gymnophiona > Rhinatrematidae > Rhinatrema > Rhinatrema bivittatum. The sequence continues at coordinate 80,789,558 of NC_042623.1, forward strand.
ACGTACAGGGAACAGCCATTTCCATTGGTAAAGCATTGTTTTACCTGCAGAAATGGCTTTGAAAATTAGCCTCTTAATGGAGTCAAACACTGACATGCTGAAGAGGTTTGGCAGAAATAATTACCAGGCAGAATGCCTACTAATGCTTCTCAGCAGCAGAGTCTGGTGCAGACATTGGCACATTTGCTGATGCTGCTCAATAATCTAGCCAGGTAAAAAGCATTGTAACTTTTATCTATATTTTTACATTGATATATATTGGAGGGGGCTCCTGAGTAGATCCATTGCCGAACTAGGCAGTGCTCTGGGTGGTTGGGGTGGGAAAGTGTGTGCTCCTCTCTGATGATGTAGGCCCAGTCCTCTACAAGTTTTCTAATGACGCAGCTGCACAGAAGTGGCTGTGCTGGAGCTAACGTCCATCACACTCCTGTAGTGACAGTGGTGGTGGGGTCTCCCAGGCAGCTGCCCAACTTGCCTTCCCCCGCTTCTTATGGCCCTGCTCCAGGGATGCCTTGTTAAATTATTTTACCCTGACAAATAATCTTGCCGAGAGAGCACAGCTGGCACGAGCCCCTTGACAAGAAATTGGCAACACCTCAAGGGGTAAAGTTCTACTTCTCCAGTCAGACAGAGCCCATATCTTACCCTCAGGTAATCCTCAGACATTCACCCTAGCAGGATTTCCTGCTGCTGCTGTGGTCTATCACTATCACATCTTTGTATCTGGTTACTGGCAGCAGCATGGAAAGGTTAAAACAGCATATGCCTTTTCCCTACCAGCTTCCAGTGGCAGGTGGCAGTGTTTCTGTAAGTGTGGCACATTGTGTTCTTTTACCTTCAAAGAGGAAGTCAGAGTAATACTTGAAGGTGTTGTAGGACTGCTGCATCACAGTAAAGTTGGGATGAACGGCCATTTGCTGCCCTGCATCACAACTCCAAGACTGTGAGATTAACTGGATGCGGAACTTCAGAATCAGGCTGAAGATACTATGAATAATGTTCATCACAGGGGTAGCCTTCTCTGTCAACAGGCCCCTAACACAACAAGCAAACAAACAGAGAACATTTTTTTCAAAGTCTTCTAATAAACATTTAGGTACTGAAAGGGTTTTACAAACTCTAAGAGAGGGAGATCTATAAGAGTCAGACTGCGTGTTTGTCTCTGTTTGCATCTCTGTGCTGCTCCCAGTGTATTCCTCTGTTAACAGCATGGCTCATTTTGTCATTATGTTTGGACTCCTGTGATAGAGGAGTAGAAAAAAAAACCAATTTTTTTTTTACTTTACCTAAAGCCTTAGTACGGGTTAGATCAGAGCTTCCCAAACTTGCCCAAGACCCCACTGCTAGCCAGTTTTTCAGAATATCTGAAATGAATATGCATGAGAAATCTGTATAGACTGGGTCTCCAATGTAAGTATATTTGTTATAGATATCCTGAAAACATGATCTGCTATGGGTATCAACAGGACATGTTTGGGGAAGTGTATGTGTGTGTGTGTGTGTGTGTGTTGGGGGGGGGGTTAGAGAGGGTTAAGCTCAGTGGCAGTGCCGTGAAGAGGACCCAGGTTCTAGTCTCGCTTCAGGGCTTCTGCTCCCTGAATCAGCAGAGGCAGGGAATTCTGGTCATTGCACAACAGTAATACCCTAGTGACTGAACATAAGGCCTGTGATTACAGAGCTCCAGAAGGAGCCACAGTGTACGGCAGTGAGCGGACTCCAGTGAGCTGAGAGAAATTATAAAATAAGAGGGGAGGGGGAAAAAGACCTGGGCAGATGCAAGGGAAGGTTCATGGCACTGGATCCCAAGCCCCAGGTCCAAATGAGTTGGAAGCCCAAAGCGGGAAGAAACTGCCAGGTCCCACAAAAAAATGATAAACAAAAAAAACATTAATAATTTTATTTCAATTGCCAACTAAATTATAACAAACTTGTTTTTTTCCTATAAAGGCTGCTTTAAAAGCACATACGTAGATGCTTTCAAAATTTTCAAATATGTCTCTGCAGACCCTGGAAGACATTGTTTGCTTTCTGATCTGCTGGCTAGTTTCTGTTTCAGTTATGCACAGGTAGAAGAGGACGATGGATTTTGTTTTTCGGCTGCATCTTAGTTTTCCAAATGGTTCCTGCCATCTAATTTTAGTTAGCTTTTTCTTTTATTGCCCTGCAAAAGAATACAATCCCCCAAGTATGCATGCAAGCAGACTCTCAACAGTGCTGCTTTCACGATGAGAGTGCAAGGCAAAATAGTTTTGACTTAGTCCTCCAATGGTGGCACCTGAAAAGCATTACATTAAGTATTTTACCTCGCAGTAGTACCGAAAGTGAACTACTCTGTTTTACCGGAAGAGTGCTTTGTTGAGGTAGTCTGCGTGGGTTCTGTGAATCTCTTCCAGGTTTCCCACAGATGACAGTTTGTTTCGAAATTCACACCATGTCACGTGCAAGATCTGGTTGGCAATGTAGCCCTGAATGACCTTCACAAAGTGCTGCATCTCATGCCTGTAGAGCTGGAGCTGACGAAACTGAACCGCATTTGATGCACGATTTACTAGCGCTAAAAACAAAACAAAACAAAAAAACCAAACAACACACAAAGGATCAATAAATGATAGCACCAGGACCCTCAGTACTGGAACTAGGAGCTCAAGGAAATGTCACCAAACGTTTACATTCTAACATTTTGGCCTTACTGTGGAACAAAACATAGTAACACAGTTGATGACGGTTGATAATGAGCAAATTGGGCTCATCTAGACTGCCCAGTTGAGATTTTTCCACATCTAAATTCCCATTCACCACCCAACATCAACATCCCCCTCCCACCACTTTTTCCATCACTGCCTCTCTATATCTGTCCCAGGAGCACCCAAAATCTGCTAGAAGTGATGTGCTCTGCCACCTCCACTGGTAGGCCATTTAGTTATTATTTATTTCCCCTTTCACAGTGTGTTTACTTTTACCTGTGGGAAGAAATAGCTGGGATTAGGGTGGGGGAAGGAATGTACATGCATGCAGTGATTGCATTTTCAAATCACTTCACTGCACGCACTTTACATCTACTTCAATGAAAGCGCAAAGACTACAGGTACACGCTATTCATGTTGTGTGAAGTGGTCCTCATTTTCAAAGAGAAATTCCATGAGCAGCCTTTCTTTGAAAATGAGCTTGCAGTCCCAGGGACACTGCCTGCAAGCTCCTCATGCAGACTCATTACTGCCCTCCAGAGGGACTATTTTCAAAGCTATGTATGTAGGTGCCAACTCCGCAGGTACCTATGCCCACAGATTTTGCACCAATTCTCAAAGGGAAAGTACAAGGAAGTGGAACCGTGGAGGGGGCGAGATGGGGGGCCAGAAATAGGTTTGACCTGTGCAAAGGAGCAGAGCACACACACACGAAAACCACGTGGCTGCCCTTGTCTCAGAGTAAGCAACTCCAACACTGTTCTTTTCTGCTGCCTCTAAGAGCCAGGGAGGCCATAAATGATCCATGCAACTACTGAATCTGTTCTTTTTCCTCAGGGAAGCCAGAACTGATATATACTATTGACTCTGCTTCACTTTCTCAGGTCCCAGAAAAGAGTGGCAATATGCCATTTTGGGTTGTTCTGCCAGAAATTAAGCCTTTGGTAATGGACAGAAAAAAGGGTTGAGTAAGCACAAGTTTGAGAGTTGTGAGCAGTAGTGCCATTCATCAAGGCTAGGGCTGAAGTCTTGGCAGGGGGAAGAGGAACAAGAGAAGAGGGGCTGGATTAGGGAACAGAGTAAATGTTCTCTTCTCTGTGTGCTTCACGATCAGCCCCTCTTTTCCTTGCAGGCTGCCTAGAGAGGTAGGGCTGGAGCAGAACACCCCTGCTGCTCTGCCTCTTAAGCCTGAAAAGAACTGCTGGAAATGAATTTCATCTCGTACTCCCACAATTTAAGTCCTGCAACACAGACAAGCCCAATAGAAATGGCAGTACAAGTAACACCAACCAGCACAGAGAATACAGATAATTACACATTTTTGGAATCTGACTCCTAGGCTATATGTTAAAGTTAAAATGTTGCTTTTTTTATATGATTTAAAAAAATTTTTTTTTTTTTTATTTTATTTTAAAGTTGTCAACATTAGTTTATCTACCATATTTATTGTTATTTTACTAATTGTGTTTTATTTTGGAATGGCTTATTGTCTAATTTTATGTACATCTAAGTCTCAGGGATAAGTGATATATCAAATGTAAATAAACATAAAACAAACATAGCCAGCATGCTTTACCAAACTTGTTTTCCATATCAACACCTGTGAAGATAAGAGGAAGTCTACACAAGTGTGCAGACTACAGCTGTCGCTCCCTCTTACCAGAGCGTTTTAAATGGAACCAGACATCCTTCAGTGTCCACACCATGTGCTTCAGCTGCAGCAGGAAGGAGAAGATCTTGCTGTATTTATTCATGCAGCTCTCCGTGATTACAATGTTCAGGGGCCAATCGACCTAGACAAACGTAGACCCGTCACATTACTCCCTCTGTCCTACCTTTCACATCACAACTTCCTCATTTCCCTTTTGACATATGCAAGTCAATAATTGTATCCCGTCACTAAATGTGGAAGTGTACCAAGGGAAATTCTGCCTAGTTCCAGGTAGGGGAAAAATGAGCACTTAGTGCATGCAGGACTTGCTCCTGTACAATCTGCAGAACAGATACATTTACTTATTTATATTTATTAATCACTTCTATAAAGTATTTGAAGTGATTTATAATCACTAGAGATGTGATTCAGCTAAACCTTTTAGTTCGGCCTTTATCGGCCCGCTATGGGAAATTTCATTTCCCGCGGTTCGGGCCGATTTCTTTTTGGCTGTCCTGAATTGAAAAAAACCCCAAACCACCCCAACCCTTCAGATTTAATTAATTACAATTCCCCACCCTCACGACCCCCCCAAAACTTGCCTAAAGTCCCTGGTGGTCCAGCGGGAGTCCTGGGTGCGATTTCCCACTCTCGGGCCGTTTAGCCCTTACCATGTGACAGGGGCTATATCAGTGCCATTGGCCAGCTGGCCCCTGTCACATGGTAGGAGCAATGGACGGCTGGCGCCATCTTAAAAAATGGCACGGGCCATCCATTGCTCCTACCATGTGACAGGGGCCGGCTGGCCAATGGCACTGATAGCCCCTGTCACATGGTAAGGGCAAAGGGCCATCGGCGCCATTTTGATTAGTGGCAGCCGACGGCTCAAGAGGGGGAGATCGCTCCTGGGACTACTGCTGGACCACCAGGGACTTTAGGCAAGTTTGGGGGATTGTAATTAATTAAATCTGAAGGGTTGGGGTGGTTTTGTTTTTTTTCCGGTTCCGGACAGTCGAAAAACAATTGGCCCAAACCGCGTGAAATGAAATTTCCCATGGCGGGCCAATACAGGCCGAACCAAAAGGTTCAGCCGAATCACATCTCTAGTGATTATAAATATCAATAATCTGTTCTGCAGATTGTACAGGAGCAAGTCCTGCATGCACTAAGTGCTCATTTTTCCACTACCCGGAACTAGGCAGAATTTCCCTTGGTACACTTCCACATTTAGTGATGGGATACAATTATTGACTTGCATATGTCAAAAGGGAGGGTGGGGGATTGTAATTAATTAAAATCTGAAGGGTTGGGTTTGGGGTTTTTTTTTTTTTTAATGTGCCCTTTCCCACCCCCCCACCCCCCAAAAACGATAAGAAAACCACACGAAATTTTGTGGGTTTTCCTGTCGTTTTGGGGACCCCCCGAACTGTGACGAAATAGGAAATATAGTCTATAATTCCTATTTCGTCGCAAACGAATGCACATCCCTAATAATCACATATCACATCGTATCCATTAATAAAGACATGAACAAGAGTCCATCAAAATAAAATAAAATACATAATACAAAATATTAATTTAACAAAAGTAAAATCAATCAGCTACTGACCTTATACCGAAGCTCCAGGCAGCTCAAGGCATCTGGTGCGTTGGGTTTGAACACCTCAGGAAGGTACCTGAGTGCAAAAGAGAGGTTGGAAGCCAGCTGAGAGTCTCCATGCAGGCTATACTGCAGAGCTTTGTTTAAGATCGAATTCAGAACCAAAGGATTCAGCAGCTCTCCTGGTGTCTGCCCCAATCCAAGCTTTCAAAACAAAAATAAAATAAGTCAAACTGCAAACAACGGGCCAGATTCATTAAGGGTTTTCTCCCATTTTGTGTCTATAGGAAACACCCTCAGTGAATCAGATACTATGTATTCTAGCAACACCAATTGTTTGCCTTAGTGATCACACCAGTGCTAGAATGCACTACAATATACATTTTATTAGCCTATGATTTCCCAATACATGCCCAAGGGAAATTACAACATTTAAAAACATTGTAATAAGGAGTTTAGCAAGTTTGCTTATTGCAAACTATTCTCCATAGGCAGAAGAATGAAATAGCCATAAATTGCGGGCGACATCATCTGACATTGCCAAAAGGAAAATTGGTTCTAACCTCCTAATTTTTGTTCCTGTTGTACCACAGATCAGTCCAGACTTCTGGGATTTGGATTCTTCAGCACTTCAGGCAAGGGAGCTTAGATTTCTGGACATGAGGCATGCCTATTACTGTCACTAAAGAGCGAAGCAGAGGGTCCTGTTGCAGAAACCCAGCACTGACACAGAAATGAAATTAAAGAATCTCTTTTTTTTTTTTTTTTTAAAGACAGAGGACTGTCGCTTCTCTGTTCTGCCCCGAGGGAATCAGCTTCTCAGGGCAGCGGGCCGTGCGAGTGGGGGAGAGGTTGGACCACCAACTTACACCCCTGGTTGAGAAAATCTGTGAAGAAAAATATTACATTTATTTAATTTATTTATTTATTTAGAGTTTTTATATACCGATGAACGTTGGGAACATCTCATCGGTTTACATTAAACTTACATCCAACTTACCCCCAAATAAGGAATAGAATAGAATTAACAGACTATCAGCAGTAACAGCTCAGCCTGCGAGTTGCTGGGGGTAAGCACTGAGGAGTAGAAAAACTCATGAGAAAGAACATCTCCACATCATTAGGAGAGAAACTACTGGTTTTTTTGTTTTTTGATCCATCCAAGGAGAGAAGAAAGAAAGCTAACTTAGCATAATCTCTCAAAGTTAGAAGGGAGAACTGTAGGTGAGACCCTATCTGCTGGAGTCAGAGGAAATACTGGAGGGATACAGAGAGTGCACCAGCTTAAGAGAGAGAGTGCCCTTTCAGTTTTTGCTCTGACTCCATCTGCTGCGAGGGGGACATAACCCACTGTCTGGACTGATCCGGGTACATACAGGGAACTGAAGGTGACTAATGAGTTTCATAGGTCAGATCAGCTCTTTGTTATGTGGATCGGTCCAAAGAAGGGGTGTCAAGCTTATAAGATTTCAATTGCACGTTGGCTTAAAGGAGGCAATTGGATCGACATATATATCTAAGGGTCGGCAGGTGCCTGAAGGTTTGAGGGCTCATTCGATGCATGCTCAGATGTCCTCTTGGGCTGAGGCTCAACAAGTTTCTCCACAAGAGATTTGCAGGGTAGCAATTAGGAAGTCACTGCACACTTTCACCAGGCACTATCGAAAATTAGCAGGTAAGAACCAATTTTCCTTTCCAGTATATACCCAGATCAGTCCAGACTCCTGAGATGTATCTAAGCACCCCTAAACTGGGTGGGATCTGGAGAGTCCTGCTTGCAAAACACGTTCACCAAAGCCCCCTGGAGTCGGAGCTCCGACATCCAAATAATAGTGCCTGGCAAAAGTGTGCAGTGACTTCCATGTCACTGCCCTGCAAATCTCTTGCAGAGAAACGTGCTGAGCCTTGGCCAAAGAGCACGCCTCGAATGAGCCCTCAAATCTTCAGGCACCTGCTGACCCTTAGATATAGCAAATGTTGCTTACCTGATGTAACAGGTGTTCTCACAGGACAGCAGGATGTTAGTCCTCACAAATGGGTGACATCGAGGATGGAGCCCACCACGGAAAACTTCTGTCAAAGTTTAAAAAGAACTTTGACTGGCCCCTACTGGGCATGCCCAGCAAGGCACTGACCCTGCAGCCAGCAGGGGTCTCCCTTCAGTCTGATTTTCAAAGCTACAGGCAGTGCCTAAAAAGTAAAAACAAAACAAACCCAACACCGCGGGGTGGCGGGCGGGTTTCGTGAGGACTAACATCCTGCTGTCCTGTGAGAACACCTGTTACATCAGGTAAGCAACATTTGCTTTCTCACAGGACAAGCAGGATGGTTGTCCTCACAAATGGGTGAGTACCGAGCTGAGGATGTCCTGACTTGCACCAAATGCACCCAATGACGTGCAACAGGCACAACAACTGGGGTGGTATTTGGTAAGGGCATCCGCACCCTACCGGGAAGGTGGAAGGGTGTTGGTACATCATGTTGGAAAAAGGTTACGCAAGACAGATTGGCCGAAGATGGAGTCCTGTCTTCCAGCTTTGTCCAAACAATAGTGGGCTGCAAAGGTATGGAGAGAACTCCAGGTTGCAGCTTTGCAGATGTCAGGAAGCGGCACCGATCGAAGGTGTGCCACTGACGTCGCCATGGCCCTCACAGAGTGTGCTTTCACACGGTCTTGAAAAGGAATGCCAGCTTGCTGATAGCAAAAAGAAATGCAGTCCGCCAACCAGGAGGAAAGAGCCTGCTTACCCACAGGATGTCCTAACTTGTTAGGATGGAAAGAGACAAATAATTGAGTGCTCTTCCTGTGAGCAACTGTACGGTCTAGATAAAAAGCTAGAGCTCGTTTGCAGTCTAGGGTATGCAGAGTCTGTTCCCCGGAGTTGGAGTGGGGCCTGGGAAAAAAGATAGGTAGTACGATAGATTGATTGATATGAAACTCCGAAACTACCTTAGGTAAAAATTTAGGGTGAGTGCGGAGTACCGCCCGGTCCTGCAGGAGTTTAGTGTAAGGCGGATAGGTGACTAAGGCCTGTAACTCACTAACCCTGCGAGCTGAAGTGACAGCTAAAAGGAATAATACCTTCCATGTGAGATACTTTAATTCACAGGAGTGTAGAGGTTCGAAAGGTGGTTTCATTAGCCGACCAAGAACCAGATTAAGGTCCCAAGATGGGGCCGGAGGACGTAAGGGTGGCTTCAGATGGAGCAAGCCTTTAAGAAAGCGTGTTACCAGGGGTTGTACTGAAATAGGGACACCCTGTATGCCTTTATGGAAAGCGGCTACTGCACTGACATGCATCCTAATGGAAGAGGTTTTAAGACCCGATTCCGATAGATGCCATAAATAGTCCAAGAACTTAGAGATTGGACAGGAAAGGGGATCAAGGGACTGGGAAGTGCACCAAGATGTGTACCTTTTCCATTTATACGAATAGGATCTTCTAGTGGAGGGCTTTCGTGAAGCTATCAGGACACGAGAAACCGAATCCGAAAGGTTAAAAGGCTGAAGGACTAACCTTTCAACATCCATGCCGTCAGGGACAAGGCTTGGAGGTTGGGATGGAGGAGGCATCCGTCGTTCTGAGTGAGCAGATGCGGATCCGTTCCCAGAGGGATGTGCCTGCGGATGGAGAGATCCTGAAGAATGGGAAACCACACCTGGCGTGGCCAGTGGGGTGCTATCAGGATCATGGTTCCTCCGTCCTGGCGAAGCTTCACGAGAGTCCTTGACAGAAGAGGAAGTGGAGGGAATGCATAGAGCAGACCTGATGTCCACTTGAGGGAGAAGGCATCCCTCGGCCGAGAGTGGTGGCTCCGAATGAGAGAGCAGTAATTGTCTACTTTGTGGTTCTGAGGGGACGCAAAGAGATCTATGTGGGGAGAACCCCACTTGTGAAATAGAGAGGTCGCTACCAGAGGATCGATTGACCACTCGTGTGGTTGGAAGACCCGGCTCAGCTGATCTGCCAATACATTGTCTACTCCCGGCAGGTAAGTGGCCCTGAGGTACATGGAGTGGGAGAGGGCTTCTGCCCAAATCTGCGCAGCTTCCTGACACAGAAGGAAAGAGCCTGTGCCTCCCTGCTTGTTTATGTACCACATGGCCACTTGGTTGTCTGTCTGGATTAAGATTATCTGATTCGAAAGACGACCTTTGAACGTTCTGAGCGTGTAACGGATTGCTCGAAGTTCCAAAAAATTTATCTGGTGTTCGGCTTCCTCTGGTGACCATAACCCTTGGGTTTGGAAATCATCCACATGAGCCCCCCAACCGATGTGGGAAGCGTCGGTGGTCAGGATTACTTGTGGATCTGGTAGGAGAAAAGGTAAGCCCTGAAGGAGATTGATTTGAGTCGTCCACCAGGTTAAAGACAGGCGAAGCGCTTGTGTAACTGCGACTATGGAGGACAGGCGCTGAGAAGCTTGAATCCATTGGTGTCGCAGAGTCCATTGTGCTACTCTCATGGCTAGTCGGGTCATGGGAGTGACTTGAACTGAGGATGCCATGTGTCCTAGGAGAATGAGGAATTGGCGAGCCGTGGCCATGTCTTGAGACTGGAGCTGGCGAGCTAGGGACATGAGAGTTTGGACCCGCTGCAGCGGAAGGTAGGCCTTTGCCTGTAAGGTGTCCAAGTCTGCCCCAATGAAAGATAAGGTTTGAGATGGGACTAAGCAAGATTTCTCGTAATTGACAAGAAACCCTAAGGAAAGAAGTGTGTTGATTGTCAATTTTAGGGAGGAGTAGGCAATCTGAGGGGTGGAGGCCCTGATTAGCCAATCGTCCAGATAGGGGTAGACGTGGACACCTTCCTTCCTGAGGAATGCTGCTACCACTACGAGGCATTTGGTGAAGACTCGTGGAGCAGATGCCAGACCAAAAGGTAGTACTCGGTATTGATAATGGTCGCGGCCTACCAGAAACCGCAAATACTTGCGATGGGATTGTGTTATCGCAATGTGGGTATAAGCATCCTCTAGGTCGAGGGAGCACAGCCAATCCCCCCTTTGCAGCAGAGGGAGTAGCGCACCCAGGGTTACCATCTTGAACTTTTCTTTTTGAAGGTACTTGTTGAGGGCCCGAAGGTCCAAAATGGGACGTAGCCCCCCTGACTTCTTTGGAATTAGGAAGTACCTGGAGTAGAATCCCTTGCCTCGTTGAGAGGGAGGGACGGGTTCTATAGCATTTGATTGCAAAAGAAGGGATACTTCCTGTTGTAATTGAGTCAAGTGGCTGGATAGACTCCATGCTTGAAGAGGCGGGGAGTCTGCCGGAAGAGTTATGAAGTTGAGGTGGTAACCCTGTGTGATAATTGCCAGCACCCACTGATCTGAGGTAATCTGTATCCAATGCTGTAAAAAGTGGCACAGACGACCCCCCACAGGGATGTCGGGAAGTGGGATGTGGCATGTGCTCCGTACCGGGAAGTCAAAGGCCTGCCGCAGGCCCAGGAGGTGGGGCCACAGCAGGTCTTTGTTTTCGAGGTTGGCGTGGCTGAGGTCTAGTGGAGGATCGAGCCGGATGAGGCCTAGCCGACGGAGGATAATAACGACGTGGCCGAAAGAAAGACTTTTTAGAGTCCTTCTTAGGTGGTGGTTTGGAGGATACCTCAGATGGAACAGACGAAAGTTGCTTCAACGTCGCGTGGTGATCCTTCAATTCTGCCACAATTTGTTGAATCTGTTCTCCAAACAGATTGTCCCCTAAGCAGGGTAAATCGGCTAGACGATCCTGGACCTCTGGGCGAAGGTTAGATGACTTTAACCAAGCCCAACGTCTGGCTGAGATGGCAGTAGCTGAGACTTTTGTGGAAGCATCGAAGATATCGTAGGCCGTTCTGATCTCGTGCTTCCCAGCCTCAAATCCTTTGTGAAGAAGGGCTTGAAGCTGTGGCTGGTATTGGTCCGGTAACGTGTCAGCGTAGTCCTGCATCTGTTTAAGGATGGCTCTGTTGTATTGAGTCATGTAAAGTTGGTATGAAGCTATGCGAGATATCAACATGGCCCCATGATACACTTTCCGTCCCACACTATCTAGGAATTTGTTGTCCTTGATAGGGGGAGTGGAAGAGTGTGGTTTTAGGCGCTTGGCCTTCTTTTGTGCAGACTCAACTACAACAGAGCGATGATCCAGTTGAGGCTTCTGAAATCCTGGTGCTGACTGAACGAGGTATGTGGAGTCAGCTTTCTTATTAACTGGTGACACATATGAAGGAGATTCCCAGTTTTTCTTTAAAAGATCCAGAAATACCTGGTGAATGGGGATGGAAGCGATGATTTTTGGGGCATCCAGAAATTGGAGCAGTTTCATCATTTGGTGCCTGTCATCGGTCTCAGATTGCAACTGAAAAGGTACAATTTCTGACATCTCCTTTACAAAATTAATAAAGGAGAGATCTTCAGGAGGAGATCGTTTTCTACTCTCTGTAGGAGATGGTGGGGATGGCAAATCTGTATCAGAAGATGTATCATCACCCCAGGTATCATAAGGATCATGTGGGGCTTGCAGACCTGAAGGACCTGGTTGAGGATCCAAAGGCATCGATGGAAATCTGGATGGAATCGGTGCTGCAAGCGGAACTGTAAACGGCATCGAGGGCTTCGGGGCTGCCGATGGAATCTGTGCCGGTCTTGGAATCAATGGAGCCGAGGGATAAATCGGTGGAGAGGTATGCGAAGGCACCGATGGGACTACTCCGGACGGGGGAATCCGAAACGGTGTTTCTCCTGCCGATGAGAATCCTGCCGGAGACGATGGTGTAGTCAGTGCTACTGGAATCACCGATGGAAGGGCCCGCATGAGTGCCTCCACACGATTCAGTAGCGGTGCCAGCGCTTCCACTAGAGGCTCGGTGGTCGGTTCCCTCCTCGGTGGCGGAGTCGGTGCCGAGGTCGGTGCCTGAGGCGGTGCCAGAATCGGTGCCGGAGACGGTGCCGGTGGAGGCTGGAACCTTTGCATCGCTTTCTCGATGGCCTCCTGGACCAGCCGGTCCAGTTCTGCCCGGAGACCAGGGGTAACGATACCCGGCTTGACGGGAGAGGGAGGCTGAGGCAGAGCCGGAGGGACCACCGTAACCGGTGGGATCACGGCTCCCACACCCCGAGAGGGTGAGGGTTTCCTCGATGCCTGCGAACGAGACGTGGACGGTGCCAGGTCTGACCGAGGCTTTTTTGTCGGTGGCTCGGCCTGTTCAGAGGTCGATGGCTGTGGATCCTAGACGGGCCGAGACTTGTGCCGCCGATGGCGATGCTTGTCCTTCCGATCTCCTCGCCCTTCCGGGGAGGGGACAGGAGTCGACGGCCGAGAAGTCATCGGTGGTGGATGGTCACCGGAGGGTTGACTGTAGTGGTGCAACTTAGACGGTGCCGGTTCCGATGACGTCGATGCTATCGATGGTGTTGGGGTGGGTGCATGGAAGAGGAGCCCCATCTTCTCCATCCTGGCTTTACGACCCTTAGGTGTCATTAGGGCACATTTAGTGCAAGTCAGGACATCATGCTCACTTCCCAAACACAGAACACAGACCCTATGGGGGTCTGTGATGGACATAGTCCGGGTGCAATCCGGACAACGACGGAACCCCGTCGCCATGGCCTAGGGCCAAATTTAGCCGCGGGATCGGTAAGTGCCAACAGGCCTCAAGGGCCAAAATCGACGGCAGTCGATGAAAATCGGCAAAAAACTTACCGGATTCCGCGAAGGTGACAAAAATTTGTCGAAGGGAGACCCCTGAGGGGCAAATTTTCTTCGGAAAGAAAAAACCGAATTCCTGTCAGGAACGTGGTAAGAGAGCTCCTTTCACCGCGTGGCAGCTGCTGCGCGGAAAAAAGAAGACTGGAGGGAGACCCCTGCTGGCTGCAGGGTCAGTGCCTTGCTGGGCATGCCCAGTAGGGGCCAGTCAAAGTTCTGTTTAAACTTTGACAGAAGTTTTCCATGGTGGGCTCCATCCTCGATGTCACCCATTTGTGAGGACAACCATCCTGCTTGTCCTGTGAGAAACATGTCGACCCAATCGCCTCCTTAAGCCATTGTGCAATTGAAGTCTTAAAAGCTTGACACCCCTTCTTTAGGCCATTCCACAGAACAAAGAGCTGAACTGACCTATGAAATTCATTAGTCACCTTCAGATACCTCAATAAAGCATGCCTTATGTCCAGAAGCCTAAGCTCCTTTTTCTGAGGGGCAGAGGAATCCAAATCCCAGGAGCCTGGACTGATCTGGGTATGTACTGGAATGGACGTTTTTCTTTTAGTTCATGGAGATTTTGCTCTACTGAGTACATGTGGGAGCACTGCCTCGTGAGCCCCTCAGTCGATTTTAGAACTAAGTCTAGCTAAGTAATCTACTCCCCAGGGAGGCAGGCAGGTATTTATTATGGCTAACTTTATCCTGTCTATGGAGAACATTATTTATGTTAAGCAAACATGTTTTCTCTGTCGACAAAGCAGGGCTGAAGCAGTCATGACACATGGGGATTCCCAAGCTGAGGATTGCAGCAGAGCATTTACTGAACAAACAACCCACACCTCACTGTGGAGAGTAAACTACTGGGTGAACCTGCTATATGAAACTGCTTGTCCAAATTTACTTTCACTTTTTGATAAACTGTCTAGACAGTAATGGTACATGAAGATGTGCACTGACAACCAAGTTGCAGCTTTGCAGATGTCTTTAATAGACTCTGCTCGCAAATGAGCCTCTGTATGCAGCGTGGCTCTCACTTGAGTTTTGATAGAATTTTGCTGGTTATTCTCCCTGATCATATATTTCGCTTAAATTTGCCAAATGGATAGTTGGCTCCCTCTGGAAGAAGTGGAAGGTGAATTGTTGTGGTCTTTCTGGCTGATGGCAATAAAATGCATTGCCCAACAATACAGTAGATATGCACCAGCACTGTCACCCCATTATACATATCCTGCCTAGAGAAAGGGCAGTCTTTGGCCTATCCATAACTCATAGATAAATTGAGGACTGAGCAATATTTCACTGGCTTTGCATCTACTTTTAATAGATGGTGCTGCTTATCTATCATCATACTATTAAGTTCTGTTCCTATTTTTTTTGATATTTCCCATTATGTCAATCTCCATATGAATCATATCAGTGAGACTTGTGTCATTTTAATGAATGGCAGCTGGACACCAACATCGCCTACTGAATATTCCAGTTATTTAAAGGTCAAACATAATGTAAGTAGGTTGCATTAATTCACAAATAATCTATGGTTTTTTAGTCTTGGTTCAATATAAAGAAGGGCTTATTGTGTCTGTGTGTCCTTCCGTCTGTGTGTGTGTCTCCGTCTGTCTCCCTCCGTCTGCGTCTCATAAATCAATTGAATGGCTGGACTAGCTCAACCAAATCTGGTGAGGAACTAGGTTGTGGTGGGGGTGGGAGGAAATTGGAGAAATTACTTACCTGATAATTTTGTTTTCCTTAGTGTAGATAAATGGTCATCTTCAGAGACAAATTTCTCAATATTCCACTGCTGTGGCATTTTTTTTTGTTTAAAGTTAAAAGCAAACCCTGAAAGCAAAGCACTAACTAATGCTATTCGGGTTATGTTATTCAGAAGTGTGTGGTGTCTAAAAATACATGAACTTTAGAAAGCGAAGGGCAGACAAATCCTTGGATAAAATGCGGTATGGATCTCCGCCTAAGGAGTCTACAAGGTTTTAGGGATGGTGCTCATTTGACAAGATGTGAGGTGAAGAAAATTATTGTACCTTATCAAAGAGCAGGTCGCTGAGAGACTGTGCAAATTCCCCATCTTCCATCAACAAGAAATGCCGGAGGGCTTCAAAGTGCTTCTCCATTTTCAGTTCCACAACATAGTAATCCACGATGGCTTTGTTCACCAGGGACACACTTAAAAAGAAACAGAGTCTTCTGATTTCTTTCTTATATAATATCAAATTTTAAAACTCCACAGTCAAGACAAACCATGAGCATTACTGTTATGCAGTGCATGACTACACAGAACTGAAAAGTTACATAAGAAAAGGAAGAGATCATATGGCACCCATATGACATTAGTGATCCTTGAAAAAAGAGCAGGTGATTTCAGGAAAGGGAATTATATCACCACTGCTACCACGTTCCAATTGCTGACACATTATCTGACTGTTTTTTGTGGGCTGTAAATACCTATAGTATATCTGGGCTAATCATTGATCATAAGCCATCTGTGTGCCCTCAGATTAAAGTGGTAGTGTCAGTTGCTTTGATAAACCGAGGATACTTTGTCTCTTAAAACCCCCTTTGAAATCAGAAGAATTCATACATGTACTCCTAGCTCTGATTTTTACTACCCTAGATTACTGTAGCTATAGCAGTACTCTCCAGATTTTACAGATTGCTGCCGCATGGATCCTCGCAGGCTCGAGGCTATGGGATCATATTTTCCTGGTCCTCTGTTCATTGCACTGGCTCCCAATATACTGATAAGTAAAATTTAAAATTCTTACTCTAATACAGATACTTCTTAATTCCTCAGACATCCCCTGGCTTAATTCCATGCTAAGAATTTATATGCCTCTGAGGGCCTTAAGACTGGTAGCCAGGGAAAACTTGAGGTATCCGCTATGCACATCTTACTGAGACTTGTGACCAAGCTTTCTCAGTTGCCGGCCCTTTGCTTTGGAACTCACTTACTGGAAACCTGAGGACCATGAATTAGGCTTCAGCTTTCAAAATGTCCTTGAAGACACTCCTATTTAGAGACACTTCTATTCATCTGACAGACTAAGCATTCCTGGTTGCGAGTTATTCTCACTTGCAGGCCAATACAGTAAACTGCGCGGGAGAGCCAGAGAGCCAGTGCTCTGAGGCGAGCGCCCACTCTCCCGCCGCTAGTGCGTCCCTAGCGCCTCCTTATTGGCGGAAGCCGCGGCTGTCAGTGGGTCTGACAGCAGACGCTTAATTTTACCGGCGTTGGTCGTCAAACCCGCTGAGAGCCACGGGTTCGGAACACAGACACTGGCAAAATTAAGCGTCAGTTTTTCAACCTGCGGGCAGATTTTTTATTTTTTTTTTAATAAGATTTTTATTTTTATTTTTGGGGCCTCCGACTTAATATTGCTATGATGTTAAGTCGGAGGGTGTACAGAAAAGCAGTTTTTTTCTGCTTTTCTGTACACTTGCCCGGTGCCAGCTGAAATTAACTCCTGCCTTTGGCACTCATTTTACTTTCAGAAATTAACTCCTGCCTTTGGCAGGAGTTAATTTCTGAAAGTAAAATGTTCGGCTTGGCCACACATTTTGCTTTCTGTAATGCGGGTGACTACTTAATAGGCTCATCAGCATGTATTTGCATGTGATGAGTGCTATTAGTTTTGTGGGGGTTGGCTGCGCGTTTTCCCGAGCGCACCATTCTGTAGTGGCCTGAAACAGGAGCTGTTGGTTGCACTTTCGTTTTTGTAATGTCGAATGTGTCTTTTGTATTGTCTAACGATTTATTATGTATGTTTTAACTAATACACCCTGAACTTTGGAGGGTGCAGGCTACAAATTAATTAAACATCAAACATTACTGAGCACTTCAAAGTGAGCTCTGCCCCTCCACTATTCAAGAGGATGCTCCCAACTGGCTGATTTGTATTAGTTCCTTTAGAAGGGGGGAGTAACTGTATCAGAGGTTTCCAAACCTGCCCTCACAATCACATAGCCAATTGGGTTTTCAGGACATCCACAGTGAATGTCATTAATTTGTGTATATTGGGACTCAGATGTATGCAAATATATCTTATGCATATTTATTAAGATAGCCTGAAGACCCCACTGTCACTAGGTCAGGTCTGTTAATCAGTGAACTATACTGTTCATGCAGAATGTAGCTTTACAAATTTAAGCAGATATTCTTTCTACTTATAACTGCAGAACCACACTACATTTCAATTTCCTCTGCTCTCAGCTCTCATACGGTAAAGTCTTACAACGGCCTCTTTTAGGGACCTCAAAAGGACAATAGACAATGGATTGTGGGAGCGGAACAGCTAAAAAGAGCAAACAATGCCAAAGACTGCAGAACAATTTACCAAGAACTGCAGAGATGGTTATAAACTGCAAAAGAATGACTATTTCTTTCTTACATGAAAGAATGTTAATTTTTCTGTATATTCTGAAAAGAACCATAAAGTGTGTCTCTCACAAGATATATTAACTTATTCTGAAGCACCTAGGACTACCACATTTAGAGATATCTTATAGTACTTGGGAGTTTTGGGGTTTTTTTTAAGTCACCCAAGGGAAAAAAAGAAAATTTGGTTCTTACCTGATAATTTTTGTTCCTGTAGTACCAAGGATCAGTCCAGACTTCTGGGTTCATTCATCCGTGCCAGCAGGCGGAGACAGAGAAAGTAAAATTGACACTGCTTTATATATCCTAATGCCCCCTGCAGTTCCTCAGTATTAATCTGTACCAAAGCTGAATGCAAACAAACCATCATGAAAAAACCCATTGAAATATAAACTTGGAGAACTTGACAAAACAACTTCTGATAAATGTAATGTACAACAGTAAAGTGGACGACTCTCCATCCTTCTTAACCCCTGGGCAGCACACTGGACTGATCCTTGGAACTACAGGAATGAAAATTATCAGGTAAGAACCAAATTTTCTTTTCCCTGTACATACTGGATCAGTCCAGACTCCTGGAATGTACCAAAGTTTCCTAAACAGGGTGGGACTTGGAGAGTCCCGCTTGCCAAAGGACCGAGACTCCCGATCTGCCACATGCAGTCGATAATGTCTTGCAAACGTATGCAGCGACTTCCAAGTCACCGCCCTACAAATCTCTTGTGGCGATACTAAGTGAGCCTCTGCCCAAGAGGCCGACTGAGATCGAGTGGAATGAGCCCTCAAGCCCTCCGGTACCGACTTACCTTTGAGAATGTAAGCGGATCCAATAGCTTCCTTAAGCCACCTGGCAATAATGGTCTTGGAAGCTTGAAGTCCCTTCTTCGGACTGCTCCACAAAACGAAAAGATGGTCAGATTGTCGAAAGCCATTCATGACCTTAAGATATCAGAGCAACGCACGACGGACATGCAATAGCCGAAACTTACGAGCATTTGGTTCTGAATCAGACAAGTCCAAAAATGCTGGCAGCTCAACTGACTGATTAACATGAAAGGAAGATACCACTTTCGGGAGAAAAGATGGAACCGTTTGTAAGGACACCCCCCCCCCCCCCCCCGTCTGATATCTTAAGAAAAGGATCATGACGTGACAGAGCCTGTAACTCTGAAATTCGACTTGCAGAGCAAATGGCTACCAAGAAAACAACCTTCAAAGTCACATCCTTTAGAGTAGCCCTAAGTATGGGTTCAAAGGGAGCCTCACACAAACCTCAAAGAACCAGATTGAGGTTCCAAGGAGGATAAAGCCTTCTCACGCAGATTCTTAACCCCTTGAATAAAAACGGACCACATCAGGATGAGAGGACAAGCGCTAGCCATCCAGGTTCCCCTTCAAAGACGTCAATGCCGCCACATGAACTCTTAAGAGAGTTGAAAGCAAGGCCCTTGACCAAGCCGTCCTGTAAGAAAGATAACACGTGAGACACGGAAGCGTGCAAGGCCTGAATCCCCTTCGCCACACACCAGGATTCAAAAACCTTCCATACTCTGATGTATGCGACTGAGGTGGACTTCCACCTAGACTGAAGGAGCATAGTAATCACTGGCTCTGGGTATCCCTTTGACCTTAAACGCTTCCTCTCAAAAGCCATGCCGCTAGACAAAAGCAATCTGCCTGATCGGAAAATACAGGACACTGATGTAGTAGACCAGAGAGATGACTGAGCCATAAGGGACCTTCGACCGCTAGATTCAACAGATCTGCAAACCAAGGACGGTGTGGCCACTCCGGGGCCATGAGTATCACCTCCCCTAGGTGCCTCTCTATTCGCCGCAGGATCTTGCCCACTAGAGGCCAAGGAGGAAACCAAACAGCAGAACTCCCAGTGGCCAGGGAAGGACGAGAGCATCTATGCCCTCAGCGCCATAGTCTCTGCGTCTGCTGAAAAACAGAGGAGCCTTTGCATTGTGATATGTCGCCATCAGATCGATCTGTGGACAGCCCCACTTCTCCCGAATGAGGTGCATTGCCGCATCTGACAACTCCCATTCCCCCAGATCCAGAAGCGTGTGACTGAGATAATCGGCTTGTACATTCTGGACCCCGGCAATATGAGACACTGAGATTTGTACTAAATGCTGTTCTGCCCACAGGATCAAGTCTTGAATTTCCAGCGACACCGCTGAAAGGTACCAACCGCCCTTGGAGTAAAGGCTGAAAGGCAAGCAAAGTCAAACGCACTGCCCTGGCTTCCAACCGATTGATAAACCAAGATGCCTCTACGCTTGACCAGGATCCCTGAATCGCTTGACTCTGACAAACCACTCCCCAACCCGAGAGACTTGCATTTGTGGTCAGAACCACCCAATCCGGAATCTCCAAGGATACCCCGCGCAGGAGGTTGGGAGTGTGTAGCCACCACGACAGACTGTCCTTGGTCTCCAGAGGAAGAGAATCGGGTTGGTGATACTTTGCCAACACAGGGCCAGAAGTGTAATCTGAAGGGGACGCATATGAGCAAAGGCCCACAGCACCAGTTCCAAGGTGGACGACATGGACCTGAGAACCTGTAACATCCCAAGCCCTGGGAACTCTCAACAGTGCCAATCGCCCAATCTGCGACTGTAGCTTGCGGACCCTCTCATTCGTCAGAAAGACTCTGCCTTTGTTGGTGTTGAAGAACGCTCCCAGATATGCCAGAGTCTGTGATGGTACCAGGTGGCTCTTTGCCAAATCCACCACCCAGCCTAGCGATCGCAAGATCTGAAGTACTGTTTGTATTGCTGTACGGCAACTGGCTTCAGACTTCGCCACAAATGAGCCAATCGTCCAGGTAGAGATGAACAAGGATCCCCTGCCGACGTAATGCCGCTGCCACAACCACCATGATCTTGGTAAAGACCCGAGGCGCCGTGGCCAATCTGAACGGAAGCATCTGAAACTGGAAGTGCTGCCCCAATACCATAAATCTCAGGTAGCATTGAGGGTCCCGGGAAACAGGGATGTGAAGACACGCTTCCGACAGATCTAGGGACGCCAGGAACTCCTGAGTGTGCACTGCTGCTATTACCAAGCGTAGCGTCTCCATCCGAAAAAGGGGAACCCTCAACACCATGTTCACACGTTTCAAATCGAGACTGGGGCAAAAGATTCCCTCCTTCTTCGGGACTACAAAGTAAATCGAATACCATCCCATTCAGAGTTCCTCCGGAGGTACCAGCACCACGGCTCCCAACTGCTGCAACCTGTGCAGAGTTTCCCACCCTGCCCTGCGCTTCTGCAGCGATCCACAGGGGGAGATTAGGAACAGGTTGCGGACACTATGGGCACGCACACCCCTCTTGTGGGTGCAGTGCCTCTCTGCGCCGCCCCCTGCCGCTCCTGACCTGAAGCAGAGTCAGGCAGCGGTCCGGTCGGAGACGAGCCAGATTCCGGTAGCAAAGGAGGGGGATTGATGACCCCCCTCTGCCAGGCACACTCCCTTCGTACTGTGCTAAAAACGCCTTGTGCATCAAGAGCACAAATTCGGGCAAAAAGGGGGCTGGAGCCCGCCCACTATCAGCTGGAGGCAAAAATGGGCTCCCCCTGTCCCTCTATAGGACCTGGGAGCACCGGGAAAAGAACTGGAGGGGTATCTTCTACAGGCTGTGATAACACGGTCCCGACCACTGGGGGATTCAAGATGGCTGCCGTTCCCACGGTTACCGCGCCCGGAGCTGTCGGGGAAGGGGCAGGGACAGCTCTCAGTCGTTTCACCGGCCTAGGGAGCTCCGAGGGACCCTCTCCCCCCAAAATACAAGCTGCGCATAAACCGCGGAGATTCAGCCGCGCCGGGGTCAACCCGTACGTCCGACAGGCCACTCCCTTACCATCGCGGTGCCAGCAGCTCGACTGAGCAGCAAGGAAAGAAACCAAAAATAAAAAACTGAACCCCAAGAAAAACCGCCAAAACTGCGCTGGGGTGGGAGAGAGCAGATGCAAGCTTTCCTACCTGATCCTAACTTTATTTTTCTCTTTTTTTTTTTTTGTTTTTTAAGAAACTTTACTGCTCTAAAAGAAGCCTCAGGAAAGGATTCCCCTCCTAGCACTGAAGAGAGCTGTCCAGCTCAATTCAGCTGTGTAATTAAACAGGAGAGAAAAGTGAGGAAAAAAATCAATTTGGGAGCCAACTCGTGACAGGGAGGGATCCGGACCACCGGGTGTGCACTTCACGGTTTCTTGGGGCACGGGTGTACAAAAGGGTCACTGACCTCCAGTTCCCCCTCCTCAACTAAATTGGGTAGGGGCTACTCTTGAGCAACCCCGACCCCCTGGGAGGCAGGCTCAACCTAGAATAGCAAATGTTGCTTACCTGTAACAGGTGTTCTCACAGGACAGCAGGATGTTAGTCCTCACATATGGGTGACATCACAGGATGGAGCCCAATCATGGAACACTTTTGTCAAAGTTTCCAGAACTTTGACTGGTCCCTAATGGGTATGCCCAGTATGGCACTAACCCTGCAGCCAGCAGGGGTCTCCCTTCAGTCTTGTTTAAAAGCTACAGACAGTGCCGAAAAATAAAATAAGAAAACAATACGAACCCAACACCGCGGGGCGAAGGGCGGGTTTCATGAGGACTAGCATCCTGCTGTCCTGTGAGAACACCTGTTACAGGTAAGCAACATTTGCTTTCTCACAAGACAAGCAGGATGGTAGTCCTCACATATGGGTGAGTACAGAGTTGAGGATGTCTGAACATGCACCAAATGTACCCAAAGGCGTGCAACAGGTACAACAACTGGGGTGGAATTTGGTAGAGGGCATCCTGAACCCCACCAGGCAGGCAGAAGGGTGTTGGTACGTCACGTTGTAAACAGGTTACAAGGACAGACTGGCCGAAGATGGAATCTTGTCTACCAGCTTTGTCCAACCAATAGTGGGCTGCAAAGGTATGGAGAGAACTCCAGGTGGCAGCCCTGCAAATGTCAGGAAGCGTCACCGATCGCAGGTGTGCTACCGAAGTCGCCGTGGCCCTCAGAGAGTGTGCTTTAACACGGTCTTGAAATGGAATGCCCGCTTGCTGATAGCAAAAGGATATGCAGTCTGCCAACCAGGAGGAGAGAGTCTGCTTACCCACAGGCTGCCCTAATTTGTGGGCAGCTGTATGGTCTAGATAAAATGCTAGAGCCAGTTTACAGACAAGGGTATGCAGAGCCTGCTCTCCTGGACTGGAATGGGGCCTGGGAAAAAAGGTAGGTAGTATGATGGATTGATTAAGGTGAAAAACCGAAAATACCTTAGGTAAGAATTTCGGGTGAGTGTGGAGTACTGCCCGGTCCTGAAGAAAGTTAGTATAAGGTGGATAGGTAACTAGGCCCTGTAATTCACTAACTCTGTGAGCTGAAGTGATTGCCAAAAGGAAAATCACTTTCCATGTGAGACATCGAAGTTCACAAGAGTGAAGAGGCTTGCATGGTGGTTTCATGAGCTGACCCAAAATCAGATTAAGGACCCAAGAAGGGGCCGGAGGACGCAGTGGAGGCTTGAGGTGAAGCAAGCCCTTCAAGAAACGTGTTACAAGAGGTTGTACTGATATAGAAACATCCCCGAAACCTTTATGGAAGGTGGCTACCACACTGAAATGCATTCTGATGGAAGAAGTCTTTAGACCTAACTCTGATAAATGCCAGAGATAGTCCAAAAAATTTGTGATGGGACAGGGGTCAAGGGACGGAGAAGAGCACCATGACGTGAACCTTTTCCATTTGTAAGAGTAAGCTTTTCTCGTGGAAGGCTTCCGTGAAGCAATCAAGACACGGGAAACTGGTTCAGAAAGGCTAAGTGGCTGAAGGATTAACCTTTCAACATCCATGCCGTCAGGGACAAGGCGTAAAGATTGGGATGGCTGAGGCACCTGTTGTTTTGAGTGATCAGAAGAGGGTCTGTCCCTAAGGGAATGCACCTGCGAATGGAGAGATCCTGACGTATTGGAAACCACACTTGGCATGGCCAGTGAGGTGCTATCAGGATCATAGTTCCCTTGTCCTGACGTAATTTCACGAGAGTCTTCGAGAGAAGAGGAAGTGGAGGGAATGCATAGAGTAGACCGGTTGTCCACAATAGGGAGAATGCGTCTCTGGGCTGAGAGTGTTTGCTGCAAATGAGAGAGCAGAAGTTCTCTACTTTGCGGTTTTGAGGAGACGCAAAGAGGTCTATCTGAGGATATCCCCATTGTTGGAAGATGGAGTTCGCCACCGAGGGGTTGAGAGACCACTCGTGCAGTTCAAAGATGCGACTCAGCTTGTCTGCCAACACTTTGTCCACTCCTGGCAACCAGGTGGCCCTGAGGCACATCAAATGGGAGACAGCTTCCGCCCATATCTGTGCAGCTTCCTGACACAGAAGGAAGGAGCCCGTGCCTCCCTGTTTGTTGATGTACCACATGGTCAACTGGTTGTCCGTCTGGATCAGGATAACTTGATTTGAAAGGCGATCCTGAAATGCCATGAGAGAATATCTTATTGCTCAAAGCTCCAGGAAATTTATTTGGTGTTTGGCTTCCTCTGGAGACCAAGATCCTTGTGACTGAAGATTGGCCACATGGGTTCCCCAGCCAAAGTTGAAAGCATCGGTGGTGAGAGTTATTTGAGGGTCTGGAACCTGAAAGGGCAAGCCTTGGAGGAGATTGATCTGATGCCTCCACCAGGCAAGAGACTGACGGAGTGAGACAGTTACGTGGACCATGGTCGACAGGGGCTGAACGCTTTGAGTCCATTGTGACCATAGAGTCCACTGCATGACTCTCATGGCCAATCGTGCCATTGGTGTGACTTGCACTGTGGACGCCATGTGTCCCAGAAGGACGAGAAAGAGACGAGCAGTCACGGATTGCTGAGACTGCAGCTGGTGTGCAAGAGACATGAGAGTGAGCGCTTGCTGTCGAGGCAGAACAGCCTTTGCCTGCAAACTGTCCAAGTCTGCCCCCAATGAACGACAAGGTTTCAGATGGGACTAAGTAGGATTTGTCATAGTTGACGAGAAATCCTAATGAAATTGGAGTGTGTAAGGTTAGATTGAGGGACGACAGACCAGCTTGCTGAGTGGGAGCCCTGATTAACCAGTCGTCTAGATAGGGGTAGACGTGAACACCTTGGGTCCTGAAGAAGGCTGCAATTACTACGAGGCATTTTGTGAAGACTCGTGGCACAGATGCTAGGCTGAATGGAAGCACTTGGTATTGATAGTGCTTGGGGCCTACTAGAAACCTCAGGTATTTGCGATGAGATGGAGTTATCGCAATATGAGTGTATGAGTCCTGGAGGTCCAGAGAGCAGAGCTAGTCTCCTCTTTGTAGAAGAGGAGGAAGCGAGCCTAAGGTTACCACATTTTGAACGTCTCTCGCTGGAGGTACTTGTTGAGGGCTCGTAGGTCCAGGATAGGACGAACGCCTCCCGATTTTTTTGGGGATTAGAAAGTACCGGGAATAGAACACTAGGCCGTGCTGAGAGTAGGGTACGAGTTCTATTGCCTTGGACTGGAGAAGGAGGGAGACCTCTTGATCCAGAAGGATGGAGTGATCGGATGTTCTCCACGTCAGTAGAGGTGGGGAGTCTGGTGGCACGGAGAGAAAGTTCAGATGCTAACCCTGAGCAATTATCGCTAGTACCCATTGGTCTGAGGTGATTGAGTGCCATATGCTGTGGAAGTGGCACAATCGACCTCCCACTGGTATGTGAGGCAGTGGAATCTGACTGCTGCTCTCTAGGTGGAAGTCAAAAACCTGAAACAAGCCCTGGTTGAGGAGCTGCTTGTGGCTTTTGTTTACGTGTTTGACGAGACTGTGCTTTTTGAAAAGTTCTCGTGGCACGGGATCTGGTTGGTGACGGAAGAATGACTTTTTAGAGTCCTTTCTGAAGGGCGTTTTAGAAGAATAGTCAGAAGGCATCAGAGAGTGTGTCTTAGGGTCTCATGATGGTCCTTAAGTTCTGCCACTGTTCGCTGAATCTGTTTGCCAAACAGATTGTCCCCCACACAGGGCAGGTCGGATAGCCTGTCTTGTACTTCAGGGCAAAGGTTGGAAGACTTGAGCCAGGCCCATCTTCTTGCCAAAATAGCGGCTGCAGATACCCTAGTGGCAGTGTCAAAGATATCATAAGATGATCTGATCTCATGCTTGCCTGCCTCAAAACCCTTGTTTACTAGGGTTTGAAGCTGATCTTGGAATTGTTGAGGCAGGGTATCTGTCAAATCTTGTATCTGCTTAAAAATGACCCTATTATATTGGGTCATATAGAGCTGATAGGCGGCAATCCAGGAGATGAGCATTGAGCCTTGGAATACCCGGTGGCCAATGGCATCTAAAAACTTCTGATCCTTGCCCAGGGGAAGAGAGGTATGAGGCTTTGATCTCTTTGCTCTTTTTTGTGCAGATTCAACAACTACAGATTGGTGATCCATTTGAGTTTTCTGAAAGCCTGGAGCTGACTGCACCAAATAGGTAGTGTCAGCCTTTCTGTGCACTGGAGCAATGGAGCCAGGATGTTCTTCTTGAGGAGCTCCAGAAGAACCTGGTGGATAGGGATGGAGGTTATTTCCTTGGCAGCATCCAGGAATTGGAGCAACTCCATCATCTGATGTCTGTCATCCTGTTCAGTCTGTAATTGGAAGGGAGCCAATTCAGACATTTCCTTCAAAAAAATGTATAAAGGAGAGGTCCTCTGGAGGAGAACGCTTCCTACTTTCAGTGGGTGAAGGTGGTGAAGGTAAATCATCGGTGTCTGGCGAGGAATCATCAGTCCAGGTATCATAAGGATCAGCACCTGTCCCTCTAGGAACTAGAGGGGGATGGGATGGTGGGATACCTGAAGGTCCTTGGTCTAGGCTCTGAAGGAATCTGAGGAACTAGTGGAGGAACAGATGAAGGCATCGAAGGCACCGGCACAGGCATCGAGGGCATCAATGGATGGCTCGGTGGCGCCAGACGTATCGGCATCAATGGTTGGATTGGTGGCGAGGGACGTATCGGCATCGATGGCTGAGACAGGACTCCGGATTGAGGGATGCGGAATGGTGTTTCTCCTCCCGATGACAGAGTAAGTGGAGAGGGCACCGGAGCCATCAGTGACCTGGGGTCCATCGGTGGAAAAGTGGCAACAAGCGCTTCCATCCTGGATAGCAGTGGTGCCAATGCTGCTGGAATCGGGTCGGTGCTCGGTTCCACAATCGGTACTGGTGTTGGTGCTGGAGGAACCTGGAGTCGTTGCATCGCCTTGTCGATAGCCTCCTGAACCATCCGGTCCAGTTCTTTTCGGAGACCTGGAGCAAGCAGGCCCGGCTCCGGAACAGAAGAAGGAGGCAGAGGCATAGCTGGAGGGACCACCGTTAAAGGCGGCGTCGCGGCTCCCGATCCCCTGTCAGGTGAGGGTTGCCTCAGTGACCCGGTCGCCAAAAAGGTCAGTGCCTTTTCTGGATGGGGTTTTTTCGACGGCGGCTCAGATGGCGGCGAGGTCGATGACTTTGCTCCCTCGATGGTCCGAGACTTACGATGTCAATTTTTCTCTCTGTGATCCCCTTGGGTCCTGAGGGTGAGTAGAAGGTGTCGAAGGCAGAGATGTCGTCGATGCCAGACGGTCACTGGCCGGTGGTAGATACTGGCGCGAAGTTGACGGTGCCGGTTCCGACGACGTCGATGCAATGGATGGAGTCGGGGTTTGAGCACGGAAGAGAAGCTCCATCTTCTCCATTCTGGCCTTGCGACCTTTTGGTGTCATTAAGTAACATTTGGTGCAGGTTAGGACATCGTGCTCTCGTCCAAGATACATTATACAGACTTTTTGAGAGTCTGTGATAGACATGCTGCGATTACAGTCCAGGCACCGATGGAACCCCGACGCCATGACCATGGAAAAAACTGAGCTGCGGTACAGTCGACGGCCAGTAGGCCGCGAGGGACAAACTCGACGGTAATAGACGGAAAACGGGTAAAAACTTACCGGAGTATCGCGGCTTGAAAAAAGTTAGAGGGACCCCTGTGGGGCAAATAAACTTTTAGTAATTCCGTGAGGAAAATTCCTGTCAGGAATCTCTGCAGAGCTCCTTTACCACGAGGCTATTGCAGCGTGGAAAAATGAAGACTGAAGGGGGACCCCTGCTGGTTGCAGGGTTAGTGTCATGCTGGGCATGCCCAGTAGGGGTCAGTCAAAGTTCTGGAAACTTTGACAAAAGTGTTCCGTGATTGGGCTCCATCCTGTGATGTCACCCATATGTGGTGAGGACTACCATCCTGCTTATCCTGTGAGAACAAGAAATACAAAAAAAAAATACTGGACCAAACTGCAGGGTTCAAGCATCAGTCCACCTCGGGAGACAGAGAAATACTGAGGAACTGCAGGGGGCATCAGGATATATAAAGCAGTGTCAGATTTACTTTCTCTGTCCCCACCTGCTGGCACGGATGAATGAACTCGGGAGTCTGGACTGATCCGGTACATACAGGGAATGTTCTGACTTCTCTCTTCAGTGGAGTAATCCAAACGCTGCTGGAATAGGTGCAACAATGCTGCCTGGGCACACCAAGAAATCAGACTGGCTGAATACTTCCCACCCAAATGCTTTACATTGTCTAGGCAGTGGCCCATCCTACAAGCTGGGGAAGCAGCTGCTCGCTGTTGTGAAGATCTGGAGCCAGAAGGCTGCATTGAAGGGCAGGACACTTACTGAGAAACCAAGGGAGCAGTAACGGAGTACTTCATCAGCACAGGCAGGGACAAGAGCTCAATCAGTTGTACAGCTGTCACGTCCGTTGCTGACTGGAGATGAGAATGGCCAGTGAAGGCAAGTGGCCTGGGCATTACATGATGCAAAAGATGTAAAACTGGCGGTTCAGCTACAATCAAAGAAAATTGAAAAAATAGGTAAAAGATGGATTTTCCTGCTAAGATATGTAAAGAATGCATTTAGTTTTAAAAAGGAAAACTGCCATTAACATTCACTGAAGAAGCAATATTATTATGTATATGGCAGTCCATAAGAAACACTGGCAGGTTGCCCAATTGATGAGTACATTCTTGTGAGTGCTTGCAAGCTGTCCTCTTCCCTTCAGACTTCAGCCACAGCCCCTCACACTGCCACCCAGTGAAGTCTCAGCTATGAGAGCTGTAGTGATCAGTCTGCAAGGGAAAGTATGAATATGGACCAGCTGGCCAGCAGGTCTGCTGTCTTTAACACTACACTGTATAGCTCATTACAAGGCAGAGCTCTTTCCAGATGAGCATATAAAAGCAGAGAATTTTTTTTCTAAACATTTTGCAAATGTCTCTATTCCAGGAAAACCATTAAGATTCCCATTCCAAAGCAGCTGAGATTATTTACCACAACTAAAGAGCTCAGAGCTTTCTCTTTAAGCAGGAGACACAGAGTGTACCTGCTTGTTTCAGTTCAACCTTTACTCTGGAATATAAGGGTTTTCATTTTCTCTTTTGACTCTGAATGACTTAAAGCAGGGCTTCCCAAACTTTTAGCCAATGTGACCCCATTTTAGTACTTGAAAATTTACATGACCCCAGACAACTAAAACAAACAGGACTGCAGCGCCCCTCCAACAATAACTCCACTCTCACCCTTACTGAACTCCAGTTGATCCTCTCTCAATCTCCACCTTTTTTAGACCTCTTTCAACCTCCACCCCCTCCAAAAGGCCTTTTCTCTTAACATGCCCACTGCCAGCAGACCAGATGCTCATCTACCCAGCCCATTCCCTCTCGCTGACCTCCTCCAGTCCTTCTCGCATCCCCCCAGTTGATCCTCTCATCCCAAATCCTTCTTATAACAGCCAATTCTGTTATTCCCTCCCTCTCACCCTATTTCCCACCTCATTCTCATCCCCCATCCTTGCTCTCACCCCCAGCCTCATATCTCCTCCCCTCCAACCCTTCTTTCACATCCCCCAGCTGATCACCTCTCACCTTCAGCTCCTCTTTTACATCCCCCAGTTGATCTTCTGTCATTCCTCTCTTCTCACCCTCCACAGCCAATCCCCATTCTAGCTGATCTAACCTTCAAAACCCTCCTGCATCCAATTCCTTCCTTCAAATAATCCCTTCTCTAAACATCTTTCTGGCCAGGGTCTGGGACAAACAAACATCTTTCTGGCCAGGGTCTGGGACAAACAAACATCTTTCTGGCCAGGGTCTGGGACAAACATTTTCCTTTGGGCCCCGGGTCAAAGGTGGAGGACAACTGGTGGAAGAGGGAAGGCTGATGACAAGGGCAATATTTTTCTCTTGAGTAAGTTCAGTGGTGGGTGAGGAGAGAACAGAGGCAAGCTCCACTGGCCTGTGTACACACAGCCCTCCCCTTCCCTTCTCTCATGGCTGATCCTGAGTATTACAGTGATCTACAAGCAGCAACAGCATTAGTAACGAAAGTCAGCCTGAGGCTTATGAGCTAGTGCAAGCTCACAGGCTCTGCACTGGCCCTAAATCCTCCTTAAGCAGGGCTTCCAATTACTACAAACTCATGTGAGGGCAGGGCCTGTGAACGTATTCTGGCTCACACATCCCATGCTAACTTATACTATTAATGTTGCAGCCAATTGTGGTCCTTGTGATCCCAGCTAAAAGTTTTGTGACTCCGTTTGGGATCCTGTCCCAGTCTGGGAAGCCCTGACTTAAACATTATGAATTTTTAACATCCTCTTTCTTTCTTATGTAAACATACTTGCCGCAAATTTAAAGAACACAATGTTTCTGCTTGGATTCTATCATTCCAGTGGCCATAATGGTCCTGGAAAATATAGAGTCCTTGCAGGTGCTGATATCTTTCAAAAGCCAATACAAAAGCTACTGCTATATACAAGTTTTCAAACCCTCACCAATTTCCTCTTCTCATCCGAGAAAGCCTGTGAGAAGTTGAGAGCTCTTATACAATAATATTTTTTTTGTTGGTTCTTTAAGAACTATCAAGGAAAATTAGTTTCTTACCTGATAATTTTCGTTCCTGTAGTACCAAGGATCAGTCCAGGACACCTGGGTTGTGACTCCGCACCAGTAGATGGAGACAGACTAAAACTTGTGGGCGGAGCCATATATGCCCCTGTGCCAGTCACAGCCCCTCAGTCATACGGAATGTCAAAGTAGAACACAACCAGAGAACTAAACTATCTATAAACCGCTAATAGAACGGGGAAAGAAACACCCCTCCTGGAAACGGACTCTCCAACCGAGAGAGCTAAACAAGCGTAACAGAATAATTCAGAACAAAGAGCGGACTCTCCATTACTTCAGCGCAGCACTGCGGGCGGGATCCTGGACTGATCCTTGGTACTACAGGAACGAAAATTATCAGGTAAGAAACTAATTTTCCTTTCCCTGTACGTACCAGGATCAGTCCAGGACACCTGGGATGTACCAGAGCAAACCTACCGAGGGTGGGAAGCAGAGAGTCCCGCTCGGAGTACCCTCTCTCCAAACCCCCCCGGAATCGGTAGCCCGGACATCCAACCGGTAATGCCTGATAAAGGTATGCAACGACTTCCAGGTAGCCACCCTGCAAATCTCTTGAGGCGACACCTGCGAAGCTTCCGCCCAAGACGCCGCTTGAGAACGAGTCGAGTGAGCCCTAAGGCCCACAGGAAGTGGTTTTCCCCGTACCAAGTACGCCGACCCAATGGCCTCCTTGAGCCAACGGGCGATCGTTGTGCGTGACGCCACGGCCCCTTTCTTTGGACCAGAGAACAGGACAAACAGATGATCTGTGACCCGAAACGGATTAGTGACCTCCAGATATCGAAGGAGGGATCTCCGCACGTCAAGCTTCCGTAATTCCCTTTCTTCTGAAACGGAGGACTCCCTTCCCGCAAAGGCGGGCAACTCCACCGATTGATTTACGTGAAAAGACGACACAACTTTCGGAAGAAAGGAGGGCACCGTCCGCAAAGAAACTCCGGAATCCGAAATACGCAAGAAAGGTTCCCTACAGGACAGGGCCTGTAACTCGGAAACACGCCGTGCCGAGGCAATCGCTACCAAGAACGCCGTTTTTAAAGTGAGATCCTTAAGAGTTGCGCGTTTCAAGGGCTCAAACGGCGCCGTGCAGAGAGCGGAGAGAACCCAGTTGAGGTTCCAAGACGGACAAGGGAGACGCAATGGAGGGCGAAGGTGCTTAGCACCCCGAAGGAAACGCGAAATATCCGGATGAAGAGCCAGGGACGTACCACGGACCTTACCTCGCAAACAACCAAGCGCCGCCACTTGGACTCGTAGAGAACTACACGCCAGACCCTTGGCCAGACCTGCCTGGAGGAACGCCAGAATGTCGGAGATGGACGCCGAAGTGGGGTCCACCCCACGCTGCACGCACCATTCCTCAAAGACCACCCAGACTCGGACATAAGCCAGAGACGTCGACTGTTTCCTGGAACGCAGCAACGTAGCCACCACCGCATCTGAGTAACCTTTTCTCTTCAGCCGAGTCCTCTCAAAAGCCATGCCGCGAGACAGAAGTGATCCGCATCCTCCAAACAGACGGGGCCCTGATGGAGTAGGCCCGCCATTCCTTGGAGCCGAAGGGGAACCGCTACCGCCAGCTGGACGAGGTCCGCGAACCACGGCCGGCGTGGCCACTCCGGTGCCACCAAGATCACATTGGCCGGGTGCAACTCTATGCGCCGTAGAATCTTGCCGATCATC
This sequence comes from Rhinatrema bivittatum, assembly GCF_901001135.1. NCBI lineage: Eukaryota > Metazoa > Chordata > Amphibia > Gymnophiona > Rhinatrematidae > Rhinatrema > Rhinatrema bivittatum. Next base: position 80,822,238 of record NC_042623.1, read on the forward strand.
GGCCACGGGGGAAACACGTAGAGCAGCACATCTGTCGGCCAGGGAAGCACCAACGCGTCGACGCCTTCTGCCCCCCGTTCTCGACGTAGACTGTAAAATCGCGGGGCCTTTGCGTTGTGCCACGTGGCCATCAGATCCATGTGGGGCACACCCCACGTTTCGCAAATGAGAAGGAACGCTGCGTCCCCCAGCTCCCACTCTCCGGGATCTAGGCGATGATGGCTGAGAAAATCCGCCTACACGTTGTCGACTCCCGCAATGTGAGATGCTGCTATGTTGCTGAGATGCAACTCCGACCAGGCCATCAAGCGTTGAGCCTCCTCCGCTACCTGGGGGCTCCTTGTCCCGCCCTGGCGGTTGATGTATGCCACGGTGGTCGCATTGTCCGACAACACTCGGACTGCCCTTCCCCGCAGCAACGGCAGGAAAGCTTGCAGGGCCAGACGGACCGCTCTGGTCTCCAGGTGATTGATAGACCACTGGGCTTGTGACACTGACCATAGGCCTTGGACCGAGCTCCCTAGGCAGACCGCTCCCCAACCGGAGAGGCTGGCATCCGTGGTAACCACTATCCAATCGGGCACCAGAAGGGAGACTCCAGAAGACAGATGACTGGGATCCAGCCACCAGATCAGGCTGGACCTCGCGCGTCCCGCAAGAGGAAGGGGTAGATAGAATTCCTCCGAGACCGGCTTCCAGCGGGATAGTAAGGACGACTGTAATGGTCGCAGATGAGCGAACGCCCAGGGCACCAGCGCCAGCGTTGAAGCCATAGACCCTAGAACCGTAAGGTAGTCGCAGACACGCGGTTGGCGGAGAGACAATAAGCGCCTCACTTGAGATTGCAGTTTGCATACCCGGTCGTGCGACAGGAACACCTTGCCCTGCTTCGTGTCGAACACCGCTCCCAGATATTCCAAGGTCTGCGTGGGTTCCAGATGACTCTTGCTGAAGTTGACCACCCATCCTAGGGACTGCAGAAGATGGAGGACCCTGGCCACCGCCCTCCGACACTGATCCTCGGACTTCGCCCGAATCAACCAATCGTCCAGATAAGGATGGACCAGGAGACCTTCCCGGCGCAACTGCGCTGCCACCACCACCATCACCTTTGTGAATGTACGGGGGGCCGTCGCGAGCCCAAACGGGAGCGCCCGAAACTGGTAATGCCGTCCCAGAATGCAGAACCTGAGGAAGCGCTGGAACGATGGCTGAATGCCTATGTGAAGATACGCCTCCGTGAGATCCAGGGAGGCCAGGAACTCGCCGGGCCGAACCGCGGCGATGACGGATCGAATCGTTTCCATTTTGAAGTGAGGAACGCGAAGGCATCTGTTTACCCCTTTGAGATCCAGAATTGGTCTGGACGTGCCGTCTTTCTTTGGGACGATGAAGTAGATGGAATAACGGCCCTTGCCGTGCTGGCTGACCGGGACGGGGGAAATAGCCCCTAAACCTTCCAAGCGCCGGATGGTGTCTAGCACCGCCACCTTCTTCTCGGGGGCCTTGCAGGGCGAGACGAGGAACTTGTCCCCTGGAGTGCGAGCAAAATCTAACGCATAGCCGTGTCTTATCACGTTGAGGACCCACTGGTCCGACGTTACACCGGCCCATCTCTCGAAAAAAAACATCAACCGCGCCCCAACATTGGGAACGGAGCGCTGGGGCTGCGGCGGGAGATGGGCCGACCACCTTTCATTGTGAAGACTTGGCCCCTGTGATCGCCAGGGGTCCGCCTTGCCGTCCGAAGCGCTTCCCCCGAAAGGATTGCTGTTGCCACTGCGGGGTACGGGAGGAAGAAGACCTATACGATTGCCCGGACGACCTCTGAGGACGCGACTTCCGGGAACCCCGAAAGCGGGATCTAGCTGAAAACGAAGAACGCGACCTGGATCTATCCTCGGGCAGCCTGAAAGCCCTGTTTTCCCCCAGGGACATCATTAAATCGTCTAATTCCTTGCCAAAAAGCAACTTACCTTTGAATGGTAGCGCCCCGAGGTGAGCCTTGGAAGAGCCGCCCGCCGCCCAGTTGCGTAGCCACAGGAGGCGACGCGCCGAAACAGCAGCAACCATAGATCTCGCCGAAGTGCGCAGCAGATCGTGGAGCGCATCTGCGCCATAAGCTATTGCCGCTTCCAACTTATCCGCCTGCGCTGCCTCGCCTGCAGAAAGATCCGCATTGGCTTGTAGAACCTGAGCCCAGCGCAAGCTAGCTCGCATCGCGAAATTCGTGCAGATGGCGGCTCGTACTCCGAGCGCGGAAACCTCGAAAATCTTCTTAAGCTGCACTTCCAGCTTCCTGTCCTGAAGATCCCTGAGGGCTGTCGCTCCCGTGACTGGGATGGTGGATCTCTTCGTTACCGCAGAAACCGCTGAATCCACCTTGGGCAGTTTGAGAAGTTCCAGCGCATCCTCCGGGAGCGGGTAAAGCTTGTCCATGGCTTTGCTGACCTTCAGACCCAATTCTGGAGTGTCCCATTCGCAAAACCGGATGTCCGTGGAAGAAAAATGAAACGGAAAAGCAACTGCCGGGCCCGTGAGGCCTAACAGGACCGGATCCATGTTCGCCTCCTGCCGAACCACTACCGGAGGGGCCTCTATTCCCAGCTCTTGGAGAATGGCCGGAATTAGGGGTGGCAGTTCCTCCCTGCGGAAGAGCCGGACCACCTTGGGATCGTCTCCCTCCACTGCCTGTGATCCTTTTCCTGTGCCGGACGGAGCGGATCCGTCCGCCGCCACTTCGTCGGCCCCCTTTTGGGGCTCTTCAGTGGAATCAGTGTCCGTACCAGTGGAGGAATCTGAGTCTGCCTCCTGTGGGACGCCACGCGGAGGCCGTTTTGCCTTCGAAGCGCTCGGGGCCACCTCCGCGACCCCCAATGGCCTCTTGGACTTCTTCAGCCGTGGAGCCTTGCGGGATTCCCTCCGGCCGCGCTTGCTCTTCTTATATTTCAGGACTTTGCGCAGCAAAAGCGCAAAGTCCTCTGAAAACGATCCGGAATCGGAAGAAACTTCAGCGGGGTCCCCCGAGGGACCCTCTCCGCCGCAATTCGCTGAGGAGAAAGCGCGGGGGCAGGGCTGCAGGCCCTGCTGTTTCCCGCGCCATTTCGCGGCCCGTGGCCAAAATGGCCGCCGCACCCGCACTGAGCGGGAAAAGCTCCTGGGGCCTCTCTACCGCGCCCCCCCCGCTCAGCGGCGCCCGTGCGGGTCGCGAACGAGCCCCCCGAGACGCCCCGGACGACCCCTCATCGCCCGGGATGCAGGCCGCGCAAAGGCCCTCGCGCGCGCGCCGAGCCGCAGGCCCGGCAAATCGAACTGCGAGGCATGCCGGCGAAAAGGCGCGAAGACGAGAAGAAACGGCAGGTACCAAAAATAAAATTCGGACGAACGGCCTCCCCCCTGTCAGCGGCGCCCCCCCCCGAGAGCGGCGACGCAAAGAAACAGAGAGCCAGCTCACAATAAATAAAAACACTTTTTTTTTTTTTTTTTTAAATACAAAAAAAGCCTGTCGCTGACCAAGGTCCTGGAGCCCTAGTCCAGCAGGGGTGAGAAAAACTGGGCTCCCCGGTGTCACCCCTGACGCTGCTACTTGGTAAAGCCGGGTCCTCGACCCTAGCAGCGGCCTCAACCAGGGGAGGGTAGTCCCCTCAGGACCTCTCAACCCCCCTGGGAGGCAGGGCGGACGGGACGTCAGGGACAATTTAGTAAAAGAACCCAATTAAAAACACCTTAGCCTAAACTGGCCTAAAAACAAGAAAAATATAACCAACCCTGAAGGAGTACCAGAACCAGGGCAGGAAGGAGCTGTGACCGCACCTGCACCATCTACTGGAGACAGAGTAAGACTGAGGGGCTGTGACTGGCACAGGGGCATATATGGCTCCGCCCACAAGTTTTAGTCTGTCTCCATCTACTGGTGCGGAGTCACAACCCAGGTGTCCTGGACTGATCCTGGTACGTACAGGGAACAGCCCATAAAGAATCCATATTATGATGCGTTAAATGTTTACCACTTTTCCCTCTGATTAGCCATCCTTAAGACTCATCCTCAGAATTGTAAAAGTGGGCCAATATACTGAATGGAATTATAATTGGGCTTCACAATTCTCTTTACCCTTCTGGAATTTCTTCTGATAGGAATTCCTTTAGTGGAGAGGGCTGCAATGCTTTTCCTGTACTTCATTACTTTGGAACTTGCCCCGCAGCTACCATTCCAACTTGGCTACTGAGAGCCGTCAGCAATGACCAGCAATCACAATCTGGATGATGAAAGAACTCAGAGATATTTAATTGCCTCAATGTCATTAATCTGAGTGGAACACAGGCCACTGTGCGCAGCCCCCAGGGACTTCAATAAAGGGGTTAAATTTCATCAGGAAACAAGCACCAAACTTTCCACTGTGCTCTGAAAGTCAGTTTGTTTATAGTGCTGCAGAAATAGCCTCTTCTCTTATGCTCACCCAGAATGCCATGGTCTCATCCAGAGATTGCTTCTCCACACTAAGAACTTCCTTCAGCTCAATTCTGGCCTTACTGGGTTCTCTCTTCAGTATCCTGACCAAGTTCTGCTTCTGTGAGCTGACTGTGGTAGTTCAATAGCATGATAGGACAGGCTGAAATGTGGTATACGCTGCTCACCCCTTTCAAATTTGGACCAGTTCAACCAATTTTCTGGATGTTAACATATGCCCAATACACACATTTTTAAGACTAGAGTACAACAGAAATGCCATAGGACAATATCTTAGCAATGGCCTCCCCTTCATTTTGGAAATGTTCTCCTAGGGTCATCAGCAGTTCTAGAACCAGGATATAGACACAGCTCCTACATTATCATAGGTGCACTATATGTAACTTTTCTCCCATAAACTGGTCTTCATCTGTGTGCAAGGATAGTCTAGGTTTAATCTACATTTTACAGCTTTTTAAAGTATAAAATTATTCATGGGTTATAACATTTCTGCTTTGCACACTAAACTTTCAGAGCAAAAGGAACAAACGAGAAAAATCTCATCATTCTTCTGACTGCTATGCACTAAAATACAAGTCCTGGTCTAATTTGTTACCTCAAGCACACCCTAGACTTGGGGTGTGCTTGAGGTAACAACAGTATCAAATTAAACAGCCTACTAATGATCACCTTCCTTCTAGTTAACGCACAATCAGTGACAAAAAAATTTCCCACCATCACTGACCTGCTATATGACACAAAACCTAATTTTATAGCAATAACAGAATCATGGCTTAAAAAAAAAAAAAAAAATCAGAACTAGTCTTAAAAAATCAGTTTCCAAACAAAAACTACAAGGTCTTCTCGATCCCTAGAATAAATTAAAGAGGGGGCAGATTAATATTAATCATTGAAAAGAAATTAAAAACTAAACTGCTCTCAATCAAGACTCCAGCAAATCATGAAATTGCCTTTTTTTTGACACTAACCATTTTCAAATCTGATATACTGCCCACCCAGTCTACTAGAACTAAACATCTCCCCACTAATAGAATTGTTTATAACACATCTAAACCCAACTAAACCTACAATAATTTTAGGTGACTTCAACCTTCACATGGATGTTCACCCCTTATCAAATACCTACCAAAATCTAATTGACATGACTGCACTAGGTTTCAAACTTATCACAGATAAACCAACACACAAAGCAGGCCACTCATTAGACCTAACATTCATTAACAGTAACCTCCTAGAAAATATAAAAACTGAATACACACAAATCCCATGGTCAGACTCCTTCCTCATTAATTCTCAGATCAAACACACAGGTCCAATAAAGAAACAAAGCACAGAACCAGCTGAATTCAAATACCGCCCACCCTTTAACACAGATATTCTGTAAAAGACAAATTACATGAAGAACTAAGACGCGTCAATTACACAAATAGCTACACTGCAACATCTGATTGGATAAACAGAACAACAACTTTGGCAAACGAAATAAACCCCCAAAAAAAGGTCTGCATTAAAGAACCAAAACAGAAAAAGCCATGGTATAATGAGCAAATCAAAGAAGTGAAACGGATCCTTAGAAAGAAAGAAAAAGAATGGAATAAAAACAAAACTGATAATTTAACAAAATACAGAAAACTGGCTTACTACAAAAAAAGTAATTTTAGAAACCAAAAAGAAATACTTCAGCTCAAAAATAGAAAAGTTTGCAAATAATGCTAGAACTCTATTTAACATAGTAAAAAATCTCACCAGTGACAATACAAACAAACAATCATCAGAACCTACAAGAGAATCAATGTAATGAAGTAGCTCAATTCTTTAAAGATAAAATTGAAAACTTAAGAACAAAAATCCCTAACACAACCAAACAAGAGATTAAGATGCCCAAAATGGACATCAACATATGGTCAGAGTTTGAAGAGATATCACACATTGAAGTCGAGAACATGATAAAAAAAAACGAAACCCTGCTCCTCACTCAATTGACTCCATACCCATAATGGAATTTAAAAAACTAGCCAACACAGTAGCTCCAACGTTAACTAAGATCATCAACCTTTCCCTAGATGAAGGATCAATGCCAGATATCCTGAAAGGAGCCATAATCAAGCCAATCATTAAGAAAAAGAACCATGACCCCCTAAATCTGAGCAACTATAGACCAGTCTCCAACTTACCCCTAAATAGCCAAACTGATTGAAAAAACAGTTCAAAAACAACTATCAAACCACTTAGAAAGTAATAACATATTATATCCTGCACAACATGGTTTCTGCAAACACTACAGTACTGAGACATTATTACTAGCTTTATCAGATAATATCTTAAGAGGCTTTGATACAGGAACACATTATATTCTGATTCTATTGGATCTCTCTGCAGCATTTTACACTGTAAATCATAAAATACTAATCAATAGACTAAAGGAAATAGGACTCAATAACAAAACAATAAACTGGTTTGAGTCATACTTAAAGAACAGATTTTTCCAAGTACAAATCAAAAACACACTATCAGACAAAGTTAAACTATAAACAGGAGTCCCGCAGGGTTCAGCCCTGTATGTAACACTCTTTAACATTTACCTCCTCCCAGTATGTCACCTACTTGCTGGACTTGGAATAATACACTACATATACGCGGATGACATACAACTACTGTTACCCATCGTAAACACAATCGAAGGAACAATGAAACTGGCTAATATGTATCTTGAAATAATCAAACAAATCCTAAACCAAATGGAAGTGGTAATAAACATTGATAAAACTGAATTCATACACCTAGAATGAAAAAATATACACCTTACACAACCTACAATCGCAATAAAAAATAATCAAACCGTAGAGTTAGCAATAAAAGTACGGAATCTAGGGGTAATAATTGACCCTGAGCTTAACATGAAACAACACATTTCACAGAAATTAAAAGAAGGTTATGCCAAACTAATGGTCCTTACAAGACTGAAACCCCTGCTAACACTGAATAATTTTCGCACAGTCCTACAGGCAATGATATTTGCGAGCACAGACTACTGTAACTCTCTATTAGGACTACCTCAAGTTACTATTAGATCACTCCAAATATTGCAAAATTCTGCTGCTAGAATTTTGACAGGGAAAAAGAAGAGAGACCACATCACAGGTACACTTGCTGAACTACACTGGCTTCCAATTGAACAAAGAATACAATACAAAGCACTGTGTATAATTCATAAACTAATCCATGATGAAAAGGCCAACTGACTTAACACAGCACTGCGCGTACATGTACCTCACAGAAACCTGAGATCTGCTAATAAGGCTTTACTAACTATTCCTTCTGTTAAATCAGCATGCCTCACTCAGGTAAGGGAGAGAGCACTGTCACTGGCTGGACCTGTTCTATGGAACTCCATGCCACTCGAAATAAAGCTGCAGAGAAATTTGAAACTATTTAAAACTAGTCTGAAAACCTGGCTTTTTAAACAAGCTTTTTATAAAGACAAAGAAGGAGGAAAACAGTTGAAAGATAAGGACGCACCAAGTAATCAGTTTTTTTCCTCTAATATCTCCAATTGCATATCAATGCTAGATTTGAACCGCTTGACAGTTTTTCAACCAACATATAAGCCTTATTTAACACATAGTCATTTCTTATTAAAATATGTTACTGTTCTTTGTTGGCACATGTATAATTTGTAATCTATACCAATTTTAGTTTTCCCTTATTGTGCCTTTCTGTAAACTGTTGTGATGGTGAATTAACTTGATGGTATAGAAGAGTTTTTAAATAAATAAATAAAATAAATAGTACTCACACATCAAATCATAGTTGTCCTGATACTTTTCGAGACAATACTTTTCCGACAGGGTTTTCACATAAGCTTGTTCTTTGTTCCACACATCACTTTCACCATCGCCCTCAGTCTTCCCTTCAGTGCCAGAAGATATTCTTTCAGGGTCAATGGACTCTGCCGGGTGCTTGAAACAAGGAAGCAAAGATTCTTCCAGGATATTCTGTTCAGGGCCATCAATCTGAAAAGGAACAGAGTAAATAAGCTATCGCAATTGGCTCATTTTTTTTTATATTTAACATAAAGCCGTGCAAATTATGCTGTAACCTTTGGTACAAAAACACAAAACCACACATCAGCATCAGATCAACTACCCATTTTTCAAGTGACCTACCTTGCTTCCAGGTTCTTGAAGAATGAGAAAAGGTACCAAAGGACATCTGGCCATCAGGTTAACCTATAGGCTGACAAGTTACAACCCCACTTCTCCCTCATCTTTCCTCCTATATTTCTGGGTCACTAGCAGCACATGAAGAACAGCAGCTGGATTGTTCCACTATGGGCAAGCTTTTTCCCCACAGCACTCTTTAAACTACTTCCCCTAAAACGTATTAAAAAGCATTAACAAATATAAAATTTGTGATTGGATTGTGGTGATGTCACTCGAGACAGTAGAATAGGAAAATTGGTTCTTACCTGCTAATTTTGCCTCTGCTTCCTTGTTAAGTTACTCGAGTTCCATGTAAACAGATATGATATTTTATATGAATGTCGGTATAGAAAAGTTTTAAATAAATAAATACATTTCGTTCCTGTAATACCACAGATCAGTCCAGACAAGTGGGTTTTACATCCCTACCAGCAGATGGAGGCAGAGAATAAAAACTTTTCAGGCACTGCTACATAACCAAGAGTGCCACCTGCAGTCCTTCAGTATTGACCTGTACCCAAACGTTTGCGGCACTGTTGCTCACCCGAAAAGAAGAGCCTGAACTGAAAATGCTGCCCTAACACCATGAACCGCAGAAACCTCTGGTGCTCAGACCTTATGGGTATATGCAGATTATGCCTCCATCAGATCTAAGGATGCCAGAAATTCTCCTTTCCGCACTGCTGCTATTACCGCTTGCAATGTTTCCAATCCAGAAGAGTGGCACGCGCAGTGTGGACCTTCTGAAGATCTAGAAGAAGCCTGAACTTTCTTTTCTTTTTGGGCTCCACAAAATAGATGGAGTACCTACTTTTTCCTCTCTCCACGGGAGGCACCAGCACAATCACTTCTAGTTCTTGAAGATAGAGCAATGTCTCTTGCATCGCCTCCACTTCCTTCGGGATATGCAGAGGGATACCAGAAAAGCCTCTCTCAGCGGATGAGAAAATTCTAAGGCGTAACTGTCTCTTACCACCTATAGAACCCACTGGTCCGACGTGATCTTGGGTCCACTCCTCGAACAAAAGGCTTAATTCCCCCCCCCCCCCCGCTTCCACAGAAGAGTGGACCGATCTGACTTCATTGTAAGGCCTTACCAGCTCTGGTCCCCTGACCGGAACTCTCCCCATGGGAGTCCTGCAGGCTCCCCGAAAGGACTGCTGTCATCCAAAGGTTTGCTTCTGCCCTGAGGCTGCCTCCCACTTGCCAGACAGAAAAACGCCTCATATTTTGAAAGTGAGAACACGTTGGAAAGGTCTTTCTGATGGCCATCTTGTCCTTATTCCCCTTAGACTCCCCTAAATGCTTTATCAGCTGTTCCAAGTCCTCTCCAAACAGCAGCTTTCCCTTAAAGGGAAAATTACACAATTATGACTTGGACCAAACATCTGCCACCCAACTGTACAATCACAGGAGCCTGCGAGCCGCCACTGTAGAAACTATGTTCCTGGCCGAAATGCGTACCAAGTCAATAGAGTGCATCTGCCACAAAGGCCACCCCAGTTTCCAATCAGCCCACCTGCCTGGAATTGTCCACTGCGATATGCTTCGCCTCCTGTGCCTTCTGCACCCAACGCAAGCAGGCTCTTCGCATCAGGCTCCCACAATTGACCGCCTGCAGGCTCACTGGAACCCTCAAACATCCTTTTAAACTAGATCTCTAGGTTTCGGTCCTGAATATCTTTCAGCACATCTGAACCAACTACGAGGATGGTTGTCTTCTCAGTAACTGCCGATACTGCTGCATCTACCTTAGGTAGCTTCAAGAGCTCCAAAGTCTCCTCCATCAGTGAGTACAATTTCGCCACTGCCCTGCTGACTTTCAAGCCAGCCTCCAGGGAATCCCACTCCCAGTTCACTAACTTCCTTATCTTTTTGGGCAATAGAAAAGCCTTCGGTGGTCCCTAAAGTCCATCCAGGATTGGGTCCACGCCCTCATTATCTAAGTCCTCCTGTGTGACCTTAATCAGCAGCTACTACAGGACCAGAGGAATGAGGGGTCTCAACTTTTCCTTCCGAAACAGCCAGACAATTCTCGGGTCATCACCATCTGAAATTGGATCAATAGCGTCCTTATCAGCCCGCAGACTGACATCCTGATCACTATCTGCAGGATCACCCCCCGCATCTAGTGGGTCATCCAAATCCTCCCAAGGTCTACGCCACTGTCCTCATCTCTGGAGGCACCCCCAGACCCGGGTGATGCAAGAAACTCCCTGACCCCCTCTGTCAGAGCTACTCTAGGGCCTCTTTTGGGGGCCACTGCAACCTCCCCACCAGGGGCTGCTTTCCCCCTTGCCCCCCCTTCCTTGCCAAATCGATCTTATGCAGAAGCAGAATGAAATCCATTAAAAAAATTCTCCATATCTGTGGCCTTGTCACATGGCATGTCCCCCTCAGCTCCCCTTCTACCAGCAAATTCCCCAGAATTATTCAGGCTCACGGGAGACAGAGGAGGAGGGGAATCCCAGAATTCCCTAGCAGTTGTTTGCCTTCTGCCACGTGCCTCCTGAGAAACTGCGGTGCCTGCAGCCCCCTCCCAGGAGCCTCTGGCACCAGGCCCACTGATCATGTGACTTTCCTTGAGCTTGCTGCTTCACTGGAGGATCCCGTCCCCTCAAGGCACAGTGCTACCAAACTGAGGCACTCCCAACGCGATCCACAGGCCCTATAGGCTGTTTTGCATTGCGATGTTAGCGCCATTGCCTCAACCACATGACATGGTCATGCTTCAGCAATCGGCCCGAGTCCCTGCCACTGAAAGCCCCATATCTACGATGCTACCAGGGACTCTGCAATCCTTCTCCCTCCTGCAAACTGCGACTTGCCAGCACCATCCGATCAGCTGCTTTCCTTCCCCCCCCAAGGAGAAGCAACCTTAAAAGGTATCTCCAGAAAAAAAGGGCATACTTCCCTGTTCTGGCCGGTGTAGGAGAAAACGAGGGAGTCAAATGGAAGGAAGGAGTCAGGACCCCTGGCTTTCAGACCCTCTGGATGATGTGGGCTGAGACAGCCAGGGATCAACAATCTGCCGGTCACCCGGGATGACCCATGAAGATACTCAACACTTCAGGGAACTCTTCAATCTCTTCTAAATTATTTTTCAATCTCTCTCAGCACTTCTACATTCTGCTGGAGACAGAGAAATACTGAGGAACTGCAGGTGACACTTTCGGTTATGTAAGTGCCTGAAAAGTTTTTATTCTCTGCCTCCATCTGCTGGTAGGGATGCAAAACCCACTTGTCTGGACTGATCCGGGTATGAAGAGGAACAGTCATTTCATTAAATCCTAAAGGATAGCTGGTGTAGTCTTGGGATTTTGCTGGCCAGTGCTTTGCCTTTACTTTGTATAATGCAGTGGAACATGTTCTGAAAGTGCATGTTGCAATATGCTGCATCTCTGCCCAGAGTGGCCATCCTGGTACACTTCCTCCTGAGAAACCCCACACAGTGCAAAGCCCTGAACATTCCTATGGCATAGGCACCCCTCACCTCTTCACCTACTCTGCTTTAAATGATTTCCTGAAATGCAAACTGTGTTCATGTTTGTCTCCAGCTCACCCATACCTTGGAGACACGCTGTCATACCTAACCCAATTAAAGCTTTGAGGGGTTGATAAGCTTTCTTTGCAGGTTATGCTAACTTTTATTAACCTTTTAGATCCTGCCCATTGAAGGAATTATTTCCTGATGCCCCTTTTTACATATCTTAGCTAACTAGACCCAAATATGGTATAAATATGGTATAAAAAATTTGCAAGTAATTAAAAGTATATGAAAACGTTGTGGAACGTTGGTACCTAAAAGGTTAAATCATCATAAGGATTATCCAAAGGCAATGTATCTAAGCTCTATGGACCAAACTCCCTTCTTCAAATGTCAAGGACTGCAGCAGAGAAAAACTTTACTAAGTTACATTTGAACTATAAAATATAACTGGTTTATTTTATACTAAATTTGTGTCACCACTTAGAATCAGCTTCACTGCATGCTAAAAAAAAAAATACAAAGGCATGCAGTTTATTATAACATAAACCACAGATGTATTTTAATGCACCCAATAAAACATTATCTACTGATGATAAATACAAAATATTTTATTGTGTATATATCTACTATCTAAAAGTCTGATGGAAAAGTAAATAACTTCAGTTAAATGAGCAGTTTAATTTTGGAAACTATCAACTTTTCAGAAGAGCTAACATAGCAGAGGGTCTCTGGATAAGGTCCATTGCTACAATCTTTACCTGCAGAGGCTGACAATGATGCGAAGAGGTGTCCTTGCTCTCTGCACTCGTAGGAACTGTAAATGACAACAATACCGAAAAACATTAGAAACTACACAAATCATGCAGGCTTGCTACACAGCTGTGTAGCTCTTGTCAGAATGATTTTAAACTTCTACAATGCTGTAACCCAAAAAATATAAAACATGCATTTGGAGATTTTCAGATGACAGAAAATGTGTACAATTTGAAATCATTCGGTTAGCTCAGGGATGGCAGACTTCAGTTGAGTTGTACAGCTAGGACTTGCTTTCAGGAGACAAACTGTAAATAAACCATATTTGAATTAAACTGGGACCGGAGTATAAATACATCCTATCAATATCGATAAGAACATAAGACATGCCATGCTGGGTCAGACCAAGGATCCATCAAGCCCAGCATCCTGTTTCCAACAGTGGCCAATCCAAATCACAAGTACCTGGCAAATACCAAAATACTAAGTAGATCCCAAGCTACTATTCCTTATTGATTAATAGCAGTTTACTGATTTCTTTTCTATGAACTTATCCAACCCTTTTTTTAAACCCAGTTATATTAACTGCTGTAACCACATCCTCTGGCAATGAATTCCAGAGCTTAATTACGCGTTAAGTGAAAAAGAATTTTCTCCAATTTGATTTAAATGAGCTACTTGCTAACTTCATTGAATGTCCCCTAGTCCTCTTATTGTCTGAGAGAATAAACAACCGATTTACATTTACCTGTTCAAAATCTTTCAAGTTTTTGTAGACCTCTATCCTTTCCCCCCTCAGCCGTCCCTTCTCCAAGCTAAACAGCCTTAACCTTTCTTCATAGGGGAGCCGTTCCATCCCCTTTATCATTTTGGTTGCCCTTCTCTGTACTTTCTCCAGTACATTTATACCTTTTTTTGAGATGTGATGACCAGAACTGCACATCATACATGTGCTGAAAACTAAGTCAGGGTGTAAAACTTAACAGAAACTCATAATCCCTGCGTAAGTGACCTCTCCAATTCAGCAATGGCTGAACTCATGGTTAAATGATCAAAATTGGAGAAATTACTTACCTGATAATTTCGTTTTCCTTAGTGTAGACAGATGGACTCAGAACCAATGGGTACAGTGTACTCGTGCTAGCAGTAGAAGACGGATCAGATTTCAATCTGACGCCAGCCCCTAGTGCATATACCCCTGCAGGAAGTGCAGATCCTCAGTATTCTTCCTTGCAAAGCATTGTGGATATATGTTTGACTGACCGATTGGTTAATTTGATTAACTTGTATAACTTCGTAACTATATAAACGTTATAACTTGATTAACTGGTTAATTTGAACTGGTCGATTGAGTATAGCTGGAGACCGCCAGGGAGCTCAACCAGAAAGCGTCGACACTCAGCCGGGTGGAAACATAGGTAAACGAAAAGAGGCTTACCCTTGAATCATTTGCAAATCCATGCGTGACGGCAGCCAAGGGCGGGCTGCTGAGTCCATCTGTCTACACTAAGGAAAACGAAATTATCAGGTAAGTAATTTCTCCATTTCCTAGCGTGTAGCAGATGGACTCAGAACCAATGGGATGTATAAAAGCTACTTCCAAACCGGGTGGGAGGCTGCCTGTGACCCACTCAGTATTGCCCTTGCAAATGCCGTGTCCTCCCGGGCCTGAACATCCAGACGGTAGAATCTGGAGAAGGTATGGATGGAGGACCATGTCGCCGCCGTGCAAATCTCGGCGGGTGACATCATTCTTGTTTCTGCCCAGGATGCTGCCTGGGCTCTGGTCGAATGGGCCTTGACCTGTAGAGGTGGAGGTTTCCCTGCTTCTACGTAGGCCGCCTTTATAACTTCCTTGATCCAGCGGGCTATGGTTGCCCACGAGGCTGCTTCCCCTAGTCTTTTCCCGCTGTGAAGGATGAAAAGGTGGTCCGTCTTCTGTATGGGTTCTGACATTTCCAGGTATCTGGAAAGGATTCTGCCAACGTTGAGGTGACGCAGGCTACGGGTTTCTTCCGAATTCTTCAGGGCTCCCGTCGACGGGAGCGAGATGGTCTGGTTCAGATGGAAGTAGGAGACCACTTTGGGAAGGAATGACTGTACCGTGCGCAGCTGGATGGATCCCGGGTGAACCTAAGGAAGGGTTCACGGCAAGACAGTGCTTGTAGTTCAGAGATGCGTTGCACTGAACAAACTGCCAGTAGGAAGACAATCTTCAGGGTCAGATGACGGAGTGATAGCCCTCGAAGAGGTCTGAAGGTGGTTCTAGACAGGAAGTCCAGGACGAGGTTGAGATTCCACAGAGGTACCGGCCACTTCAGAGGTGGACGAATGTGTTTGACTCCTTTCAGGAAACGTGACACATCCGGGTGAGAGGCTAGGCTATCGCTCTCGCCCCTGGTGCCGAAGCATGCCAGTGCTGCCACCTGTACTTTGATGGAATTGAGGGACAGTCCTTTCTGAAGTCCGCTCTGTAGGAACTCCAGCATCACGGGAACTTTAAGTGAACATGTCTTCATGTCGTGATCTTCGCACCAGGCTTCAAATATTCTCCAGATCCTTATGTATGTTAACGATGTGGAGAACTTGCGTGCTCGGAGGAGAGTGTCTATTACCGCCCCCCGAGTATCCGCTCTTTTTCAGGAGAGCCCTCTCAATGGCCAGACCATAAGAGAGAATTGAGCTGGGTCCTCGTGGAAGATCGGACCCTGTTGTAGCAGGTCCCTGAGAGGGGGCAGGGGTAGAGGGTTCCCTGCCAGCAGCCTTCTCATGTCTGCGTACCATGGTATTCTTGGCCAATCCGGGGCCACCAGAAGAACTAGTCCCTTGTGTAGCTGTATCTTGTAAATGATTGCGCCCAAAAGGGGCCACGGCAGAAGGCGTATAGTAGGGTACCCCGTGGCCAGGCCTGCACCAGGGCATCAATCCCTTGGGATTGTAGATCCCGCTTGCGGCTGAAATATCTGGGTACTTGGACGTTGGTTCTGTTCACCAGAAGGTCCATTTCCGGTGTTCCCCACCGGTTTACTATCATCCGGAAGGCTGCGGGAGACAGCCTCCATTCTCCTGGGTCTAGACTTTCTCTGCTGAGGAAGTCCGCCGTGATGTTGTCCTTCCCGGCGATGTGGGCGGCGGAGATCTCCTGTAGATTTGCTTCCACCCATGCCATCAGTGGGTTTATTTCTAGGGACACACCTGTTGGCTTCTGGTTCCCCCTTGCCTGTTGATGTAGGCAACCGTTGTGGCGTTGTCGGACATCACTCTGACCGCCTTGCCTCGGAGTCTTTGAGCGAATCGCAGGCAGGCAAGTCTGACTGCCCGCGCTTCTAGGCGACTGATGTTCCATCCTGCCTCTTCTGTGTTCCACTGCCCTTGGGCGGTTAACTCCTCGCAGTGTGCTCCCCATCCCCGTAGGCTGGCATCTGTAGTTAGCAGAGTCCAGGTTGGGGATGATAGTCTTGAGCCTCTGTTCAAGTGGCTGGGCTGCAGCCACCACTGTAGTTTGGTCCGAACTGTACCCGGGAGGGCTAGGTGTACGGTGTAGTTATGCGACCGTGGGTTCCAACGGGACAGCAGTGAGTGTTGTAGAGACCTCATGTGGGCTCTCGCCCAGGGGACTACTTCCAGTGTAGATGCCATCAGCCCTAGGGTCTGCAGATAATCCCATGCCGTGGGGAGAGGGTCGCTCAACAAGGATAGCACCCAGTTCCACAGCTTTGACCTCCTTGTGTGGGTCAGGCTGACTTTGTCTTCCTTGGTGTCGACGTGGACCCCCAGGTATTCCAACGATTGTGAGGGCTGCAGGGAACTCTTGTTCGTGTTGATCACCCATCCGAGGCTCTCCAGTAGAGACCTGACTCTGTTGGTTGATTGGATGCTTTCCTCCGGTGACTTTGCCCTGATCAGCCAGTCGTCCAAGTAAGGATGTACGAGGACTCCTTCCTTCCGTAGTATTGCCGCCACTACCACTATCACCTTGGTGAACATCAGTGGCGCTGTGGCTAGCCCGAAGGGTAGGGCCCAGAACTGGTAGTGATGGCCCAGGATCTTGAAGCATAGGTAACGCTGGTGTTCCCGATGAATTGGGATGTGCAGGTACGCCTCTGACAGGTCTAGGGATGTGAGGAACTCTCCCGGCTGTATTGCCTTTATTACGGATCTCAGGGTTTCCATGCTGAAGCGGGGGACCCTCAGGTATCGGTTTACTGATTTGAGGTCCAGGATTGGTCGGAACGTTCCCTCTTTCTTGGGAATGAGAAAATAGATGGAGTAATGACCTGAATTTATCTCCTGAGGAGGTACCGGAGTTATGGCCTCGAGGGCCAGTAGCCTGGAAAGTGTAACTTCCACTGCCGCCTTTTTGATGGAATTGTGGCAGGGGGACTCCACAAACTTGTCCGGAGGGGTGCGTATGAAGTCCAGGTAGTACCCTTCCTGGATGATGGCTAGGACCCACTTGTCCGAAGTTATCTCGACCCATCTTTGGTAGAATAGGGCCAGTCTGCCCCCTATGGCTTCCCTTGGATGGGTCGGCTGATTCTCATTGTGGAGTGTGGCCAGGCCCTGTGCCCAAGCTGTTTCCCCTCTTGTTGTGTTTGTTCCGAAAGGACTGGTTCCTGCCCGACGGGCGGGGCGCCTGGTAGTTGCTCCTGTATGGGTTGAAGCGCTGCGAGCTTCTGCCCCTGGAGGGCCTGGGAGGCTGTCGCTGGGCTCTCCTTGACTTGTCTTCCGGAAGGCGCGGTACTGGGGATTCGCCCCATTTGCCAGCCATCTTTTCTAAATCGCTGCCGAACAGAAGGGTTCCTTTGTGAGGTGTGTTTTGGAAGATGGGTCGGCCGACCAGCTTCTGAGCCAGAGCTGTCTCCTGGCCGCCACCGCCGATGATACTCCTCTGGCCGAGGTGCGTACGAGGTCTGAGGCTGCGTCCGTTAGAAAGGATAGCGCTGGGTCCAGGATATCTCCCGGGGTGCCGTTCCTGGCCTGGGATAAGCAGGCACGTGTCACCACGGTGCAGCAGGCCGCAATCTGAAGAGACATAGCGGCCACGTCAAATGACTGTTTAAGCATGGCTTCCAGACGTTGGTCATGCGTGTCCTTGAGTGCTGCTCCTCCCTCTACCGGAATGGTGGTGCGCTTGGAGACTGCGCGGATCATGGCATCCCACTCTTGGGCAAGCGAGCATGTCTTTGGTTGCTGGATCCAGGGGGTACAGGCTGGCCAAGGCCCGCCCCCCTTTAAAGGCAGACTCTGGGGTGTTCCATTCCAGGTCAATTAACTGTTGCGCGTCTCGCAAGAGCGGGAAATGACGGGAGGTCTGTCGAAGGCCTTCCAGAAATGGGTTCTCCTCGGGATCCCCCTGGGTTTCTGAATCCGGAATCGCCAGTTCCGCCAAGCATTGGGAGACCAGATCCGGGAGCTCCTCCCTTGTGAAGAACCGTCTCATGGTTCGGTGGGGCTCTGTCCCCGGGGGGAGTTCTCCTTCTTCTAGGGATGTTCTTGTTCTTCTTCTTCTGAGATGTCCATGCCCCCGAAGGTGGGACTACTTGGTGGTAAAGGCCTATGCCTAGGTCTTGAGGGGCCTGAAGCATAGGGGGGTCCTCCTGCGACGTATGTGGTTGGTCCGCCCGGGAATCCGTTTGCATTCGGACAAAGGCATGAATCCCCTTGAAGAGTTCCACCCAAGAAATAGACGAGGGGTCCACATTGAGTGGCGCTGCTTCCCTGGGAGCCTCTGGCTGAGAGGGAGTCCCGCTGGGGGTTGCTAGCTCCAGGGAGCCCCCTG
Source organism: Rhinatrema bivittatum (assembly GCF_901001135.1). NCBI lineage: Eukaryota > Metazoa > Chordata > Amphibia > Gymnophiona > Rhinatrematidae > Rhinatrema > Rhinatrema bivittatum. The sequence goes on from NC_042623.1 coordinate 80,840,933, forward strand.
AAGAGCTAGTCCCCTGCCCTGGGCGAGGCTGAGCCTGTGGTGGATCTCCCAGGGCCTCCTCGCATTGGGTGCATAGGGCATCGGCTTCCTGGCTCTGGACGGCCCTGAGGTGGCATGCTAAGCAGAGGCCTAGGGATTTTACTTCAGTTACTGGAGGTGTCGAGGTTGCCTGCGCGTATCTGTGTGCTTAAACGGGGTTTGTGCGTGTATCTGTGCGCTTAACCCGGGATGTGCGCGCGGGTAGTCGAGTGCGCGTAGTCCGTGCGACCGGGACTTGCGTGCGCCGCTTATGCGTCCAAGTATCCTTGTGCGTATAACTTACGCGCAGAAGTAGGTTTGTGCGCACAGGTAAATTTTGTGCGCTCGGCCGGGTGGCGATGTGAACGACGAGATTAGGGCCAAGATGGCGACGGCAACCATGCGGGCAAGATGGCGACTACCTCGGAGAGTCTCCATGTGGGTAGGCCCTTGGAAATGCCGGGGTCTGGCCCTGCTAGGGTGGATCAACCCGGTGGCGCTGGCTGCGGCCGACGGCCTGCGCTCATCCTCAATCCTCGGAGACCGGCACAAGTAAAGATTTCTACCTTACCTTATCTTCGGCGCTTCCCGGTCTCGTCCCGGGCAGTCTCCGGCTGCGGGGGGAGAGGGCAACTACCTTCACCGCCGCTTTTGAGGGTGCACCCGCTGCCTCTCAGCTGCGCCCGAACTCCTCTCGCTCGGGGGATGTAAGTCCTCGCCGCGATTCGGCCGCCGGACCGAGGCTCACCTCCAAGGGACCACGGAAATCACCTCGGGAATCTCAACTGGGGGAGGGACCCGAGGGTATCACCGCAGGAGAGCGGGGCTCGTCTTCAGTAGAATTTTCTTCTTTACATTTGGTTCTAACGCTCTGAGAGCATGCAGGTAGCTCCTAACTGCTATGGAGACGGAAAATACTGAGGATCTGCACTACCTGCAGGGGTATATGTACTAGGGGCTGACGTCAGATTGAAATCTGATCCGTCTCAAACTGCTAGCACGAGTACACTATACCCATTGGTTCTGAGTCCATCTGCTACACGCTAGGAAATGTATGAATACAAGGAACAGCCTGTGAATAAAGGCTTCCATTCTCAACTTTTGTTTTTCAACTTTAATGAAGAATAAAAAATGGCACAAAGAGAAGAATAAAATCTATTACTTCCCAGCCAACAGTTGCCAGACTGATCCCTTTCACAGTTCCTTTCTCCCCTGAGATATCGTCCAAAGCTGAAGGAGCGGGGGAAGCAGAACCAGATTCCTCTGGCTGTCACCATTCCCCCCACATAGACCAGAAAAAGACAGAGGTCACTGACCCTCTCAGCTTGTCATTGCTCCAGAAATGGATCCCTCCAGGAGCAATTGGTCCCCTGAATCCATGCTGTAAGAACTGTACCTCTACTATCTGCTGGAGATGGAATACTGAAGGGCTGTAGGTGGCACTATACCCTACAGAGAGTGATAATGTCTAAACAGATGTTCTCTGCCTCCATCTGCTTGAAGGGAGCAAAACCTATGGATTGCAAGATTCGGGGTGGCATGGGTTTATCAGAGGTAAATCTTGTCAGATGAATCTGATCAACTTCAAATGATTGCGCAACCAGAGAGTTTATTTATTTATTGATACATACAGCCTTATTATCCGCAACTTCTGACAAAGCTAATGGCTAATGCGGCAATATTCACTTACCCAGTTATAATTTAGCTGTATAAAAAGGGAAAATTGAGATTTTTTTTTTTTTTACAATGCCAAAAAAAAATCAAACAATAAATTTTGCATTCATAGAAATCATACAATCATACTTTTAAGAAATAAAACTAAATGCCAAAATTTTCAAGTCCACATTATGGGAGGAAATCTATATGCAATCATTAAGGAAACTGTAATACCAAATTACATCATTCTGGATACTATATATTTTATGCAGCCTTCTTAAAAGTATGATTGTATGATTTCTATGAATGCAAAATTTATTCTTTGATTTTTGGTACTGTAAATGTTTAAAAGTCTTAATAAACTATAAATAAATAAATCAAATAAATAAATAAATTTTTTAAAAAAGGAGAATTGGTTCTTACCTGCTAATTTTTATTCCTGGAATACTACAGATCAGTTCAGACTCCTGGTTTCACCTCCCTGCCAGCAAATGGAGACAGAGAAAAAAAAAAGTTTCACTGACACTACCATATAACCCCTAGTGTGCCACCTGCAGTCCCTAAGTATTGACCTGTACCCAAGCCAAGATGATAATATGAAAACACTAAACAGACCAAATCCCCCATAACGAGCAGGAGGCAGGTGACGTCTCAAAATGGAAAATCCTTTCCAACAATAACTAAAGATGATCATTATTGAACCTGTCAGTATAAGTGGACTCTCCCAAAAGGGTGGGACTCTGAACTGTTCTGTGGTATTCCAGGATCGAAAATAAGCAGATAACCAATTTTCGTTTCCTCTTCATACTCAGCTGAGTCCAGACTCCTGGGATATACCCAAGCTTCCCTAAACAGAGTGGGACCACTCATAGAACACTCTCACCAAAGCTCATGGCTTCCGGAGCCTGGACATCCAAGCAATAATGCCTGGCAAAAGTATGCAATGACTTCCAAGTAGCTGCCCAACAAATCTTTTGCAGTGACACTTGACGACACATGGCCCAGGAGGTTGCCTGACAGCATGTCGAGTGAGCTCTTAAACCCTATGGTATATAGAATGACCCCGATAGATGTAAGCAGAGCCTATAGTTTCCTTCAGCCAATGCGCAACAGTCACTTTGGATGCCTTATGCCCTTTTCCTGGAACACTCTAAAGCACAAAAAGGTGATCCGTTAGTGACCTTGAGATACACCATCTGTCGTACATCCAGCCGCCTAAGTTCCCTCTCGTGAGGCACCGATACATGCAAGTTAGGAAAAACTGGAAGCTCCACCATTTGACTCAGATGGAACACCGAAACTACCTTCGGAATAGAGAAATTACTTACCTGATAATTTCATTTTCCTTAGTGTAGACAGATGGACTTGAAACCAGTGGGTTATGCTCCCTTGCCAGCAGATGGAGATGGAGCAAGCTGATGTCACACTATACGAGTATATACTCCTGCAGTGACCCAGCCTGCCAGAATTCTCTTCAAGGCTAGCAAAAATTTTGATTATAAACAGTCAACCATAACTGTACTCAACAAATAAGAAACACTAAACTCATGAAAAATCTGGGTACCTCAAGCTAGGGACTAGTTGAACACTTACCAGTAATCCCTTGGGATCCAGAGCCCCACAGGAGGACTATTGATACACTCATGCGGCAGCAGAGGGAAGGAAGCTGGTCCATCTGTCTACACTAAGGAAAATGAAATTATTAGGTAATTAATTTCGCCATTTCCTAATGTGTAGACAGATGGACTCAGGACCAGTGGGATGTACCCAAGCTACTCCCCAACAGGGTGGGAAGCTGCCCAGTCCAGTCAATACTGCATGTACAAAGGCTGCATCCTCCTGGGCCTGCACATCCAGATGATAAAACCTGGAAGATGTATGTACGGAGGACCATGTTGCAGCTCGGCAAATGTCGACGGGAGACAACAATCTAACCTCCACCCAGGACACTGCCTGAGCCCTAGTGGAATGAGCCTTAACCTGAGTAGGCAACAGTTTTTCAGCGTCCACATAGGCGGCCGTGACTACCTCCTTAATCCAGCGAACTATAGTAGCCTGCAAAGCTGGAGCGCCCTACCTACTCTCATCATAGAGGACAAACAGGTGATCAGTCTTCTGGAAAGGCTCAGAAACCTCCAGATACCACATGACAAGTCTCTTGACATTCAAGGATTGCAGGAAGCAATACTACTCCGCATCCCTGACCTTATCCAGGGACAGCAAAGAGATGGTTGGACTGATTCAACTGAAAGTCCAACATCACTTTGGGTAAGAAAGAGGGAACAGTACGCAGCTATAATGCTCCTGGAGTCACCCAAAGGAACTCCTCCTGGCAAGACAATGTCTGTAGCTCAGAAATTTGATGTGCAGAACATATAGCCACCAGGAACACAGTCTTCAAGGTCAACAACCGCAAGGGAAGGCTACGCAGCTGTCAGAACATAGGGCCCGCCAAGAAATCCAGTCCAAAGTTAAGACTCCACAAGGGGACTGGTTACCTCAAGGGAGGTCAAGATGTTTCACTTCCTTTAAAAAAATGGACCACAACAGTTTAGGACGACAAGGAATCACCGTTCACCAGACCCCTAAAACGGGCAAGAGTCACAACCTGCACCTTCAAGGAATTAAGGGCCAATCCTTTATTCAACCCATCCTGCAAAAAAAATTCAGAATGAGTGGGATTTTAACTGAACAAGGAAGAACATCACGCTCTTCACACTGGACCTCAAATACTCTCCAAACTCGCACATAGGCTAAGGAAGTGGAGAACTTCTGAACACAGAGTAAGGTGGAAATCACTGCTGAAGAATACCCAGGCTTCAACAGACGAGCCCTCTCAAGGGCTAAACTGTAAGACAGAACCAACTGATCTTGGCATGCCACTCCCCAACCGGAAAGACTGGCATCAGTAGTCACTAACACCTAATTCAGAACTTCCAACTCCACTCCGTGACTCAGATTTCCCAACCAAGCCATCATGAAAGACTGGACCTGGTGATACCTGAATGGAAGTGGTAGATGAAACTCCTCTAATAATGGATTCCACCAGGAAAGGACAGCCTTCTGAAGAGGCCGCATATGAGCAAATGCCTAAGGAACCAATTCCAGAACTGACACCATAGACCCCAGAATTTGTAGGTAGTCCCAGACCTTGGGTACCAAAAGCCTCAAAAGACTGCAAACTTGAATCTGCAGTTTGAGTATCCATTCCCTAGTGAGAACACCTTCCCCACTCTGGTGTTGAAGTGAACCCCTAGGTATTCTAGGGATTGAGAAGGTGAGAGATGGCTTTTTGCTAAATTTACCACCCAGCCCAGGGAACACAACTTCTGCAGAACCTGTTGTACTGACTGCTGATAGATCTGCTGACTTTGCCCGAATGAGCCAGTCGTACAGATATAGATGTACCAATATGCCCTCCTTTTGGAGGGCCGCCGTCACCACCACCATTACCTTGATGAAAGTATGTGAAGCCATCACCAACCTGAAAAGAAGGGTGCAAAACTGGAAACGCTTCCTTAGAACTATGAACCATAGGACCACTGGTGCTCTGGTTGGATCACTAGGTTAGGTCCAGGGATGCCAGAAACTCTCCTTTGCACACTGCCGCTACGACTGAGCGCAGAGTCTCCATACAAAAACAGGTAATCTTGAGAGTTGTATTTACCTTCTTTAAATTAAAAATCAGTCTGAAGGTTCCTTCCTTTTTCGGTACCATGAAATAAACCGAATACCTTCCTGTTCTCTACTCCCCTATACGAACAGAACTATGGCCCCCAGGCGCTGCAAGTGGTCTACAGTCCCCTGTGCTGCCACCTTCTTGGATTCTCCGCGATGCTTTACCAGTTCTTCCAAGTCTTCTCCGACAGAAGCTTGCCCTTGATTGGTAAAGCCCCCAATTGTGACTTGATCCAGACATCCGCCATTCAGTTCCTCAACCAAAGTAGAAGCCTGGCCGACATCGCCACCATCATAATTCTGGAAGACGTTTTGATCATTTCATATAAAGTATCTAAAACATATGCTACCACCTCCTCCAGACGCTCCACTTGCTTCACTGCAAATGCAAAGGTAGACTTCCCTGCCTGTAATTGCTGGACCCAGCAAATGCATGCTCTTTGCATAAAACTACTGCAAACCACAGCCCACATACTCAAAGCAGACACCTCAAAAATCTTTTTGAGATGAACCAGCCACAGGAATGGCAGTCTTTTTGGTTACTGCAGACACAGAACCGTCCAGTTTTGGAAGTATTAAAAGCTTGAGAGTCTCCTCCGGCAATGGATACAACTTAGCCATCGCTCTGCCAGCCTTCAGGCTGGTCTCAGGAGTGTCCCACTTTCTGACCACCAACTTTCTCACAGACTTGTGGAAACTGGGCCCCTGTTCCGATTTTACCTACAAAAGAAGCTCAGCCTGCCTCCCCCACCCTACCCATCCACAAAGAAAAAGTGTTGCTTCAGCACTCCATCCCCATCCTCCTGCCTCTCCTCACCCAGACACCTTATTCTTTGCCGCCGGGAGAGCGGGTCCCTCTGCCCTGCTCCTAGCGCCTCCAGCACTGCTCTCACAGAAGCCAGATAACTAAAAAACCTAGCCGCCTATACTCAAACATATATATTTTCAGTAGGACTTTTCACCGCTGAATATATGGGACAATTTATCTGGCTTATTTTTAGGCACAACTGGTGCATGCCCAGAAATACAGCAATTTTATAACTTACACACACATGTTAGAAAATAACCTGAGTGAGTGAACATGTCCATCTAATTTTAAGTGGGCGTGTGCCTATGTGCATAAACACCAATTCTACCACATAAGTCAGGTATTTTAAAACCAGTGCGTGTTCACGCCATGACCAATTTCACTAGATCATCCGTTTACCCAGTGTTAAGCTAGGTCCTCCAAACCCCACCCCCAGTTTAATAGCCTGCCCTACCCTCAGTTACCACAGACCTTTTCATCCCCTCCAAAACGGCTATTTTTTTTTTCCCTCCATAGTGGAAGTAAATTTCAATGGCAGTATTTGTGTGTACATTTCTTGGCTATGCCCTGAAATATCCATGCCCGTTTTTGAAATGGAGTGAATTGTGCGCACAGCGGGAGATTCTTGCTCACCTGGGAAGCTTTTAAAATTCGGCGGGCGTACATCTTTCGATTTTGGCATGCGCTGGGCTTTTAAAATTCACCTTTAAGTAGGCAATAATCAGTCTCTGCGCCACTTTGCGAACTTCTGCCAGAACTACATAGGTGCCTTCTTTCTCTAGGAGTAATTTTTGTAGGCAAAAACTACCCTTCACCCTCTCTCCATCCCCAGAAAAAGTTTTAAAATAGGATCATCAGGGTTGGGTAAACAAAACCCTAAGGTAAATAAATCATTCAATACTTGTATAAAAATAAGAAAAAAGGGCAACATCTGGAAGGCTATGCACACTAATGCTCACAGTATAGGAAATAAAATCCCAGATCGAGAGGCAGTCATGGAAGAAGATTAATTGGATGTAGTGGCTGTCACAAAGTCACAGTACACGCAAAGCCACGATTGGGATATAGTTAAATTGGGTCACAATCTATTCAGGAAGGACATGGTAGGAAGGAAGGGAAGAGGCATGGCACTATATGTAAAAAATAATATTAAAGCAAAAGAATTACAGGGTTTATGAGGTATGTAGCATGCACTGTGGATTAATCTGGAAAGAGAAAATGTAATATCTATTTATATTGGTATAATATACAGAACTCCATTACAAACAAAGGAAATGGATATAGATTTAATGGAGGATATTCACAATGTTAAAGGATTTCAATCTGCCGGATGCTGTCTAGTAATTCCAGCTGTGGCATCTTCTAGAAGGGAGATCCGTTCTGTCAAGTGGTTGTGGAACTCACACAGGAGGGGATGATATTAGATATGGTGCTTATCAAGGAAGTTAGTGTTTCTATGATAATCTTCCACTATAACATGTGCAACATAGAAATGTGATAGCAGAAAAAGACCATATGGCCCACCACACCAACGAATTCAGTTTACAGTTCCTATCACTCCCTCAGATTCCCTGTGTTTATCCCAAGGAACCAATTCTAGAGTCGAGGTCATAGATCCCAGTACCTGTAAGTAATCCCAAACTCTCGTGGAATGCCTGGTCAGCAAGGCTCGTACCTGACCTTGTAGTTTGACCATATGCTCCTCCATTAGGGAAACCGTGCCCTGACGAGTGTCAGAGCCCCCAAAAACTCCAAGGACTGGGAGGGAGCCAGCCAACTCTTGGTCAAGTTCATCACCCAACCAAGGCTTCTCAACAATTGCAGCACACGATCGATTGCTTCTTGGCAATGCAATTCCAACTTTGCTCTGATCATCCAATCATCCAAGTACGGATGTACTAAACACCCCTCCTTGCGGAGCTGCGCCGCCACCACCACTATAATCTTGGTGAATGTTCTGGGAACAGTGGCCAGGTCGAACAGTAGCGCCTGGAACTGATAGTGGCGCCCCAAGACAGTAAACCTTAGAAATTGTTGATGATCTTCCCGGATGCCGATGTGCAGATAGGCTTCAGTTAGATCCAGAGATGCCAGAAATTCCCCTTGTTGCACCGAGGCAACGACAGACCTTAGGGTTTCATACGGAAGCGAGGAATCTGCAGGCATCTGTTGACCTGCTTGAGGTCTAGAATGGGGCGAAAGGTTCCTTCTTTCTTGGGCACCACGAAAGAAATGGAGTACCAGCTCTTTTCAATCTCCACAGACAGCACCGGCACGATGGCTCTGAGGTTGAGAAGCTGCTGTAGAGTCTCTTGTACGGCTCTGCGCTTTGCTGCCTGACCGCAGGGAGAAACCAGGAACCGTTGGTGGGGCTTGCGTGCAAAATCTAACGCGTGGCTGTGTCTTATCACAGAAAGGACCCACTGATCAGACGTGATTTTGGCCCACTCCTCATAAAAGAGAGTCAGTCTGCCACCCACCTTGGGGACCGAGGAATGAGCCGGCCACCCATAATTGTGAGATCTTTCCACCCGGCACACCCTGGCCAGATCCAGGCCTACAGAACCGCTGCCCTCGAAAGGACGGAGTGTAGGACTGCTGCCTGCTGGTGTTGTGACGAAAGGAAGAAACTGATTCCCGAGAACTCCGGGGCCTCCGACCTCCTTGAAAACACGACCTGGATGGAAAGGCACCTCTCAACTTCGGCTTACTCTCCAGCAGATGAAATACCTTATTCTCGCCCAAGGACTGGACCAGGTCCTCCAGCTCCATGCCCAAGAGCAGCTTACCCTTAAAGGGTAGGGAGCCGAGTTGAACCTTGGAGGATACATCAGCAGCAGCCCAGTTGCGCAACCACAAAAGACGTCGTGCGGACACTTCCGACACTATGGTCTTGGTTGATGTGCGAAGCAAATTGTAAAAGGCATCCGCACTGTAGGCAATGACCGCCTCCAGTCGCCCCACCTGGAGGGCCTCCTCCTGGGATAATGACTCGTTGGCAAGGAGCTGCTGCACCCAACACAGACCTGCTCGCAATGAAAAATTGCTACACATCGCTGCCCGGCTCCCCAGGGTGGAGACTTCAAAAATCTTCTTAAGCTGAATTTCCAGCTTATGATCCTGCAGGTCCTTAAGGGCTGTTCCCCCCATAGAAACATAGAAGTGACGGCAGAAGAAGACCAAACGGCCCATCCAGTCTGCCCAGCAAGCTTTCACACCTATTTGTTTTCATACTTATCTGTTACTCTGACTACTGAGGTCAGGACTCTTATTGGTAACTTTTTGGTCCCAATTCCCTTCCACCCCCACCATTGATGCAGACAGCAGTGCTGAAGCTGCATCTAAGTGACGTATCTAGCTAATTGGTTTGGGGTAGTAACCGCCGTAATAAGCAAGCTACTCCCATGTTGGTTTACCCTGCCTGTGCAATTCAGTCCTTGTTGGTTGTCTGAATATAAATCCTCTTTACTTCATTCCCCCCTGTCGTTGAAGCAGTGAGCTGCGCTGGATATGTATTCCAAGTGAAGTATCAGGCTTAATTGATTCGGGGTAGTAACCGCCATAACAAGCAAGCTACACCCATGCTTATTTGTTTACCCAGACTATGTAATTCATTCCTTGTTGGTTGATGCTGAATATAAATAAACTTTTCTTCAGAATGGTGGTCTTCTTCGTGACCGCTGCCACAGCTGCATCCACCTTAGGAACCCTTAAGAGGTCCAAGGCCTCCTCGGATAGGGGATAGAGCTTATCCATCACCTTCCCCACCTTAAGTACCAAGTCTGGAGTGTCCCACTCCTTAAAAAGTAAATCTGTGGCTGAATAATGGAAGGGGAAGGACCCAGCACCACAGGGTCCTTAGCTCCTAGGCGAGACTCCTCCTGAGGAAGCTGAATTCCCCGCTCCCCCAAAATAGGAGGGATAAGGGGTCCCAGTTCATCTCTGAGAAAGAGACTGACCACCTTCGGATCATCCCCATCTGCTCCGTGGACCCCCCTCAGACTGCCTTGCTGTTGCTCGGCCTCTCCCTCTACCCCCCCTCGGGGGCTGAGAAGGCAACTCCTGGTCTTCTTGATCCTCCGAATCTGAGGAAGAATCGGGATCAGCCACCGGGGTTCTTAAGGGTTTAGGTCGCTGGCCAGACGAGGGGACAAACTCGGGGGAAAGTCCTCCTCCCTAGGCGCTGTCTGCGCTGCTGTAATCACCAGCACCAAAGGAGGCAAAATGGCGCCCGCAGCCAGAGCTGCTGACCTCAAAGGACCTAAAATGGCGCCCGTTCCCGCGCTGCTCGGGAACGGACCAGGGATCATGGCCAGCAGCACCCCAAAGGCGCCCATAATGGTCTGGACCCCGAGGACGACCCCCTTTCGGGGTCGCAGAGGCACCCTCACCCCCGGAAACACAAGTGGTGCATAGGCCGTCCCGCAGGCCCGACATGCGGCCCGACACGGCATGGGAGCAAAATAATACTACCCCAGCCGCCCAAAAACATGGCGAAACAGTGCCAAAAACCTCCCCCCCCCTCCGCAATTGGAAGGGCCACGGGAGTCGAGCCGCACGAACAATAAAAAGTGGGTTTTTTTTGTTTTTTTTAAAGTACCTGTCTGGCAGCCTCTGGGTCCTGAATCTACTGGGGGGAGTGAGCTGTGCTCCCTAGTGTCACCCCCAGTAGCCGAGTGTGTTGGCAAATGGGTCTTCAACCCGCAACACCAGCGGCCTCTATAACCAGGAGGTATAGTCCCCTCAGGACCTCACAACCCCCTGAGAGGTGAGAGACCCTGACCTGCAGAACACACTGCAGTCCATCTCCTGAAAAAAACTGTCCCTATTTTTTTTTTTTTTTAAACTTTTGCCTAACTCTATCCTAACTCTAAGCTAGGCCCTAACACAGACTGTAGGTTTTGCACCTCCTCCACCTGCTGGAGACCGAAAACTGCCAGACTGTAGGTGTCACCCTCCTAGATAAGGTGGAGTTTTGTTGGTAAACGTCTGTCTCCATCGGGGGGGGGGGGGGGGGGGGGGGGGGCACGCGCAAACCTCAGGAGTCTGGACTGATCCGGGTACGTACAGGGAAATAAAGGTAAGAGGGGGAGAAAAAAAAGAGGTCACTATAGTCCTCTAAAGTAGCAGCTGAAAAGTAAGGGAAAAAAAAGATTAACACTCATAACAAGAGATCACAGACAAGAAGAAAGGCAACAATATCTGGAAAAGCTAAGTGAAGCTGGGAAAGTAGTCAGGAATACAAAGATTCAAATGGAAGAAAAAAAACAGCAAATATGATAAATCGGGGATATGACTTTTTTTTTTTTTTTTTTAAAGATATGTTCGTGGAGGTGGAGGAAGGAAAGAAAGAACTTTTTCCTGAGCGTTTTGTTACCTGAGAGCTGTGCTGACTGTGAGAAAGGGGTGAGGTCTGAACTCCCGGCCCCCTACCTGCTTCAGCTGGACTTCCCGATTGGATTGTGTCATCAAAGGGGGACTGGTTAACTAATAAAAACCAGCCCCCTGCGGCGCATCGATGCTCCTGGCGCGTCGCCGAAGCCACGCGTGCCAAAGGGGTGCAACAGCTTCGATAGAAAAATGTGGATAATCAAGGACATTTAAGGATATTCCTCAAGATGTGGTCCTCCTCCTGATCAAGAGTTTAAGAAGAACAACAAAAAGTGAGTTTTCTACTATAAAATATTCTGTTTACTTCCTCTAAACCTCCACTCGAGAAGTTAGGACTTTCAATTAAGATTATTGAGAGGAAGGATTCTGGACTGAGGGTTTCTTTTTTCTCCCATACTTTTTCCTGTATGGACTATGCCTCATACAAAAAGGAAGGCAAAGATTAGGGAGGTTGTTATCTCATCTCCTATAACTGAGCCTTCTCAACCTCAAATCCATGCTTTCTTCTCACCAGCACTAAATCAACCGGTGAGTGGGGCCATTGAGGAGTTAGGCATAGAGCGGATGCCTACCCCTCTGGCCGAGGCATCCTTAAGTCCCGGTGCTCCATGTACTCCTCCTCCACCTCTTGTAATTCCTTCTGATTTTCTTCAAATTACTACCTCTAAAGAAGAGTCTGGTGAAGGAGAATTGACTAAGGATGGGCAATATCAATCCAACATTCTAAATAATATTCCAGTACAGTTAGCTAAACCTGCAGAGGTCACAATGGACTCTATCTGGGCAGCAATAAAAGCATTGGAATTGGCAATTGTAAAATTAACCAAAGTAACAGAAGTGTCTAATCAACGTTTCGTTAGTTTAGAAACTGTGATGACAAAGTCAGAAGGGGAAACATCTGTTGGAACAAAGAGTGGAAAAAATGGAAATGTGCTATCAGAGATTTACCAAAACTGAGATACTTTATGATAAGAGGCTTGAAGCTATAGAAAATACTTTAAAATACTTAAACTTAAGAGTTTTGAATTTCCCCAGACAAGATCTAATTACACCATTGGAAATGTTCAAGGAGTATCTCATGTGTATTTTGCAAATGCCACAAGAATCCATTCCACCAATTTAAAAAATGTATTATATTCCATCTAAAAGTAAAGTAACTGTAGAGGATAAATCAGAGGAACCTCAATTAAATTTGACTGCAGTGTTAGAAGCTACTGTAAAAACATTAATCGCAACAAGTGCAACTTTGCATGTAACCTTTGCATTTGCATCTGACAGATGCGGTATTTTGCCTCTTCATGCGGAAAAGATCTGAAAAATTTCATGGGGCCCCAATATGCATATACCCTGATCTCTCTAGATTAACACAACTAAGAAGGAGGAAGCTCCTAGCTTTAAAACCTGAAATTGAGAAAGTGGGTGGGAAAATGACACTTAGATTCCCATGCAGATGCGAGATACTACATTTAAGCCAAAATTTTATTTTTTATGAATATTACCCAGGATTCCTTAGTCTTGGAAACAGAAGCTAAGTAAATAGAATTTGGTGCTAATCTTATTTTCAATTATAATTTGGGTTCCCAAATAGTTTACCTTGAAACCGCTATAGATTCCCCTATACTTCGAGATGTATTAGGTATTTCCCTTTTGTTTTTCTATATACAGATAAATTAATATAAGATTTGTAAAAATGGTATTTCCAATCTAGGAATTAATATCTATTATTGTACTTATTGTACTGTAAAAAAGCATAAATTAAAAAAAAAAGCTATGTTCGTGATAGAAAGAAGTGCAAAGTGGCATTGTAAGACTCAAAGGAATATGTAGAAGCTAATGAGGGAAACACCACATCTCTTAAATGTTTTTGCTTGGTGTCTGCTGTGGCAGGGCCAGGAGCAGGACCATATAAAATGAACACAAATAAGACTGAAGTGAGGCAAACCTCAACTGATTTTTAGAAAAGTGTGTTTGTGAGGCGCTAACTAAACAAAGCAGATAAAGGGGTAGATTTTAAAAGGTGCATGCGGGCATACATGTGCACGCGCTACCCGGCACGCACACAAGTACGCCCGATTTTATAACATGTGCAAGCAGGCGAGCGCAAGGGGGTGAACAATTGTGCAGCTTGCGCATGCCGAGCCCACTCCGAGCCACGCTGCCTTCCCCCGTTCCCTACCCCCACCCCATCTTCCCTTCCCTTCCCTCCCCTGCCCCTTCCCCCCTACCTTTTTCATCTTTTTTTTTTTTTGGTTACAAAACAACTTACTTCAGCCCTGGGGGGCTGAAGTAAGTTGCGAGCACCGGCCAACTGGTGTGCGATCCCTGGCACAGTGGCCATGCGGAGGTCACTGGCCCCCGCTCCCTACCCGCCCCTTTTTGCAAGCCCCGGGACTTACATGCATCCTGGGCCTTTACGCGCTTCGCTGGGCCTTTTGAAAATAGGCCCGCGCGCATAAATCCTCTGGATTTATGCGGTTAACCCTTTGAAAATCCGGCCCAAAGTGAAGGGGCTGGACAGGTTACATCCAAGGATATTAAGGAAACAGAAGTTCCTGCAGCTCCATTAAATGACCTTTTTAATGTTTCTTTAGAATTGGGAATAGTTCTGGAGGAATGGAGATGGACGGATGTGTTTCTATTCATGAAAGTGGAAGTAAGGAACTACAGGGCTGGTTAATCTGACCTCTGTGGTATGAAAATGAATGGAATCACTGCTAAAAAACAGAGGATAGTGCAGTTTCTGGAATCCAAAGGATTGCAAGATCGGAGGCAGCATGGTTTTACCAAAGGTAGGTCTTTTCAGACTAATCCGATCAATTTCTTTGCTTGGGTGACTAGAGAGTTGGATCAAAGGAGAGCGCCAGATGTGGTGTACTTGAATTTCATAAGGCCTTTGACATGGTTCCACATAGGCGACTTATAAATAAATTGAGCTCCTTGGTATGGGCCTAAAGTAACTGAGTGGGAGGCGACAGAGTAGTGGTGAATGGAGTTCACGCCAAGAAGGAAGGTGTTATTAACAGTGTGCCGCAGGGATCATGCATTAGATTGATTCTTTTCAACATTTTCATGAGAAACATTGCAGAAAAATTGTTGGGAAAGGTTTGTCTTTTGCCAGAAACCAAAATCCCTAACAGGACAGCCAGGAAGTTGTGGAAAACATAAGGAGGAATCTAGCAAAGCTCAAGGAATGGTCTGGCAGCTAAGATTTAAAGCTAAAAAATGCTGAATTATGCATCTAGACTACGAAACCCCAAGGAAAAGGCACAGTTTAGGAGGTGAAATTCCTTTAAGCACAAAAGAAGAGCAGGATTTAGGTGTGATAGTATCTGATGATGGCCAAACAGGTGGGTAAGAATGGAAAAAGCCAGAAAGATGCTTGGCTGCATAAGAAAAGGAATGGTCAGTAGAAAAAGGGAAGTGATATTGCCACTGTATAGTCCATGGTGAGACCTCATTTGGAATACTTGATACAATTTTGGGGACTGCACCTTCCAAAAGTATATAAACCAGTTGGAGTCAGTCCAGAGGGTGGCTTCTAAAATGATCAGTGGTTTTCATTCTAAAGCATATGGGGACAGACCTAAGGATAGAAAAATGTATACCCCTAGAGGAAAGGTGGTATAAAGGAGATATGATAGAAAATTGGGATATTGTTAAATGTCTATCTACAGCAGTCTGGCCTCTTTCAAAGAAAAAGAGGCTCTAGAAGAGGGGTATTGAGATGAGAGAGTAGATGCAGAAGTAATCTAAGGACGTATTTCTTTACAGAGAGAATAGTGGATGCATGGAACAGCCTTCTTGTGGAGGTGGATCCTATCCCCACGACGGCAAAGAGGAGCGTGGAGCTACAAGGCCGCTGCAGGATCCCATCCCCATGATGGCAAAGAGGAGAACCAGAGCTGCAAGACCAGGCATGGCGTGACCGGGTGTGCATGGCACACCTGGGGAGGCAGCGGGCTGGCAGTAGCAGGAGAGGCCCCGGGTTGGCAGCAGAGCCTAACCAACTTATGGCCCTTGGCCTTGCTTTCTGCCGTACGGCCCATTGATCTTCCTGCTTGGGGGGGGGGGGGGAGGGAGCAAGAGCTGTGCACACCCACACATAGTTTCCGCTCCCTCCCCTCCCCCCCAAGCAGGAAGATCAGTGGGCTATATGGCCTGAAGATAGCAGGAGGCTCTCAGGGCCGTGGTGGAGCTAATCTCACCACAGCCCAATGGTAACAGGACACCATAATGTGTGTGAGCTTGTATGTATGTGTGAATGAGCGAGAGCCTGTGTGTATCTGAGATCCTATGTGTGAGCATGTGTGTGGGTGGGTGAGAATGGGGGGGAGAGAGCATGAGAATGAGAGCTTGTGTGTGAGGGAGACTGTGAGAGAAAGTGTGTGTGCGAGTGAGTATGAGGGAGGAAGGGAAGACACTCTGAAAAGGAATTATGAAATGAGCCACAAGGGAAAAATGGGAAAAAACAGACCAGGAAGAATTGATTAGAAAAATACAAAGATCAGACAACCAAGGTAAACAAAAAAATTATTTTGAGATTTTAGCAACTTGAATATGCTGTCTTTGGGGATGTGATTTCTTGTATTTTGCTCTTCAATATTCCACTGTTCAGAGTCTAGTTTCTCAGGCTATTTTGGTTTTATCTGCATGTTTCAGTTTCTAATTTGTAGTCTCTTATTTCTGGCATGTAGTTTCTCTGAAGTAGTCCAGCTTGTTCTGTTACTGCAGTAGGTGATGTATTAATTTTCTAGGGCCTGGTGTAGTATTCTCATTGCTGCTTTTTCATACGGTTGCTGTTATTTGAACCCGGAGAGTCAGTGCTGTGACTGTATGGTATGGCAAGGTTCTATATGTCTCTTTTTATACAGGAGTTATAGCAGTGGAGGGATATTTTTTGCTGAGGTGACACCAGAATTTGAATTTTTTTCCATCTTAGTTGTATTGTGAATTGTCCTCTACTCTGCACCTGTTCTGATGATTAATGAAATTTTATTGTAGTTCTGATTATTTCTGGCTTTCTGCAAAGAGGATTCATATACTGAAGGATCATAGGTGGCACACCAAATTAAGAGGGGGTGCCTTTTCAGTTTTGCTCTGACTCCATCTGCTGGAAGGGAGACACAACCCAGCAGTCTGGACTGATCCTGGTACGTACAGGGAAGGAATCTTTAATGCTGGTAAGTGCTTGAAATAATTGAGGTAAAATATTTTAAAGTTTCATGCATGATACATAATGGCTACTTAGAAGGCCACTGTAGGGTGCAGTATATGGCATTATTTATCAATAAAAAATACAACTAGTAGGTCTCAGACCTGCATGCCTACATCCCACCCATGTTGACCTTTTGCCCACCCAAAAAATAAGTTCTACACAAGCACAGCATCTGAATTCAAGAAAGTACAGGATAAACACAGAGGATCTCTGAGGGAGTGGTAGGGATCGTAAAGCTGAATAGTTGATGTGGATTGACAGACTAGCTAAGCTGTATGGTCTTTTTTAGCCATCATTTATTTATTTATTTATTTATTTAATATCTTTTATATACCGACGAACGTTGGGAACATCTCATCGGTTTACAGGGAACAGAACTTAGCAACATGTTTCTACGTTTTCAGTCCACTAGTAAAAGTACACGCATTGTTGAACAACGTGTGTACTTTTACCTGTGGACATGCTGGGCAATAATCAAAGCCCCAATTTCCAAGGGTAAGATGCTCTTTCACCAGTGAAAAGGGCTTTTACTATTGTCCGCACTATATATTTAAATTTATTTAAATCAAGTAGTTTGAAAATGGGCATTACTCTTCAATTTTAATTAATATGTACTGCAAAATATTGTATAATCTAATCTAATACTTTTATTTAATATGTTCTTAATATGCTAGGGAAACAAAATCAGTTTTTGTATTTGTTTGTACACCAATTTTTCTCTTGGGCCTTTATTTACACACACATATGCCATCTTTCAGCAATCTCATTTCTCTGCATAGGTCTCTGGACCCCAGCCCTACAAATCAGTGCCTGGTATGAACAGAAGACAACCAATGTAGGAACACGTGTTGCTTAGGAGAAGGATGCCAAGGCAGAGTGCTTGTCAAGCATCATACAGGATGTTTTTTTGGTTTGGTTTTTTTAATTTTAACCATTCCATTCATATGCTGCAGGAAACTGCTATGACCAGGAGAGCCCGGAGCAGCATTAAAATGCACTCTACACCAGTCACAGCAGTTGGCATCTCCACAGTAACCCAACACATATTTCTGCTTCTCCTTCCAACCCAGAAAAGAGTGAAACCTGAGAAGCAGGAAACCAAGTGATGGCATGCAGCCTTGCTTACTGGGTTATAACCTGCCCCAAACCACCTTTGCTTGATGAATTTGTGTGTTCTGACCTGATTTATCTTCTTGCTCTTTGGTTTCATGAAGACTGGAAAGCAGACAGTCTGCAGTACTGTCTGAATGTACAGATGGTAGAGGCTCTTCCATGTGCTCCGCTGCTTTACTATCTCTGGTAGTTTCGACGAGAGGAGCCAGTTTGTCAGCGTACAATAAATTTTGAACAGTAGAGACTGACCAGGAACAAGAGCTGGTTTTAAGATGCAATTTGGGATCCATTTCTACAGAAGGTGTCCAGTCTCCAATTTTGATGCTTGACTGTGATACATGGCCAAAAGGATTCCAGCGAGGTTTTGAGGTCTCTACATCAGAAACCAGTTCTCCAATTTTAATATGAGACTGTGAAGCATGCCCATGGATGTTCCAACGAGGTCTAGATGATTCAATATCAGACACATTTTCACCAATCTTGATATTTGCATCAGATGCATGCCCATGAATGTTCCATCGAGGCCTCGGAGGCTCTACCTCCGACACATTTTCACCAATCTTAATGTTGGACTGTGATGCATTTCCATGAATATTCCACCTGGGCCTTGAGGGCTCCACATTGGAAGCATATTCCCCAACTTTAATATGTGATGTGGAAATGTGTCCATGAAGATTCCATCGAGGCCTGCTAGGCTCAACATCTGAGGAATATTCTCCCAACTTAATGTGTGAATCTGAGGAATGTCCATACTGGCTTGACTGTGGCTGAAGAACCTTTGTATCTGGAACATACTCGCCTATTTTAATATTTGCAGTGGAGGCATGACCATGAATATTCCACCGAGGTCTTGTCGACTGCACCTCAGAAACATTTTCTCCAACTCTTATGTGCCCTTGTGATACTTGTGAAATGCCAGATGGTCTAAGCACAGTTTTAAAATCATACTCATCTTGTTGACAGGATTCTGTTGCTATGCCTTCTTGATTCACGCCTTGTAGAACAGGTTGACACTCACTTATTTCCGGAACCCGAGAAAGGTCAGAGTCAATATCCTGCAATGCATTCTCTACTGCAGAATTCTGAAAGCTGGTGGTAATGCACTCCTCATCTTGGCTTAACTTGGGCAGGAAATCCTCAATACTCACATCCAAGAGACATAGATTGGACGGAGGTGACTGGCTAGTGCTATATGATGGACTCCCTGTATCTACACCAGCCTGTACTGCACTTTCTGATGGTACCAATTTCAGTGAAATATCAGTGTGAGGAACACTTTTCAATCCTGATTCGGTTTCTTCTCTATAAACACAGGTATCTGCAGATGAAGTTTCAGGGGATTGTGCCTTAAAACAAAGGAAAAAGGATTTAAGCATGGGATTTTATAAATGAAAAGATTTAAGTGGGGGATTTACAGAGAGGCATTTCAGCAATTCTGTAAGGCTACATTTTATTCTTCACTGATAAAACCCGTTTGTATAGCCCCATCCCTCAAAACCATTACATTTTCAACAGTATGATGAATTACAAACCACAAGGCAGGCCAAGAACACAAAATGCCCTAACAAAGGGGGCTTCTAGGAGCTGGTCTACATCTGGTGCAAGTGAAAGCATAACATAATGGAATAAATGAGCAAAGGGAACTCAGCTACTTTACTGCACACTTAAAAAAAAAATCTTTCAGCATACACACAGAAAACATATGCACCTTGGAAAAGGAGAAAACTTATCCGGAAACCCACAGTCAAAGAAACACTTTTAATATCTGCAATAAAGTGAATGATTTTACTGGCAGGGGTCAGTAAGACTATTCTATTCCCAGGGACGAAAACTTTAAAATGAGCACTTTGAAATTTTAAATTCTGCACGCACTTGCATACATATGATTTAAAATACGCTTACCATACATATATGTGCTCCAAATTGTACGCGGTTACTCAAACATATTTCATGTATCTTCCTTAGGACTTTGTCGGCTTTAATGCGCACAGGTAAGCAGATTTTAAAACATGCTCGTGTGAAAGACATTCCTAGTTTTACCAATTGGACCACCAGTTTGCCCAGTCTGGCTCAGGGTCGTCCAGACCCCTCTGGTTCTTCAGTCTGCACTCCCTGCAGTTGACCTAGACCCCTCACCCAGTTGTTTTAGACCTAAACAGAGATTTATGCAGACTTATACTTCATCAAGAACTCACTGCGGCCAAAACTTTACGAGCATAAGTTTCAGCCCTACCCCAAAAAACCTAATGACACACTCCAACTCCACCCCTTTGTTGTTTACTTGCACATGTGCATAATTTGTGGCTTTTAAAATATGTGTTGCTCATGTGTGGCCCATGTACTCGCATATATGGGCCATTTAATGCAAGCAACCATTTTAAAATTCACCCCTTAGGTATTTATTCCTTCCAACACACTGTGCGGTCCATCCAGAAAGCGTTTCTCAACCTTTTTGCCATTGCTGACACACCTGACAGACAACGCTCACATGTGTGACACACTGCTCATTATAATCCACGGCAGAAATAAAAATTGTTAAGAATGACACAAGGGAAAGATAAGTACTCTGTCTGAACAGAAATTACATAAATAGTAAATCTCCTATACCAAAACAGCACCAACTTTCAGTAACCACCTTACCTAAAAAAAAAGGCAATGCTGAAAATATTACATCAGGCCTTAGAACACCAATATACCTCCTATTAGGAAAACAGAATAAGTCAGGCTGCTATAGAGCCCACACAGAAACTACACTCCAGCAGAAAACTTCACCTCAGTCACACATGCCAGACCCTCACCTAACAAAGAATAGAGTCCATAAAGCATAAATAGAAACATGCAGGCAAAAAGTGAACTGGAAACTGCAACAAGCCAGAGAGACTGTATGCAGTGTAAGAAAGGAAAAAGAGAAACATCACCAGTCCTCATAAAACAAATCAAAAAATGTAAAATCAACAGCAGTAGAACCATACTAATAAAAAGAACAAATTATTTCAAAACAGCTGATGAATGAAATATCCAATAATTAAAACAAACAAGTTTCCTGACACCAATAAAATATTTCAAAACAGCAGACACAAAGATCAAATAATTAAAAATGAGATAAAAATACTTTGCTCTCCATACCTAGGAACATTTGATATCCAGGTGCCTTGAGATTGTTTTGAATTAGCAGGAGGAAAGGGGTTTGCTTGCAACTTTTTTCTCTCTCTCATTCACACACAAGCTCTCTCTCTCTCACAGTAGCTCTCAATCACACACACACACACACTTCTCTTTCACTTACATAGGCTCTTAATCACACAGTTACACACATGCTGTGTCTTTCTCACACACACCACAGGCTTTTAATCACACACATCTCACTCATTTACACACAGGCTCTCAGTCACATGCTCTCTCTCACCTACATAGGCTCTCAATCACACACAGACACATATGCTCTGTTACTTATACACACAGGCTCTTAATCATATATATACATGCTTTCTCTCACACATACAGGCTCAAAAACTTACATGCTGTGTCTCACACACACAAAAGATGTCAATCACACAGACACAAATGCTCTCAATCACACACATACATGCTCGCTTGCTCACTCACTCTCTCTCCCCCCAATGAAGAAGTGGTGGCAGCGGCAGCCTCCTTTTCTTCCAACCCTTGCGGCCTTGAGAAATGTGTCCCGTCGGCCATGGGGGCTGACATTGTTCCTCTTTTTGCTCCAGCCTGATGCTGCCCGCACTTGGAAATCATCATGGTCTCTTCTTGCGCGTGCACCAGCTGCATGCCTCTTCCTCTTCTGGGCTGCAGGTGCAGGAAGAAGAGCCCCTGCTGCTAGTGCTGCTGACTCCAGCTATCCCGCCACGTTCCGCTCAGAGTATCAGCATTTCAAGCCCGGGTGGAAGAAGAGTTTGCATCTCGCTGGGGTAAAGGGGAGCAGCCGGACCAGTGGGGGACTGAGAAGTGAAGCAACACACCAGCAGGAAACAACCAACACACACTCCCTATGGGCCACCATTTCTGGAGGCTGGGAATCCGTTGGGTCTCTAGTCATCCTTCACCAACCCAAAGGCTAAAATCAAGTGCTACACCAAAAAAACAAATAGTCACCATACTCTGCAACAGGAGTTTAGCTCAGTACTGGAATACTACAAAACTCACATCAGAACAGCGTGAAAACCTCACTTGGTGATAGCACAAAGATGAGAACCAACCTGAGAACTTGCATCACCTACAGTGTTAACACTGGTTATTATGCCTTGTTTATCTAAACGTGGAAGAACATCCAGTTTTTCCCTGTAACCGCTCTTTGGAAATTCTTCAAGCAGTTCCTAAAAGTTTAAAAAGGAAAAACAAATTATCTTTAGTGTGCTGATTATATACAATTTTTCAAACAATTGCTGCTGTAGTTTAAAAGGAAAGATACTTGGGGACCGGCCCGTTGCTTAGGAGAGGTTGGTGAGGCTCAATCATGCTGTGGTGATATACTCAAGCTCCGGGGAGGGAGGGAGGGAAGACAGGTGCCTACTACCACAATGATGCCTGCTGGCAGAAGAGGGGCAACCAATGATAAGTCTCAGGAGGGAGATTTCCTCCAGCCCTGAACCCATGAGGAATCCTGTGCTGCCCAGGCATGCTCCCTATGGAAGGTGTTTGTAATGTGGGGAAAAATAAAATGATACCTGAATGTGTTTTTCATCTGCAATTAGGAAGCTGATACGTGCTGTTTCCAGTTTGTGCCGCTGTATTTTCCACAAAGCCTTTTGTTCCTTTCGAGCTGCCTCTTCAGATAATTTGCTATAATGTTCAATCATTTCTTGCCTAACAGAAAACGTTAAGATATGACACTAATGCTGGTGATCCATGCTAAAATACCAGTGACTAGAATGGCATTTTGAATCTAACCTACTGCATTTAAATCTCCCAAAACAGGGTTATTAACGGACAGATCAACTTCAACTTGAGTCACCTTTAGAAAGCAGCATGGAGATCATGAAACACTGCTGCTCAGCTTCCTCCCCAGAAAGGTGGTGCCCTGCACTGCCATGCAGCTCTCCAGGCCGGCCAGGGATACTGTGGAGGAAGCATTCACAGCCCCTGTTGGGGGGGGGGGGGTCCCAATCATCACACAATGGCGGGGTTCCAGAGCGTTGCCACCAGCAGAGGACTGTCGCTACAATGACTGGACTATGTAAGGTGGGAGGGAATATAAAATAGGAGAAAAATCCCCGAGTAGCTGCGAACATAGGCTTATGGGTGTTGGCTCTGAGCCCTAGTTCCAACTTAGCTAGAAGCCCAAAAGGAGGAGGAAATTGCTGAGCTCAAAAAAGAAAAAAACAAAACAAAACTGTGCATAGTCTTGTCAGTGCTCTAAGTTTTCCAGTCAAGTGTCTGTCTGCACAGTGGAGGATGCAAAATGTTTCAGGCTACCAAGCCTACACACAATAAAACCTGCACGTGAGCTGCTCATCCTGTTTTGGGAATGCCTCTTCATTTCCATATATCGCTCCAATTTTAGATTATCTTTATTGGCTCCCCATACAGTAACTTACACATTTTAAGGTTCTTGCACTAGTTTTCAAAGCAGTGAATGATCTTGCTCCCAATAGTTTACCCAAGCCTGTCAGTTATCTGCCTGCATACCCTTTACCCGCTGCATGAAAGGGCTTGTTTGTCATTCCTACTGTCAAATTTATACCCCTGGCTCAATGTCATGAGCGAAGTTTCACAGTTGCTGGCTTTCAGTTGTGGAATGAGGAAACGTTTGACAACCCATTTGTTTCAACTGGCATTTCCTCCCTAGTTCCTACAATAAGCAGGGATGTGACATAAAAGCCGATTCATTTAACCTGTAATGTTTTAAGTTTTGCTTTGTTTGTTATATTGCATTTATTTTGATTTTTGTTTTAACTATATATGTTTACTGTAACTCATTGAGGTCTGTGGATCAGTGGGCTATAAAATTTATAAATAAATAATAAATACATAAATAAATGGTCAGGGATCCAAGATGGCTCTTGAGAGGCTGGGCTGGATCTCTCTCCCCATTTACCTGCTTTTGTTTCCCTTGATGCCGCATACCAAGAGGAAAGCTAAACTGAAGGAGCAGATTCAGGCTTTTCCTTCAATAGGCCTCCTCCAGTCAAGGATTGGAAGCTTCTTTGCCCCGACATCCTTATTGACACAGACTGCCTTCACGGACGCCGGCAGTGAGCAGACGCCGACTCCTCGGGCCAATGAGACCTCCCTGAGTCTTAGCATGCCTGCCACACCATCCCTCCCCTTTCTCCAGAACTCCAGAAATGGAGGGATCGAGATCGGTGAGTCCTGTGTTTGAACGGGAGTCCCCTGTGTCTGGGAGCACCGCTATTGCCGTTACCGCCGATCTTCCAGCTGCAGTCTTGATGAAGGGGATGGAAACAGGACTCTATTCCATCCCCACCCCACGTTTGTAGGACAGACCATGAGGCCCCTTCGACTCAACTTTCCTGTGCTTTTCCTGGGGAGCTAATTTTAAATTCTATATCTTTGAGTGATATTGGCAAGAAAAGAAAATTATTATTTACCTGCTAATTTTCGTTCCTGTAGTACCATGGATCAGTCCAGACAGTGGGTTATGTCCCCAATCCAGCAGATGGAGTCAGCACAAGCTTTGAGGGGGCGTATCCATATATACTACTACCCCCTCTGCAGGAGTTCAGTATCGAGTATATCAAAGCCAGAGTAGAAACCCCCGAAGGATCAAGTTTATGGAAACAGATAATGAAAACAATTGTAACCGCAACAAGTAACTGCAAACATCCTACCAACTTGTAGGGAGCTGTGAAAAACAGCGAAAAGAAACAACTGTGAAGACACAGAACACTGCGAGCAAGAAGCAGCGCAGAGCTGAGCAGGATCAAGAACCCAAACGCGGTGGGCGTCTGGACTGATCCATGGTACTACAGGAACGAAAATTAGCAGGTAAATAATAATTTTCTTTTCCCTGTACGTACCTGGATCAGTCCAGACAGTGGGATGTACCCAAGCTTCCCTAAATCGGGTGGGGTCCTGCGAGGCCTGCTCGGAGAACCTGCTTGCCAAAGTGTCCAGAGACCGAAGAGGCGAGGTGCAGACGATAGTGCCTCGAGAACGTGTGTAACGATTTCCAGGTGGCTGCCCTACAAATTTCCTGCGAGGATACCGAGCGAACCTCCGCCCAGGAAGCCGCCTGAGAACGTGTAGAATGCGCTACGATTCCGGGTGGGGGAGTCCGACCCGCCCCAATGTAAGAAGCAGCAATGCCGGCCTTCAGCCATCTGGCAATGGTAGTCTTCGAGGCCTGAGACCCCTTCTTAGGACCGGCCCAGAGTACAAAGAGATGGTCAGAGGTTCGGAACTCATTTGTAGCCTCCAGATAGAGGCGCAGAGTGCGCTTGACATTCAAGAGACGGAGAGACTTCGGCTCTGAGGAAGAGAAGGACAGCAGCTCCACCGTCTGGTTCACATGGAATGCAGAAACCACCTTCGGAAGGAAGGAGGGAACGGTGCGAAGCGAAACTCCAGAGTCGGAGAAACGGAGATAGGGCTCTCTACACGACAGAGCCTGCAGCTCCGAGATGCGTCGAGCGGAACAGATGGTCACAAGAAATACAGTCTTGAGAGTGAGATCCTTTATCGTTGCGCTGCGCAGCAGCTTGAACGGTGGTCCCGACAGGGAGCAAAGCACAAGGTTAAGACTCCAGGAGGGACAAGGGTCCCGTAACGGAGGACGCATATGCTTGACACCCTTGAGAAAACGAGCAATGTCAGGATGCTGTAGAAGAGAGCCCCCATCGCTCAACAGCGAACCAAGGGCGGCCACCTGAACCCGTAGTGAATTATAGGCGAGCCCTTTTTCCACCCCCGCCTGTAGAAACTGAAGGATCTGAGGTACAGAAGCCTTAGCGGGTCTCGTGGCCTGGCTGGTACACCACAGCTCGAACACCTTCCAGACTCGAACATAGGCCGATGTCTTTCGTGCCCGCAATAGCGTGGATACTACCGCCTCCGGGTAGCCCCAACGCCGGAGGCGGCGCCTCTCAAAAGCCAGGCTGCAAGACAGAAGAATTCTGCCTGCTCGAAAAATACCGGGCCCTGATGTAGGAGCTGGGGGAGGTGCCCCAGCCTGATTGGCCCGATCACCAGCTGTAGCAGGTCCGCAAACCAGGGTCGCCTGGGCCATTCTGGGGTGACGAAAACCACGGTCCCCTGATGGCTTTCTATTCTGCGGAGCATCCTGCCCACCAGGGGCCATGGTGGAAAAGAAAAATATGGCGGCCACGGGAGGACCAGGGCATCCACTCCCTCCGCGCTCTCTCCAGCGACTGAAGAAGCGTGGAGCCTTGGCGTTGAGAGCGGACGCCATCAGATCCAAGTGGGGGGCCCCCCACCGATGGACGAGAAGTTGCATTGCTTTGTCGGAGAGAGACCACTCTCCGGGTCCAGCAGTTGACGACTGAGGAAGTCCGCCTGGACGTTGTCCACATCGGCGACGTGCGAGGCCGCTAGCCGGACGAGATGACGCTCCGCCCATTGCATCAGCAGCGCTGCCTCGAGCGCGACCTGCGGGCTGCGCGTGCCTCCTTGTCGGTTGATGTAGACCACGGTGGTAGCGTTGTCCGATAGGATTCTGACTTCTCGGTTCCGAAGAAGCGGGAGGAAATGTCGCAGAGCTAGCCGGACCGCTCTGGTTTCCAGACGGTTGATTGACCACTTCGCCTCCACCGTGGACCACGTCCCCTGCATGGCGCTTCGATCGCAGACTGCACCCCACCCTGCTAGACTGGCATAGGTGGTCATCACCACCAAATTTGGCAGATCGAGGGACATGCCACGGGCCAGGTTCGGCGGATCCAACCACCAGCCCAGACTGTCCCTGGCATTCTGTGGGAGCGGGAGAATCATCTGATAGTCCTGCAATACTGGTTTCCAACGGGAGAAGAGCGCCCACTGTAAGGTCCTGAGGTGCGCGAAAGCCCAAGGTACAAGGTCGATGGTGGACCCCATCACTCCCAGGAGTTGCAGGTAGTCCCAGGAGGTGGGCTCTGGTAACGCAGAGAACTGTCGTGTGTGATCCCGCAAGGATTGAGCTTTGTCCTGGCGCAGAAAAACTTTGCCCAGTAGGGTGTCGAAAGTTGCCCCCAAAAAAAAAAACCCAAGCGTTGCGAGGGCATGAGGGAGCTCTTGGAGAAGTTCACTACCCATCCCAGGGAATGTAGAAACCGTACTACTCGAGTCACCGCTGAGCGTCCATGATCGAATGACTTCGCCTGGAGGAGCCAATCGTCCAGATAAGGATGAACCAGGATGCCCTCCTTCCGGAGAGCTGCCGCCACAACTACCATGATCTTGGTGAAGGTGTGCAGCGCCGGCGCCAATCCAAACGCGAGAGCCGTGAACTGAAAATGCTGGTCCAGAATTTTGAAACGAAGGAAACTGTGGTGGTCCGGGCGGATGGGAATGTGCAGGTAGGCCTCCGTTAAGTCCAGGGAGGCGAGGAACTCCCCCCGATGCACCGCCGCAATCACTGACCGGAGCGTTTCCATGCGGAACCGAACGACTCGAAGGGATTTGTTGACTTCCTTGAGGACTAGGATAGGCCGGAAGGAACCGTCCTTCTTTGGTACGACGAAATAGATGGAATAGTGGCCCGAGCCCACCTCTCCGAAGGGCACGGGCGCAGTAGCGCCTATCTCCCGGAGTCTGTCCAGAGTCAGCTGCACCGCTCCTCTCTTGAGGTCCGAGCCACAGGGGGAAAAGATGAACCTTCCCTGCGGGGGGCGGACAAATTCCAATGCGTAGCCATGTTTTATGGTATCCAGGACCCACTGGTCCGAGGTGATCCATGCCCACTCCGCTTAGAAATACGTTAGTCGGTCCCCAATCCTGGGGACAGGGGAGTGGGCGAGACTGGCATCATTGTGAAGACTTGGTATAGGGGTTCCCGGTTCCGGGAGTAGTGCGTGCGGGCCGATGCCCGCGGAAGGCGCGCAACCAGGGCTGAGACCTGGGGGCGGATGGCCGGGAGCCCGTCTGTCTGTAGCCCCTGTAGCGCCGTTGCGCTCTGGCTCTGGTCCGAGAAGAAGAAAACGCTCTGGATGGTCGAAACCTATCCTCCGGCAGCCGATGAACAGCGTTCTCCCCCAGGGACTTGATGATCTGGTCCAAATCCTCCCCGAAGAGGAACTTGCCCCTGAAGGGAAGAGAGCCCAGACTGGACTTAGAGGACGTATCAGACGCCCAATTGCGTAGCCACAGTAGTCGTCGTGCTGCCACTACCGAAACCATGGATCTTGTGAGGACCCGAAAAAGGTCGTACGAGGCGTCCGCCCCATACGCCACTGCGGCTTCTAGCCGATCTGCCTGGGCAGCCTCATCGGACGGCAGGTTCTGAGACGTGAGGAGTTGTTGCACCCAAAGGAGACTAGCCCGCTGGGCAAGCGAACTGCACATCACCGCCCGCATACCCAGAGCGGAGACCTCGAAAACCCGCTTAAGGAAAACTTCCAACTTACGATCCTGTGTGTCCCGCAACGCCGCACCTCCCGTCACTGGGATAGTCGTCCTCTTCGTGACCGCCGACACTGCGGAGTCCACCTTTGGGACCTTGATGAGGTCCAGAAAATCTTCGGGGAGCGGGTACAGCTTTTCCATAGCCCGGCTGCTCTTCAGGGAGGCCTCCGGGGTGTCCCATTCCCTGGTGAGAAGTTGTAAAAACGAGTCATGAATGGGAAAAGCCCGAGCCCTCGGCCGGAGTGCCGCCAGGACAGGATCTCCCTTCCTTGAAGAAGTGATGACAGCGGGAGCTACTGGGGCAGGCGGGTCTGGTGGCGGATCCAAATCTAATTCTTGGATGATCTGCGGGATGAGGTCGTCCAGCTCTTCCCTCTGGAAGAGGTGTAGGGTACGCGGATCATCCCCCTCCTGTGTGCCGTCCCCTTGTCCCCCGTCCGGGAGGTCAAGTCCATGTCCCGCTGGGTCTGGCACCGCCCCCACTGCCGCGGGCGTGGATCGGACCCGGGTAGGAAGGCGGGAGGCCCCCACTCCCGGAGGGTTGGGGGGGGCCGGCGTCGAGGGCGACATCCGAGGGATCTTAGGAGGGGGGGGGGGGGTCCCACAGGTGCTTCCAGCCCCTGCAGATAAGCGGTATGCATGAGCAGGATAAACTCCGGAGAGAACCCCGGCCTGCTCGGGTGCGCTTCGGGGGCGGCGTGGTTCCTGCTCCCTGGCTCTGGGTGCTTGGTTCCTGCACCAAAATCGGGGGAACACCCCCGCTGGTAGAGTCCTCCAGGGATCCGTTCCCCCTCGTGGCCTCCAGGGATCCGTTCCCCCTCGTGGCCTGCGCCTCAGGGCGCTCAGAATGTAAAATGGCCGCCGTTCCCGCCAAAAATGGCGGAGTGGCCGGCCCGCACCGCCCGGGCAAAAAAGAGAAATCAGTCAGGGACTGTGAGGTACCTTCCCCCCCGGGAAGGCATCGTGCACAGATGCCCTCCCGGGAAATCCGGGACCCCGGGTCTCCGCAGGCCGCACAGCGGGATGGCCGCGGCATCGGGATCGCTGCAGGAGAAAAGAAAAAGCCACGGGGGGGGGCCACGCGCACAAAGGCGCCGCTGCGGGGGGGCCCGGTCGGCCCGCACTGCCCGCTGTCTGAAAATAGAGGAGGGTGCCGCGGGGGGGCCTTCCTGGCCACACGACCCGCCCCAGACATCTTTCCCTAAATGGCTCAGCAGCCCATGAGGAGCTGTAAAATGGCCATGGGTGAGGGAGTAAAGAGCGAAGAGGCCGGCGGCACCGGGGGCTGAGCTGTAAAGGAAAAAACTACAAAGGAAAAACAAACTTACCCCTGGCTGCAACGAGAAATAAACAGCAAGGCCGCAGAGAAGAGACAAGGAAGATAATCCACTCCCCAGGAGTTGAAAGAACTCTGCCTTTTTTTTTTTTTTTTTTAAACTTAATACAAACTTGATACAAACTTGATCCACAGAAAAAGACAACAACAAGCCATAATCAAGCAAAAAAGTGAAGGAAAAGGAGGGGAAGCCTGATTCCCCTACTCGCATCTGCTGGAGTCAGAAGATACTGAACTCCTGCAGAGGGGGTAGTAGTATATATGGATACGCCCCCTCAAAGCTTGTGCTGACTCCATCTGCTGGATTGGGGACATAACCCACTGTCTGGACTGATCCAGGTACGTACAGGGAACACCAGGATTAGGTTCTCCTGCCAGGGTAACTTCTATTAAACCTCCAATTATTACCTTGGATAGGTCTGGGATGCTTTAACTTCCTTGGAAGCTGCTATTTCTTCTTTAACAAAAATTTCCTTGGATACAAACCAGCATGTTTCTGCCATTGATAAATTGGTTTCTTTACAGGGGGTTAAAGCTGAGGTTTTGGAGTCACGTTTAACTACAGTGGAGACAATTCAAAACGGGTTGCGTGCAATCTGACCTAATTTATTCTAAGAAGCTTGAGAACATAGAAAATGCTATGCAAAGTTTAAATCTGCTAGTTTTCCATTTTCCAATTACTAATTTGATATCGCCACAGGAACTTTTCAAGAACAATATTTTGCAAGTTCTAAAGATTCCTGAGGAGGCAATTCCCATCATTCGTGTTGCTTCTACCAAAGATCAACTTCAAGATTCTTCATTGAACTTAACTGATCTTCTTAATCTTCACAAGATGTTTGTATATCTAAAAGGAATTTTATTGGTTTCTTTTGTTTTTTCTAATGACAGGAACACTGTTTTTCGCTTTTTTCTATGTAACAGGCTACAGCTTTTCTATGGTCAGAAGATATGAATATTCCCTGATATTACTAGGATAACCCAGGATCGCAGGAAGAAATTTCTTTCCATTTGACCTGAGGTTTTGGCATTGGTGCTCAATTTACATGAAAATATCCATGCAAATGTTATGGGAAACATCTTAATGCCAACTGTGTCTATTTTGAACCCTCTCAACTCAGATTTCTTTTTGTATTCTTACATTCAAGAAGACTTAAGATCGTGTGGTATTTTGGATTTATGATGTCTTGATCAGTCTCATTTTTTCTTTTTTCCTTTTAATCCATTGCTCTTTTTTCTTTTCTTGAGACTCCTATTTTCCTGTGATTTGTTGGGGGAATGTTTGATTATTTTTTCTTGTTATATGATGTTAATAAACATTTGAGTTGCTGTGATTCCTCCTTTTCTGATACAAGCATTCTTGTATTTAATTGTAAAATTCATAAATAAAAAATTTTAAATAAATAAATGTGACAGGTATCCAGTAGCTGTTTCTCAGCTTTGTGGTTTCTTTCAGAGGAGTAACCTCATGAGAGAACAGCCCCAAACTGTGAAGAGATTGTTGGCCAACACTCAAGCTATTAGTTTGGACTGAATGATTCCTCTCTCTAAAAACCATTGCTTAACCACAACAGTATGTGTGCCAATGTGTTTTCAGAACTATTGTTCCAGAAAAAAAATGTTTCATTAAAAAAAAAAAAAAAAAAAAATTATACATATATATATCTATCTATCTCATGGTCAGTACAATGTGCTATTTATGATATCATTGTTATAGGGTAGTGGATGGCCCTTGAGACAGGAATGTTCACAGCAATGCTCTGCATGTGATGTCTGTTTAAATAAAGAAAGGGAATTGAACATTCGGCTTTCAAGAGAAGGGAATAATTTATTAAGGAATAAGGCCATCGATACAATCTTGGAGAAATCGCTAACATGGTTCACCCTAAGCTATCATATATGAAATCAGTACAACACATTGTACTGTATGATCTACAGAGAAAAAGGAAGGCAAAACATCAAAGTTCACTGAAAACCTACCAGACTAATTCAAGTCATACTGCAACTAACAGTAGACACAATAAGGTCAATATTCAGCCACATTCTGACTGATCAAGTTTGCTGAATAAAAAATGTATCCTGTTAACTTGGCTGGGGATATTCAGAGGCGCAGCCACACCTCTCAATATACTCTGCTATTTTAGTTAGCTGAATAACTTTATCCAGCTAACTATAGGGTAGCCAAATAGCTGTCCTAGACTTCTCCAGCTAAATTAGATAATCAGACATTAAAATATTTAAAAAGGTATTAAAACATGGCTATTCAAACAAGCCTTTCAGGAATGTTAAGCAAATGATTACGTACCCTAATAATATATATTCAGATTTTATGTTTTATCTCTGCTCTTACTTTCCTACTTCTTTAACTGTGTAAATTTTAAGATTAATTATTTTACTATTGTATTTGCATTTAATTATTTTGAAACTCTAATTTGCTTTTCTCATTTCATTTTGGAAATGCAAGTATTTTTAAATGAAATTTTGTTAACTAATGTAAACCGAGGTGATATGTTCTCATGAAACATCGGTATATAAATATAAATAAATAAATAAGCAGCTCTGCCCCAGAAAGCTCCCGTCCCACCCCTCACTTATCCATCTAACTGTTTAGCTCGATAGCCAGTTAGATGGCTCAGTGTGGCTGAATATTCATACAGTGCCATTTAGCTGGCTACGTGGCCCTGAACATTAACCTTAACTGGGCTCGGTGCTGAAAGACAGCCTGCCAAACAGGCCTCCTGATTTTTCATTAGCTCTTGTGAACACACAGAAACTTTAAAATATGGTTCAAGTAAGCTCTCTTTCCCCTAAATGCTGCAGGAAAAGATTACCCAGGAATGCTTTAATGGAGCCCCAATTTGTTTTTTAAATTTAAATGAACTTTTTCAATTTCAACTCTAGTCAACACACTTTTTATTAAAACAGACCCTGAGAGACAACAATCTTTACAACCTATGCCATGTTTTCCTTAAATGGATGCCTCCTGTCCTTTGGAAAGTGACAAAAAGCATTCCCGTCACTGGAATGCCAGCTATCTCTGAGGCTGGTTGTCTTGGTGTGAAGTATCTAGTGATGCTGGTGAAGAGGGTAGGGGGGATATAATGTACACATAGTTTGACAAATACAGAATCCTCAAATCTAGTTGCTGATGCAAAATGATCATTTATGCAAAACTGTCATGCAAATAACAAGGTACAATTGCATTCGCACCTTCCTCAAATACAGCCTGCGAGATCCAGAAAGAAACGGCCTTCAGTACATGTTTATGGAACCTAAGAGGTAAGCCTATGCCAAGCGAGATTTTTTCCTTTTTTTGGACAAGTGGTTCCTCTTTTTTTCTAGCTCAGTCAGAACCAGGGCTGGACTGCTGGTGCTATGTTCACAACTACCTGGGAATTTTTCTCTTATTTTAAATAGGCCTTCCCCTCCCTCCCACTGTTCCTAGTCTGCTCACTGCAACAATGGTCTTGAGGCTGGGAGCCAGGGCTCCTTCTGGAACCCTGGTTCATGGGTTCTAAATCTGGCCACTAGATGTCACTCTTCAGAATGATCATGACTCTCTCCCCGTACGGGCTAAGAACGCAGTATCCATAGCATTTTCAGCCCCAGCTAACCCCTGGTAGGAAAGAATTGATCTGGGAATTGAACCAGGGTTCTTCCAAATGGAAGTGCATAGCGCTTGCCACTGAGTCATCAGGCCAGCCTGAGATTCTTCCAAAATAAAAGGATGTCTACTTCTTCCAGGAACTCCTTTCCCCAGGCAAAAGTGACAAAGAAACACAAGTAAGCTCCCCTACAATTATAAGAACTTCAGTCAAGAATAAAACCAGGTTTATTGCTCTTTGCAGCCAGGGTAAAACCAACGCTACTGGTTAGAATGTAGTGTGGCTCTATATCCTCTCATACCTCGCCTTTTTTTCTAACTCTTCTTCTAAGGCTGTCAGTCGTTTTTCCCTTTCTCGGAGCTCCCTAGCATAGCTGAAATCGTCATGAATTTCTTCTTGTTTCGCTGCAAGTCGACGCTATGAGAGAAAAAAACAAGAGATCCTCAGCAAAAGCCTGCAGGAAAAGCACTTTTTAGTGCATTTCACAAATGATTTACATTGCGTTATTCTGATGGATTGGCATGAAATGAATCAATACTCCATGAAACTCTGCCCCTTTAAAGGGGATGTTTGCTCTGGAATGTTCAAATTAACAATGCTCACCTCCTGATCTTTTACAAACTGCTCTTTCAGTTTCTGGAAACACTCCCGCTTCTTTGCTTCCAGGGCCATTTTCTCAGACTTTTTATGGTCTGTAGTTGGGAACGAATTAATTTGACATGAGCAATCAAAAAGCTGCAAATTTCCCTAGAACACACACTACTAGATCTTACCTTTAAAGGTTTCCATTACTTTGGTTGCAGATTCATGAGCCTGAATGATTAATTCTTGTTTAGCAATTTCCATTCGCAAATGCTACGAGAGAATGATTTGCAGATTTACTTTACATTTCTAATAGGGATGTGCTTTCATTTTTAACAACATTGCCTATTTTGTTGCTAAACAAACAAAATAAATTCAAGAAATTTGGTAGTGTTTTTACATTTTTTGTTTAGTGCACACTATTTTGAGTTAGTTATGCTATGGTTGATTTAGTGTGCACTATTTGAGTTAGTGCACACTATTACAACTCACATAGTATGCATTAACTCAAACATGGGGTAATTTTCAAAAAGATTTACATGTATAAATGTAACTACTACTGTAGCAATTTTCAAAAACCATTTACTCGCATAAAGTGCACACGTGAATATCCTATGGACAATTCAATGGCGCACATTGTAGCAATTTTCAAATAGCTCACTTACATGTGTAAACTGCATTTATATGTGTAAAATCAAATTTTAAGCATGTAGATGCTTTTTAAATCAGGCCCATAGTATGCACTAAATCAAATACAGCACGCATTAATTCAAAATAGTGTGCACTAAATGAAAAATAAAACATAAAAATCTAACGAAACAAACAAAAAAAAAAGTTTTATCGATGCACACCCCTAGTTTCTAACAGAAAAATATATCAAGAAGATTCTCAACTGTAATTGTGTTAACACAGCATATTGATATTTTCATTTTCAAATTTCATTTTGTTTGTGCATTTGGCACAGGAAATACAAGTCAAACAGTAGTCAAAATACAGATGCCATCCAGCTTCCATCTGCACACAGCATGGCCCAAGTGGAAAGGTTGCAATAGTAAATTCTACAATATCTGAAATCTTTCATAATGAACATTACTTTTCTATTTTGCTAGCTGTCTCCTACTTTTTCTTCCCCTGACAATCGGTGGCTTTCCATTCACAGCAGTTAACTGATAACACTTCCTGCTGCAACTGGCTGCTCAGCAATAAACTTCTAAATTTCATCTACAAATGGATTTTTCAGAAAGTTCACAGGTGGCAGCTAAAAGCTGTGAGGGGGGGGGGGGGGGGGTTGTGGATGGGGGTGGGACTCATCCTGTCCCTTATAGCCGAGGCCCAGCCTGGCCTTTTCAGCACCATGCCCTGGCTTCCACTTTCTTCCGGTGCTAAACAGACAGGAAAAAAGGCGGCTGGAAGCATATTCTAGGTTACTAACATCTGAAAAAAAGCAGAAAAAGACAGCAGGGACTCCAGATAGTGTATTTACTGGTCCAAAATACAAGAAAATACTAGTTCATCAGAAAATTGCTAGAACCATGGTAGGTCACGTGACCTTAATGTTACATATTCACAAACACACCCACATACTCTTGGCTTATCTCAGGAGGGCACTACTCATAGTTTACTTAGCAAAGTGTGTATGAGGCTATTTAAAAGAACAATTTGTTGGAATGGAACACTACCATTTACATTTATTTTTCTTGTGATGTTGTTGACTAGCAGCATAGGTGCCTCAATACATGCACATATTTATAAAAA
The DNA here is from genome assembly GCF_901001135.1 of Rhinatrema bivittatum. Classification (NCBI taxonomy): domain Eukaryota; kingdom Metazoa; phylum Chordata; class Amphibia; order Gymnophiona; family Rhinatrematidae; genus Rhinatrema; species Rhinatrema bivittatum. Next base: position 80,876,626 of record NC_042623.1, read on the forward strand.
AAAAAAAATTTAAAAAAAATACATAAGCGCCAGGACAGTTATTTCCAGATACTTCATCTCTGCAAAAATGCTAGATAGAGCATAATGCTTTGTTAAAAATAGGCTACCAAAGAGCTTGATTTAGAATACTAAACAAATGGATAGTCCTCTTTCCCCCAAACTGAAGTCTAAAGAATACCTTTCAGTTACCAAAAAAATATTTCTGCAGTGTCTTATAAATGGTCATCTATGAATACTCTTAAGGAATGCAGAGATCAACAATATTCAAAATGATTTGTCTAATTAAAAAGAAAATACAAAAAAGTTATTAAATTTTCTAAATATAAGAATCACCCTTTCATCCTTGACAAGAAAAATCAATATACTTACATTCAATAGTTAATTAAAAAAAAAAAACAACCTATAAAAATACAATTATAAAATAAAGCCTAGCAAGACTAAATTAAGAGATCACATCACTGGGAGTCCAAAGAGAAAAAATAAAAAGCAAGATGACAGCATATTTAAATTAAAAAAAAAAAAAAAAGAAGAAGAAACCAGAGGGTAGAGGCTACATTCCTATTTCCTATTTAAACATTTCTTTTAGGATTCAATTCAGATATAGAACTTTAAAAAAAAAAAAGATGACAATAGAGCTGTTTTACAAGTTATGGTGCCAGATGATCTTACCTGAACAGTTGCATGAGGAGAGAAATGTCCTGGTAAATTAAGTTACCTGGTCAAATCCCGAGATTCAAATTACCTACCAGCCAACTGGCTAACTTTTTACCTGAGTAAAAACAGGGAGGGCAGGAAACATTTTGCGCATGCCGTAAGTTCAGCCAGGTAGCACAGATATTGAGCACTATCCAGCTAAACCTATCTGGCCGGGTAAGCCTGTTCTAAAGTTATCCAAGTAACTTCAGCCAGAGACTTACTCAGTGGAATATCCTGGCTAAAATTACATGGATAAAATTTCCCCACTCACTACCCCGCTCATTATGAGTTTCTAAATCCCTACATTCCAGGAGCTATAGCTAAAATCCTGGTAATTACCTTTTCTTCCTTGCTAATAGCACTATAGCGAGCAATTCGCTCCATTCTTCCCATGTACACTGCGCAGTCTTTTTCCATTTCCTTCAGTTCCTCCAGAGAGAATGTCACAGATATCCTGGGGACAGGGATATCAGACCAGCAAATGTAATGCTGCCAAGGAAGAGACTGGGTTAGTTTACCAGACCAAGATGAGATCAGACAACAATATGCAAGTATCTGGAAGCTGGTTGTTCAAGATTTCGGTTGCGAAAGATAAGAAGTGCCATGCTGGATCAGACCAAGGTCCATCAAGCTCAGCATCTCATCTCCAACAGTGATCAATCGGGGTCACATGTTCCCCTCAGGTCCCCAATAATTGATCTATTTCTTGTAACTCACTCTCGGGAATAAGCACTTGCTTTCCCAAGTCTACCAAGCTAATAACTGCTTACAGACTTTTTCTTCAGGAACTTGTCCTACCCTCTTTTGAGCCCCACTGTGTTATTTGCCTTGAGCACATTCCATAGCTTGATTGTGTGCTGAAAGGTACATTTTTAAACACTCGTGTGAGCGCGCATGTGCGCACGGTTCCTCGCACGCGCACGGACGCACCTCTTTTATAACATGTGTGCGCCAATATATTATAAAATCTGCTATCTGCGCACGAGTGCTAATTCGTGTGCGTAAGGGAGGAGGGCATTTTATAAAATGCGCGCAGCGACGGACTGGGCCTTTCCCCAGTTCCCTCCCAGTCCGACTTCCTACACCCCCCCCCCGCACCTGCCTTTTCTCCTATCTTCCCTGATCTCTAAACCCCTCTAACAAGTTTTTTCCCCCCAATACTCACCTGCTCTCCATAGCGATAGTAAGTTGCGCACGCCGGCCTGCTGCTGGCACACACTTCACCAGGACATGCGCGTGGCCGCAGGCTTTTAAAATTTCACGTGCGTCTCCCGGTTTTTACATGCGCCAGCTTTTGAAAACTTACCCATAAGTGAAAAGTACTTCCTACAATTTGTTTTAAATCTGCCAGTTGCTAATTTCATGGAGTGTCCCCTAGTCTTAGTGATATTTGAAAGGGTAAATAACTGTTTACTATTTTATCTGTTCTACCCCACTCATGATTTTTTAAATCTCAAATCATATCTTCTCTCAGTCATCTCTTTTCCAAGCTAAATAGCCCTAACCTGTTTAGCATTTCTCCGTAAGGAAGCTTTTCCATCCCCTTTATCATTTTTTTCTATGGAGAAATTACTACTTACCTGATAATTTATTTTTCTTTAAATGAGGATAGGTTAATATACACTAGTGCGTTATGCACCTCTACCAGCAGATGTAGACTGAGCAAAGTTGACGTCACGGTATATATACCCCTGCACCGGCATCAGCCCACTAGTATTCTCTGCAAAAGCCAATTGTGGACAACTAAAGAATACATGATAATAACCATTAAGACAACCATTCAAGCAATCAGTTAACAGAAAAAACACTGAGATCAGATAAAGGAGTGAAATATTACTAATCTAGGGTCTGGATCTGACACTAACCAGTAATCCCCAGAAACTCAGCCACTCAGGACGACAATAGCACCATCATCTGGCAGCCAATGGTAGGAAGGTGGACTAACCTGTCCTCATTAAAGAAAAGGAAATTATCAGGTAAGTAGTAATTTCTCCTTTCTTAGCATTTAGATTGGTACATCCCACTGGTGTGGATTAACCAAAGCTACTACCAAATAGGGCGGGAGGCTGCCCACAGTCCGATCAACACCGCACACACGAAGGTTATGTCCTCCCAGGCTTGCATATCCAGGCAATAATGCCTAGAAGTTTTATAAGGAAAACAAAAAAAAACAAAACACGTCACAGCTCAGCAAATCTCACTGGGAGACTAAACTAATCTCTGCCCAAGGCACACCTTCATTGAGGGGTTCGGGGGAGCACTGCCACTTGAGCCCATGTTTTCTCTGGGCTGCTTGGGATAAAGGACTGAAACCTACCCAAAGATCAAGCCCTATGAAAAGTCGTTCCTCTGTAGGGTCAAAAACGTGTGAAACCCCCAGCACAACCTATCATGCCAAACAAGCCTGGTGCCTGCTTTTAATCCTCTGGTAATCGAGGAACCTGGGACTCGCCCCACTTACTGGCTTTTTTTTTTTTTTTTACTCCCAAACCAGAGTGATCCTTAAAAGGCCATTTCATAAGAGTAGGTTTTGGATTGTCTCAGCACCCATTCGTCAGCCATAGCTGACATTCAAGCCTGCTTAGTTTCTGAGGTCAGACAAGATCGGGTTCATCCAGGGTGGTGAGGCCGTAGGGCACTGCCTTGAATTCAAACCAGACATCAACTTCCTGAGAAAGAGCAAGGAAGTGCAATCCACCAGGAGCAGCAAGAGGACATCTGCAAATCATTGCCACCACCTCGAGGCCTGCTTAAGAATAGCCTTAATACTCCTATCCTGCGCCTCCTTCAAGCTGCTCACCCTTTCACGGGAATAGTCGCCCGCTTGGTGATGGCACACACCGGTGCATCTACCTTCAGAAGCGCAACTGCTCTCTCTCTCTCTCTGCCAGATCCAGGGGGTACAGCTCTACCAAGGCCCATCCCCCTGTAAAAATAGCATCTGAGGTTTCCCATGCAAGATCAAGCAATTCTTGAATATCATCCATAATGCTTCACATAAGGAATCTAATGGGATTCTTGTTTGGCTTCAGCACCCGGCACCCCCAGCATCTTCAGTGCCTGGGTAATCAGAGCTGGCAATCTGTTCTATGAAAGAAACATAGTGCTATACAGTTCCAACCTCTGAGGAATTTCCCATCCTCCGTGCCACCTGGTCCCTATCAATGTGACCCATAGCAGGTGTAGACACACTATAATGCTTACCTGCAGTACCAGGTGTGCGGGGATTTGCATACTGCGATCCTGAACTCTTAGGCCTACCATGTCGGAGACTGAACAAAAATCTGCAAGTGAGGTCTAGCCACACAGCTGCTTAACCCACCAAGCTGTTTTGTGGCAGACTTGCACGCAGAAAAGCGCACAAACGCAGTTGCGGCCCAACCCAAAACTAGGGTGTGTCGGGCCTATGCCCACTGAGAAGCCTTTCCCCACTGATGATCCAGTTAGGGGAGCCCCAAAACCAGTCAACACTTCTGACAGGTCCCCCTCCAGACCAATTCCTGCAACATGCTGGGAAAGGAGGGCTCAGCAAAAGCAGCCAGAGAAAACTCTTCCTGAGCCTTCAAGCAGCGCTGATGCAAGTTGGGGGGGGGGGGGGGGGGAACGACAGATGCCTGAACATGGCAAACAGCACAAAGTAAATACCCGTTAGCAGCAGGCTCCCCCAAGTGTCTGACCATTATGCACCCAAGCTGTGCACCCGCAGAAGCGAGCATGGACAGGGCGGCCAAAAATAAGGCCTGTCCAATAAGCTTCCAAAAATTATAGGCACACAACATGCAGACAAGATAAGTGCCCATACCTAAGTGCACATCTGGGTGTGCAAGCGCGAGCCAACTGACAGTGGCAGACTTGTGAGCAGATAAGCACGCAAATGTCACTGAGGCCTACCATATGGCATCTAAGCAAAGCCTGACAGTGGGACCTAGGAAAAGTCTGCTCAACCGCCAAGTTGCCACAACTCCCCCAGATCCCTCGGAGGTAGGAATGGTTGTTGGATCAGTGTGCTGAGGCTCGGAGCCCAGAAGGGGAATGGAACTCTCACTTTTTTTTTTTTTTACTCCTTGTCTGAACTTAGCCCTTCCCGACTGAGTATAAAGTCGGTCTCTGGCTGTGAGGGGAGAGGGCTAAGGCCTTCACCGCCATGCTTGGCTTCCTGCACCCGCTATCCTCTCAGCTATTTCTCTCTCTACAACTAAATCTGTGCCAGAAAACTAGTACCGGACTGAGGCACTCGTCTGAGGGAGGGATCCACAGCTATCACCTCAGGAAAACTTGACAGAAAGGGATCGTAAGGTATCACCACAGGAGAATGAAGCAAATTAATTTCCTTCTTTTTCTCCTTCATTTTTTGTATTTTATTTTACAGTAATCCCCAGTAGGGAGATGCACATCCATCATCTGCTGGAGATAGAGAATACTGGTGGGCTGATGCCAGTGCAGGAGTATATATACCGTGTCGTTAGCTTTGCTCTGTCGCCATCTGTTGGTAGAGGTGCATAACTTACTGGTCGTGAATTAACTTGTCTGAATGCTAAGAAAGTCTACTTTGTCTTTTCAATGATGGGGCGAGCAGGACTGCACACAATACTCAAGGTGCAGTTGCATCATGGATCAATACAAAGGTATTATAATATTCTCAGTTTTGTTCTCTATTCTTTCCAAATAATGGCTGGCATTTTATTTGCCTTTTGATTGCCACTGTGTACATTAAGCCAAAGATTTCAAGGTATTGTCTATAAGAGGATGTTGGGGAGGTACCCTTAATGGAGAAGGTTTTCATGGATAATGATTCAGATGGACTGAATCAAATTACGGTGAACCTAAAAGATGTGGTAGGCCTGATTGACAAACTGAAGAGTAGTAAATCACCTGGACCGGACGGTATACACCCCAGAGTTCTGAAGGAACTAAAAAATGAAATTTCAGACCTATTAGTAAAAATTTGTAACCTATCATTAAAATCATCCATTGTACCTGAAGACTGGAGGATAGCAAATGTAACCCCAATATTTAAAAAGAGCTCCAGGGGCGAACCGGGAAACTACAGACCGGTTAGCCTGACTTCAGTGCCAGGAAAAATAGTGGAAAGTGTTCTAAACATCAAAATCACAGAACATATAGAAAGACATGGTTTAATGGAACAAAGTCAGCATGGCTTTTACCCAGGGCAAGTCTTGCCTCACAAATTTGCTTCACTTTTTTGAAGGAGTTAATAAACATGTGGATAAAGGTGAACCGGTAGATGTAGTATACTTGGATTTTCAGAAGGTGTTTGACAAAGTTCCTCATGAGAGGCTTCTAGGAAAAGTAAAAAGACATGGGATAGGTGGCGATGTCCTTTCTTGGATTGCAAACTGGCTAAAAGACAAGAAACAGAGAGTAGGATTAAATGGACAATTTTCTCAGTGGAAGAGAGTGGACAGTGGAGTGCCTCAGAGATCTGTATTGGGACCCTTACTTTTCAATATATTTATAAATGATCTGGAAAGAAATACGACGAGTGAGATAATCAAATTTGCAGATGACACAAAATTGTTCAGAGTAGTTAAATCACAATCAGATTGTGATAAATTGCAGGAAGACCTTGTGAGACTGGAAAATTGGGCATCCAAATGGCAGATGAAATTTAATGTGGATAAGTGCAAGGCGATGCATATAGGGAAAAATAACCCATGCTATAATTACACAATGTTGGGTTCAATATTAGGTGCTACAATCCAAGAAAGATCTAGGCATCATAGTGGATAACACATTGAAATCGGTTCAGTGTGCTGCGGCAGTCAAAAAAGCAAACAGAATATTGGGAATTATTAGAAAGGGAATGGTGAATAAAACAGAAAATGTCATAATGCCTCTGTATCGCTCCATGGTGAGACCGCACCTTGAATACTGTGTACAATTCTGGTTGCCGCATCTCAAAAAAGATATAATTGCGATGGAGAAGATACAGAGAAGGGCTACCAAAATGATAAGGGGAATGGAACAGCTCCCCTATGAGGAAAGACTAAAGAGGTTAGGACTTTTCAGCTTGGAGAAGAGACGGCTGAGGGGGGATATGATAGAGATGTTTAAAATCATGAGAGGTCTAGAACGGGTAGATGTGAATCGGTTATTTACTCTTTCGGATAGTAGAAAGACTAGGAGGCACTCCATGAAGTTAGCATATGGCACATTTAAATCTAATCGGAGAAAGTTCTTTTTTACTCAACGCACAATTAAACTCTGGAATTTGTTGCCAGAGGATGTGGTTAGTGCAGTTAGTATAGCTGTGTTTAAAAAAGGATTGGATAAGTTCTTGGAGGAGAAGTCCATTACCTGCTATTAAATTCACTTAGAGAATAGCCACTGCCATTAGCAATGGTAACATGGAATAGACTTAGTTTTTGGGTACTTGCCAGGTTCTTATGGCCTGGATTAGCCACTGTTGGAAACAGGATGCTGGGCTTGATGGACCCTTGGTCTGACCCAGTATGGCATTTTCTTATGTTCTTAAGGACTCCAAGGTCCTTTTCCTGGGTGGCGACTCCTAATATGGAATCCAGAATCGTGTACCTGAAGTTGGGATTATTTTTCCTTATGTGCATTATTTTTCACTTGTCTACATTAAACTGCATCTGCCATTTAGTCGTCCAGAGACCTAGTCTCACAAGGTTCTTCTGCAGTTCCTCACAATCCATTGCTATTTTAACAACTATAAACAATTTTGTCTTATCTGCAAATCTGGTAACCTCACTCCCTGTCCCTTTCTTTAGATCATTTATGAAAATGCTAAATAGTACAGGTCCTAGGGCTCACCATTACTGAACATTTAGTCATACCTTCTGGTTCTTGTCTTTTATCCAGCTATCAATCCATAATAGGATGCTACCTCTTATCCCATGATCTCCCAATTTCCTGAGGAGCCTCTCTAAAGGGACTTTGTTAAATGCATTCTGAAAATCCAGATACACTATATCAACTGGCCCACTTTTATCACGTTTATTTACACCTTCAAAAAGATCTAATAAATTGGTAAGGCGAGACTTCCCTCTGTAAAAACTATGTTGACTCTCTCCCATTAAACCATGTTTGTCTATGTGGTCAGTAATTTTGTTTTAAAAAAATAGCTTCTACCATATTGCCCATCTCTGACATAAGGATCACTGATCTATAGATTCCTGGATAACCCCAGAGCCCTTTATAAAAATTGGCATCACATTGGTTATGCTCCAGTCTTCAGGTACCATGACTGTTTTAAAATGATTGGCTGCAAATCACAAGACTCACAATTCTACAATTTCATGTTTGAGTTCCTTCAGAACTCTGGGGTGAATACCATCCGGTTCTGGTGATTTGTTATTCTTTATTAATCTAATTTATTACATCCTCCAATTTGACAGTGATGTTTTAGTTGCTCAAAGTCATCACCATCAAAAAATATTTCTAATGTGGTTATGACTGACATCGTTCTCAAAGCCAGAGGCACAGAATTCATTTAGTTTTTCTACTATTTCTTTGTCCTCTCCCTGAGCATCCCGCGTTTACTCCTTGGCCATCTAGCAGCACAATGGACTCCCTTCTTAGTCTTTTTGCTTTGAATGTACTTGAAAAATGTTGTATTACTTGTTTTACTTCTATGGAAAGCTTCTTTTCAAAATTCTCTCTTAGCATGTTGAATAACTTTTTTTACATCCAACTTGCCAGTGCTTATGCTCTTCCCTATTTCCCTCACTTGGGTCTACTACCAATTTTTTGAAAGATGCCCTTTAGGCCTTAATTGCCTTTTTTTTACCTATTAAACCACATTATTATATACAGACCCACAGCTCTGGATGTTTGGCTTTCCTTCTATCTTTTTTAATGCATGGAATACATTTTTGTCTGGGCCTCTAGGATGGTTATTTTAAACTTTGCAATTTTGAATCTTGTGAATTTCTCCTTTTTTTTATCCTAACAAATTTCCTAATTTTATCATAGTCTCCCTTTTTATAGTTAAATGATTCTGCAGTAATTTGTGATTATGTCAAATGTAATTACATTATAATCACTGCTGCCAAACAGATCCACCACCTCTCTCTCTTGCATTAGATCCTGCATACCACTGAGAATTGGAACTAATGTGATCCCACTCTGGTTGGTTCCATGACCAACTGTGCATGAAGCAGTCATGGATGGATTCTAGAAACTTTACCTCCTTTGCATATCCTGATATGACACTTACTCATTTACTTGAATAAATTGAAGTCTTCCAATATTATTGATGCGGCTATTTTACTAGCCAGTTTAATCTCTGTTAACATTTTACAGTCTGTTTCCTCATCCTGGCCAGGTGAGTATAAGAATATCCCCACTACTATATGCTTCCCTTTTACCATAAGAATTTCTATCTGTAAAGATTCCATAGTGCAGTTTGTTTCCTGCAAAACATTTATCCTGCCTGACTCTATGTCATACTTAACAAATAGTGCCAGCCCTCCATCCACTTAACTGTCCTGTCTTGATATAATTTGTATTCTGGTTTCACAATATCCCATTCGTTATCCTCCTTTCACCAGGTCTCTGAGATACCTACTATGGTGATATCTTCCTTTAGTGTCATCTATTCAAACTCTCCAGTCTTATTTTTCAAACTTCTTGCATTCGAATGCAGACATTTTAAAGGAAGTCTATTTTTTATTTGCACTCACAACATGTTTACTATTGGAACATAGAGTCAATCTAGAGTACTATGAAGAGGGTATCAAAAGTAAAAAAAAAAGCACAGGATAAGCACAAATAATCCTAACTGTGAAAAAGGGAAGGCTGGCTCTGTGATACTGCAGCAGGAAGAGAAACTAAGCAGACTAGATGGATCTTATTTTATCTGCCATCATACTGTAAGAATGAAGCAGAGCTCCAAAGCAAATAGAAAGAGTAGAATTATGGCATGGCTCCTGCTCTTAATTGCCAAAGTGTCAACAATCTTCAGAAAACAAAGGATTCCTACAGAAACTGCAGAGGAAATTCCAAACTTTTTTGGTCAGGTGGGAGAGTCTATGTCCTTCATAAATATTTATTTATTTAATTTATTTAAAATCTTTTCTATACCGTCATTAAGCTAGTTGCCGTCACAACGGTTCACAATAAGGCACAAAGTTTTATGCACTGGAAAAGGTCAAATTAGCCAACGAAAATGACAGATTTTGCCTTGATAAGTCCAACTATCTATACGCCCTCTAAGCAAGAGATACACATATTCAGAAAAAATATAAAATGTTCCCATGGTCGTGAGGTACTTACCTTGGGACAACACAGCTTTAGCAAGTTTATGGTTTTCCCACAAATATAGATCTCATTAGCAATATGCTTTAGGAACACAGGAACAAAATCTTCTACTTCCTTTGAGGCCAAAATATAGCCCTGGGTCCAATAGCGCTTATCTACAAGGCAAAAACAGAAGCACACCATCAACATTTCTCTCAGGCTGCATTTTGTAGGCTTTACGTTCAGGGCCACTGGAAAAGCATAGTTGCAATAAGAGAAAATTCTACATTTTACAAACCTTTACTGTGTAGATGTTATGACCTGAGCCATTCAACCTACAGTAACCAATATTTAAGGATAGGCAGATGCTTAAGTTTTATTATATCATAAAACTTAAGGATTTTGCTGAAAACTGGGGAAAACACCTTTTCTTGTTTATATATTATCTCCCAAATCTACAGCAATCACATTTTCAGGATAAGTAAATGTATATGAAACCTACAATCCAGAATAATGTTTTCCCAGAAAATGTATAATCTAACTGAAAATTTCAGCTGCAGTACACCCCAGTGGCTAACAGGTAGCAGTATCCTAATATTATAATGGAGAAATTACTTACCTGATAATTTTGTTTTCCTTAGTGTAGACAGATTAATTCAGGACCAGTGGGTTATGCTCCCCTGCCAGCAAATGGAGACAGAGCAAGCTGACGTCACACTATATATATGCTGCAATGACCCCAGCCTGCCAATATTCTCTTCAATAGGAAGTGTGGATAGACTAGCAAAAAACGATTAAAAACAGTCAACCATTACTGTACTCAACCAACAAGAAACACTGAACTCAAGTAAGAACATAGGTATCGCAAACTAGGGACTGGATGAACACTTACCAGTAATCCCTTGGGACCCAAAGCCCCACAGGAGGACTATTGACCCAATCATTCGGCAGCCTAGGGAGGAAAGCTGAGTCCATCTGTCTACACTAAGGAAAACGAAATCATCAGGTAAGTAATTTCTCCATTTCCTAGCATATAGACAAATGGACTCAGGACCAGTAGGATGTACCAAAGCTACTCCCCAACAGGGTGGGAGGCTGCAGTCAACACCGCATGTGCAAAGACTGCATCTGCCCAGGCCTGCACATTCAGATGATAAAACCTAGAAAAAAAATATGTAAGGAGGACCATGTCACAGCTCAGCAGATATCGACGGGAGACAACAATCTAACCTCCGCCCATGCCTGAGCCCTAGTGAAGTGAGCCTTAACCTGAGTAGGCAACTGCTTTTCAGCATCCACATACGCGGCCATGACCACTTCCTTAATCCAGCGAGCTATCGTAGCCCGCAAAGCCAATTCGCCCTGCTTCCAGCCACCATGAAGGACAAACAGGCGATGTGTCTTTCGGAAAGGCTCAGAAACCTCCAGATACCGCACAACAAGTCTCTTGACATCTAATCTTCGTCCTTGACCTTATCCAATGATGACAGGAAATGGACTGATTCAAATGAAATTCTGAGACCACCTTAGGCAAGAGCGATGGCACAGTACACAGCTGCAACGTCCCTGGAGTAACACAAGGAATGGCTCCTGGTTAGACAAGGCCTGCAGCTTGGAAATTTGACACAGAGAACAGATAGCCACCAGGAACAACTTTTTAAGGTCAGTAACTGCAAGGAAAGCTATGCAGCGATTGGAACGAGGGGCCTGCCAAGAAATCCAGCACCAAATTAAGACTCCACAAGATGCTTCACGCCCTTCAAAAAAACTGGGCCACATCAGGATGAGAGGACAAGGAATCACCATTCACCGGGCCTCTGACATAGGCAAGAGTCACAACCTGTACATTCAAGGAATTAAGGGCCCATCCTTTATTCAAGGAATTAAGGGCCGATCCTTTATTCAACCCATCCTGCAAAAAGTCCAGAATGAGCAGGATCTTAACTGAACGAGGAAGAATACCACACTCCTTGCATCAGGCCTCGAACACTCTCCAAACTTGCACAAGAGGTTAAAGGAAGTGGAGAGCTTCTGAGCGCATAGCAAGGTAGCAATCACTGCAAAAGAATATCCACGCTTCAACAGGCAAGCCCTCTCAAGGGCCAAACCATAAGACAGAATCAAGTCGGATCCTTGTTAAGAACTGGTCCCTGCTGCAACAGATAGATTTGTGATGGAAGACGAAGGGGAGTCTCCACAGATCTGCATACCATGGACCCCTAGGTCAGTTCGGTGCCACCAGATGTACCAGTCCCCTGTGGCCTTCTATCTTGCGAATTATCCCGCCCAACAAGGGCCACAAAGAAAAGGCATAAAGCAACCTGTCTACTGGCAAGACCTGTACAAGAGCATCTATGTCCAGGGAACACGGATCTCTCCTGCGAATGAAGTCACCAACAAGTCTAGGAATGAAAGGCCCCAGCGATCCACTATCAGCTGAAACGCCTCAACTGACAACGCCCATTCTCCTGAGTCCAGACTCTCCCTGCTGAGAAAGTTTGCCTTTATGTTGTCTTTTCCTGCCTTGTGAGCGGCTGAAATCATCTGTAGATGTCTTCCGCCCAGTCCATAAGTTGGTCTATTTCCTGCGACACTTGCTGGCTCTTGGTTCCTCCCTGGTGATTGATGTGGGCCACAGTCGTCACATTGTCAAACATCATGCAGACTGCTTGACCCTGCAGCTAAATTGCAAGCATGCCAACTAGACCGCTTGGGCTTCCAGGTGATTGATGTTCCTGAGGGACTCTGGCATTCCAACATCCTTGGGCCATTAGCTCCGAACAATTTCTGAATCCGAACCTCTGGCAAGAAAATTGTTCTGCCTCATCAGCCCTCAGCATGAGGAGCAGTAGAAGTGTAGACTCCACTGGCTGCTTCTTCTGCGGGGAGTGGCAAGGAGACACCGTGAACACGTCTTGAGGAATACTGCGAAAATTCCAGCGCATATCGTTCTCATATCCTTCTCAACTTCCAGGACCCACTGATCTAGAGTGAGAGAGAGACCCCCCCCCCAATTTCTTTTTTCTCAAAGGTGGGTCAGCAAACCTTCACTGGGAAGCTCAGGAAGATCCACCACCTGAGCCTGCTCCTCCTCTTGGGCTGTCTTGGGCCGCTACCACCGAAGCCACTCCTCTGGCTTCGGTGGTAGTGGCCCAAATCACATCCCGCATCTGCTAAAAATTCAGCAGCGGGCTCCATAACCGCTCTAGAATTCATGCCAGAATCATCAACTTCCTGAGAGAGAAGCAAACAAGATCATGCCACAAGGGCACAACAGGAAGCTATCTGTAATATCATCGCCACTGCCTCAAAAGCTTGCTTAAGGATAGCCTCAATCCTCCTATCATGTACATCCTTCAAGGCTGCTCCTCCCTCCATGGGGATATTCGTCTGCTTAGAGACTGCACAGACCAGCTCATCCACTTTAGGAAAACACAAATGCTCTCTCACAGTTGGATTCAGGGGGTACAGGCCTTCTAATATATCTTTGAAATTTGCCTCTGGGGCATCCCATTCAAGGTCAATCAATTCTTGAAAGGCATCCATAACAGGAAAAAACAAGAGGCTTTATGGCAAGGAAACCAAGATGGGATTCGTCTTTGGCACAGACATGGAATCCCGTACCAAGAACGCCCAGCATCTTCAAGCTCTGGGAAGTCAGGGCCAGCAGTTCATCTCTTTGAAAGAGCCAAAACATGGTCCGATACAGTTCCATTCCTGGAGGCATTTCCCCATCTTCCAAGGAAATCAGATCCGCCTCATCAGTGCCATCCAGGCTCCTGATGGGATTATCTGCAGCGAACCTAGGCGTGCTCTGGCATTTAACTATAGGACTTGAAGAGTGACAGGCCATCGGCTGAGGGTCTGTCATTATAAGATTAGGTGGAGCTGAGGACTGTGCCTGCAGAAAGGTGGAGTTTTTTCAAGGTTTACAAGCCTAAGAAAAAACAGCTGGATCCAGGCCAAAACCAGAAGGAACTGAAGTAGGGCCCACTGAACTGCCATCGTCAGCGGAGTAGCCAATCAAGGGAGTACCAAGGCCTGGCGTACCTCCGGACAAAGCCGAAATCGGACCATCATCAGGATGGGATGATCCAGGCTTAGCAAAATCTGAAGAAGCCAACTCTTCCTGAGCATCCAAACAGCACTGACATATGTTAGAGGACAGGTCAGGCTGAGAAGCCCAAATATTACAGGCAACACAGAGAGAAAGGTGTTTAGGCTTCTTGTTCACCAGCGCTGTCAGCTTTAGACTCTTCGCTAGGTTCACTTGTGCGCCAAGGCTTGAGTGTATCACCATGTTAAAAACTTGTGCTTGCAAAATGCGTGCCCAACACTGAACACACAACGCATAAGCAGAGCTGATGTACTGCGCACACCGACTTCCTGTAGAGGGCAGTAATGCATGCACAGAAGCGCAGAAAAATGCCGCCACGGCCTACCACGCGGCGCGCAGGCAAAGAGCCTAACTGCAGGGCCTAGCCCACCAAGGCCACTCAACCCGCCAGGCTGCCCAGTACCCCTGACCCCAATGGGAGCAGCAACGAACGTCAGAATGCGCACCAAGCATGGAGACCGGAGGTAGTCCTAAAAACCCCTCTAACTGTTTCTGAAGGTAAAACTTTTTTTCTTTGTTAAAAACTTACCTGAGCTCAGCGCTTACCGGCTCAGTAGAAAGTCTCCAGCCGCAGAGGGAGTGGCATCTGCAGTCACTGCCTTTAAGCTGTACAATCAGCTAAGAAGACCACGCCAGGAAACCTAGCTACTGGACCAAGGCACACATCTGAGGAAATCACGGAAATCACCTCAGGAATTCTCACTGAGGGAGGGATCACTTGGTATCACCACAGGAGAGCAAGGTTTTTCCTTATTTAATTTAAAATTCTCCTTCCAAAATCTGAAGCAATCCCCATAGCGAGATGCATGTCCACCATCTGCTGGAAATGGAGAATGCTGGCAAGCTGGGGTTACTGCAGGAGTATATATACTGTGACATCAGCTTGCTCTGTCTCCATCTGCTGGCAGGGGAGCATAACCCACTGGTCCTGTGTCCATCTGTCTATACACTAGGAAATAGATATACTGATACCTTGTGGCCACTGTGAGTAGTGCAGCCATGAACCACTAAGGAATTACAGTACTGTGAGAAAAAAAAAGTGTCTCATAGCCTTATTGTTTTTAGTTTTGCATTTTTTATTTTTTTTCAAAAGATGCAAATTTACTTCTATGCCTCTAGCACGATTATAGCATGTGTACCTGATCAGGGTCCATGGAACTATCTATCTTCCCTGAAGATGAACAGAGAATTGGGGATACTAAATACAACTGTGAGGAATCAGGTTGGGCTAATTCCACTCCCAAAGAAATCCTAGAGAAATTATAAGGGAAATAAATCAAAATAACCCCCCCCCCCCTCACATACACACAGTTAATAAAACCATTGCAAATTGTACAAGAAATTACCTCTAAAGTGAAGATAATCCTCATTCACCTGAATCATGAATTCTCCATAGGCATCCTTGAAAAATCCACTGTACACCCAATCATATACAAACCTGTAGTGAACAAAAAAAATCTCAAAACAGAAAGGTTTCTCGTAGATTATGACAATTGTTTAGAATTATATAAGCATTTTCTAGGGAAGTCAAGTACAGTAATTCTTTGATCAGATACATAGGACCGCTGGGAATGCATAAAACATGCTGCAGACTCACCTGGTATAGGGCTCACAGCTAGTTTTTAAGAGCGACAACAAAACTGCATAATGTTCATTGCTGCAGTTGTCAAGAGCCTCTTTATAAAGATATGAAAGCAATTTCACACCCTGCAAAGAAACAATCAATCTGTAAAAATTTGTCATACTGCAAAAGATGACTCTCTGGTTAAAGGAAAATTGGTTCTTACCTGCTAATTTTCGTTCCTGTAACACCACAGATCAGTCCGGCAAGTGGGTTTTGCATCCCTACCAGCAGATGGAGGCAGAGAATAAAAACTTTTCAAGCACTGCTATATAACCAAGAGTGCCACCTGCAGGCCCTCAGTATTGACCTGTACCCAAGCCAAGTAGAGCTACAAACTCAAAAGCAATAAACAACACCCCCTACCAGGATGAACGTAGTTGGGGCTTTCTGAAATGAAGCCTTCACATCCAACAGTCACTGAAAATCCATCAGTCCTAATATTAAAAACATATACAAGTTACAATAGGTTCTGCATTAATAGTTATCACAACTACATCAGTCTTTCGGTACCAGGGGATGGGTCTCTGGACTGATCTGTGGAATTCCAGGAATGAAAATTAGCAGGCAAGAACCAATTTTCCTTTCCTATTCATACCCCAGATCTGTCTAGACAAGACAGATATACCCAAGCTTCCCTACACTGGGTGGCACCCGAAAGAGTTCGCCTCCCCTGAAACCCACACATCTAAATGGTAGTGCTTGGTGAAAGCATGAAGGGAAGACTGTCGCTGCTCTTCAGATCTTGAGGCAACACCAAATGACACTCTGCCCAAGAGGCTGCTTCCAGTCTAATAGAATGCTCCTTCAACCCTTCCAGGACTGTCCGGCCTTGGCAGATATAGGTTGAAAAAATAGCCTCCTTCAACCATCGAGCAATCATGCTTTGGCTCCTTTGTTTGTGCCCCCAAACAAAAAAAATAGATGATCTGAACTTCGGAAACTGTTAGTGACCTTACGAAAACACAAGAGTTCACCACACATCCAATAAGTGAAGTTCCCTCGCATGTGATCCTTCCGAAGGCACATTCGTAAACGCCAGTAATTCCACCATCAGGTTGAGATGAAAAGAACAACCCTTGCAAAAACGAGGGCATGGTACGCAAAGTCACCCCAGTGTTCGAAATCTGCAGGAACAGTTCCCTACAGGATAAAGACTGGTGTTCCGAAATTCATCTAGCCAAACAAATTGCCACCAGAAACACAGTTTTCAAGGTGGATGTCCTTCAGCGATGTTCTCCATAAAAGGCTCAAATGGAGCACACAACACCTCGCAAGTCCACGTTAAGATTCCATGAGGGACATGTTCTTCTCACCGGCGGCCGCAAATATTTGCACCTTTGAGAAAGTGTATGATATCCGGATGGGCAGCCAAAGACTTTCCCTGCAAACTCTAATGAAGGCAAGCCAAGGTCTCCACCTGTACCCGAACTGAATTATAGGCCAAGTCCTTGGACAAGACCTGCTGCAAAAAGGCCAAGATTTGCGTAATATCTTCCCGCAATGGATCCAGGCCTTCATTTATACACCAGGACTCAAAACACCCTCCATACTCTGACATAAGCCAGCGAGGTGACTGGCCTTCTAGCCTGTAGCAATGTAGCCACAACAGACTCTCCTCTCAAAAGCCAAGCCATGAGACAAAAGGGATCCACCCAATCCGAAAAGATAGGCCCTTTCCTGAGCAGGTCTTGCAGATGAACTAACTGGATGGGCCCCATCTACAGCGAGATGAATCAGATCCATGAACCACAGACGTTGCAGCCGTTCTATGCGTCTCAACACCCGACCTACAAAAGGCCATGGGGGAAAAATGTACAGCAGAATTCACGTTGGCCACAGGAGAACCAGTGTGTCTATTCCTTCAGCCCCTCTCTCTCGTCTGCGACTGAAGAACCAAGCCACCTTAGCATTGCCTTGCGTCACCACCAGATCCAGCTGGGGGCTGCCCCACCTGACTTGAATGAGATCCACAGCCTTCGGATCCAACTGCTGCCTGCTGAGAAACTCCACCTGCACATTGTCCAATCCAGCCACAGGAGACGCCACAATGCACTCCAGATGTTGTTCTACCCAGACCAACAACTCCTGAGCTTCCAGGGCCACCACTCGACTCTTTGTCCTGCCCTTCAGATTGTTATACACTGTTACATTGTCTGAGAACATTCTGACCATTTGACTCCAAATCTGCGGAAGAAATGCCACCAATGCCCTGTGCACCGCCCTTATTTCTAAATGATTGATAGACCAGGATGCTTCTACTGGCAACCACCATCCTTGTATGGTCCACCACTGGCACACCACCTCCCAACCGGAGAGGCTAGCATCCATGGTCACCACTACCCAGTCCTCCAGATCTACACCTTCTCCAAACTGCTCTAAAAAAGGCACCACAAGAGACTAGATCTGGAGACCCCCTGCAGTGTTAAGGACCGATGAAACTCTTCCAATAACTGATTCCAACAGGAAAGAAACACCCTCTAGACTGGATGCATATGGACAAAGGCCCATTGAACCAAATCCAGCGTAGTTGCCATAGAACCCAGCACCTGAAGATAATCCCTAGTCCTGGGCACTAGCATTCGCAGAAGCCGGGCTACTTACGACTGCAACTTCAAAATCCTTTCTGAAGTGAGAAACACCTTGCCCAGATGAGTGTCAAACCTCGCTCCCAGGTATTTCAATGTCTGTGTCGGCACCAGGTGACTCTTTGCTAGGTTCACCACTCAGTCCAGAGTCTGCAACATTTCAGCACCTTCCGAATCGACTACGACATTCCTCCTCCAACTTTGCTTGGATAAGCCAGTCATCCAAGTAAGGATAAACTAGGATCCCCTCTTTCCAGAGCGCTGCAGCCGCTGCCACTACCACTACAGCCATCTTCATGAAAGTACGTGATGCTCTAGCGAGTTTGAAGGGCAAGGCTTCAAATTGGAAATAGTGACATAGGACCATGAAATGAATAAATCTGATGATCCACTCGTATGGGAAGGTGTAAATAAGCCTCCGTCAAGTCCAATGAAGCCAAAAACGCCCCTTGATGGACCACCGCTATTACCGTCCACAATGTCTCCATACGAAATCTGGGCACTCGAAATGCCACTGACCTTCTGCAGGTCAAGAATGGGCCGAAAAGTCCCCTCCTTTTTGAGCACTACAAAGTAAATCAAGTACCCTCACTTGACCCTGCTCTTTTGATGGCACAGACACGATCACTCCTAACTGCTGGAGCTGCTGCATCGTACCCTGAACCACTTCTTGTTTGTCTTGGGACTCACAATACGACATCACAAAGGCTTCTTTGATGGAGCTAGAAAATTCTAAAGCATAGCTGTCTCTTATCACCTTTGTAATCCATTGATCTGAGGTGATCCTGGTCCACTCCTCGTAAGATTGCATTAGGCGTTCCTCGATCGCCTCTCTGAGAGAGTGGACCAGACTGGCTTCATTGCGATTAATTACCAGTTCCAGTACCCTAACTGAAACCAATTCTGGAGGGTCTACAGGAACCCTGAAAGGACTGCTGTCTTCCAGACCCCTGTTTCAGTAAGGGCACTGAAGAGCCCTTGTTGCTGGGATAAAACCATCTCATTTCCTGAAAATAGGCGTGAGCTAAAGTCTTCCTACTGGGCTTACCTTCCAGCAGCTAGTTCCCCTTCGACTCCCCTAAATGCTTCATCAACTGTTCCAGGTCCTCTCCAAACATCAACTTTCATTTAAAAGGAAGATTACAAAGCTAAAACTTGGACCACGTGTCTGATGACCAATTCCATAACCACAGAAGCCAGTATGCTGATGAAGGGGTCTGAAGGATACGGTTACACTGAGACCGCAGTGACCATGCTCTTGGCCAAAGTCAGAATCAAATCATACAGGGCATCAGCAATATATACACGACCCCTACTTCCATCTGGGCTGCCTGCCTATCGTCAGCCAAACCGGCCCATTCTTCTCCTGAGAGTTTTGAACCCAGTGCAAACAGGCTCTTTGCATCAGACTACCACAGATTGCCATTCAGAGGCTCAAAGCTGAAACCTCAAACATTCTCTTCAGCTGAACTTCCAGCTTGCAGTCCTGCACATCCCTCAATGCAACTGATCCTGCTACTAGAATGGTCATCTTCTTGGTGACTGCAGACATGGAAACCTACCTGAAACAAGACTAATAACTGCAAAGTAGCCTCCGTTAAAGGGTATAACTTTGCCATTGCCCTGGCCACCTTGAGACCTGCTTCAGAAAAATACCATTCCCTGTTCACCAGTTTCTTAATCTTTTTTAGGCAGTGGAAAGGCCATTGTTGGACCTCACAGTCCATCCAACATCGGGTCCACCTTTCATTATCTGACTCTTCCTGGACCACTTTAACACCCAGCTCCTTCAGTACCTGGGAAATAAGAGGCTTCAACTCCTCTTTGTGGACCCCTCCACCATTAGAACCTCGTCCAGGTCTACAAGATCCTTATCCCCGTTGAGGTCCCCATCTGCCGTGTCGACTGCTGGGTTAATCCCAGGATCATCATCCAGATTATCCTCGTGACCATCCTGTAAATCAACTGAATCTTCAGAATCTTACACTTCATCAGGAAGGTCAAGTCCTAAACAGTGAGGCAGGTCCCCCAACTCCCTGGGTGAGGACCTCTTAGAAGGACACTGTGGCTGCTAATTCAGAGGCCTTTTACCTCCTGCACGTCTCCTGGCCAAATAGGTCTTGTGCAACAGGAGGACAAAATCTGTGGAGAATTCTTCCACATCATTGTCCCTTGCATCTGGCACGAGCTCCTTTGCCTGACCTTCCTCCAACCCTGTCTGAATTGCTGGAGAAAGTGGTGAAAGAAAATCCCTGGGCTCCTGAGAGACCTCCTGTCTACTGCTGCGGGTGTCTTTCTTACCAGAGCAACCACTAAGACTGAGGTTTTTTTTGTTTTGTTTTTTTTTAAACAGGGCCCTGGGAAAAAGTGACTCTTTTGCCAGTCACAGCTGCCTCAGAGGATCCCTCCCCCTCCAGAAGTATAACCCCGGCACAACACGGCAGCATTCAAACTGATGCAGCTGGAGCCACAGGCCAGACAACTTTTCCAGCACTCAGGCCAACGGAGGCGCAATTACCCTCACTCACGGTCGGGTCTGCCTGCCGCATTAAATGTCGGTGCGATCTTGGCCTGAATCAGAAGCAGCGCACCCTGCCCTGACACACCACCAGCAACTCAACAATGCAGCAAGCTGACAGCCTCTTCCCTCCCTGAAAGCCAGCTATGAGATTGCACTATTTGCAGGCCTTCCAACACTTGCTTTTTTTTTTTTTTTTCTTAAGGTAACAGTGGTTCCCAAAATAATCCCCAGCCAGAAAAGATAATTATTTCCCTACTGCTGAAGTAGGAAGGAAAACTCTGGGAAGAAGCCTTCAGGAGGAAAGAGGGAATCAGGACCCCTGGGTTTTCAGACCCCTGAATACTGCGAGCTAAAGCTGCTTAGGGATTGCCAACCCCCAGCTCACCCGACTCAACCTGAGGGATGGTACACAAAGCTAACACCTCAGGGAGAGTCTCTTCAAAAACATCTCTTCTTCTCACAAACCTAATCTCTATTCTCTTTTATTTATTTATTTATTTGCTCTCTGTCTGCAGGTTTGCACCTCTACCATCTGCTGGAGTAAGAGAAATACCAGAGGGACTGCAGGTGGCACTCTCGGTTGTATAGCAGTACCTGAAAGGTTTTTATTCTCTGCCTCTATCTGTTGGTAGGGATGCAAAACCCACTTGTCTGGACTGATCTGGTGTATAAACAGGAACAGCAAATACTGCACAGTAATCAATTCCAAATTTCACTGTATTTCCATAATTCAGCATGAATGCAATAAAGAAAAGCCAAGCTCAATAAATCTGATTTCTTTGACTGGGTCACCAGGGATTTAGTGCGGAGTACGCAAGTTCAACAAGATCTTTGACACTGCTCCACTCAAAACATCCTGGGTAGCCTGGGGACAGGTCCTAATGTGGCAACCTGGGTTAAAAACAGGTTACGTTTTCAGCCAAAAGAAGATGGTAAAAAGCAACCACTTCAAAGAAGAGTAAGTTTGCTTACCATAAACGGTGTTTTCCGTAGATAGCAGATGAATTAGCCATGCTGTCTGGGTATGTCTTCCGTGCCACTAGGTGGCGGAGCTCTCTCTAAGTCTAATAAAATCTTTCAGCCAGGGGCTCCCTCCTGCCTGCTGCTAGTATTGCCTCAAGTTCCTCAGTCAGTATCAAAGCAAGTAAGTTATGTTAGAACTGTCCGGGGAGGCGGGAGGGCCAGCATGGGTAATTCATCTGCTATCTACGGAAAACACCGTTTACAGTAAGCAAACTTGCTCTTTTCACGTAGATCAGCATCTGAATTAGCCATGCTGTCTGGGAGTCCCCAGCTGAGATATTGAGCAGGTTGTTACGTTCAGAGTTCTTGATGTGCTCAATATTAGAAGTAATGGCAGACAGTTCCTATGAAGGCTTCCTGTTTGTGGATTTTGTGCTCTTCTGGAGGGTAGTCCGACCCATTAATGCATCATCCACTGATCGTTTGTCCAAACAATAGTGGGATGTGAAAGTGTGTAACGAAGACCATGTCGCTGCTTTACAGATATCTGTGATTGGTACTTTGTGGAGGTTGGCTATGGAAGCTGCCATTGCGCGTACCTGATGTGCTTTTGGTGCTGCAGGTAACGTCTGTGATATTTGAGTATAGCAAAACTGAATGCAGTTGGTTATCCAGGTGGATAAAGTTTTTTTTGTTACTGGCCGTCACTGTGAATTTGGATTGAATGAAAGAAATAATTGGGATGGCCTATTGGGAGAATCTGTACGCTGCTTGTAGTAAGCCAATGCACATTTATAGTCTAAAATATGTAATTTCCTCTCATTGTCGTCGTGATGAGGTTTTGGATGAAATGTAGGTAAGGTGATAGTCTGGTTAATATGAAAACTGGAAATCACCTTTGGTAAAAATTTTGGGTGTGTCCATAAGGTCACTTTGTCATGGTGAAATTGAAGATAAGGAGGAAAATGAACCAGAGCGTGCAATTCACTTATTCTTCTCGCTGAAGTTATTGCTACCAGAAAGATCACCTTCCAGGAGAGGTAATGAAGGTGACAGGTTTCTAAAGGTTCGAATGGTGGAAGCATGAGTTGTTCGAGAACTGTGTTAATGTCCCACGGTACTGGTGGCTTCTGTAATGGTGGACGTAAGCGTCAGACTCCTGTCATGAATCTCGAAACTAAAGTATAACATAAAATAGGCTCTCCATTAAGAGGGATGTGGTAAGCTGCAATAGCGCTTAAATATACCTGTAAAGAGGAAGTGGCTAGTCCATCACTGTATAGCAAATGAAGGTACGAGAGAAGTTGTTCCGGAGAGCAAGTGAATGGATCCGTTCCTGTCGACAAGCACTAGGAATTATAACGAGTTCATTTCCTTTGGTAATTTAATCTTGTGGAAAGCTTTCTTGAGGACAGGAGAGATGTTCAAATATTGATACGCGAGCCTCTCAACCTCCATGCCATGAGATGCAGGCAAGAGTGAAGGGGATGTAGTAGTAATCAGTTGTCCTGTGTAAGAAGGCGATCGCTGTCCCTTAGAAGTATTGGATTGCAAATCGATAGGCGTAGGAGGGTAGCTGTACCATGGTTGCCTTGACCATGCAGGTGCTATGAGTATCAGATCTGCTTGGTCCTCGATACACCTCTGAATTGTTTGAGCGATGAGGGGTATCAGCGGAAATGCGTATAGGAGATTGTTTTTCCAACTGATTAAAAACGCATCCAGGGCAAGTCTTTGTGGGCTTGGATAAACGGAGCAAAAAGTCTTGATCTTTGCGTTGATTTTTATCGCAAAGAGGTCTATGGATGGGAGGCCCCAGACCAAAAATATGTGATTGGTCTCCTTTGGATTTAGCTCCCATTCGTGGGGGTGAAAAATCCTGCTAAGTCTGTCTGCTCTGGAATTGTGAATGCCTGGCAGATAAGTCGCCTGCAGGAAAATTAATCTGCTGTGGGCCCATTCCAGAATCTGAACCGTTTCCTTGCAGAGGTTCCAAGAACCGGACCCTCCTTTGTTGATGTAAAACACGGTAACTTGATTGTCCGTGTGAATCATTACAATCTTTCCCTGAAGGTAGCTTTTGAAGGCTCGAAGGGCATAACGTACCGCTCTCAGTTCCAAGAGATTGATGTGAAATGTCCATTCGTATGAGATCCATTGACCTTGTGTTTGTGTTTCAAGTGTGCTCCCCATCCTGTGGGGGACGCATCTGTGGTTAGTAAGATCTGATGTCGTAATGGATGTAAGGGGGAGCCCGATTGTAGGGTGTTTGGAAATAACCACCATTCTAGATCCTGTTTCATACTGTTGGTTAATGAAATGGGGGTTGACAATGGTTGGAGAAATTGATCCCATTGATGTTTCAAGCCCCATTGTAGACGGTGCATGTGGAGGCGCGTATTTGGAACCACATAAATGGATGCAGCCATATGTTCCAGAATTGTGAGGACCTGGCGTGCTGGCACTGTCGTAGCGTGAAGGAGCGTTGTAGCAATCGTTGAAAGAGTTAACGCTCTCGGATGCGGTAAGAATGCTTTGTCTTGGACTGTGTCTATGAGGGCTCCTATAAACTGTAAAGTCTGCGTGGGTTCCAGATTTGAATTTTCGTAGTTTATGAGAAGACCGAGAGCGTCTAAACACGATATCGTTCAAAGAAGATGGTCTCGTAACAGTGAATGATTGCCTGCAACTATCAGCCAATCGTCGAGGTAAGGAAATATTTGCACTCCCTGTAGTCGAAGGTGTGCCACCACCACTGCTAGGCATTTGGTGAACACTCTTGGGGCAGAAGAGAGGCCAAACGGAAGACCCTTGTATTGGAAGTGTTGATTTCTCATCTGGAAACACAGGTAACATCTGGATCTTGGATGAATTGGCATATGTGCATATGCATCCTTCAGGTTGAGTGAACACATCCAGTCGTTGGGTTGAAGAAAGGGGGAGTATGGATTTGAGAAAAGTCATCTTGAATTTCTCTGTTTGAAGATATTTGTGAGTGAACGGAAGTCTAAGATTGGACGCAGTCCTCCCGATTTCTTGGGAATTAGGAAATATTGGGAGTAAAACCCTAGATGTTTCTTTGGGTAAGGTATCTTCTGGATACAATTGTTTTGTAAGAAGTTGTATTTCTTGCAGAAGATGAGATTTGTGGAATGTGAATGCTTTTTGATGGATTCGATGTGGAAGGGTAGGTAGGGAGGAAAAATGGAGAGAGTATCTGTATTGTATTATGGATAGAACCCATTGATCTGATGTTATGCTGTTCTATGCTGGAAGAAAATTGGATAATCTCCCTCCCACTAGTGGTGGTGGCAGAGCAGGTTTTAAAAACCTGATGCTGGTTTAGCCGGTTGAGGATCAGTCGGCTGTCTAGTTGGACAGGGGTTTCTTGCATGTTGACGAGGTGCTGGTGCCTGATATGGCTGTTGCCTGGGCGGGTAATAGGTTTGAGGCTTATAATAAGGCTTAAATGGTTTAAAGGATTGCTTCCTGTAAGGAGCAGGGGTAGTGTACGAGCGTCGTGCTGTGGTGGAATGCTGAGGTGCTGTTAGAGAAAATACTGCAGTTTTTTGTTCCTTCAATGTTGCAAATGTGGTAGTAAACTGATCTCCAAATAAATTATCTGGGCGACATGGCAGATTTGCAAGTTTGTCGTGGATGTCCTCACAAATAGCACTGGAACGTAACCACGTTATACGTCGTGCTGCTAATGCATTTGCGATGCTTTAGATGAGATGTCGAAGCCCTCATGCACCGATTGTAACAGGTGTCTTAATCCTTCTTCCAAGTTATAAAATGGAATAGGTAATGTGTTATCCTGAGACCCTTGTTGTAGGTGTGGCTTTAATGCTTGTAAGTTCTCAAATAGATATTGAGCTATATAGAATTGATGATTTTGTATTCTATCATTCAGCATAGCGGATTGGAAGGATCTTTTGGCAAAATCATCAAGGGACTTATTTTCTTTATTTGGAGGAGTATTAGAATGTATTTTTCACTTAAGAGCTTTCTGCATCGCAGATTCAACCACGATTGATTGGTCTGGAAGTTGGACTGTAGTATGAAATGGAGAATCTTTCATTCGATATTTAATGTCTACTTTCCTTGATGTTGATGGTGTAGATAATGGAGTGTCCCATGCTTTCTCCATTAATGATGTTAAAACCTGGAGTTGTGGTAAAGCCACTGGTTCATTAGGAACATCAAATATTTTAAGGATTCCCAACATTTCCTGTTGTGGGTTTGGAATCCTTTTCGTTTCGACATTTAATTTGTCCAACTTTCTCAATAAATTGAGAATATGAAAGATCCTCTGGAGAGGATGAAGGTTGTGGAGGCAATTCTGGCGGATCAGAAGGGTAACCTGTTGATGAGTTTGAGGAAGTATCTGTGTCCGAAACATCCTCATTTATTGGTAACTTCGAAGGTGGAAGTCCTGTAGGTACCTTAGTGGGTATTGGTGGATTTTCCAGAACAGGAAATAGTTATTCTGGAGGTCCTGTGGGTGGTAATGTCGGTGTGACTACCGCCTGTAGGAGTTGATCAAGAATGGTAGTAATTTTTGACATTGCTTGTGCTGTTAATGTCGACGTAGATGGCTGTGGAACTGCCGCAGGCTTTAATGGTGGTTGAGAAGGTAAAACCTTTCTTGGAACCGGCGTATCAATGGATAGTATAGAGGCAGATGACGATCTCTGTGAAAAAGATGTATCTGATAGGTGAATTGGTGATAGATCCTCTTCAGATTCTATTGGTAAGGGTGTTGAAACTGATTTCTTCCCCTTATGACCAGAGTGGTGTTTTTTTTCGGTAATTTAGGAGCCGGCTGAGTCGGAGGGATCTCCGGCAGGATCGGGTTGCGTCGCAGGAGCATCGGTTGGAATAGACGGAGACGCAATATCTTCTTTGCGCCGATGCGACAGCGTTGACTACATCGATGGTGCGTCGATTCAACGCTTCTTCGACACAGAATCTGGCTTGCGTCAATGATCACAGTCTTCGACGCTGCATCAGTTCTCTTAATGGTGGAGCGTCGATGTGTCGATGAAATTGAATGATTCTGTGAAGCACGTGGCCGCGATGCCACCGACACATCCTCCTCGGCTTGGACTGAGTCTCGACTGGCGGTCAAGGGGCGATGACCTGACCTGGGGGAAGTCCACTGAAGAGGCTCTTCTCGATGATGGGTCCTTGTTTTTTCATTTAGGACCTGGAGAGGAGCGAACAGAGGCTTCAGAAGTGGCATAAGAGCCTGAAGCTCTGGATTGTAAGTCTTGGATTCTTGCGGCTTGCTGTCTTTGAGCCCGTGGGGACATGCGACCGCAGTCCCTACAATTCTTCTGATCATGTTGTGGTCCAAGACATATATAAACATGAAGAGTGGCCATCTGTGGCCAACATAATTTAAAGCCTGGACAAGGCATAGTGAAGCAGACCTTAAAGATGTTAAAAGAAAATTATTCCTTACCTGCTAATTTTCGTTCCTGTAGTACCAAGGATCAGTCCAGATGGTGGGTTATGTCCCCCTGTCCAGCAGATGGAGTCAGACAAGGCTTCAGAGGGTGCTGTCATATTAACCAGTGCACCCTCTTTAAGAGCTCAGTATAGAGTATATCAAAGCCAGAATAACAACTTACAAAGGATGGATCAAGTGTCCCCAACTATAACAGATCAAAAACTAAGGCAACTAGTGCCATAACTGAAACTTGCAGAAAGAACCGTGAAACAGTCTCATAAGACGAGGTTAACAACATGTATCAAAATGAGTAGAGTAGATCGAGCAGGAAAGACCCTAGAAACCCAGCAATCAATGAGGTGAGCGTCTGGACTGATCCTTGGTACTACAGGAACGAAAATTAGCAGGTAAGGAAAAATTCTTTTTCCTGTACGTACCAGGATCAGTCCAGACGGTGGGATGTACCAAAGCTTCCCTACACCGGGTGGGCCCTTGAAAGCCCTGCTCGAATGATCTGGTCGCCAAAGTATCCGGAGGTGGATGATGGTAGGTGCAGTCGATAATGTCGCACAAAGCTGTGCAGAGACTTCCAAGTCGTCGCCCGGCAAATCTCTTGGGAGGAGACGGACTGTACTTCGGCACAGGAAGCTGCCTGTGAGTGAAGAGAATGGGCTTTGACGCCCAGCGGAGGAGTCCAACTAGCACCGATGTACGCTGAGACTATGGCTTCCTTAAGCCATCTCGCAATCGTCTTCGAGGCCTGGGACCCCCTTCCTTGGCCCCGACCACAGGACAAATAAATGGTCCGAGACTCCGATGTCGTTAGTGACCTCCAAGTAGCGAATTAGAGTGCGTTTGACATCCAGGAAACGAAGAGATCTCTGTTCTTCAGCTGTGAAGGACGGAAGCTCTACAGTCTGGTTCAGGTGGAAAGTCGAGACAACCTTGGGTAGGAAGGAGGGAACTGTACGTACAGACACACTGGTGTCTGTGAAACGGAGGTAGGGTTCCCAGCAAGAGAGCACTTGAAGTTCCGAGATGCGGCGTGCAGAACAAATGGCCACCAGAAAAACTGTCTTCTTGAGCGTGATGTCTTTGATGGTGGCATTGCGCTGAGGCTCGAAGGGAGGACCTGCCAGAGTCCTAAGTACCAAATTAAGACTCCAAGAAAGGCACAGATCCCTAACCGGGGGCCGTAGATGCTTCGCTCCCTTGAGAAAACGGGCAATATCTGGCTGTACCAAGAGCGAAGAATGATCTGCGTAGTGAATGAGCGAACCCAGAGCGGCCACTTGGACTCGCAAGGAATTGTAGGCGAGGCCTTTGTCCAATCCGTCTTGAAGGAACGCCAGGATCTGAGGAACCGAGGCCCTTGTGGTATGAGTACCATGCGCTGTGCACCAAGCCTCAAAGACCTTCCAGACCCTCACGTAGGCGACCAAAGTCTAAGTTTTTCAGGCCTTGAGAAGAGTCGAGACTACTGCTTCAGAGTAACCTTTGCGCCTGAGGCAGGCCTTTCAAAAGCCAGGCCACAAGACAGAAGCGTTCTGCCTGATCGAAAAATACTGGTCCCTTATGGAGCAATCGATGAAGATGGCCCAACCGAAGTGGGCCGTCCACTGCTAGATGGAGCAGATCTGCGAACCAAGGGTGACGTGGCCATTCGGGAGCCACCAGAATGGCGGGCCCCTGATGGAGCTCTATTCTCCGAATTACTTTGCCCAAGTTCCGCTAGCGATCCTCGGGCAACCGGTGGGACAGCGTTCTCCCCCAGAGACTTGATGATCTGGTCGAGATCCTCACGGAACAGGAACTTGCCCTTGAAGGGGAGAGATCCCAGGCTAGACTTGGAAGAAGAATCCGCCGACCAGTTGCGAAGCCATAGACGCCTCGCCGACACCACCAAGACCATGGATCTCGCCAGGACACGGAACAAATCATACAAAGCGTCCGCTCCGTATGCTATGGCGGACTCTAGGCGGTCAGCCTGGGTCGCTTCCTCGGGTGGCAAGACTTGCGAGGTGAGTAGCTGTTGGACCCAGTGGAGACTCGCCCTCTGTGCGAGGGAGCTACAGATGGCAACGCACATCCCCAGGGTCGAGACCTCAAAGACTCTCTTGAGGTAAACTTCTAGGTTTCTATCCTGAAGGTCCCGCAGAGCTGTGCCACCAGTAATCGGAATAGTTGTCCTCTTGGTAACCGTCAACACCAGAGTCCACCTTTGGGACCTTGAGCAACTCCAAGAAGTCCTCCGGGAGGGGATAAAGCTTCTCCATGGCTCTTCCGACCTTAAGAGAGGAGACGGGAGTATCCCATTCCCTGGCCAATAGTTGAAGAAAGGTGGGATGGGTGGGAAAGGCCCAGGACAGAGGGCGCAAACCAGCTAGGACAGGGTCCGCCTTCTTGGTGGATGAAGCGACGACCGGAGCAGAGGGTCCTGGCAGATCGGGTGGGGGATCAAGGTCCAACTCCTGAAGTATCTGAGGGATGAGATCCTCGAACTCCTCTCTCCTAAAGATGCGGAGGACCCGCGGGTCATCTCCATCTAGCTGTGCCTCCGAGAGAGTATCATCCGGATGAGCCGGGGGATCCCCCCCGGATCCGGGAAAGAACCCGCCCCTCCCAGCGAGGGTGGTACAAAGTGGACCCTGGGAGCTCCATGGGAGGTCCCTGGTGCCCCCCCTCCCCGCTGTGTCCTGTGTCCCCTGTGGGGCATCCGCTAACCAGGGGGGGGGCGGTGTCTTGGCGGGAGATGGTTACGGAATGGGCACCCTGGAAGCCTCCAGGTGCTGCAGGAAGGCATTGTGCATGAGCACAATGAACTCTGGAGAGAAAAGTGAGGGACCCGGGGGGTGGGGCGATTGAGGAGTCATCCGGGGGTCCCTGGAGAAGTGGGGAGTAACAGGCATCAGGATTGATGGAGGACTATCGCAGGGATCCTGCTATTCCTCCCCTGATGGCTGCAGAACACGATCTGGAGGATTCAAAATGGCCGCCGTTCCCGCTGAAAGCAGCGAAGGGGACGGCCCATGCTGCCCAAGTCTCGCTGAAGCACGGGAAGAAAAGCTGTCTAGCGGCCTGGAGGTGCCCTCCCCACCAGGGAGGCATCTAGAACAAATGCCCTCTCTCGAAAGCCTCGATCCCGGCTCGCCACAGGCCGAGCAGCGGGTCGGCCGCAGCATGCTCGCAGGTGGCCAGGGGAGGGAGGGGGACGGGCCGCGGGGGGGCCGACTGAGGGGAGAATCGCCGTGGGGAGTGGGAAAGCACACCTCCGCTACCCCCGAGTGCTCGCGGATAGGCAGCAGAGGAATATCACCTCTCTGCTGCACCGGCCCTGGGGAATGGGCGTCTCGGGGCCGCGGGGCAGTGCGCGGCAAAGTGGGGAGAGGCTGGCACTACCAGCTTCCACCACCCCAAACACAGCTCCTAAGCTGAAAGGGAAAGATTTCACAAACAAAATCAAGAGGTCCACTTACCCAAAGAAGAGGAGGGGGGGGGGGGGGGGGGAGTAGGAGGGGAGAAGTGACTGGAGCAGACCTGCCTGCAAGCCACACAAACTTTCCAACCTCCTTTTACTTTTTTTTTTAATAAACTAACGATCCAACCTTAACAGAAAACACTTACAGAGAAACAATTGAAGGAACTAGTCTTCATGCAGGAGAAGCTCCAGGTTCCCCTACTCCTATCTGCTGGAGTCAGAGAGATACTGAGCTCTTACAGAGGGTGCACTGGTTAATATGACAGCACCCTCCGAAGCCTTGTCTGATTCCATCTGCTGGACGGGGGACATAACCCACCGTCTGGACTGATCCTGGTACGTACAGGGAAATTACTGCTTCTTTTGATGTTTTTTCTCTAATTTTATAAACTTTTTCCCTCACAAATTCAGTTTCTCTAAGGCGAGATGAGCTCTGTGAGGCTAACAGTCGTGCGGAAAAAAACCGACTGAGGAACCTGAAACAATACTAGCAACAGGCAGGAGGGAGCCCCTGGCTGAAAGATTTTACTAGACTAGAGAGCTCTGCCACCTAGTGGCACGAAAGACGTACCCAGACAGCATGGCTAATTCAGATGCTTATCTACGTGAAAAAAATGTGTTCTTAGCAGGTTCTATTCAACATGTCCATAAGGGATATTGCACAGAGGCTACAATATGGTTGACCCTCCAGAGAATGAGAAAACTGGAGAGATTTAAAAATTCAAGTGGCATCTAATATTGAATGCAAAATTCCTGTGCCTGAGGAAGAGATAACTCATACATTTTGATAGGTGAGACATTGATGATCACCAGACAGGGGTGATATCTTTGGGTCACCATAACAGTTTTCCCCAACATTGAAGTAATATCATCAAGGCACGGGAATGCTAGGATGCATAGGAAGCACTATTCCAACAGAACAATAGCTATAATGCTTCCATACAAATCATTGGGAAGACCTCATCTGGAATACAATAATTAGTTCTGGAGGCAGCAACTCCAGAGGGCTACAGACACAGTAGAGACTAAAAGGAGGGCAAGTACTGTATCATTACTGCTATGAAGTGAGATTTAAGGAACAAAATATATATATATATATATATATATATATATATATATATATATATGCTGGAGAAGTGGGGAGTGATATACAACAGAGATTCAAATACTGCAAAGGTAGAAATAATGCACAAACATTATTGGTTAAAAGAAAAAAAAAATTAGAACAAAGGGGTCATGTTACAGGTCTGCTGGGTGGAGACACAGGAATAACAAAAGGAAGAGATTTCATTTATTAACTTAAAGGGGTAGTGGATGTATGACAGAGCCTCTACATGGAGGCAGTGGATGCAAAAAAACAGAATTAGAAATAAAAAACTGGTGGAACAGAGTGACCTTTAACATCAAAGAGATTAAAGCATGATATCCAGTAAAATCTCTGGTATTGGAGCAGGTAAAGAAAACTGGCTGCTTAGATGGACCAAATTATCTCTCATCAATTTGTATATGTATGAACATTATGGAGGTCAATATTCTAAACTGGCCGATACAGTAAAGCACGGCCGCGGTTACCCTGTTTCTAACCCACTTTCTACCCACAATTTGGCCACGTAAGTCTAACCCGCGATTCACTATCCGTTTTTACCAATCTTTACCGCTTCTTTAAATCGACGCGTATCCCTTTCCACCCACGGCATGTATATATGATATGTAAACGATCGGATTAGCTTTTCCCTCCCATACAGTAACGTGCGGCCCGATTATCGCCTTTTTAACCAACTGTTTTGCCGCGTCTTTAACCCGCTAATTTACCGCCTACCCTGACCCTGGCGTTAGAGGGATGTGACAGCAATAGGCAGGCTCCGGTCAAATACGTGGGTAGGTTGGAGCAAGCGAGTAACATGGTGTGGCCTGGTTCGCCAGTCCTCTCTCCCCCCCTCCCAAAGCAAGACGCCGGCAGGGCTGCTGGAAGCCCGGATGGACGTCCGAGGTCACGAGCGCCCGGCTCCCCTGCCTCCCGGGGGCAGCCCCGCCGGCCAAGGTGCATGAACGCAGGTCCAATTTGGGCACTCACGGCAGCGAAGGCGCATGAGCGCACGCCGTGAGCGCCCAAATTGGACGTGCGTTCATGCACCTTGGCCGGCGGGGCTGCTGGAAGCCGCTTTTGCCGCCGGCTGCCCCCAGGAGGCAGGGGAGCCGCGGTGCGCGCCTCGGGAGGAGGGGAGAGAGGACTGGGGCTGCTGGAAGCATGAAGTAAGTTTACTTTTGTTACAATTTCTATTTGCTTTAATAACATGTTGAGTCGATTTTCGCCCTGCGCCTTGCTTCAGGAGGGGGGGAGAGAGGACTGGCAATCCCCGATGCCCAAGCGTAGGAGAACCATCCACTTCCTGGTACCTGTACTTCCTGGTACCTGTCATTTGAAGCGTAGGAGAACCATCCACTTCCTGGTACCTGTACTTCCTGGTACCTGTCATTTGAAGCTTAGGAGAACCATCCACTTCCTGGTACTTGTACTTCCTGGTACCTGTCATTTGAAGCGTAGGAGAACCATTCACTTCCTGGTACCTGTACTTCCTGGTACCTGTCATTTGAGGCGTAGGAGAACCATCCACTTCCTGGTACCTGTACTTCCTGGTACCTGTCATTTGAAGCGTAGGAGAACCATCCACTTCCTGGTACCTGTACTTCCTGGTACCTGTCATTTGAAGCGTAGGAGAACCATCCACTTCCTGGTACCTGTACTTCCTGGTACCTGTCATTTGAAATGATACTGTACCCAGGATACTGTATAGGCGCTGTATAGCGCTCTATACAGTAAAATGGATTGCGCTTCATGGACGCGGCTTGCATTTGCATGCCATTTAAATACTGTATCGAGCGGTTTGTGATCCAGACTGAGCGTGCAGCAAACGAGGGTGCACCCGGCACTACCGCACTCTTTCTACCACGTCCTTACTGTATCGGCCTGTTAGCCAGTTAGAACTTATGCTGTTAAGTTACGATGTATATTCAGCGGCACGGCTATGCAGTTGAATATATGCATATAAATGAGTACTTAGTACGATAAATCTAACCGGCTAAGGTTAGAACTGCTCTATGGCATGTCTAGCTTAGCCTTACAACTTATTCAGTTAAGGCTGAATATCAACAGTTAGTCACATAAGTTGTATGGCTAACTTGCTCCGCCCCTGCCTGCCCACAACTTACGCGGCTAAGGGACTTATACAGCTAAGCGGCGGCCACTGAATGTGGGCAGATATTCAGTGGCCACTTATCCAGCTAAATAGTACTGAACGTGCTTTAAATATTGACCTCTATAATTTCAACTTGCAGAGCAAAAATGATTCCTGCAATCCAATGGGACACCAACACACACAAAGTAACACTCACGGTTGGAAATGATGCACCACTTCCTCGGTTTGTCCCAGCAACAGTTGCTCCAATACCGCATAATTCAGCTAAATACCTATCACAAAATTATATAAGCATGTAAAATTAGAGCAAGTCTTTATTAGGTCTAAAAATAGCAAAAAAAGCTTTCCCATGTTTATTCCCCGAGCTATCTTCCAGATAATAAAAGGCCTGCAGAAGGAAGCTTCCTCCAAAGTTTGATCTTTTAGTGCCTCTCTTCTGGCAGTCAAATTTATGTCCCAGACCTGGCCCCCTCCTACCATACTAAAAATCCCATTGCAGCAACGTTTGCATACTACACTGGACACAAAACTGAATATTTCCGCCCTGAGCAGAGTGTACAACATGAAAACACACTTCATTAGGATTTTGCAGAAAGGGTGCAAAAAACAAACAAACCCTGTAATGTACTCCCTTGTTTGAAAAGCAAAATAACTATTGTGACAAAAAAAACAATTTTAATCTTGCAGTCATGAAAAGGAATGTTGCAATTAATGACTAGGGAGTAAGAAGTAAGAGAGAGATTGTAGAGCGCTTTACTTTAAAGCAGGATTTTTTCTGCAGTTCCGAGGAATCCTCCACAAACAAGGGGCAGGCTCAGCAAAATATCCAGGAAATGAACTGGCACAGGTACTCTGCTTCCAAAAGAGTACATGGCTATACCAAGAGCTACATTACTTGTAGCATCTACTAATCTATCTATATAAATAAAAATGTTAAATAATTTGGACAAAATCACTAATCTCAGAAACCACTGAACCGATTGCTTTCAAATTTGGACACAATCTTCTTTTCGCATACAGGAAGGTTCTTCTGTACTTACATTACAGATATGTCACACCTGTGACAGGTAAAATAGGTTTAAAAATTTTTTTGAGAAAACAGCGACATCTGCTGGACGTAAGCGCCATCTGTTACACCTTACACTAACACACACTACACTAATCATTTCGCCAGTCCAGGTCCACGTTTCACTTCCATTTTAACACATTCGCGCACTTTTTTCGCCGGAAGATAACTATTTCCTTTACAGATAAAATACACCCACCACCCTCCTCATACCCCCCACACACATGCCAAATTGATTTACTTCCCACAGCCTCCCAACACACACAAAACCACCCTCCTCACACCCCCCACACAATGCCAAATTGATTTACTTCCCAGACCCACAAACACACACAAAACCGGACAGAAGTCCGGGAGGCTCCAGCGGGGGGCCAGGACCAGTCCGGGACACATCTCCTGCACTACAGCCGTCGGCTGCCAGCAATCAACATGGCGCCGACGGCCCTTTCCCTTACTATGCCACTCAGGGACACCAGTGGCAGCAGTAGCCCATGTGACATAGTAAGGGCGAGGGCCCATCGGCGTCATTTTCAGGACTGACAGTCAGTGGACCTTTGCCCTTACTATGTCAGAGGACCTACCGCTGCCATTGCTCCACCCCACTGACATAGTAAGGGCAAAGGGCCGTCGGAACCCGTTTCAGTGCTCGCAGCCGACGGACCAACGCCAATACATCACTTCCGGACCGCTCCTGAATGCCCGCTCCACCGACTGACATTATTATCAGGTCTCGGGGGGTCTGGAGGGTGGGGGGGTGGTAATGAATTTATTGCGAACATCTTGGGGAGGGGTCACGAGGGGGGGGCAGGTTTCATTCATTCAGCAACTCTGGGGGGGGGCAGGGGATAGGCTACTGTTTTTCGCAGGGCTGGGGGGGGGGGGGGGGCAGGAGAGTGTGGGGTGGTTAGTTTAAGAGAACTTTTCTCATAGGGTTGTTTTTTGGGGGACGGGGGGAGGTTCACACACAAATACATACACTAAACTTGTACGATCTCGGGAACGCACCAAAATAGCCCTCCCCAGACCACAAAACAAATTTGGAAGTGCAAATTTGGTTAGGCACTCCCCTAATTTGGCTACATAACGCGCACAGACGCCCAGGGACAGACCACATGTAGCACCAACAATTTTAAATTTCCCAGGTCTTGGAGGGGGCAGGAGGGTGGGGGGTTATTATTTGATTTAAAGGGTTGGGATTGGGAGGGTTTTTTTGGGGTGGGGGGTTCCCCCAGAAATAGAAAGACAAAGGTTTTCTGATCTGAAGGGTAGGCAGTAGGCAGGGGGAGGTGACAGTGAGGGGAGAGAGTTGGAGTGGGGACAGGGGAGGGAAGGGGGGGGGGTGAGTGACCAAGGGGGAGGGAGGGTAAAGAACCTGACTCTTCCACTGTAATGTGTGGCCGGGTACCGCTAGTTTATAATAAAAGGCCTTGGAATGTCATGTTCACAGGAGCCTGGGAGACAGAAACAATCCCTTGCTCTCTCACAAGGCTGGTTTGGCAAATTCAGTCCACAGCATGCCAAATTCTTCCTAGTACTATTTCAAAATACCATCACAACACTCCGAAGATAGCTCTAGCCTAGTATATTATTTTGACAGTGAGACCTCATATATTATGGCGGGCTATTAATTCGTTTGCCCTTGAACGCCAATATCTATAATGTGCGGTGATATAATTGTGGCTTCACCGTAACAAAATGTTATAATCATCGGTCTCTCTGCCAATTGTTAATGGTAAGTCCTCGTGTCAGAAGTACACAAGATTATAAAGGGCAGTAGAAAGGGTGAACACTTATCGTGGCACAATGTGCAGATGTGCAGCAGGATTAAAGCTCTGGCGATGGCCCGACACGGCTCGTGTTTCTGGAAACCTTCTTCAGGGGCCGCCGTATGCCAGTACTGTAATATAATACAACTAGATTAAGACTAGAAAGAAGAGATTTTTAACACAACCTGCTAAGCTGCTCAGTACCTACTTTTTTCCAAAACTGCCAGTGTGTTCTGTTACGGGGCTGCAGCGATATTCGGGCAGCAGGATCTGCCATTTTAGACTGCCTGTTTTGTACCTACCTTTGAGGGAGGAAACAATTGATGCTGACGTCAAACCACTTAACTCAAATGGATAAACTAAATGAGTGACGACCATTCCACAGATTCATTAAGACCAAGAGGTGATTCAGATAATAACGTAAAGATCCACCATTGTTCTCGGAGATTCAGTAATTGATTGCTGTCACCACCGCGGGAACTCGGCGTTATTTGTTCCAGGATTGTCCATCGGAGTTGGTCAAAAGAGTGGCCTAATGTAATACAGTGGCTAACCATAGGTGCCTCCAAATTTGCGGTATTAAGGCGGCTACGGTGTTCGACCAGCCGCGTTTTAATTTTCCTGCTTGTGCGTCCAACATATGTTAATTGGCACGGACACTGAATCAAGTAAACCACCGATGTGGAATTGCAGGTTGTTTCTGATCTTTTATAATAAATCTTGCCTGTACGGGGGTGTTGCCATGATGATCCCTCCATTGTGGTGGCACACATACCGCAACTCCCACATCCAATGTGATTACCTTGCTGGATGACTGTATTTTGATCAGTGATTGCCGCGTGCACTACAAAGTCCTTCAAATTTTTGCTTCGTTGGTATGCAAACAAAGGGTACTCAGAAAAAATGTGATGCAGTTGCAAAACATGCCAATGTCTTTTTATGCTTTGCATAATTAAATAAGATTTGTCAGAATGTGTGAGTACACAAATGTCAGTGGTGACAGGAGCCTGAATTTTATATTCCAACAACCCTGATCGTGGGGAGTGCCAGTACTGGCATACGGCGGCCCCTGAAGAAGGTTTCCAGAAACACGAGCCGTGTCGGGCCATCGCCAGAGCTTTAATCCTGCTGCACATCTGCACATTGTGCCACGATAAGTGTTCACCCTTTCTACTGCCCTTTATAATCTTGTGTACTTCTGACACGAGGACTTACCATTAACAATTGGCAGAGAGACCGATGATTATAACATTTTGTTACGGTGAAGCCACAATTATATCACCGCACATTATAGATATTGGCGTTCAAGGGCAAATGAATTAATAGCCCGCCATAATATATGAGGTCTCACTGTCAAAATAATATACTAGGCTAGAGCTATCTTCGGAGTGTTGTGATGGTATTTTGAAATAGTGCGTTAGAAGAATCCATCAGAAGTTTGACAGTTGTAATTTCAAAGTGTAAAAAATTCTTCCTAGTGTCAGGACCATAGGAAGAAACACATTCCATACAGGTTTACCTTAACTGACGTCCTAGCCTTCTGAAGAGAAAGCTGAGAGCTAGGAGGGTTAATGTGGGAGGGGTTGACAAGACACATGCACGGTAATACTGCAAGTACTTTCTCAGTCCACTTGTAAAAGCCTACAGGAAGAAAAAGAAAAAAAAAAAAAAAATCAAGCTATCTTTTCATTTCAAATCCCTGAACCTTTAGCCATAGCTTTTGGCAAGATTCAAGACATCTTGCTGGAGGTGTCAAACTTTTTCAGCACAAGAAAAAACTACACCAAATATAATCAAATCTAACATGGGATCTAGTGGACACTTTCTAAGAAGTGGAGGACAATAAGCCTCCTAACATTTACAACCTTTTAGGCAGAAAGTCCATAAACATGAATCGAGCATTAACCCAACTTTACAAAAAAATAAAGAGGAAATAAAATAGTTTCAAATAAAAACCAAGAGGAAAATCAAAGGGATGGACAGACAAGAAAACAGTGTTTCAAAATTTAGGAGTAAGTATTAACTACTGTTGAATTAATTCAATCCATTTTTTATCTAAATTCCGTTCTGCATGAGGCATACCTGAAACACCAGCCCTTTACTGTACGAGGCGTCCAACACCGGCTGAACAGAGAACCGGCTCAGGCGTGTATAATATGTGCCATGCTCTGCAAACTGTGACAGCAGGTTACTCATGTTCTCAGGAGAGGTTCCCAAAACATAGATCCCTTGTTTTACCACAAATGCCTGGAGAGACTAGAAGGGTACAAAAAGTGAAACCTGAATGACTCAATTAGTATTCATGTATTTTGCCATTTGAACGTATTGGGGGGGGGGGGGGGGGGGAGGCCTGTATGATGTTTACTCAAAAATCAGGACAGTGGACCAATTTTTACATGCTGGTGGCACTACAGGATACATCTTAAAATCATTTCTCAAGGCCATCAGAGTACAAGTGTGTTATGGAACTGTTTTGTTCAGGCTCTGGGATGGGTAGGCGTTGGATGAAAGAACGCCACTGCAGAAGCAGACAGCAGCACAAGGTCAGATAAATAAGCACGATTCAAGTAAGCAACTGTACGGTGTGTGGGTTGGGACAAAACTTGCCATTAGTCATACTGTGCTATTGGGACTAGCACTGTGCAGGGAGATGCAGACCACCGGGGCTCGCCCCTAGCTCTTTGCTAGAGGGGAATAGACGGAAAGATCCTAGCCACAATATTCACAGCTTGAGGATGGGAGTGTGGGTGCACTCAAATAGATAGAAGGAGGATGCAAGTGCTCAATTGTGACACCTGCTAGTGATAAGCAGATGCAATTCAATCACTGTTATCACCATTATATCTGGGGAACTGGAGGGAAGTGATGAAAAAGAAAATGCTCAGCAGCCAGAAAGGACCACCATGGAGCCTCAAGTTTTTCTTCCTGCTTACCCTGTAAATATGGCATCGAACAAGGACTAAAGTAAGGTCAGGAATCAAAGTCAGAAGATCGAGAATTAAAAAAAAAAAACAAAAATTGTGCCACTTTCATACAAAAATTATTCAAAAAGAAAAAGGAAGTAATATCATTGTACATCTACCAAAAAACTATGTAAAATCACTACTTCAAATATTGTGGCTAAGTAGACACACCCACCCCATGGTAATTCCTGAAATCCACTTTTCCTTTAAGCTTGACCAAGCATATTTTCTTGCTAATTAGACAGCAGAAATTCCATTAGGTTAATAATTACTAAACCTCAAGCACATATAAATACAGATAAGAAAAGCACAAAAAATTAAGATCCATCAATCCTGCAGATCTCTCTCTCCATGCCAAATATTTAATGGGGCAATTGTTGTGAAGTAGCCCATGCAGTTCTAATGCATAAGGGGTATTTTTAATGTGTGAACTTTATGCTAATTTAGAAGAGAAACTACCTAGATGCAAAAGTCTGCAGATAATTTGTAGCTGTGGCAACTTTGAAAGGGAAAGTATGCGTGTAAAGGTCCCCACAGACAGACTGAAAATTGCTCTCAGACAGGTAAATTTTAGAAGGAGCACGTGTGCACCCATAAATGCGCGTCTTGGCACACAAGCAGAGAGACGCTTAATTTTATATTGTGCTTGCAAGCAC
Organism: Rhinatrema bivittatum; assembly: GCF_901001135.1. NCBI lineage: Eukaryota > Metazoa > Chordata > Amphibia > Gymnophiona > Rhinatrematidae > Rhinatrema > Rhinatrema bivittatum. Next base: position 80,916,938 of record NC_042623.1, read on the forward strand.
ACACATATCATTTCAAATATCCCTGCCGCACATGTGTGTACAGCCTTTATGCGCACATTTCAATAACATGTTCGCACACAAATGACCATATGAGAGAGAGATAGATAATCTGACACTATATATCTCCCCTGTAAGAGGGGCACTTTCAACTGAGGGTGGGTTTGGGGGGGGGGGGGGGGGGCAGCGTTACAAAGGTCTACAGACCCTCGCGCCCTAGGCAGACCAATGTAACACCGCCTCCCCCACCCCGAGTTGAAAGCGCCCCTCCTACAGTGGGAGATAGAGTGTCATATTGTCTCTCTCCCCCCTCCTCCTGTGTTCAGGAACCCTCTGGCTCCTCGTCCTGCAAGTCCCCACACTTGAGCCCGAACCTCGCTCCTCTTTAGGACCAGCACTGCTGGTCCTAAAGAGGACCATGGGCAAGTCTTGGTCCCAACCCAGAATGCCTCCTTATTCTTGACGCGCATACACCCGTACTTCCTGGTTTCTTAAAATTCACGCACAGCCCACATACGAGGCCATTTTTGTGCACGCAACACTTTTCAAATCTGAGTGCGTGTAAATTTAAGGCTGGGAGTTTTCCCCTCACCTGATTAAATGGAAAGGTAGAGGACACCACCCCAATGAGGGCATTCAGAACATCTTTCACCAGGTCCGACTCCTTAAGCAGCACCAGCTGCGGAAGCTGCACTGATGTGCTACTGAGCATCTGCACTTCACCCTCTCGAAGTCTGTAAAATTTGTCAAAGGCCTCTCTGCCGGCTTCAGTGAGGTAGGGCTCTTCTTTCTTACCAGGGGGGCTGCCAGACAAAGAAAGGGCAGGGCAACTGTTAAAAGTATTAAACAGATTGAAATGGACTTATGTATTAATCAAAATTGTTTTCTTGACACTTCTGTATTGCTCATTTGTTTGCTCCATAATCTATGATTTCTTTTTCCATTAATTAGTTTGCAATGTATTAAGTGCTAATAAAATGTAAATAAGAAAAATAAAATATATGAAATTTAATGAGGCCCACGATTCTATACAGAGGGAAAACTCAGCTGTAAAAACAGGCCAAATTAACCGAGTTAGGATGCAACACACATGATGCTTTCCTTCAGACCTGTATTAGCCAAAAATCTCCAAAGGATTCTGGGGTTTCACGCCCACAAATCCATTTACCTGAATTGATAATTATGAGATTAGTGTACGGACCCCTTTAGGATTTCCTCTAGAAATGGGCCCCTAGTATAGGACCTATACAGAAGTAGGAAAGGAGCAAACCACTTGTGACAGCACCGTGTGAAGCTGCTGCAGTGGTGGGCTCCTATCTGCTCAAACACAGGTGGGGTATAAAATCAGTGAGGTATTTTGGTTTACAAACTAAGCTCTAACGGGCCGATACAGTAAAAACTGCGGGAGAGCCAGCACTCCGAGGCGAGCACCCGCTCTCCCGATGTGTGCCCAGGCCACTCCGCGATCAAGTATTTAAATGAGGGCCCGCGGTAAAAGGAGGCGCTAGGGACACTAGCGCGTCCCTAGCACCTCCTTTTTGACAGAAGCGGCGGCTGTCAGCGGGTTCGACAGCCGATGCTCAATTTTGCCGGCGTCGGTTCTCGAACCCGCTGACAGCCATGGGTTTGGAAAGCGGACGCCGGCTAAATTGAGTGTCCGTCTTCCAACTCGCAGGCCGATTTTACTTTTTTTTTTTTTATAATTTTGGGGCCTCCGACTTAATATCGCTATGATATTTAGTCGGAGGGTTACAGAAAAGCAGTTTTTTCTGCTTTTCTGTACACTGTGCTGGCCGAAATTAACGCCTGCCCAATTTCTGAAAGTAAAATGTGCGGCTTCGCTGTACATTTTACTTTCTGTATTGCGCAGGAATAACTAATAGGCCCATCAACATGCATTGCATGTTGCGGGCGCTATTAGTTTCGGGGGGAGTTGGCTGCACGTTTGACGTGCTATTACCCCTTACTGTATAAGGGGTAAAAATAGTGCATTGAAAACGAACGGCCAAACCGGGGGTAAAGGTGCGCTTGGCCAAGCGCACCATACTGAAATAGGCCCATAAGTTTTTGTTGTTGTTCCCCTGTACCCATGTGGCTGAGGCCTCTTAAACCTGGCTACCAGGAATAGGAAGTGAGATTCCATTTTACTAGTCCAGTGTTTCAGTTATTTCTGAATATGAGAAATGCCATGCTGGGTCAGACCAAGATCCATCAAGCCCAGCATAGTCTCAGATAGAAGCCAGTGTGGGTCCCAAGTTCCCGGCAGATGTATTTCTTGTTACAAACTCCCAGAGATACCAATAGCTTTCCCTCTTCTATCTGGATAATAATGCTTTGTGGACTTTTCCTCCAGAAACTTGCCCAAACCTCTTTTAAACCCCACTATGCTAGTCACCTTGACTACATCCTCTGGCAACAGATTCCACAGCTTGATGGTGCACAGAGTGAAAAAGTACTTTCTACAATTTGTTTTACATCTGCAGGTTTTTGGTTTCATGGTATGTCCCGTTTTTAAGTGTTATTTGAAAAAGTAAACAACTGTCCTTTATTTACCCATTCCACCCCACTCATTGGGGTGGAATGGGTAAATCCTCTTCTCAGCCGTCTTTTTCAAGCTGAAGAACCCTAACCTGGTGAGCCTCTCATCATAGGGGAGGCAGTCCATCCTCTACCATTTTGCAGCCTTCTTCTGCATCTTTTCCAGTCTGAACTGTCATCCTTATTGCCACCCTCCCTTTTGATTATTTAAGGAGTTTTTGGACTTTGAGAATTTTCTGTGTCCCCTAGAGTCCTGGTCATAGAGGGAAAGCACTGCTCCAGGACAGGTTAGGAAGAGAGTATCCCAGTTTCCAGCCTTAGTGGCAGTTCAAGAAGATCCCCCCCCCCCCCTGGGTTTTGTCCTTTTGGTTTTGGAAGGAACATTTCTGCTACCCTTGCTACCCAGGAGTTGGGAAAAGAGAGAAGTTTTTTTTCCCTGCTATGATGAGATTTGGACTGTCAGCCAGAAAAGACTTTGGCGCCAGCTTGTCCCCAGTGAAGCAGCACCACAGTAAACTTTATTTTGTTAAAACACCCACCCAGTCTGCATGTTTGGCACATACACCCCCACTGAGTTAAGGTTTATCCTCCCACTCCCTTTCTGGAGAATCCACACTTAGGGCTGTTGAGACAGGTTGAGGACTTTAACACTGGGACTAAGCATGACCGCTGCCTTAAAAGCACAACTTAAGAGGGGCTAAAGAAGCTTTTACCTTACACTACAAGGGACCGATGCAATACAGTGCACTCAGCTGAGCGCACTGTATAACCCGCAGTCTGACACGGGTTAAATAGGCACTAATCCACCCCCTAATGCAATAGGGGGATTAGCGCCTATTTAACGCGCGTCCAACGCGGAGTGAATGAGATGGCGCTCATCACATGCAAATGCATGTGAATGAGGCTATTACTCATTCACTCCAATGCAAAAAAATAAATGTGCGTCTCAGACACACATTTATCGCTCAGATATTAACCCCTGCTCTAGCTGAGCGCATTGAAAAGAAGTACAGAAAAGCAGTTTTTTCTGCTTTTCTGTACTTCTTTAAAAGTTAACACAAAAAAACAACCTCAGCCGCTGCATTGAAGACAGACGCCGATATGCTCGGCATCGATTTTCATAACTGGCAGACCACTGATAACCACGGGATCGTGTTAGCAAGGAGGCGCTAAAGTCGTACAGCATGGCACCCCCTGAAAGTGGGCACTGACTTTTCAGCACCCGCTTTCCACATTTTTTTATAGCATCGGCCCCCAAGAGAGGGATTAGATAGTCTATTTGCTTTATTCTTTGTTTGTGCAAGCTAAAACAAGATCAAAGTTGTGCTATTCCTGTATTGTAAACCTTCTCAAGTCTGTCCTGGGGACCCCGCAGTCATAGGTTTTCAGGATAACCACAATGATACTGGAAATTCTCTGTATGCTAATTTATCTCATGCATATTCACTGTGGCTATCCTGAAAACCTGACCAGCTGTGGGATCTGCAGGACATAGGTTTGGAAATCCCTACTGTTCTGCAATGTGTTTAGAAAATAAACTTATTAAATAGGTATAAAAATCTCAGGTGCCAGGTCACCCAAAAATTGACATATGGTGCTGGATGCTATTTGTTCATTCTTACGAACCGCTCACTTAGAGAAATCCTTGCAGTGTACAATATTATAATAAAATCAACAATAAAACATACAAATCCAAACATTACAATAATTAAAATAAAGCATAAAAAAATAAAATACAAAAATAAAAATTACCTACAGCAAGCCAGAGAGACCACCATTACTAAACTCAGCCTAACATTGAAAAAGCCAAGCTTTCACCTTTTTCCTAAACAGTAAATAATTGGACTTCATCCACAAGTCCCTTGGAGCTGAATTCCACAATTCAGGAGCTAAGACAGAAAAAAGCCTCTTCCTAATTGTGCTCTTTGAAACTTCCTTGACTGCAATAACACTGAATAAGATCTCGGATGCTGAGCAAAGATTTCTCCTAGGCTTGTAAATCTCAACTAACTGCTGTAAATATTTTGTCCCTTGTCTTTGGTTACTTTTGTCCAATAAACTCATAATTTTAAACTGAACTCTTTGCTGAACTGGTAGCCAATGTAGCAGCCTTAACAAGGGAGTAGCACGGGACCTTCAAGAGTAACCGTAGATTAACCTCATGGCCATATTTGCTGGCAAACGCATAACTTGTGCAAGCCGTAGCTTCCGGGCATCCCCCCGCCCCTGACCCCAAAGATGCAATGCAAGGTACGTAATGCTCTTTAATTGAGTGGAAGAAACGGCCACAGCCAATCAACATTAAACATCAACAACCAGCAATACTTTGAACAAGCTTAACATTCACCAAATAAAGTTGGCCTATGCTCCCACCGGCAAGACCACATGCTATTACCTACCCCTCCACTTGTTTGAGACAGCAGCCCTCCAGCCTTCCGCTCCATGAAGGTGGTACACCACTGGCATCACGCTCCGTGAATGCCACTGTGGCCACTGCCACTCCGTGCAGTGTGCTGCCGCCTCATCCCTCTCCTGGCCATCCTTGCAGGCCACGCTTATGTATTTATGCAAGGCCTCCATTGGGCCACCCCCAGACCAGCCATCATCTTGGTCTGCGCCATGCTTTGCATATAGCTACCCCCAAGCTTCCCCCTATGCATATTCATTGGTGCCCAGTTCCTCCCCCGACACCAAAACATCCCCCTATGCACCAGTGTTGCTCTCTAGTCCCCCATCAGCTAATGTGCCACCACTCCCTATCCCACCCCCTAATGTTCCTGAGCCCTGCGACCCCCTCCTATCTCATAGGCTCCTGGCTGGGGATTTAAATCGGCCAAGGCGTCCCATTGGCCACCAGTCCCCGTCCGTCCCCCCACTCCCCCTCTTGAATTGGCTGCCGCACGCCTGCCCAATTATGAGGCCCCTGCCTCAAACGGCTGGGCCTCCTCTAACAACCCATTACAGAAGTGTATCTGGGGCAAAACAAAAGCTTGAACCATCAACAGGAAAGCTGCTTGAGATAAACACTCCAGCAATCTCATTAATAACCTCAGTTTGAAAAAAAACTTGCTGTAGAACCATAGATATGAGAGTCAAAACCCCACAGATCATCACAAACCATCCCCAAGTTCTTTACTTTGGAACCAGCACTCAGTTCCATCCCATCCATCTTCAACTTGGGTAACTGCTGTGGGATAACATCTATGCCTATATATAACCCTTCAATTTTCCTTTTATTTAAAAATCAAATGATTTTTCAAAAACCACCTAGAAAGCAAACACAAGTTCTCATGAAATCGTCCACGTCATCAGCACAGATAAATCCCTTAAAACCCAATGCTCTAGCAAATGCCCCCAAAGAGTGCATAAACAAATTAAAAAGAGAGGGGATATTGGGGAACCCTGCAGTACCCCACAATCAAAACCAAAATTCTTAAAAAAAAAAATCCCACCCGCCCAGCACCAGTGCAGATCTCTCACTCAAAAAAAAAAAAAAAAAAAAAGGCGCAAGCAGGTTAAAACCTGCTCCCTGAAACCTAGTTCTTCACACCTCTCTAATAAAGTGATCCACCAGATCAAAGGCACTAGATAAATCTTGAAAAAAAAACAAAAAACCACCAAGCACACAGGTTCGGCTTTCTCCCTATAACGCAACACTTCCTCCTGAGCTGCCAATAAAACCATATCCACATCTAAAACCTGACTGACACACATCTAACAAACCTCTCTCCTCCAAATATGAAGATATTTGCAAACATACAACTCGCTATGACTTCAGCCAACACAAAAAGTGTCATAGGATGCTGGATACTATTAAAAAAAAATGCAGGAAGAAAGAGACGACAAAAAAAATATCTGTACCATTTTAAAATTTGTTTTACCTTATGCTGCTAATTAACTACCTCCTAAAAAGTGTCTGTATCTGCTCCCTATTGCTAATGAATTTGTATCAAAGTTATTGATTACATCTAGTAATCTACTGTAAAGTTATCCACACCAGATGCTCCTACATGCCCATCATCTGTCTGTAAATTGATACTGAAAACAGATGTGTTGAATCAAAACCAGTAAGCAGCACAGTCCACTGTCCTATTGCTCAGTTCCCCTTCTTCCTCCTTTTCATTTCCTTCTGCATATCACATAATATTCACCAGCAATTTTACAACACAGTACTTGCCCACTGGCACTTTAACAAATAATAACTTTCAGTTAGCCGCAGGCCAAAGGACCAGATTTCCCCCGCTTTTGCATGCTTTTTATGGGAGTTTGCTGTGTGCATGTGATATGCCAGCTGGTGTTTTCTGTGGAACACAAAAATATTTTCTTCTTCCTTTTCCCAAATGATAAATAATTTTCTGGAAAACAAGTGTCACACTGAACCACATCCAAACAATAGACCTTATTAAAAACAAAAGGCCTTTTTCTATTTCTGAGCCTATGGAGAAAAAAATCTAAGTACGGCTCAATAGGTTTTGTGCTTTTAACACTTTTGCTGGGAAATGGTTTTTGAACTCACTCCATTTCAGCCAGTATCTGCGAGCAACCATACAAAATTGTTACACGCTGCCAATTCTAAGCCGGCTTAATGAAAGCAAAGGAGCTGTGAAGCAGTGAGGAAAATGGAATTCTTTGGTTTAATTTTATTTCTGAATACCAAAACAAATATACAAGATAATATTACTTGTATTAGAAAAAAAAAAAAAAGACCGATAAGATTAGCAAATCACAAAATAAGGAAAAAATAGCAAAGAAGCCTCTAGTCACATTAAATAGGATAGAAAGAAAAAGAACAATCGGTCAGCTCAAGTCTGCATAAAATAAAAAACAATTTTAAAGGGGACAGTGGTGGCAGGTCAATACCCAATCTAAAGAAAAGTAGCCAAAAAAAAAATAATAATAATATAAATTAAAACCAAGCACTGATCAGTGTTAGATAACATGACCTTAAACAATATTAAACATCCTTGCCTAAAAACCAGGAATGAAGACCTAACCAGGAACACAACTTGGCTCAAGAGAGACCTCATCCTGCAGAAAGTCCCCAAATGATCTGGCTCCAAAAATAAGTAGTTATTTCCAATATGCCTCAGCAGACATTGGCAAGGGAATTAAAAAATAAAAAAATGAGCACCTATTGAAATGGTTTGAGGGCACAAGGCCAAACATTTCTTGCACTGAGCTTGAAGACCTTTTCAGATGTCAGGAATCTGAATATATGGGTATTTTGAAGACAAGAAAAGAAACATCTCTATACGGGAGGAAAAAGACCTCTAAATATGCCTTTCTTTATCTGACTCAAAGCCAAATCTAATTAATACCGAGTAAAGTCCAGAGTGCTCAGAGGTAATAAATCCTCCTCTGTCTATCAATTTTAGACACACTGGGGTAGATTTTATAAATTTACGCAAGCGCGAACAAAAGTATGCAGGATTTTATAAGCTACGCGCGTACCTTATAAAATCCGGGGTCGGCTCGCACTGCCTGTTCCCTCCGAGGCCGCTCCAAAATCAGAGCGGCCTCGGAGGGAACTTTCTTTACACCCCCCCCCCCGGCCCTTCCCTTCCCTAACCCCCCCCCCCCCCCCCCGGCCCTATCTAAACCCCCCACTACCTTTGTTGGCAGATTTACGCCTGCCGAAAGCAGGTGTAAATCTGCGCACGCCAGGGGGCTGCTAGCACGCCATCACCCGACCCGGGGGCTGGTCCGGAGGCCTCGACCACGCCCCCGGCCGGCGCCACGCCCCCGGTCCTGCCCCCGAACCGCCCCCCTCCCCACCCCTTTTACAAAGCCCCAGGACTTATGCGCGTCCCGGGGCTGTGCGCGTGCCGGCGGCCTATGCAAAATAGGTGCACGAGTGCCCTGCGCGTAAATCCGGCCGGATTTACGCGCAGGGCTTTTAAAATCCGGCCGGATTTACACGCGCAGGGCTTTTAAAATCCGGCCGGATTTACACGCGCAGGGCTTTTAAAATCCGGCCCACTGCGCTTCAGAATATCAAAGATATTGACCAAAAGGTGGCTTACAGCCATCAGGTATTTTGAGAACCTCATGCAGGTGCCTCTTAAACATGGTTAGCAGAGCAACCCCAGCCATTTTAGGGAAGTTAGTAATTTGGAGATTTTCCTCCTAACAAGCAGTGTTTTCTCTTCCTGACCCACTTCAGGAATGCTTCAACCTGGTCTTGTAAAGATCCAGCTTGTCTCTCCAAGACTTGCACCTGCGAGTTTTAAAATGGGATTCTAGCTCCAGCAGCGATTTATCAATATATTGTGCATACAACCCGAAAGTTGCTCTTCTCATTTCTCCCAATGTGGTATCTTGAAGTAAAATCCAAGCTGTGTTCCTCCTCCTCTGCCAACTCTAGTGACAGCCAGGAAGCACCCACACCTGGAAAAACCTCAGCTACTGGAATCTCCCAACAGTCCAGAGGCCACAGAAGTAATAGATCCCACTCCCAGCGAATCTCGAATCTGGTGTCTGGAGCCCAGGCATCCACCGCTTCGATTATAGCCAGCTCCACTGAGGAACCAGTCAATAATGCACTGGGAGGTAAAGGAGGTGTTTGCCAAACCAGGTCCAGAATCATAACAAGGTCTGGAGGGTTACTTTCGAGAGCCATTAGGATCCTTGCTCCCTCCAAGGACAGAACCAGCGAGACAGGCTCATAAATGACAAACAAAATATAGGAAATTGGGGTTGTGGTAACTTCTTGGTCTGCCCTTCCTTTTCCCTTTACTGCATAAGGTAAAATGTAGTAAAGGAATATGAAGAAATCCAATGAGAAGGAGTTGCAGAACGCAGGCTTCTGGTATCTACTCTACTTGAGTGAAAGTGGAATTTAAATATCACTCTTTTGAAACTATGCAGTAACATTCATGGTGCTATACCTACTGCACCTGAATGAAGTTTTCTGAAATTACTGAAGATCCCTGATAGTCATCCTGGAGAAGGAAACACTAAAGAAAAAGGGTCAACTTCTTGCTGGAGAAGCTCCAGGAAAAAGAAAAGTCTGTTTGCTGTTGGTGCAATGCTGCACCAAAAAGGTTGTCTGTTGATATTTATTCTACAAATAAATACTGGAAGATATGTCTGCCAATATTTAAGCCTGCTAAACTAATTACTGCTATCATTTGAGGACCCCCGTTTCTGAAAAGCTACCCGATTTCTATTGGAATTATAAAATAAATGTGTCTATTTTGGAACCTATTCCAAGGCTTTACAGTGGACTTTGGGTAAGTCTTCCCTTGGGCCACCCCCAATCGGTGATGCATGGAGGTCCTTTATGGTTGCCGGGGCTGCAGCAGTGTAACTCACCACCTTTGTGGCACCTGAAGATGACCCCAAGGAAAAAGGGGTAACACTTGTTGCATGCAATAAATGAGGGATCTATTGTTTCATTTTAGCCATGTACTCTTCAGAGTCCCATCTCCCCAATAAACACATTTGTGCTGTCAAAACAAGTTTTGGGGTAGGATATCAGCTTTAAACCAATGATATGCATCTTTCTGCCTTTAGATAGTGATGTAAACATTCTGGAGCAAATCCTGAAAGATCAGGTTCATCTAAAATTATTGTTCAGCCGTCAAGTCCTTGGTTTGGAGCCAGAAGTAGAAGTAGGATAGACACAAAGTAAGCAAGATACTCAGTAGCACCTTTCACTTTAATTTGCATTGTTTTGAAGCTGCATCAAACAAAAAGGTTTAAGTAAATCTGATTTGCGAACAAAAGTAACAGTGTTACTTTTCTTGCAGTACAAGCAAAGAAATTTAATGTGCACAGAAATCAATTCAATTTGTAACACAAAGCTCTTACAGTGAAAGATTCACTTACAAAACAACCTTAACTTTCCTCTTCCTCAGTGATGCAATAAAAATATGCAAATTTAAGCAATAGGACTGGTCCAAGCTATTGAACACCACTAACCATAAATACGGTAAATGGTGGTCACAGCAAAAGGTCTAGCAAAGCTCCAAATTCTCTCAATAGACCTCAAAATAAATGACAGCTCCCTCTGAAGAACTAAAAAAAAATAAATCTAGGCATAAAAAAATTAATATAAAATAAGGATATCAAAAGCATTCTTCTCTAGAATTTTTTTTAATTTGATTTACATTCTACCTTTCAGCCACTTCAAAGGGGATTACATTCAGGTACTGGAGGTATTTCCCTGTCCTAGGCCGATGCAATACCGTGCGCTGGCTGCAGAGCATGGCTCGATGCACGTCCATAACCCCAAAGCAAAACGGGGGATAGCACATCCAAAATGCGTGTCCAATCATGTGCGTAGGTAATGGCGTTCGTTACATGCAAATGCATATTGATGAGGCTATTATATCTATTCCCCCTGATGCAAAAAAATAAAAATTGTGCACCTAATACACACATTTTTACTCGCTAAAATTATTGCCTACCCCGAACACGAGTTAATTTTGGAGGAACCCAAAAAATGTACAGAAAAGCAGTACTTCTTCAGACTTAAAAAAAAAAAGTGCTAGTGGTCAGGTTAGGAAAACAGATGCTCTAAAATTGAGTGTTCTTTTTCCTAATTGGCTGACAGCCACCTCTCCCGGGCACCCGCTGCTTAGTAGGCACTAGCGGTGCTTGATTTCCCCTAGCGCCTCCTTTTTACCACGGCAGCCTATTTGCATTTCGCACTGGGCTCCCCGGCAGGTGGACTGGCGCACATTAAAGGAGTGGGAGTTCAATCATGGGCGCCTGTTTAACGGGCGCCGATATTGCATCCGCCTGAATCTAAGTTTGTACCTGAAGCAATGGAGGGTGAAGTGACTTGCCCAAGGTCACAAGGAGTGGCAAGGAGATTTCAACCCTGGCTTCCCTGGTTCACAGCCCCCCTCCTCCTCTAACCACTAGGCTGTTATTGCTCATTTTTCCCCTTTTAACAAGCCCCAGCAATACCCTCCTTTTCAAGTACTGTCTGAATAGTATTTTGGATGCATTTGATGCTTTAATATGATATAGAAGCTGACAATTGCCAGAGAGCCCTCAAACACTCGTAGTCATGCAGTGCTCCATCTTGGATAATGCTTCATTCAGACACACTTACAAGGTATCCTTGGAGATTGCTTTTTCCATCAACATGCTTAAGGGCAACAAAAAACTCGCACCAATACCATGAGAAAACAAAGGTGGCAAATTAAACTCTGATTTTTCCCCAAGGGGGATGGCACAGGTTTCTCCATCTAGGCACAGCATGGTGTGCCTCCCAGAATCACCAAATCCTGTGCAACGTTCAGCATGCCTTGCAATGTGCAGGATACAGTCACTCCTATCACTTGCCAAATTTTTCTGTTATTTTGAACCTGGTGATGCTTTGCTGCAGTTCCACTGAACTTCTGGGTGCAGCTGTGTTTGAACCAGTATCACAGTGGAGCTCACCTACTCATGCATCACGTGATGCTATTTGTGACGTCAGAATAACATCTGTATTAAACTGGGCCCAGTGACCATGAGGCAATTTCTGCCTCTACTCCAAACATGACTGCTTGTAGGGATTCTGGGGAAGTGACAGGAAAAAGAAAAAGTTCAAAGAATTTCAAAAAAGGTAGCATCCTAACTATAAACCGTTTAACCGATAAAAGGAAAAACAAACATTCTTGAATTTTTTTTAATGGGTGGTGAACTGTGATCCTTGAAATTCACACACAAAGCAAAGTTTCAGGGTAACCCACAAATATGCATGAGATAGATTTGCATAAAATTGTAGCTGTATATACAAATCTCTCTCAAGCATATTCATCAGTGGAATCCTGAAAAAAAAGAAAAAAAGTGACCAGTTCACAGCCCTCAAAGACTGGAGATTTCCCACAGTACTTAAGTGTACATGGTAAGCACCACCATCAACTGCACTGAAGGCTTCTTATTGGACAGGAAAGCCCAAAAATCCCAATCTGATTGGCCAAATAAGGCTTTTCTGATAAAGCCCCCAAATACAAGTAGCTATGGAAAAAAACATAAATTGGGCTCTTTGAACCTAAATGATCTCCTTTAAAAACAGCTGTAGGATAAAAAGACAATCCCAACAATAGCAATACTTCATGAATTGAAACTGGAAAATGCAAGTAGGGCAGTGAAATAATCCAAAGAATTTACACAGCAGCAATAATCTCTCAAGAAATTAGAAAGCCAAGCAAGGTACATATTTTATATAAAATATATATGGTGAGTGATGTGCTGTAATAAATTATGCTCTTCATCTGAAACACTAATATGATAGATGGCCAAAGACCAAAAAGTGTCGGGTGGATGCAAAACAAGGAAACTTGCCAGTTGAAGGAAACAAAGCTGGTCTCTTAAGGACAGTATAGTAAACAGAGATGTGGGACCTATAACCTTGTGTCCCAGCACCAAAATGATTTGTGACAAAAATAAGACTGGTTTCTAAGGACAGCAGTACAGTTAGAATTGTAAGCCAAATCAACTCAGCAAAAGTCAAAATTGAGCACCTGGCAACCAGATAGCTTGACTAGGGATGCACATTTAACAACCCCAAAATATACACAAGTCAAAACTCCTATAGCAAAAGTTCTCCAAAAAAGAATTAAAAAATAATGGAGACAAAGCAGACAAAAAAAAAAAGCAGAGGATCATTATCACAATCTTCAGAACCATCTTAAAAGAGAATCATAAGAAGATTTTAAGAAACTTCTTCAGGAGCCTCAGAGAAAGACTGCTGACAAACAAGAAGGGACCAAAAAAAAAAAAAAAAAAAAAAGATTTCTGCTGCAGCGATTGGAGGAAATCCAGATGTAAATCAGAAGGCATAGACATCTCTGGACATGGGGGGTTTGAATATGGAAAGGCATATTCAAATAAGTGGAATGGGGATTCCATCTTTGGGACTTCAAACAGTAACCAAAAAGGAAGTTACTTAGAATTAGTGTGGAAGGCATTGACATCTCTAGAATCTTCCATTAGCACATATAATGTCAGAAACTAAGAACCACATCTGTCAATTAGAACCAGTGGTCAAGGATAATGTTAAAAAAATGTGTAATAGAAAAGCAGGTTATGCAGATTCAGGAGATACAGAATAATGTGATCCAAGGTGAAACATCTAATGCAAGAAAGATAGAAATGCTTGAGAATGAGATAAGATATAAGAACTTAAGGTTGGTAAATTTTCCATCTGTGAAATTAACTTTGCCTTTAGACATATTTAAGAAATATGTCACAGAAATTTTACTTTTTCCCAATGAGGCTATTCCACCAATAGCCAAAATATACTTTTTGAATGAAGGGAAAAAAGATAGTAAGAAACCTAAGGGTGATAGTAATGTGTTGCACAATGTGGATGAGAACATAACAGAATTCTTAGAGCAATCATTGGAAACACAGGTGGAATTTAGAGGGACATTACTGGTCTCATTCTTATTTTCCTCAGATAGAGATTCTATATTGAAGCATTTCTTTCGAAATAGATCAAAACCCTTTTTGGGTAGTAAAGTCTGGGTTTACCCAGATATCTCTAGGGAAACCCAGTTACGTAGAAAGAAATTTCTTGCAATGCAGCACGAAGTTAGAGACCTTGGTGCAGATTTTATTGTAAGATATCCAAGCAATGCATAGTAAGAATAAATAATATTAGACATATTTTCTTTGACCCGGTTCAATTAAGATCCTTTATTAATGCAAAAGTTCCTCCTGAAATGGGAACCCATCCCTAAACTGGAGAATTAGAAAAACTAGTTCATGTATTGCCTTAAAATTTTGCAAATAAACGTGGTGCTCGATTAAGGGTAAGACACCAGATTTTCCTTTTTCAGATCAGAGTAATGATTTTTTACTTAATAGATACTTAGAGGTGGAAATGTTGCTTATAACTCTGTATTTGATTGGTTCATTGATAATGGATATTGTCTATGTATTAAGAAAATGTTTATAAATAAAGAATTAAAAAAAAAAACTAGAACCTGTGCAGAGGAAAATTAAAGCTACAATGAACAAGGAGGATTGAACTAGGAGAAGAGAAAAAACAGTAGTAATTTAACATCATATAGGGTTATTTACAAAGAACTGGTGTGGCCGCATTATAGATGTTGATGAGGTGGGATTTAGGAGGAGTTCGGAAAAGCTTGTTTAAACAGCCAAGTCTTAAGTCTTTTACAGAAGGTTGGGAGGCAGGGTTCCTGTCGGAGATCCGGGGAAATGGAATTCCAGAGTGATGGTCCAGCTGTCGAGAAGTTATATGCCGAGTGGATTTGGCATGAGGTACCTGGAGAGATCCTCTGTATGCTTCTCTGGTTGGTCTCGAGGAGTTATGTTGGCTGAGCAGGAATTGTAGGTCTAGTGGAGTGAGGTGGTGGATGGATTTATATATAATGGTGATGGACTTGAAGATGATTCTGAAGTGAATGGGCAGCCAATGTAGGTTTTTTAGGATAGGGGATATGTGGTCTCTTCTCCTGGTGTTAGAATTCTTGCTGCCGCATTTTGGACCATCTGTAACGGTTTGGTGTACGAAGATGGGAGACCTAGTAAGATAGAGTTACAGTAATCTATCTTTGAGAAAATTATTGCTTGTAGTATCGTTCTGTAATCTTGAGAGTGGAATAGCGGTTTTATCCTTTTCAGCACTTGGAGTTTGTAGAAACAGTCTTTGTTTGTACGGTTGACAATTATAACTCCTAAGTCTCTCACTTGGGTGGAGAGTGGGATGGCTGGAGGAGTTATGGTGGTGTTGCTATTTTCTGGGAGATGAGCAGGAGTTCGGTTTTGGCGGCATTTAATGCGAGATTTAGGCTGGTAAGAAGGTACTTGATTTTTTGGAGGCAGGTTTCCCAATGTTCAAGAGTTTTAGATAAGGATTCTTTAAGGGGGATCACGATCAGGACGTCATCCGCATAGAGAAAATGTTTAAGATTTAGATTGGTTAGGAGCTGGCACAGCGGAAGGAGGCAAATGTTGAAAAGCGTGGGTGATAGGGAGGATCCCTGTGGGACTCCTACAGGTGAGTCATGGCGGGGGGGGGATTCTTTGTTGTGGATTCTAACTTTGTAGCCTCTGTTGTTGAGAAAAGTTTTGAACCAGGTTAGTGCCGTACGTATTATGCCAATGGTCGAAAGTTGGTTTATGAGGATGGAATGGTTAACGGTATCGAAAGCTGCCGAGAGGTCCAAAAGAATCAGTAGGAATGATTGTCCTTTTGTCGAGACCCAAAATGAGGTAGTCTGTCAACGATACGAGGAGGGATTCTGTACTAAA
Source organism: Rhinatrema bivittatum (assembly GCF_901001135.1). Lineage (NCBI taxonomy): Eukaryota > Metazoa > Chordata > Amphibia > Gymnophiona > Rhinatrematidae > Rhinatrema > Rhinatrema bivittatum. Next base: position 80,932,694 of record NC_042623.1, read on the forward strand.
AGCTTTGCGGAACCCATATTGGGATGGGAATGGTATATTGTTATCTTCGATGTAGTCTGAAATTTGAGTGTTAACAAGTTTTTCCATGATCTTAGCTATGAATGGAAGGTTAGCGATCGGGCGGAAGTTGTTCGGGTCTGTAGGATCCAAATTTGGTTTCTTTAGTAGTGGTTTGAGGGAAGCCAGTTTTAGTTCGTCTGGGTAGATTCCTTGCGAAAGAGAGCAGTTTATGATATCCGCCAGCGTTTTGGAGATGGAGTCAGGGATTGTCAGAAGGAGTTTGGTTGGGATATGGTCTGAAGGATGAGAGGAAGGTTTCATTTTCTTTAAAATTGAATGTATCTCTGTAGCAGTGATGAGTTCGAATGATTCAAGACATAAGTTTTTTTTGTTGGTTAGATGCTGTGAGCTCAAGTAAGGGGGATTTTGTTTCGGAAGAACAGGGCCAGTTCACCGGCTTTTGATTGTGCTTGGTTGTTAGGGATATCAGGTGCGTTGGTTTGTGTTAGGTTGGATACAAAGGCAAAGAGCGCTTTAGCGTCTTTGCCTTTGTATCCAACATTATTCTCCGATGCATATTCTTGCCTGAAGATGCCAAAAGATTAGAGGGTATATAAAATAGTAATGTGTTTTTTTCTTTTATAAAATAGAAATTATGACAAATGAGATTGTTATTGTGAATCCGTAATAGAATAACTACCTTGAAATCTTCTTTCATAAATAAAACTTCCTTTCACAACACTATAGTGTGGTACTATCTAGTGGTGATCTAAGGGTACTGCACTAATATCTAATAATTCTTTTTTCATTTTGTATACTCACATATAAAGATTATTACATCATTGTCATGTCTCCAGTGGGGTTGGGAGCAGGGCATTAACCACCACCTCATTTTAAACAGCATTTAATTCTCAGCCAAAGGGCCAATAAGGGGCCATTCTCAGTTCATGTGTCAGACTCTACACGTGATCTTGGTCAAAAGGCTGAGAAGAATATATGCAACCACAAGGAACTCCCAGAATGAAAATACAGTCAGGTCTAAAATTAACAGCCCAGAGCAAGACTGAACTGCACCATCACATTCTCCTTCCCCATCCAGACTATTCCTTAATGCTGTACTATCACTTACACAAAACTGCAGTACACAAACTTATGCTGTAGGACTATTAGAAACCTATACAGATAACTTACAATACTAGAAACTTACCACCCGATTCTCTCCCAGCATCTGCGTTTACTGGTCCCATGTGTCAGCGCCACATCCCATAGGTCAATATCTGGAGTCATGTTGGGTTCTGATTGGGAATCAGGAGTCAGGTTTGATGCTGATTGGAATCCTTCATCTTCAGAGGGGTCTATGCTTTGTGGAACCTGCAAGCCACACAAGACATGTCAACAGCAGCAACATGGACAAAATAAAACAAAAAAGAAACCCAGAGGGGCCTGATTTGATCAAGGGTTTTCTTGCATTCTATTTTTCTGTAGGATAAAAAACCCAACACATTAGTCCCCAAGTCTTAATGAAAAATATGAGTGCTACGTACGATTTTAAATATTTTGACACTGTGCAATAAACTATTTCCTTTGGTGGTATGCACAGTAGGTTTGTAACTTTACAACTCATATGACCAATGTGTAGCATAAGTGCTTCCAAGTCCACACTATAGGGACTGATTGGGGACACTGGACAAAATTATTTGCTCCTGCCTAGTGCATCTGGCTAAATATAGAAGGCAATATAAGATTTAGCCAAACTGACAACTATGTTCACATACAACAGTCAGGCACAAGTAGGCTTTCTGCCCATATATCTAGGATACACCTTGAATAAAAGTCACTCAACAAATGTATCTCACAGTGAGTGATTGTTTGATCTGATGTATTTTTAATAAAATTCAGGATATTTCTTAGCAGGATGACAAAAAACAGCAAAATTCCACCTGCATTACAGGAGTTGCTGGGAAAAGTGTACTTTTTAATAGGGAGGAGAACCTATGCTGTTTTATGTTAAAACTTCTAATTACAACCTCCCACTGCAAAACAATGTTTACTGTGTGTTAAAGGTTCATATACACAGCACTATCAAAATTTATCAAGCAAAACCTTAGCATACTAACTGTACATAATCTCGTTTTATTCACAATATTTGTGTTTGCTGCATTAAAGTCCAGCAAGGTATTAAATTCATCCGCAGACTAGCACTATCAAATGTCCAGAAAAAAAACTATTCTAAGACAGTTCAGCATTACAAGAGGTTTATCCCCATCACTCACTACAAGGTCAATGTAGGAAAATAAACCTAGTTTTATTAAAATATTGTCACAGAGTAAAATACTTAATCAAGATGACAACATACAATAAAGCATAAAGCAAACATGTACCTTAATGGCAAGTCCAGACAGGTCGGCATTGTCCGGCACTGGTGGCAGATCCAGCTTTATATCCATATCGTGTGTGCGACTGTGGACCAGAGCACCAAAGAGTGAGACACGAGTTTCCTTCTCAAATCTTTCATTAGCAAGGTAATTCTGTGAAAAATATCCAATGGTAGGAAGCCCCGTGCCAGGTGCAGCTTCCATTATTTTGAGCGTCCTTTGAATGGTGTCATTTATTTGACACTCCTCATTTGCAATTACTGAGCGCAAACCAGCTTCAAACACTGTCACATCATAATAATCATACCCTTGATATTTCAGATTCCTTCCAACATACTTGTTATTGAGGAAGTAGTCCCTTTTCTGAGGCACTAGCTGAGGAAGTCCGGTTCCAGCAAGCTCTACCAAAAGTTCCAGAACCGCATTAGTCTCTGCAAACGGCAAGCAGGCACACTTCTCCAGCTGCTCCACAAGTTCCTCCAGTCTATCGGCTTCTGTCCCCCTGCCACTCATCCGCAGGTTGAAGGACAGCATCAAAATCTTGTTTTTAATGGGAAGTTTGGTCATATTGGATGGCAAACTACGGGCAGCATCTTGAAAAAGGTTCATGAAAAGGGTATTGTATGCCACCCTTTTCAATTGTTGCTTGGCCCTGCTTTTGCAGACATTTGGTCTTCCAAGGCACACTTTCCATTCCAGGCATGTCATGTGTGCATCACATAGCTCACCAAAAAGCTGGATAATGCTCTCCATGCTGCTCACACTATTCCTGTCTTTATGCATTTCAGATTAACAGTTTTCCCAAGAGCATCATGCTTTGCTTTCTGTTACATCACCCTGTTAATCAATCTGGAAAACAAACCAAAAATATTATAGCAGCCACAAAAACTGGAATAAGAAAAGCAAAACCAGCATTCCTTCTATAAAATGTATATTGTACCTCAAGAACTACACTTACTTCAATCTTTGTAAATAAAAGAAACAAGACACTAATACCGGTATCCTTAAACCTCATTACTATAAATACTCATTCATATTTGACCTATATTTCATTTTTTTTCCTTATTTGCACGATGACTATTGCCTGTTTCAAAATTTGTCAAGATTTTCCTTTTCTTGTTAATCTCTAGTTACGTTTGTTTTAACTGACTTAAGAAGACTTAGAATTATCTTTATTACCCAAACGTGGGGCAGACACCATCCAACGACACAGCTTTGGGAGATGCACCCAGGAAAGTAAGACTGCAGCACTGTCCCTTTAACAGCTGGTCCACCACCCCTGACGGGCGCTGCCACTTTAACGGCTCCCGGTTCTTCCAGCTATGGCCCACTGGTGTTATTTTTAGCTGCAAAACCCGAGCCGGCGGACCTCTACTCTGCTGAGTTACAGCCAGAGTAAGGAGGACGGGGTCAGGAGTTAGGCCACCTCTAGTGGCAGCGACAGCGGCACGGTATTCCGCTAACGGGTCGCGTCCAAAAGACATTTGAAAATGGAACCGTATCCAAGCACTAAACTCAGATTGTCCCTGTGAGGCGGGCTTCCATCTTAGGGGCGGAGCTAGCAACGTCAGTCGCCCCCGACGTCTGACATCATCAGCACTGCTGAGACACGGGCCGCGGCTGTCGGGATTAAAAAGGCACCACCAAGTACGTAAACAATGCTGTGTTTTGAATTCCGCGGGCATCAATGGAGTCACCGGGTAAAAGGAAGAGGTGGAGTCTGCTACTGCTCCGCATAGCGAAACAGCTATCGTCGGTGGTTGTGACACACCCCTAGCTGTTATCACTTCCGGGTACGGCGTGCTCCTGCTTTCTTTGGCGTCTCGCGGTGCATGCTTTTCGCCTCCGGTATATTTTATAAACATACGGGTGATCAGGCGGCTGCAGGCTCATAAAGGGGAATCAACTCCATGTGTTGGTTTTTTTTTCCTGATTTATATGGTATCTTCAGTCCAGCTACCTGCTGGTACAGTGCAGATGTAGGGGCCGAGCGCACTGTTTAACCCGCTGTCGGACGCGGGTTAAATAGGCGCTAATCCACCCCCAAATGCAATAGGTGGATTAGCGCCTTTTAAAGCGCGTCCGACTTAGAGAGAATGAGTAATAGCCTCATTCATATGCAAAAAATAAATATAAGTCTCAGACCCACATTTATCTCTCAGATATTAACGCCTACGTCAAGCAGGCGTTAATAGCTGAGCGCAATGAAAAAACGTACAGAAAAGCAGAAAAACTGCTTTTCTGTACTTTTTTAAAGTTAGAAAAAAACAAAACTCTGCCAGACGCTTTGAAGACCGCAGATATGCTAGCTCGCTTTTCATAACCGGCTGACTGCAGTTTTTCGGCATCAGGGTTCATAATCGGCAGACTGCCGGTAACCGCAGGGTCCCATTAGCAAGGAGGCGCTAACTTAAGGTCACGCCAGCGGCCCTAGTGCCTCCTTGCTAGCGCGACCCCCTAATTTGTTTATTGCATGCATGCGCTAAGAAAGCGGGCACAAACGGAAAGCAGAGCCAAAACTAGTAGGGATAGTAACCTTCACGGAGCTAAACGGCGCTGTAGCCTGCCAAAGAACATAAGATTTACCATACTGGGTCAAGAAGTCCAGTATCCTGTTTCCAACAGTGGCCAATCCAGATCATAAGTACCTGGTTAGAACCCAAAAGGTTAATAGAGTCCATGCTGTTTATCCCGGTGATGAGAAGTGGATTTCCCTAAATATACTTTATTAATGGTTTATGGACTTTTTCTCTGTGAACTTGTCCAAATGTTTTTTTAAACACAATTATACTAACAGCTTTCATCACCTCCTCTACCACCAAATTCCAGAGAAAATATTTTCTCCTACTTGTTTTAAATGTACGACTTAGTAACGTCATTGACTGTCTCCCTAGGCTTTGTACTTTTTAAATGAGTAAACAGCCGATTTCCATTCCATGTATTCCTTTATAGACCTCAGTCATATCTCCCTGCAGCAGTCTCTTCTCCAAACAAAAGAGCCCTAACTTCTTTAGCCTTTCTGCATAGGAGAATAGTTCCACCCCCTTTATCATTTTGGTCACCCTTCGCTGTACCTTTTCTAAATTTGTCTTTTTTGAGATGTAGTGACTAGAACTAAACCAGATACTCAAGGTGTAGTCACACAATGGAGCGATACAGAGACATAATGATATGATTTAAAATCTTGCAACCCTTTTTTCAAAAGTGGTATATTCTTCCAGGGCACCCAAAACATAATTTTTAGATCTAGGGCTGTCTTTCTTGCCACATCCCCTCCACTTGATGGTATCCCAAGGTGTAGGTTCTTTCTATTGAGGGGGGAGGGGGGGGGGGGGGGAGCTGATGCTTATGGCCCAGGCAGTGGTATGAAATCTCTCAGCCCTATGGATCTGTAAATCAGTTGATGGACTGTAGCACTAGGGTAGATGAACAAGATACAAGTTTGGATGTTAAAATAATTTTATGGATTTCTTGTAACAGTCAAACAAATGTCAAATCTTCAAAATTCTGGAATTACAGCTGTTTTGTCCCTTTTTTTTCTTTTTTAAGAACATAAGAACATAAGAAATTGTCATGCTGGGTCAGACCAAGGGTCCATCAAGCCCAGCATCCTGTTACCAACAGAGGCTAAACCAGGTCACAAGAACCTAGCAAGTACCCAAACACTAAGAAGATCCCATTCTATTGATGCCAGTAATAGCAGAGACCATTCCCGAAGTCAACTTGATTAATAGCAGTAAATAGACTTCTCCTCTAAGAACTTATCCAAACCATTTTTAAACCCAGCTACACTAACTGCACTAACCACATCCTCTGGCAACAAATTCCAGAGCTTAATTGTGCATTGAGTGACAAAGAATTTTCTCCAATTAGTCTTAAATGTGCTATTTGCTAACTTCATGGAGTGTCACCTAGTCCTTCTAATATCTGAAAGTGTAAATAACTGATTCACATCTACCCGTTCAAGACTTCTCAAGATTTTAAACACATCTATCATATCCCCCCTCAGCCATCTCTTCTCCAAGCTGAACAGCCTAACCCAGGGGTGGGCAAGTCTGTGTAGGTGGCTCTGGCTCAAGTTCCTCTGGTGATTCTTAACACTCCTGCAGTGAGTGTGTAAGAGGCCCACTCTGGCATAATTCTATTCTGCACAGGGTCCCCTTTAAAAATATACAGTCCTACCTGAGTCCACCAGTTAATCTGAAAAGGTTCCCAACCTGTGCCTGTCTCCCAGGGGATCGAAGATCCTGTTGAGGGTCTTCAAAGTTCTTCACCTTTGTCCTTGTGACCATCCAGAGAGAAGGTCTGTTAAGGCCAAAAAGCAGCCACTACTGCCCAATCCCCAAATGAAAGGAAGGGTGACATAGATACCTCCTTTCAACCAAAAATGAATTATTCTATTAAATTGTCCAAATCTTTCTGGGGTGTCACTGTAGTCCTCCTCTGACCTAGAAGGATAGTGGTAGGTCTTCAGTTTCCTGGCCTCGGGATGCAGGGAAAAGCCATCACCAGGAGAAATCCAGTCTGCAGCAAAAATATTAAAATCTCTTGCACTAAATGGAGAGATTTCCAATCTGGCATAGGTGTGAATGGCCCCTCTCTGTCCCTCCAGGTCTGCAGCAATGAGGAGTGAAGTTTTTGAGGCCATAATAGGCCTCACGCTCCTGGTCTATGACAGTAGCTCAACTAATCACAGGTAGCCGCAACCTACTCATTTTCTCCCTAGCTAAATTTTCTTGCATCCCTTCTGGAGGACCCCCTAGGGTCCAGGTTGGGAACCACTGCTCTAGTTTGAAGGCTACTGTATCTCTTTTTTAAAGGTTAATACCATCAGCCAGGTCACCCTCTGTGGTTGTGGCAGGGTGAGAGGAGGGAAAAGAAGATCCCCGTTATCAGGGCTGGTGCAAGGGTATTATGCATTTATAATAATAGATTTTATATGAAAAAGGACAGATGGACTAAGGACTAATGGGCTTTTATGCTTCCCTGCCAGCAGATGGAGACTGAGCAAGCTGATGTCACAGCATATATAACCCAGCAGTATTCTCCATCTCCAACAGATGGTAGACATGCATCTCACTATGGGGATTGCTTCAAGCTTTTTAGAAGGAGAAATTTGAAATTCTAAATTCAGGAAAAGAAAGCTCCGCTCTCCTGTGATGATACCTAAAGGTCCATCCCCCAGCTGAGAATTCCTGAGGTGATTTCCATGGTCCCTCAGGAGGTGTGCCTTGGTCCGGTAGCTGGGTTTCCCGGCATGGATTTAGCTGCTAGTTCAGCTGAAAGGCAGCTGGTGCAGGAAGCCGAGCACAGTGGTGATGGCAGATGCCCTTTCCCTCCCACAACCGGTGACAGTCTCTGTTCTCAGCCAGGAAGTGCTAAGCTCAGGTAAGGTGTGGGGGGAAAAAAAAGTTTTTACCTTGAATTAGAGACAGAGGGGTTTCAGGACTTCCTCAGGTCTCTGTGCTCGGCGCACCATACCAACACTCATTCCTGCTCCTGTTGAGGTTGGGGAACTGGGCAGCCTGGCAGGTTGAGCAGCCCCTGGCGAGCTAGGCCCTGCACTAAGGCTTTTTTTCTTGCACAAAATTACAACTAGTTGTAAATAGACTGATACCTAATGGATCCCAAAATATACCACGATAATGCTGTATAAAATACAATTTTTATTAAACAAACTTTTTTAAATTTTTCATTATTTCATAAAAACTTTCATTATATTTGTTTTCTGAGCTCAGAAATAGATATTCAAAATGGCCTGTAGTCCAACCATCTGAGTTCAAAATTGAATTTCTATTACTTTAGAAAACGTGGCTGATAATTTCGTTGCCATTTAAGAGTGATATAAATTTCTACTCATTATCGCAACCGAACTGGCCAACATGATGCAAAATTTTAGAAAATTATGCCATAAATATGTTGAACTAATTTTTTAGATAGTTTAATCAATTTGATGACATCAATAAATCTCACTCAATATTTAAATTTTGAACTCAGTGCAACTTCTAATATAACACACACTCATAAACCACAGTCTAGATGTATGTCAATATGAGTACAGAATTAACAATTGATGATGTCTTCAATACTTGAAATATTTCTTTGTAAGTATCCCGTTGGTATATATTAAATTACTGAATCGAGTTCAACGTTCATCCTTAACATTTCTTGTTGACCAAAGTTCAGATTATATATTTCAAAGGCAAGACATGAAGTTTTTTGAAATCAAATAGCCACACTGTCTTCCAAATTGACTTCCGGTAATAGGGTTTCCATGAACTGCATCGGTCTGATGTTAATGTCGCCCGACAGTAATAATAACAGAACCTGTTTAAATGATGGCAGTAAGCCTATCTTGTCCCGACAAAATCTTATCTTGTCATCCTTTAGCCCGTGTCTTTTGACTATGCGGTCCACTTCAAAACCTTTAGCTGAAGTTACCGCAATCGCTTCAATTTTTCAACAGAAGCCGCCGACGTTGGCAACGTTTCGGAACCTGCATCAGGGCAAACTCTGAAACATTCAAAGTATCTTTTAAGTATTACAGCACTTTGTAAAATTTTTTTGAAAGTCAAAATTAATAAAAGTACTCACTGCTGCTGGACAAGGACGTCTCTACAGTCGGGTCTGTCTGAAGACATTTAAACATGGCGCCTCTATTTGTATAACAAACCTTCATGAAGTGAACCAATCACAAAGCACCCCTTCATTTTTAAGTATTGACGTCACAATTCTTGAACAAACTTTATGTGGCACTATTGTAAATTCATTGACATATAGTTTCAATCATATAGCCTAAGGTTATGCATTTCAGATCCAATTCTTTAAATTTGTAAGGAGATTGTCTCACAAATTAATCAAAGTGTTCCATTCAATCTTACTATTTAAACCACATGGTTCTTCAGATCGTAATTTATATATCCACTGTTGTTCTTTTTTTAGGAGTATTTTTTCACGATTGCCTCCCCTGATATCTGTAATAACATGGTCAAGAATAAACCAACGAAGATCTTCTAACCGATGTTTAGCGGATAAACAATGTGCTACTATTGGAGCTGTTTCTTTACCATGTTTAATACAGCTTTTGTGTTCACCAATGCGTAATCTAAAGGCTCTAGATGTTTGTCCGACATAAATTTTTTCACATGGGCATTTAATAATATATACCACGAAAGTACTCTGACAAGTAGTAAAGTGGCGCAATGTATAAATGGACTTAGTAACTGGACATGTGAAAGTCTTCAATTCAAGTGTCTGATTGCAAATTCTGCAATGTCCACATTTGAAATGTCCCAAAAGTGTTGTGCCCTCAATAGTTGTATTAATATTGCATTTAACAGATGGTAAAGTTGACGGCTTCTAGAAAAGAATGGCTTTTTCTAGAAGTAAGAACCTTAAAGAAATTTTAAGTCCGTCAACTTTACCATCTGTTAAATGCAATATTAATACAACTATTGAGGGCACAACACTTTTGGGACATTTCAAATGTGTTCACTTCATGAAGGTTTGTTATATAAATAGAGGCGCCATGTTTAAATGTCTTCAGACAGACCCGACTGTAGAGACGTCCTTGTCCAGCAGCAGTGAGTACTTTTATTAGTTTTGACTTTCAAAAAAATTTTACAAAGTGCTGTAATACTTAAAAGATACTTTGAATGTTTCAGAGTTTGCCCTGATGCAGGTTCCGAAACGTTGCAAACGTCGGCGGCTTCTGTTGAAAAATTGAAGCGATTGCGGTAACTTCAGCTAAAGGTTTTGAAGTGGACCGCATAGTCAAAAGACACGGGCTAAAGGATGACAAGATAAGGTTTTGTCGGGACAAGATAGGCTTACTGCCATCATTTAAACAGGTTCTGTTATTATTACTGTCGGGCGACATTAACATCAGACCGATGCAGTTCATGGAAACCCTATTACCGGAAGTCAATTTGGAAGACAGTGTGGCTATTTGATTTCAAAAAACTTCATGTCTTGCCTTTGAAATATATAATCTGAACTTTGGTCAACAAGAAATGTTAAGGATGAACGTTGAACTCGATTCAGTAATTTAATATATACCAACGGGATACTTACAAAGAAATATTTCAAGTATTGAAGACTTCATCAATTGTTAATTCTGTACTCATATTGACATACATCTAGACTGTGGTTTATGAGTGTGTGTTATATTAGAAGTTGCACTGAGTTCAAAATTTAAATATTGAGTGAGATTTATTGATGTCATCAAATTGATTAAACTATCTAAAAAATTAGTTCAACATATTTATGGCATAATTTTCTAAAATTTTGCATCATGTTGGCCAGTTCGGTTGCGATAATGAGTAGAAATTTATATCACTCTTAAATGGCAACGAAATTATCAGCCACGTTTTCTAAAGTAATAGAAATTCAATTTTGAACTCAGATGGTTGGACTACAGGCCATTTTGAATATCTATTTCTGAGCTCAGAAAACAAATATAATGAAAGTTTTTATGAAATAATGAAAAATTTTAAAAAGTTTGTTTAATAAAAATTGTATTTTATACAGCATTATCGTGGTATATTTTGGGATCCATTAGGTATCAGTCTATTTACAACTAGTTGTAATTTTGTTCAATATTGTATACTAGTTTTTCTCCCTTGCAATTTTTCTTTTTTTCTTGCACGCCACGTGGTAGACCAGGCGTCGTTTTCTCAAGCTCTTGTGTGTGTTCTGTTGCTCTCTATAAGCAGTCTGTGTGGCAGTGCGTCTGCTCTATGCATGCATTCTGCGCTCAGCTTTTGGCGCACCTTTTACGTGCGCAAAATGTTTCACTGTTCCCACGCTTAACTTGGCGCACGGGTTAGGGGTGTGCCTTGCCGCACTTTCTTCTAGGCGCTTATTTTTTGTGCGCATTCCACTTTTGATTGCGAGCCGTTCTGACGCTTGTTTACTGCCACGATGGCACTGGTAAATAAGAAGCCTAAGCATCTTCCTATTCGTGTTGCATGAAATATTAGGGCTTCTCAGCCCGACCTGGCTTCTAACCTGTTTTAACGCTGCTCAGACGCTCAGGGAGAGTTGCCTTCCTTGGATTTTGCTAAGCCTAGCTCTTCCCATTCTGATGATGGGCTGGTTACTTACTTGGGGGATGCCAGATTTTGGTTCTCCTTGACTGGCTCCTCCGCTGGCGAGGACAGTTCTGTGGGACCAGCTCCAGTTCCTTCTGGGCTTGGTCTGGACCTGGCTGTTTTTTCTTGGGTGGAATTTTTTCAAAGGCTTACAAGCCTTTCTTCAGGCATAGTCCTCTGCTTCCCCCATTCCTGTCTGGTCGGACCCTCAGCTGGTGGCGCCTCCCTCTTCCAGTCCTATGCTTGAGCGCCAGGGATTGCTTTGGTTCCCTGTGGGTGTTTCCGAAAGGAATCCGGTTAGCACGGATGATGAGGTTTATCCTGATTCCCTGGAAGATGGGGAAATTCCTTCAGGGCTGGAACCAAATCGAACCATGTTATGGTTCTTTCATAGTTGAACTGCCGGTCCTGATTTCCCAGGCCCTGAAACAGCTGGATGTCCCTGGTTCGGAGGCCATATCAGAGCCGAGGAAGAATCCCATTTTGGTTTCCTTATGTAAAGCCTCATGTTTTTTCCCTGTGATGGATGCCATTCAAGAATTGATTGATCTGGAATGGAACGCCCCAGAGGCAAATTTTAAAGGGGGTTAGACATTGGAAGGCCTGTACCCCCTAGATCCGGCTGTGAGAGAGCTTTTGCATTTTCCCAAAGTGGATGCCCTAGCTTGTGCTGTCTCTAAGTGGACGACTATCCCCATAGAGTGAGAAGCGGCCTTGAAGGATGTACATGATAGAAGGATTGAGGCTATTCTTAAGCAAGCCTTTGAGGCGATGGCGATGACTTTACAGATTGCCTTCTGATGCACCCTAGTGGCGAGATCTTGTCTGCTTTCTCTCAGGAGGTTGATGAGTCTAGAGGGAATTCCAGAGCGGTTATGGAGCCCGCTGCTGCCTTTTTAGCAAATGTAGGCTGTGATTTGGTTTGGACCTCGACCAGAGGAGTGGCTTCAGTGATAGTGACCGAGTGTCAACTCTGGTTGTGAAATTGGTCAGCTGGTGCAGCCTCCAAAGCCAGTCTTACCAAGATGCCCTTTAAAGGCTCGCTCTTGTTTGGGAGCGAGTTAGAGAAACTGGCCAGTAAGTGGGTCTCCAGTTCCTCGGTTACTGGAGGATAAGAAGCAGATACAGCACCCCTTTGGTATGAGGGGTTGTCTCTGGGGTTCCAGGCATTTTTATCCCTATAGAAGGATGAACTTTCAGTGGACTCGGCCTTTCGTACCTGATAGCCCAAGAGAGGAGTGGGCTCGGGTGGTGGACCTTCCCGAGCTTCCTAATGAAGGTTTGTGTCAAGATCACATCGGACCAGTGGGTCCTGGAGGTGATACAAGAAGGGTATGCACTGAATTTCGCAGTATTCCTCGGGACATGTTCATAATGTCCCCTTGCCACTCCCCACAGAAGCAGCAGGTAGTGGAGTTCATGCTCCAAAGGCTTCTCAGACTGAGGGCTGTGTTTCCGGTGCCCACATCAAGAAAATATGGAGCATTATTGCATTTATTTTGTTGTGCCCAAGAAAGAGTGCTCCTTTAGTCCCATTCTGAATCTCAAGAGGGTCAACCGTCACTTGAAGTTTACTCATTTTCACATGGAACCTTACACTCTTTGATAATGGCGGTGCTTCAAATTGGAACACCAACACTTCTACGCTTTGTGATGTTGGGGCACAATTATCAGTTTCGGGCGCTGCCTTTTGGACTCGCTACCACTCCCAGAACATTTTCCAAGGTTATTGTAGTAGCGGTGGCCTTGCTAAAAGAAGGAATCCTAGTACACCTGTATTTGGACAACTGGCTGATTCGAGCCAAGTGTCAGAAAGAAAGCTGCCTGGTGACACACAAGATGATCTCCTTATTGAAGGAGCTCAGTTGGGTGGTGAACCTGACCAAGAGCAGTCTTCAGCCATCCCAGTTGTTGGAGTATCTGGGGGTCAGGTTTAACACGGGACAGGACAGAGTCTTCCTATCGGAAGTTCAGATCTAGAAATTGATATCTCAAGTGCATTAGTTGATGAACACCATATGCCCGACAGTGTGATCCTACCTACAAGTGCTCGGCTTGATGGTGGCTACCCTGAAGTGGTGCCATGGAGAAGGGCACATATACAGCCTCTTCAGTGCTCTCTGCTATCTCGTTGGAACCCGCAGTCTCAGGGCCACGCGGTTCAGCTCCACTTGCCGATGGAAATCTGCTCCCACCTCCAGTGGTATTTGCAGGAGGATCATCTGAGAAAGGAAGTTCCCTTGCCCTCTCCAGTCTGGTTGGTACTTCCGACAGATGCGAGTCTCCACAGCTGGGGGGCTCACTCTCTGGAGTTAACTGCCCAGGGGTGTTGAACTGCCAAAGAGTCCCAGGCGGTATGGCTGGCATGCTTGCAGTTCAGCCACAGTCTGTGGGATCAAGTGGTTCGTGTGATGTCGGACAACGGGACGATGGTGGCCTATATCAATTGCCAAGAGCCAGCAAGTGTCACAGGAACAGACCAGCTTATGGGATGGGCGGAAGGTCATCTGCAAATGATCTCGGCCTCTCACATTGCAGGAAAAGACAACGCAAGAATGAACCTTCTCAGCAGGGGGAGTCTGGACCCAGGAGAGTGGGTGTTATCAGCCGAAGCGTTTCAGCTGATTGTGGCTCACTGGGGCATTCCTTTTCTAGACCTGCTGGCGACTTCTTGAAATGTGAAGGTTCCTCGATTCTAGTCGCAGGAGAGATCCGTGGTCCCTGGGAATAGACATTTTCATACAGATTTGGCCGGAAGATAGATTGCTTTATGCCTTTCCTTCATGGCCCTTGCTGGGCAGGATAATTCCCAATATCGAAGGCCACAGGGGGCTAGTACTCCTGGTGGAACTGGACTGGCCCAGGCATCCGTGGTGTGCAGATTTGCGACAACTCCTGCTGGAGGCCCCCCTTAGTCTTCCAGCGCACATGGACCTGTTACAACAAGGACCCAACTTGATTCTGTCTTACGGTTTGGCCCTTGACAGTGCTCACCTATTAAAGCAGTGGTTCCCAACCCTGTCCTGAGGATATCCACAATGAATATGCATGACAGAGAATTTGCATGTTATGGAGGCAGTGCATGCAAATTTTCTCTCATGCATATTCATTGTGGATATCCTGAAAACCTGACTGGCTAGGGGGTCCCCAGGACAGGATTGGGAACCACTGTATTAAAGCGTGGTTATTCCTCTGCGGTGTTTGCCACTTTACTCTGCGCTCACAAGTTCTCCACTTCCTTGGCTTATGTGAGGGTTTGGAAAGTTTTTGAGGCCTGGTGTGAGGAAAGGGTGTTCTTTCTCATTCAGTTAAGATCCCTCTCATTCTGGAATTTTTGCAGGATGGATTGAATAAAGGATTGTCCCTTAATTCCCTGAAAGAGCAGGTTGCGGCTCTTGCCTGTTTCAGAGGCCTGGTGAATGGTGTTTTGTTGTCGGGTCATCTTATGTGGCCTGTTTTTTTAAGGGAGTGAAGCATCCTAGGCCTCCCTTGAGGTTTCCAGTTCCATTGTGGAGTCTTAATTTGGTTATGTATTTTTTGGCAGGCCCTACATTCCGACCACTGCATAGCCTAGCCTTACGGTTTTTGACCTTGAAGACTGTTCCTGGTGGCTATATGTTCTGGACGTCGAATTTCTGAGCTGCAAGCATTGTCTTGGAGGGAGCCGTTCCTTCGGGTGACTCTGAAGGAGTTATAGCTGTGTACTGTTCTAACCTTCTTGCCCAAGGTCGTCTCAGACTTTCATTTGAATCAGTCCATCTCCTTGCCATCCCTGGATAAGGTCAGGGATGGCAAGCCCCTGAAGCAGCCCTTCATTGGACGAAACTCAGGCCTAGAATTGGGCATTCACAGATAGTTTCTTAATAAAGATTTTTGAGCACTTTCGGCATCTCCTTGTTTTCATTCCTCATGGGTGTAGGTTAGTCTGTTGTATCCCATCAATATCTGCCGAGCTGCGCCATGGTCCTCCTTTTACACTTTTTCCAGGTTTTATCTTCTGGATGTGCAGGCCTGGGAGGACACAGCCTTTGCATGTGCGGTGTTGCCTGGACCGCAGGCAGCCTCCCACCCTGCTGGGGAGTAGCTTTGGTACATCCCACTGGTTCTAAGTCCATCTGTCTACACGTTAGGAAATGGAGAAATTACTTACCTGATAATTTCATTTTCCTTAGTGTCTACAGATGGACTCACTTCCCTCCCTTGACTGCTGCTTGAGTGTGTCAATAGTCCTCTCCTGTGGAGCTATGGATCCCCAGGAATTACTGGTAAGTTTTCATCCAGTCCCTAGCTTGAGTTACCTAGAATCTTACGTGAGTTCAATGTTTATGGTTGGTTGACTACAGTTCTGGTTATCTGTTTTTAACTATGTTTATTTTTTAATCAAGTTTTTTGCTATTCTGTCCACAGTTGCTTTTGAAGAGAATACTGGCAGGATGGGGTCACTGCAGGGCTACATATACTGTGACGTCAGCTTGCTCCATCTCCTTCTGCTGCCAGGAGAGCATAAACCCACTGGTCCTGAGTCCATCTGTCTACATTAAGGAAAACAAAATTATCAGGTAAGTAATTTCTACGATAGTTTTCTGAGTTAAAAAGGATCACAGCAGTACATGTAAATATAATATACATATTGTATGTCAACCAGAAAATCTTGCTAAAAGACAAACCCCCCCTCCAACTTGGAGCCCATATAGTATTAGACCTATTGTAGTGCATGTTGGATGTATGCTTTGTATTGAAAGCCATGAGTAAAAGTGAATTACAATTACAATATACTATGCCTCCCATACCAAAACAGCACTAAGTGCCAGCACTCAAATAGTAACAACCCTACCAATGAAAAGGCACAAGGCCCTAAAACACCAATACACCTCCTACAGAAAACAAAACAAGCCCAGCTGATATAGAACCCTACACAGAAACTACATGCATATCACAGACAAAACATCACCAAATACAGAATAAAGATACGATAAGGTAAAAATTAAAAATGTGCAGACAAAAACTGAACTGGAAACCATGACACCAGACTCTGGATGCAGCGCAACAATGGGAAAACAAACACAGCCATTCTTCATAAAATTTAAAAAAATAAAATGAAGAAATATAAACATCAATAATCGTAAAACCATATTAGTAAAAGGAATATTTCAAAATAGCAGACATAGAATGATATCCAATAATTAAAAACTCATAAAAATTAAAAAAAAAAGTTTCAACTCCCAAACAAAAATTGAAAAAACAGTGCACATATCAAATATTAACACCCAGTGATTAAAACTAACAAAGATATAAAATGAACCACTCACCATACTTGGGAACTTTTGATTTCCAGATGCCCTCAGATTGTTGTGGATTAACTGATGGGAGCAGGGTTTGTTGTACATAAAGTTTCTCCTTTCTCTCTCTGATATACGCACACAATTATACACATTTGTTCTCTCTCACACACAAACACACAGGCTGTCCCACACATGCACCTATATTTCTCACTCTCACGCTCTCTCCTCTCACATACACACCCTCATTCACATGGACAGGCCCCTCTCACACACACAGGTTCCTTGTCTCATTCACATGCGTACCTTTACACAAGCTCCCTTCCTCTCACTCACTAACACCATCGCTTTCTCATACACACACTACTCCTGGGGGAATTCTGCACAAAAAAATTTAAAATTCTGTGCACAAAAACATAAAATTCTGCAAACTTTATATTGGTCAAAATAACACAATTTACATGACAGTCTAAGTAATTACATTTTAAATTAATACAGAAAAAAGTTATTACTTAAAGATGCAGAATTTTAAATATTTTGAGCAGAATTTCCCTAGAAATTCACTGTAAGAGTGTCCCTTCTACTCTCTCTCTCCCTACTCCCTTGGCCACTGCCCTCTCAGGCCCCACCCAACTCCTCTACCTGCCAGTATCTTTCCCCTCCATCTCTAGGTTCAACCCCTTCCACTCTATCTCCACTCCCAGAGTTTGACCCCGTTTTCAGTACTGCCGCTCACACAGGCTCCCTCTGTCTCTCCCTATCTCACACACATGCTCCCTCTCTCTAATACACATACACACACCCTCATACAGTAAACCGATGTGATATGCAAATGAATGTCGGTATAAAAAAGTTTTTAAAATAAATAAATACAGGCTCCCTCATTCTCTTGCACACACACATTCCCTCATATAGGGTCCTTCTCTTGCACACACACTCACAAGCTCCCTTTCTCTCTCACGCATACACCCTCACAAAGGCCACTTATGTCTCTCTCTCTCACACATACACAATCCCTTCACACAGGCTAGCACCTTCGTATAAAAACGATCCCGTTTTCATACACACCAGCTCTCAATTTCTCACATACATCCACCCTACTTCACAATCTCCTCCATATAGACTCCCTCCCTCTTGCACCCACACAATCCCCTGCTCTCTCACCCCCTTCCCCCCTCTTCATCTCTCATCCTCCCTTCCCTCCTCCTCTCTCACCCTCCCCTCTCCTCTCTCCATACATTCATGCTCACCGGGGCCTTCATCTTTGCCGCAAATGGTGTGTGTCCCGAGGCACACGGGGGCCTTCATGTTCACCACGAATGGCACGCACGCTCTGTTTGCAGCACGCTGGGGCCTTCATCTTCGCCGCGAATGGCGCACCAGGGCCTTAATCTTCATTGCGACCGGCAAGCTGGGGGCCTTCATTTGCGCCGCAAACGGCGCGCTGAGGGCATTTCATCTTTATCTCGAGTGGCGCACTGGGGGCCGTCATCTTCACTGCGAATGGTGCGCTCCGTTTGCAGCATGCTTAGGTCTCCTCTGCCATTTTCTGCACAGAATTTGGCAATTATGTGCAAATTCTCCCAGGACTAACACAATCCCTCACACTCACACACACACACACCTTCATACAAGTTCCCTTTCTCTCTCTCTCTCACTCACCCACAGATTCCGTCAGAGGCTCCCTCTCTCTCACACATACACACGGGTCTGTTAGGGTTAGTAGTACATAGTTAGCAAATAACGACAGTTTATAATGGACTCCTCCCAAAGTGACCCCCTGAATATCGTTAGAAGTCCTGATCCTGGTGGTAAGAGGTTCTAAATAAAGAGCAAAGAGCAAGGGGGATAGGGGACATCCCTGTCTGGTACCTTGTCCAACATCAAACGCTTGGCCATATCCATTGTTCACCTTGACCCTAGCTTTGGGATGATCGTATAATTTTCGTATCCACGTACGAAAGTAGGGCCTAAAGGCTAGTTTTTGCAAAGTAAGAAATAGAAGCGGCCAGTGAACTAAATCAAACGCTTTTTCAGCGTCTATAGAAAGTAACACTGCCAGTTCCTGTTTTCTACGAACCCACCACATCAAATCGATCAGGTTGCGAATATTATCTGCTGCTATATACTGTGGCACGAAACCTACTTGCTCAGAGTGTACCAGACAGGGTACATATTTGTTAAGTTGTATAGCTATTAGCCTGGCCAGGATCTTGAGGTCGACGTTAATGAGGGAAATGGGCCTAAAGGAGCTTCAGAGTGTAGAGTCTCTCCCCGGTTTGGCTAAAAAGGTAATACCGGCCACATTCACCTGAGGGCTAATACTGCCGTCCTCCCGAAGACTGTAAAAGAATTGACCAAGTGATTCTGCCACCGTGTGTGCACATTTTTTGTAGTAGGCTCCCAAAAACCCATAGAGACCCGGGGATTTTTTTTTTTTTTTTCATTTTTTGTTTATTGATATTTCAACAATTTACATTGAAAATTGAATATTGAAATAAAGAAAGAAATCATTGCAGTACACACATAATCTCCTAATATTAGGATAAAGGAAATACATTTTTCTCTCAATTATAAGAACAATGGGAGAACCAAAAAATAATTAGCGGATTACAGAAGATAATTTATACATCTTACACAGGAAAAACTCAGTGTTGTGTACCCATTCTAACTTATCCAACCCTCCTAGTTCTGGGAGTTTTAGGAGTCCAGATATTGACGGAGCTGTGCTGGGTCAGTGAAGATATATACCTATTATCTTAATGTAAAAGAATACATCTAAATGGGAACCTCAAAAAATATTTAGCTCCACGTGTAATCACTTCTTGTTTCATTATCAAGAACTCTTTCCTCTTTTCCTGCATTTTCTTGGTTATGTCCGGAAATATTCTTATCTGGTAACCGTAGAATAATAAATTTTGTTTTCGAAAAAACTTCTTTAGTATATTATCTCTATCTATGGTTTGTACGAATGATATTAATAAAGTCGCTCTGTTCTCAATCTTTGTCTCATATGATTTCTCCAAAATTTCAGATAGATTATCAGGCTCTTCAATATCTTCTCTCTTCTGTTCCTTTTTTTCAGGTAAATAAATCATTTTTGAAAATACAGGAATATTAACCTTGGTATAACCCAAAATATTCTTAAGGTAACTTATGAAAAAGTCCTTAGCCGTCATCCATCTTGATCTGGGAAAATTCAAAATTCGTAAATTGTTTTGACGTATTTCATTCTCTAGGAAGTCCATACGTTTTCCCATACTAGTTTCAGTTCTAATAAGATTATACTGAACCTCTTTCACTCCAGTTATCTCAATCTCAACTTTATCTATCGTCTTTTCCATTGATTGAACTCTTTTTTCCAAACCATCCGATTTTTCCATATTTTGCCTTACTGCTGAAGTCAGCTCACAAATTGCCTTATTCATACTTATAAGAACTTTCCAAATTTCTTCCAAATTTAACTTTTCAGCAATCTCCACCGGCTTCCCCACAGTCACCTCAATTCTGGGCTCCTTACCTCTCCCTTCTAGGAGACCAGCCTCTCCATTTCCTTTCTGGGTTGCTTCCTCTTTACCTCCCCCGGAGCCCTCACCGGGGCTCACCGAAGCAGACGGATTCCTTCCGTCGCTTCTCGGGGAGTCATAAGTCCTTGGAGCAGAATTTTGTCCCATCAGATTGAGCTGTTCCTGCCCCGATGATCCTGGGGTTCGAAATGGCCTTGCTGGAGCTGTTGGAGCCCGGGTACTCAAAGATGTTTCATCGGCCTGGGTGTCTGATGGCCGCTCTCCGATACAGACGCCAGTGGCCTCTCCTTCCGGGTCCTGGTGCACAAGTCCGAACACATCATCTATTCGCAGCTGCCACATCAAGGAAATAGGTGTTGAGGTAATATTATCACGAATCCTTGCTTTTCTTTTCGTATGAGGCATCTGATGCCAAGAAATAATCGCCAAGGAAATAAAAATTTCAAGGAATTAAACAAGGAGCCGCGGAGCCGAGGTGAGTTCGTGTCACTGAGTGGCAGCCATCAAGACCCGGGGATTTACCTAGCTTAAGGGATTTAAATTACCCACACAATCTCCTCAGCCATAATAGGAGCCTCTAAAGCCTGTTGCTGTTCTGGAGTCAAACTGGGCAGCTCAATATCCTCCAAATAATCCACAAAATCATACTGTTGTATATCCTTCTCAGCACTGTATAGGGACTATAAAAATTTGAGAAGATGTCTCGGATCTCTGAGGATGTGGTAACTATTCGTCCAGCAGTATCTTAGATTTTAGAGATATTATTTTGCGATATTTTAGTTCTCAATTGCCTCGCCAGTAGGCGTCCTGCCTTATCTCTCCCCTCATAATACACCTGCTGGGTGATATCCAGCGCATGCATTAATTGTTTGTTATCCAGCTGGTAGAGTTCAGATTTCAGAGCTAGCAGTTTTTGATAACAGTGGTTCGATTGAGTCCGCATATGTTCTTTAGATAGACAGGTTATCTGTGCCAGCAAATCTGATCTAGCCTGTAACCAGGTGCGCTTACATGTCGCTGCCCTGGATATTAATATCCCACGCGCCACTGCCTTCGAGCAGTCCCAAAGAGTACCTGGTGTGATAGTGGGAAGTCTGTTTAATGTAAAATATTCCTGTAACTGCGAGTCCAATTCTCTAACAAACTAGACATCCTGCATTAAAGATTTGTTCAATTTCCAGAAGCGGTCTCCCACATCTCTGGTACCCATATCTACATCTATTCTTATGGGAGCGTGGTCGGACCATGTAATGGTTTCAATTTCAGCAGTACGGACATGATTGCTTAATAAATTATCTACTAGAAAATAATCAATGCGTGAATAACTATCATGCGGTGTGGAGTAAAAGGTATATGAGCGGGATTTAGGGAAGCGATTCCGCCAAATATCAATTAGGCGCCACTCCTCCATAATCCCCTTCAATTGAGACCTGGATGTGGGAGGTGATGACAAGGATACTGTGGAGTTATCCAATTCCCAGCACAGTCTGAGATTAAAATCTCCGCCAAGTATGATTGAACCCTCTGCATGTCGCAATAGAAGGTTTTGGATCCCCAGCAAGAAAGCTCCCTGGTCCCGGCTAGGGGTGTAGAGTGACACCAAAGTGTAAATTTGAGTACCCATTCGAATTTTTAATAGTAAAAACCTCCCTGAAGGATCCGCAATATGAGATAAATACTCAAATACTAAATGAGTGGAGATCAAAATGCCTGTGCCCGTGTATTTAGCTGGAGCACCACTAGCAGCGAGAAAGACATGAGGGTAAGCCCTGCAGACCACAAGGTGCTCATGCCTCCTCTTTAAGTGGGTCTCCTGGATATACGCTAATCGGCGTTATGTAGCTGTAGCTCCTTTCTGAGAAGAAAACGCTTCCGATATGTATTAAGACCTTTAACATTTAACGATAGTATTTTAACCATAATACACAATAGAATAGGAATTCCCAGCTTTAAACCTGCTTGGATCCACTGTGTGGGCTAAAATGGGAGCACCATAAAAATGACGCAGGCACAGCCTAAATAGCCAAAGTAACCAATAAGGTACTGGAATCTGCAAGGAATAATGAGAGAACAATTCTACCCTGACCCAAACCCCTTCCCCAAATCCAATGGATTCGCTAACCACCCACCTTAGGTACTCTATAATATTTAATCATTTTTATTTTTGGGAGGCTGTTGGCCTCTAGCCCTTTTTTTTAATATGGGCGGGGGGGGGGGTGATGCCACCCGAGTTTTTTTTAATATGCGAGATCTGGAGAGCGGGATGGGCCCCAGACATTTAAAAAAAAAAAAAAAAAAACAACTAGTTTGATTTTTTTTTTTCACCCAGAACTGGCTAGCTAGTGACATTTGATCTGCTAGGTAGTCAGATTTTCAACTGAACACCAGCTGGTTAGGTTCATCTGATAGTTACCCGATTATCTTGACTGCTGACCAGCTTTTTGAAAATTGATGACATAGTGAATCAGGACCTTAGTCTGAACCTCGAGCTCTTCTCGATCACAGCCTTGTTGATCTTAACCATAGGTCCTGTAATAATTTATTAATAAATAATTTGAAACCTCTCTCTCTCTCTCTGGTTATGTAGTGACTAGAGTAGACTGTAAGCTTTCCAGAGCCAGCAACTGTGCCTTCCCTGTATCAAGGCAAAATAAAGAGCTCAATGTAATTAGGTGCACTGGGCTGTACACTCACTTTCTCTGATACATGTTCACTGCCAATGGAGCAAGAAAAGTGCACACAGACCTGTGTAAAAGTGTGTGCACAAAGTAGCACTCCTCCATTTAAATCCATTGTTAAAGAAGACATTCCTTTTCATCCTGCAGACCAGTCCATACCTGCGGGATGCCCCTGCTTGCCAGTACATGGAGGCAGAGAACTTTTTCACTTTTTTTGCTAACGTCACTCATGTTATATATCCTGGGATAGCTGGGCAGTTCCTCAGTAGTTCTCTGCCTCCAGTTAGGTGGGGCTGTATACTGGGGTAGCTAGGAACTATTATAAAAGAAAAAAAAAAGAGAGGAGTAGGAACAGGGTAAGATAGGTAGACTCTGGGGAGATCCCCTCCTCATCTTTAAAAAAAAGAAAAAGCAAACACCCCATAGTAAACCTTAGCAAGCCGCGGGGTCTGCAGAGGTCCAGGAGGGGGAGGGCTCGTGCTTATAGGGCGTCCTTAGCCACAGCGCTGGAAACGCAAGCTTCGCACCCCTTCAGCGGCAAGACGCATGGCCGAGAGGGGCTGGAAATGCGCACAACGTGGGACAAGAGCTCCTTTTGCCCCCCCCCACCCCGCTGTGAATCGCTGGAAAACAGGCAGCAGATGGGAGGGGAGGGGCGGGCTGCAAGCAGACACGCCACCCACGCCCGCTTAGAGGGAGCCACAAAAGCAGCTTGATTGGGCAGACAGCCCATCATGGAGGGGTGGGGGGGGGAATGCAGCCATAGTGCAGGCAAGCCCTGGGATAGAGAGAGAAGCCCTAGGGGGAACAGCGCAGGAAAGTTTTCCACAGAATTTATCTTGCTAATTGTACCCGGCCTATAAAGAAATGAAAGCCAAAGGGGCTGCATAATAAGGTCCCCCCCGGGAGGTGGCTCCCCATTGGGCTCACAACATACGCCAGTTTAAAGAAACTTAGGACCAAGGGAACTCCCCTGCTGCCCCCCCTTAAATGAGAGTAAAATCGAGGCAGCGTAAAAAAAAGGATGCACTAAGGCAGAACTCAGGTTTATTGCAACGAGCGCTTAATACGAGCGTCCATTTTGATTGCGCTTCCTTTTGATTATTTTGCCGAGGTGCTGATTTCAGTGCTGAAGTTTATTATATCACGCACCCATTGCTGTGGGCGTCTAAGAAAGGTGTGCTTCCTTTTCATCAAATCAATATGCATATATTTTTCTCCACCACAAGCAGTAAATTTAAGAGTAAGGATGATACTAAGGAGGAAGACACATTTATTGCAACTCAGAGGACCATATATATATATTTTTTTTTTATGTTTCTTATGAGCCCTTGACTGTGTTTACTTTACGCCATCTCTGGAGCTGAGGTTAAATTCCCTGCGTTAAAAAAATGTGCATCGGACGCCCAGCCTTTGGGTGCACTTCCCTGCAACAGAGGGTAATAAGTTAATGCCTTCATCTCCATGGAATTTACATGCGTTGGGTACTATTGGGTACACGTTTTTTAGGGTGCACGTTTTGGATGTGCTAATCTCCTTGCTGTATCAGACGCTATTCTTACACGCCCAGCTGTGAGTAAACCCATGCGCACCTTATTGCTTCGGTCCCTGAATTAGGTGCCTAAGTTTTCAGCTGAAAATTCACATTTAGGTCTCTAAAGATTAGGTTCCTAAATTTAGGCCTGCTATCATTTGCCTAGATTTAGGTTTCCTAAATTGGTGCCTAGTTCTGAAAGTCAGTGCTAAGCCTCCTAACTTTGTTTCCCTGCCCTAATTCCACCCCCATTGCCACCCACTTTTTAGGCTCCTAAATTCAGGTCCCTAATGAAACTAGAAGCCTAAATTTAGGGACTCTGCTCTAGTAAATTTTCAAATGGGCCAATTTAGGGTCCTAACACCAAACGTTAGGAGCCTAAACTCTGAAAATTGGCACATAACTCCTAGTCAGAGCTGGAGTAAAGTCTCTCAGGCTAACATTTGTCAATGTAGCTGAATCTGGAACTTGTGGTGAGGGGATCGTGTTCTTGGAATTTACGCACAAAGAACACTTTGTGTACAGTTCCAAGTTTTGTGCACATAAATCATGCTTTATGCACAGAGGAAACATTGTGCAGAAAACATGGCTTACGCATGTAAAGCATATTTTATGCATGCTAAGCATGTCCTCCTTTTTTGGTTAGCATGCTCTTTTTCAACGTCTGATGCATTAGTAGTTCAGCTTATTGCATTGCGAGCTAATTTGTTTCATCTTGTGGGTGAAGGAACTGTGCACTGAATTTCAAGAGCACAGCTTCCAAGATTGGAGGCAGTTAACTACAAAGCAGTGAAAGACGAGAGATGGGCAACTCTTTGGTAGGTAGACAGCCTGCAAAATTTAAAAAAAATAAATAAATATATATATATATATATTCTTTTAAGGAAATTATGAAAACGCAAGGTGGATCTCTTTCCAGAAAATGATAAAACAGGGGTTCTGCTTTGGGGATATTTTCTGTAATGGTAGTTTCCTTCCTCATATTCTAAAAGTTTCCAATCTGTTACATTAATTAAAAAAGGAGACACAATGTACTTGATTAACCATGAATTGAAGAGTACAGTGTTTGTCCTGCATCAACAAGCTCATCACTTATATTGAAAACATTAATACATCGATACAAAAGAGGTTTTGACTATTCATATGTACAAGACAACTTTTTTTTTTTTTTTAAATCAGTCGATGCTTTCCAGCATTTTTATATTTGTAACAGAGAATTTTGGCAAGAATTACGATATAAAAGGGATCAGCATCCATCTGTCTGTAGGCACAATAACTCTCCAAGTGGTGGAAATTCATCAAATTTGGTGTGCAACATGAAATTCTGAATATATCTGATGAGCTTAAAAAGCAGAAACATCAGTTTCCTAGCATTAAATATAACATTTGCAGGGAAATTTAACACAAAAAAAGCACCTCATTTCAAAACTTGAGGTCTTAATAGCAAGAAATGCCTTCTCGTCTTTTGAGTTTGTCCAGAAATATCAAGATAAACCTGAACTTTAAAGTTCAAGAAGAATTCCATATGATGACGAAAGAAAAGTTTTAGAACCCAATCTCTATCTGACGAAAAACAGCAATTAAAGTGGCAGAGGTAACTACTTCAGATAAAGAAGATTCCAACATTGTAGTAAAATTTAAATCCGGTGGTCTAATCAGAGACAGCACTTGCATATTCCTATTAATAGGCTCACTTTTTTTTTTTTTTTATAAGGTGGTAAATAATATACCCTCGAGGTAATAGGCAACATTTGTTCAGGTATCTTTAACACCTCCAAGAAATATTTTCTCAGCATTTCCGTAGGAGGTAGACCAGGATCCTTAGAGAAATTGATAAACCAAAGATTTTTTCCTCTAGCTTCATTTTCAACTGTTTCAAATGGAATGAAAAATGTTGATTTTCTTTTAATATATTCTGCTGAAAAGCAGTATGGCTGTCCACTTCAAATTTGAGGATAAGAACATAAGAAACATAAAAAATGGCCATACTGGGTCAAACCAAGGGTCCATCAAGCCCAGCATCCTGTTTCCAATAGTGGCCAATCCAGGCTCCCAAGTACATGGCAAGTACCCAGAAACTAAGTCTATCCCATGCTATTGATGCTAGTAATAGCAGTGGCTATTTTCTAAGTCAACTTCAGTAATAGCAGGTAATGGACTTTTCCAAGAACTTATCCAAACCTTTTTTAAACCCAGCTACACTAACTGCACTAACCACAATCCCTGACAACAAATTCCAGGGTATCATTCATTTCTTTTAACAATTTACTGTCCAATTCCAATAACCCTATCTGGGTATCAAGATCCTTTAAGTGCTGAACAGGATTTATTTGCATAGAAATATTATTATTCAAAGTCTTAATTGCCTCCCAGATCATTTCCAGAGAAAATATAACTGGTCTTAACAAAAGGTAAAGGTTGCAAACTAGTTTTCTTCTCCAGATTTACGGCCTCCTCCTCTCTTAGTCTCACAGCCATGTCCATGCCGCAGATGTGAGGTGGCTCCAGCACAACTTCAGACAGACTCACAGTCCCTGAGCATGGCACAATGGTCACCACATCATTGGTTGGCGCAGAGTGTCAATGTTCATCTGTTGTCAGCTTCTGGGCAGGATTCATCAGCGTGATCCGATCTTCTGGGGACAAAGAAACTAGTGCGTCAGGGAGGGGATCGAGTACCTCTCCTTGAAACCCCTCCAGTGACTCCACTTCTGGAATGGAAGTTTCCCAGAACAAGTGGGTGTCCATAGGACAGACAGTGGGGCCTGGGGAGGAGGCAATTGGAACTTCTCGCGCCCTGGCTCTCCACTTATGGGCAGAATGAGACAATCTACCAAATGGAGACAGGTAAAAGGAGCCCTTATCAGTGGCTTGCTAGTGCGGCCATCTTGGATCCTCTGAACTCCACCTTATACTAAATTCACTACAGAGTCGTCTTGCGGACGCACCCTAAGTTCCTGCCTTAACCATCTTAACCAGTCAATCATCCTGCCGCCATTCTTTCCCAGGCCCCATTCACACCAAGGCAAACGAGAACTGCAATTTGGATTGCAAGCAAGCCTTAGCCTTCTGTCTTGAGCAGACAGAAGCCCATAGACAATCCACTCAACTTTTTATTTCTTTTGACAAGAATAGGTTGGGCATTTCCATTGCCAAATAGACACTATCCAATTGGCTAGCAGATTGCATCTCCCTTTGTTATGCCCAGGTGGGGCTGCATCTTGGGGGTCATGTCAAGGCTCATTCTGTCAGAGCTATGGCAGCATCGGTGGCCCACTTACGAGCAGTTCACGTACAGGAGATCTGCAAGGCTGCAACTTGGAGTTCTCTCCACATATTTACATCCCATTACTGTCTGGATAGGGATGGCCAACGTGACAGTAGGTTCAGCCAGTCTGTTCTCTGGAGCCTGTTTGAGGTGTAGAACCCAACTCTCCCATCCTAGGGCCTGTTTGGATTCAAGCTGTTTCCCCCTATATTCCCCCCCCCCCTTTCCTTCTATGTAAATATGTTTATTCCCTTACCTTTCCCGGAATTATTTTTTGTAAATATGTTATATATTATGTAGCATCATTTCCATTTTTTGTAAATATGTTCATATCCCTCTCCCCCCCCCCCCTTATGTAGTTTCTCTAGCTTGATATTTGGCTCCTCCTCATAGCCCCTTTTCTATTGGTTTATTGTTTCTCTTGTTTCCCCACTCCCCGTTCGTTGTAATTTCTACCTTTCGTTACGATGTAAACCGATATGATGTGTATTTTAATGTCGGTATAAAAAAGCTGTTGTTTAATAAATAAATAAATAAATAAATAAATAAATAAATAAATAAATAACCAACAGCACTGGTGTTTTTGTGCCTGTTGGCACCTGGTTAGGTGTCTGTTAGTCCCCCTTTTTTTGGGGGGAGCAGCCTGTAGCTAGGGATTCACCCATATGTGAGGACTACCATCCTGCTTGTCCTTGGAGAAAGCAAAGTTGCTTACGTGAAACAGGTGCTCTCCAAAGACAGCAGGATGTTAGTCCTCACGAAACCCGCCTGCCACCCTGCGGAGCAGGGTTTCTCCTATTTTTATTTTAATCGTAATTCTATGCTATGAGACTGAAGAGGGACCCTGCATGGACGCATGGTTTAGAGCATCAGGTTCCATCCGATGATGTCTCCCATGTGTGAAGACTATCATCCTGCTGTCCTTGGAGAACACCTGTTACAGGTAAGCAACTCTGCTTTATTTCTCTTCTGGCTAGTGGTATTTCCTACCTACATTTGCCTCCTTGGCCACTGGCTTCATGCTGTTGTCTTGCAGGACCTGCTGGTGCTGCACTTGCAAATTTCAGAATGAAACCAATGGAGGAAGAAGCAAATATAAATGAAGCTCTGCTCTTCTGTTAGCCAGAGGGAGTGGGGAGGATCTCGCCGGATCTACTATTAGCACAACACGTTAGGAACTTTTCCGCAGCATACCAGATACTGATTTTTATGGTTTTCTAATTTCCACTGTTGATAGTGATGTTGTACGTCTAGTACAACACATCACTATTCTAGAAATAAGTGGTAGCAGTAGGCCAAGTCTATGGAGGCAAATTAATTTTGGCTGCCTTCTAGCAAGGTGTCCCCTGGGAATAAAAGCTTAGAGGACAAAGGTCCTGCATGAACAGTTGCTGCTCTCATCCTTTCCAGTCTTCTCTCACCGTCTGCTCCCATCTCTAATGAAAAATCTCTTGGAGATACCATCTCATAAGTCCATTAAATTTACTATGTCCTGAAATAGAATGTTTTCTGTTGGTGGCCCTAGTCTGTGAAATAACTTGCCTGATGAGATTAGGGTACAGGCTTACTTCGTTTTAGGAAATTGTTAAAAATACAGTTGTTCTCTAGGGCATATACTGGATAGCATCTTTCTCTTGTTGTGATCTCTCCATATTGGATTCCTTCTACTACTGATGTGCTTGTATGAATTTTCTGTTGTAGTTATTTGTTTTATATTGCTGATATTGATTTAACTGTGTATGTGCTGATGTAATCCACTGAGAATTGTAGATTAGCATAATGTAAGTTTATTACATAAATAATAAATAATGCTGCCCTACAGAGGCCTTCCTCGTGGCCCCAGGGCCACGTACTTCAAGAAAGTGAAGAGACCTCCAGCTGCACCAGTCCCAGACCCTCTGAGGCAGGGAGACATCAAAAGAGCTGCTGGGAAAGTGAAAGAAGCAAAATCGCAAGCAAGGGGCAAGGCCAGCGTTTTGCTGTAATTGCTCCTTTTCCAGGAGCCTCTCAGTAACTCCATGCTAGAGGGCAGCAGTTGCGCTTCTGTGCTCGCTGGCATTGCTAACAAGCTGCTCTTGGTACTTCTCGTCACCAGCTTGCACCAAGGCGACCAGTGATGTCAAAATGGCCAGGGAAGCTGCTTTAGGGCGCTGTAATGCACTTGCACAAGGTCTACAGCAGGTTGTGTGCCCAGTGCCACTGCACCACTTCCTCCTCCCAACAATATCGATACAGAATAGACATATATAATATATGTATAAAAATATTTATTTGTATCCCAGAGAAACCTTCATTGAGCATCCATTGCAGGAAGCATTATATTGAGCTCTTCTCCCCAATTATAGACCCCCTCCATTTTGCCTTGGAAGATAAGGAAATGGGAGGTGCTGAGGGTGTCAAAGTCAGGGGAATTTTTTTTGTAATTAGTTGAATTTCTTTCTGGCACCATCAGGGAAGTCTTTATTAAGGATGGGCAGGAGCAAAGCAGGTGTCGTTCCAGGATGCCTCTCTCTCTGCACTATTACACAAATGCTTTCTCAGGGAGAAGGGGGATGATATGACAGCTTATTGACCAGTAAGATATACCAAAATGTACAACAGAATATTCAATAACTGTAAAAAAATAAATCCAGTGTTTTATTTTAGTTGGAACTTCGACGAAAACAATCAGAAATGTTGTAATATATTTTTAAAACGTAAGCACAATCAGGTTCTTGTGCACAGAATTTCTAAAAAAAAAAAGTGTCTTAGAGCCAATGAGGTACTTACACAACCTTCTGGAATGTTTCAGAAGCCATCTGGCAAAGTGCCTTTTCAGTTCACCAATTCATTTTCTTTTGGTTAATTTAAAAATATTTCCATATCAATACAAATGGATACCTCAGTATCCTGATAAAAAGTCATGTTCTTTCTCTTCTCCATTGATATAGACTTTTTTTCACCATGCTTTTTAGTCCGCTTCTACCATTCGGCTTGAAGAGAGGCATCGAGGTATAGCCAGTTAGCTGGGACTCCCAAAGTCGTGATCCATTAATTCACTGAAAAAGCCCCCCCCCAGCCAGAAAGCAAAACCAAAGTTACAAGAGGTACATCAGCTCTTAAAAAACACACAGTTACAAAATGTTTGCTACTTTAACCTCTTGGTATCCGGAGCAAGGGCATACAAGCAGATTACGTTAGAGTCATCTGCTGCAGGAAGACATTTATGCGTAGGCTTAAAAAATGTACCCGGTGCAGCTCAAACGTTCCAGTATTAGAGGCGGCCTGATGGCTCCGTGACAGTGATGTCTACTGTTATACAGAAGACCCAAGTTTGTTTATATTTAAATGTAGCCCAAGTTTAGTTACATTCTGGCACAGTATTTTCCCTGTCCCCAGAGGGCTTATAATTTATGAACCTGATTTGCTAAGACTTTTCTCCCATTTTGTGTCTTATGGGGAAAAATGCTTGGTAAATGAGACCCTAAGTTTGTACCTGAGGCAATCAGGGTGAAGTAACTTGCTCATAAAGGAGCAAAAGTGGAATTTGAACCCTGGCTTCCCTGGGTTTCTGCTCACTGCTCTAACCTCTTGGCTAGTGGGCTCAGCTGGGCCTAGGAATGCTGCGGAGGTAGCGTTTACAGCTTTCTAGGGAGTCCTAGTTTTGGGCAATGGCAACACCTAGTAGACAGCTTTAGGGCCCATGATTGCTGGTCCTGGAAGGGGCCCTGGTGCAATGGTCCCCAGCTAAGGACTGTCGCAGGAATTATACAAAACAGGGAAGAAATGCCCAAGTAGTTGCAAATGAAGGTTTATGGCTCTGATTAAGCTGGGAGCTTGAAGGAGCAGAAGAAAACTGCAAGTCCTCCTCCCACCCAAAAAAAGGCAATGTCCCAGTGTCCATCTGCAGGGGCTGATCGTACGGTCTCGGTGAGAAATGGAAGCTACAAGGTCAGGCTCCCCTCTCATGCATGCTTAGCGTGCAGGTGGGAGAAGAATTAGAAGTTAGGTCTTTCCTAGGTCATTAAAAGTGGAGTTGAGGAGTGGCTTAGTGGTTAGAACAGTGGCTGAGAAACTGGGAAGGCGGGGCTGAAATCCCATACTCTTTGGGATGACCTTGGGTAAATCACTTTACACCCCCCCCCCCCCCCCCCCCCCCAGTTACCTCAGGTTCCAACTTAGGGCCCTATTTACTTAATAATTTTTCCCCATAGACACAATATGGGAGAAAAAAACCTTTAGTAACTAGGCCCCTTAGATTGTAAGCCCTCTAAGGGACCTACCTACTGTACCTGAAATGTAACTCACCTTGAGCATGAGTATGGAAAAGCTACTAACAATCTAAAAAGTCCACACACACACCCACCCACCCATCAAGGAGAAGGGGAAGATAATGAATGGGGCAATCTCAAGGCGCAGTTCAATGGGATGTTAAAAAAAGAAACAAATTGTTATACAGCTTAGCTGCCCCGTTCTAAGAATTAGCTGGGTCCTGCTTTGCCTTTTCTTTAAATAGCTAAGTGTGTATACATTGGATGGTGCTGAGTGGAGTGGAGGAGGGTGTCCTAAATGATAAAATAAAGAAGAGAGGAGGAACAAGATGGTACACGAATTACTGAAGTGCCTCAATTACGCAGCCTCTCCTACCAGGATGACTGGTGGCACTACCCTCACAGAGACCAGGCTGGCTGCTCTTAGATGAGCATTCAACCACAAGGAACCAATCTTAAAGCACAGATCTTAGCAAAAGCGCGTACGTACTATGTTTTACACACACACACACACACGCAAGCAAAAGTAAAAGGGCACTTTTGCGCCCAAGGGACTTGCCTGAACACTGAAGCAGTTTCCATTGCTGCTGAAGTCTCTGCCTTTCTTGTTTTATTGCCAGGACAGCTTCTGTGGTAGCCGGGGTCCCAGATGCAAAGTGAGGCACAGAAATGGCTGTCAAGGCCTCAGCCATCGCTTCTGCAAGTTCTGCTTCTGAGTCCTTGAACGTGAACAACGTTCTAGTCATGAGCCTTAGCAAACCATCACAACCCCCTCTCCTCCCACCATGAAGCCCCACACCATTATTGATAAGTGGAGTTTCAAAAGCACTCCTTGTTATCACGGGGGAGGAAGGGACGAGATAAGAGAGAGAAGTGCACCTACTACAATAAAATCTGCCTCGCAGTCAGGATCCTCTCCACCGTCCCCATCAAAGCAACGCTGGATGCTACCAAGAGCAGTGGGAATGGCTTTTTATTTGCAAATTTGGAATGGGGGGGTGAGGGGGAGGCAGGGAGGATCCTTGGGCTGATATGGCCTGCAACAGATTTTCCTTCACTTGGGGAGATCAGTGAGGCGTAAGGAGAAATGTTCTTATCTGTTAATTTCCTTTCCATTAGTCCTGCTACACCAGTCCAGCCATTACAAGTGGGCTATTTCCCCCTATCAACAGATGGAGGCAGACAACACTGTTTTCCTTTGTGACATCACAGCCACTACTTAGGAGGTAGTGCTAGCAGCAGGAATCCAGTATCCTGACAAAGCTTCAGATCAGACCCTTGCCCATAACAAATGTTAATATTTTAATAGCAAATTCCAAAGTTAAATTAAGTTTCCCTGCAGGAGAAGAAAAGATAACAAAAAACAAAGGAAGCAATGCAGGAAGAGACACCCAAACCTGATCTTCAGCAGAAACTAGCCAATAACAGCTTGAAAACTTATGCAGCCATGCTTCCTGGGTGGGTCCTGGATTGGTGTAGCAGGACTAATGGAAGAAAATTAGCAGATAAGTCAATTTTTCCTTCCATCTCATCCTTCTAGACCAGTCCAGCCATTATGAATGGGAAGTATCAAAACTTCAGTTACCCGGGTGGAAGGAAGCAAGGGCTGCCCATAAAACCCCTGCTCCATAAGCGATTCCTCCCATGCAAGCACATCCAGACGCCAATGCTTTACAAAAGGAATTCATGAATGATAACATAGCTGCCCTGCAAGTACCAGCGGATGCTAGAGCACACACCTACGCCCATGACGCTGACTGTGCCTTTGAGCAAATAAGCCAAATCAAGTGGCCTTTATCCAGCGGGCCAAGGTAGCCTTAGAGACCATCTCACCTTTCAACAATGTCTGATTTGTGGAAGGCATTAGTAACCTCCAAATAGCGCAAGACTAGCCTTTGTACATCCAAACACCAGAAACCGGTACTCTGGCCCACACTTCCCCTTGGAAAATCCGGGAGTGAAATCGTTTGATATAAAAAAATAGACTTCATTTTTGGAAGGCAGGATGGAACCAGCCGAAAAATGACTGCATTCGATGAAATCACCAAACACGTATCCCAGCAAGACAAGGCTTGCAATTCCAAGACAGAACAAATAGTCATCAGGAACGCCATCTTCAGTGCTGGATCCTTCAGGGAAGTTTGTTTCAAAGGCTCAAAAGGAGCTCACATTAGGGTCTTCAACATTAAATTCAAATCCCATGGAGGAAAGATGAGATGAGATGAAATGGAGGATGCAGTCTTTTCAGCCCCGCAGGAATCGGGACACATCCAGTTGAGCCACTAGGGAAATCCCCCTTCCCCCCAGAGCGGCGCCCCCATAGCAAGAAATGGCAGCCATCTACACCTTCAAGGAATCAGGGCCAGACCCTTGTCTAGCCCGCCCCAAAGAAAGGCCATAGTACAGGGCACATCCGCCCTCCAAGGAGACTCCAACCTGGACCCACAAAACTGCTTGAACAAACACTAGACACAAATCTAAGCCAAAGACATGGACCACTTGAGAGATTGTTTTATTATTGTTATTCATAAATTAGAACAATAACATTAATCTTGGAATATTATATATTTTTAATATAAATGAGAGGTTTTCACAAGATAGGTTGTGTCGTGAAACATTTTATGTATATATATATATTTAAAGAAACATACATAAATTGTCGAAATACATTTCGTTTGTTTAACCTTTAACCTCTGGTTTGCTAGTAGACTGAATTACTGTGTCATGAAATTGTTTGTCTAAAAAGTGTGTCACCAACATGAAAAGTTTGGAAAGCTCTGCTCTAAGCAAAAGCCAACAGGAGACCAACCTCCCTGTCCTCCTCTTCCTAACAAGTTTCTCTTTTTATTATTAATTTTTTCCCCCCCAATAACAGTCCCCGACCGAGCTCAACCAGGGAACCCCTTCAGGGTTTAGGAGCGGATCAGGACTCGCACTTCTAGCCATAGCCAGTGGCTTGGCCTCAAATACACCGATGAGCTTCTGCACCAGTTCAGTCTTACCAACTGCTGGAGGCCGAAAATATTGGGTTCCTGCTGCTAGCACCACCTCCTAAGTAGTGGCTGTGATGTCACACAGGAAAACAGTATTGTCTGCTGGTAGGGGGAAATAACCTTCTTATAATAACTGGACTGGGGTGTAGCAGGATGAGATGGAAGGACATTTTTAGAGATTTTGCAGGGTAGGGAATCCAGCCTGTTGTCCCAGAATAATTTTTTAATTTTTTTTTTTTCTTTTGCTGCTTAACCAGCACCTGGTGATGCTTAAAACAAAAGCATCAACCAAATATCTCTATCTCCCAGCAGCAGCACAGAATCACTCTCCCTCTGCCAGCTGATCATACATGTTTCATTGCATTGCTGGGTATCGCCAATTACATTCTGCCTCTTGAGATGGGGGAGAAACTGCTGCTTTCTTCTGTGCCCCCCTACCCCTTTTTCACAAGAGCTGGTTATAAAATGCTGGCACAAAGTACAAGATCACTTCTTACACCAAGCAGATAAATTCAATGCAGTTACAGAACAGGCGCCAGACACAGCTGGAAGCATCAAGAGCCAGACAGCCCAAATTCAAACCCCAAATTGGTTAAGGGGATAAAAATGGTCATGTATGCCATCTCCGATCACAGTTCTCCTCTGGATCTGTTGATAATAAATCCAGTAAAGATCAGCACCCACGGCTTACCTGAATCACTGCAAGAGTTTGACCCTCAGCTAGCCCTTGTAGGAAACACGCAAGTAAAGAAATCCCTTTAACGCTGATGCTCCGTTCCGCTCCTAATGTTATGAAGACAATGTCAGGCTGATAGCTGTAAGCCAATGGAAGGATGAATCGAAGCACAGCAAAAACAAAGCTGCTTTCCTCAGGGGGATCCTTTAAAGAACCAAATTAAAAAAAAAAAAATACCCACAGTTTAAAATATTTACTTACTTACTGAGCATGCAGTTTCCAAAACTCCATGTGTTTTAAATGTGGCAAGGTACAGGTGGTTTTCTATGGGAACTCTGTATCTGCAGACTTGCAAGCTGCTTTGAAAATCCTGAGGCGGGTTAGTGCCATAGAGGTTCTTTGCCCATGTACTCTGTGGGTGCGTAAGGAACGCACAGGGATTTAAAAATGAAATCCCTGCATGTACCTGATCGAGCCCGCCCTAACCCCACCCCTTTTTTCTCTCATGGAGGGGGGGAGGGGGCAATTTTCTATATATAAACCTCCATTTACACACAAACCTCCCCCCTTAAAAATTGCCCCCTTAGTACTCAGTAGTTAAAGAAAAGCCAGTTTTTACTATAGGCCTAATTATGTAGTTTGGATTTCTTACCTGCACAGATGGGAAAATTTAAACTTACATGCTAATTTCCTTTCCTTTAGTCCAGTCCAGACAAGTGGGTTATGTCCTCTTGTCAGCAGATAGACACAGAGAAAAAAAAAACTCTAAGCTGTCCAGTCCCCCTATAAAGAGCTGATGCTGTCTTCAGCCCTTCAGTATCCTGTGTCACAGCTAAGATAATTGTTTGTTTTGGTTTCCAAATCACCACCACAACCAAAACCAGATACAGCCAAAAAACTTCTCTCCATGGTCAATAACCCAGGAATTAGATAATCTCTACACCAAGGTTACAAGTAGGCCAACAACCTTCAAAGTGAACCACAATATACTCGCTGTTAGTTTTCTGAACTTCTCAGACTAAGAGCCCTTAATTGTTGTGGCTTTCCTGGGTGGATCCTGGACTGATACAACTAAACGAAAGGAAAATAACAGAAAAGTGTAAATTTCACCATCCTTAACATTCATGCCAGACCAGTCCAGACAAATGGGATGTACTAAAATTCACCCAGACTGGGTGGGAGGAAGCCTTGATAGCTCTTAGGAGTCCTGTATCCAAAGCATAGCCTCTCTCGGACTGCACCCTAACGCTGAGGTGCTTAGAGCAGGAATGTAATGGAGACAAGAGTGCTGCTCTGCCATTATCCTCTGAGAAAACCATTTCTGATTCTGCTTACTGGGAGTCCTACACTCTACTCAAGCAGGCTTGTCGGCCTTCTGGGGCCTGCAAACTCTTGCTGGAGCAGGCTGAAGCACCCTCATCTTGCAACCTCCTGAATGCAATGCCTTAGAAACCATTGTGCTTTAATAAGACACATCATAGACCTATTCAAGTAGAAGTTGGTCACTTAAAAATATCTCAAAGGTGACCTACAACAGACTTAAGAATGTCCATCTCTGTCCTGGCCTACATTGCTTGACTTTCTCCCCATCACAAGTGAGAAAAGCCCAATTCTAACAGAAGTGAAACACTACCTTCTGAAAAGTGAGATTATTAGACACAGTGATACGCTTTCCTTTCAAATTACAAAAGGCCACCAAGGAGAATGACTTAAAAAACTCAACTCAAAAAGGCGCTATCTGACTAGACTTGAGGGGAAGGGAGGCAAGATCCCTTCAAAACTAAACTCAACCTGCAAGTCAAGGAATCCTCCTGCAGCAGACTTGTGTTCTTGACCCCACAGAAGACAGTATCCTAAATGAGAGAGAGCTTCCATGACAGTGTTCCTTGCAGCAAGGCAGAGCCAGTCTCTACTTTCTCTGAGATGTTCAGGTTCTGCCTTTATCCTAATCAACTCTGGCAGAAGGACAAGATTGAATAGCTCCATCAATGAAAAATATTGTTTCCTTCACAAACGGACCTTATAGAGACTCTAAACTCTAGGTTAGGTCCTCTATTGTGCCAAGGGCTGTAACCGAACACTATGTATCCTGACTTTGTAGGTTGTTTCTTTCAAGGCTGTAAAAGAGGATAGAAGGGATCATTGGGAAAGAAGATGAAGGAGCACCCCTGCTTGCATTTTCAGACTTTGGTCTTGAGAACATCCAAGCTTCCAGTGGGAACACGCGGGGGACTAGTTGCCAGCCATGGTTCAATCACCAGCAACTTTCTCCTGAGCAGGCTCCCCAATGAGGTACTAAACTCTCTCCTGTTTGCCAGATCTCCTGTCTCTTCCTCATCTTGTCCAACAAATTCCTTTGGACTGTCCCAGCTCTAGCACCCCCAAACGTTGTCAAGGATAACTTAAAGATCTTCCGAGTGGGGACATGGAAAAAAACTAGGAAGGGGTTAAGGACGAATCCAAAAGCTGATCTCCCCTCCATGGGAATGGACATCTTATGAGTTATTGCCATTAAAGGGCGTGGATAAGAATATTTCTGGAGCCTCCCATTCCACTGCAATCCTGTCGTAAATGGCCTGATGCAGAGGAATAAAGGTCTAGCTCTGGCTCTTAAAACGGGGAAATAGGCCCAAGATAGTCTCCTCCAAAGCCCAGCTTCTTTGTTTGCTACTTGCTGTGACAGAGGAAATACTGAAAAGCTGAAGGCAGTATCAGACCTTTATAGGGGAGAAGTCAGTTTTGAGTTTTTTTTTCCCCTCTGTCTCCCATTGCTTGAAGGAAGACATAACCCACTTGTCTGGACTGGTCTGGCACGGACACTAAGGAAGCACTCTTTTCTCTTTAGGCAGACTCATTTCAACTCATAGTAAAAGCTGGAATGTCTCCAACTACCCTGTAATGGGAGTCTTAACATTTTCCTTGTGTAATCATATAGAAACGGTCTTGTTTCACGCTAGGTACAACAATGGTGCTATATAACTGGAAACATTACTACTACAACATATACATGGATTTTACATATCATTCCAAAGCACTATTCTGACAGAGGAAAGTACAAAAAATAATAAATAAATGTAAGAGACAGGGAAAATAGGAGAGATGACTCAGTGGAAGGTTGACTAAGAAGCCGATTAGCAGACTGCACCAATATTTATTAGGGACCTAGAAGAGAGTCAAAGGGAAAGGAGAAACCATGAATTTTCAGCTGAGATCTCAAAATGGAAAACAGAATCAGTGACATGAAGGCAGAGAGAAAAATATATATCCCTGCTATATGATCTCACTCAAACATTATGCATCTTGGATACTTCATTCATACATAAACTTTTAAGTGACCTTCATATAGCACAACTCGGGCATGAAAACTTTCGAATTCCCAGTAAAATGCAAGGCTAAAGTCTAATCATTGGTCACAAAATATGCTCAAAAATACTCATTTTTTAAATATATTTTTGTTATGCAATTTAAAAACTGCTGTTAGATGGACTTATCTTAAGTACATCAGTCAAATGGAAAGGCAGTCAACGCCAGTGCACCCTGGCCATCACGGTCTTCCACTGTGCAGTCCTTAACTCAAACCCGGGGTTGTGCTATAAGAAGGTCACTTAAATGTTTATGTATGAATGAAGTATCCAAGATACATAATGTTTGAGTGAGATCATATAGCAGGGAGATATATTTTTCATTCTTTCACTCTTTTGGTTCATTATTGTTAGTATTATGGCAGAGAGGAACAAGCACCCCTCCCAAAAACAATGATACCATTAAAGGTTACAGTGAAGAAAATGATGGTGGCGGTGGGGTAGCTAATTGTGAATAATGAGGTTAGAGAGATCAGCAAAGGCAGTACAATAGAATTAAAAGACCAGTAGCGCAATTTTATAGTGGGTCCTTAAAGAGAATGGGATTCAGTGAAGTTCTCAGAAGACGGAAAATGCCATCAAAATTTTCCTCTGTAAAAAGAGTGAGGCAACAGCATCTTGGACATAACTAAAGTCCAAAAGCTTTAGTTGGAGCAGTCAAGTCAAGCATGCACAAGTTCCACCAGAAGAGTGAAGGATGTGAGCAATACTGTGGCGGGGATAAAGGTTTACAAATCTATGAGATGCTAGTGGAAAGAGTTCAGGATGAAGTAGCACTTCAAGGGCAGAAGCAGAGGTGGCAGATATGAGTAAGACAGAAGAGATAAACATTATTATTATTAAGGGAACCTTTCCTATCTAGCGAGGAAGAGTCAGGAATTGACATGATCAAGACAGGAGAATAGGACAAGGCAAGAGTCATAAAAAGGGTCAAAGGAGATCAAAAGCTGAATGTTGTCTGGACAGACGTGGTAGTGAGGGTTCAAGCTGTGGATTAGTTGGTCAAAAGGGAACCAGAGAGAAAAAAATATATCAGGGAGCAAAGAACAGAACCCTAGAGGACAGCGTACCAACCAAAACCGAGACCAAGCAGTTTACAAGAGATAGGAAAAGAACAAGATTGCAAAAACCCAAATACAGTTCTGAAGGCAGTTTTAAGAGGATGTTGGATACAATAGTCTTTAAAGCAGAATTTAGTTCACAGAAAATATGTGAATGGATAAAACATCCAAAGACGGCAAAAAAAGTTCATGGATCACATAACTGAAAGTGATTTCACTGCAGTGGCCAAACAGAAGCCCATACTGTAGTTAGAAAGGTGAGTAAGGAATTTAAGAGGGAGCTGGGATCAAGGAATAATGTGGGATTTTTTAATTTTTTTTTACACTAGATGGTGACTGCTGCATCTCTGAAGGAAATTACTAATGGAAGAGTCATTGACAATGGCAGAAAAGGTTAGAGCTGGGAGTCGGGGGGGGAAGGATAACGGAAGAGAGCAGAGGATCTAAATAACAAGGGGGTGAAGAGGAGATTAGAGGATGACAAGACAGAAGTACCCCATGAAAGAAATGGTAGTGATGCAATCATGGATTTTGGAAATTTTTGCCCGGAAAAACAAAAAACAGTTTCCTCTTATTCTCATTTTTTCACAGAAAATAAAAAGTTTGACAAAGTCAGACAGGTAGAGGAAATAGTCTATGGTACAGAATAGAGAGCAAGGATTATCAACACCACCGGAAGTTTCACTTACCTCAATCCAACTCAGAGAAATGTGATATTTAGATATACTCATCTCTGAATTTTGCTTTCCACCGATCTTCAGCAGCATGGTTTTTCTGTGGACAAATAGAAGAGTCAAAGCAGATAAATAGCTATTTGGCTGGTTCTCCAAGCTGCTTTGTTTTGGTT
Organism: Rhinatrema bivittatum; assembly: GCF_901001135.1. Lineage (NCBI taxonomy): Eukaryota > Metazoa > Chordata > Amphibia > Gymnophiona > Rhinatrematidae > Rhinatrema > Rhinatrema bivittatum. Next base: position 80,973,636 of record NC_042623.1, read on the forward strand.
AGCCTAAGAAGTACCTTCTATATTGGGGAAGTATCGTCATTCTTTCTATCTGGGTACGTCTCACTGAGACTAAAATATTTTCTTAATTAACCAGTCCTCAGGGACATGTATAGCAAGAAACCACTTTTTGTAAGTAGCGCTATTGTTTAAAAAAAAAAAAAAAAAAAGGATGTAAAAGGGCCTTTAGTCTGATCCCTTTATTCCCACACAAAATTTCCTAAGGCCCCATTGGGCCATGCATCCCCACCCCCAAAACTCTGTAACGAAGGTCCCAGGGCTCACAATTCAGGACACCCCCCCCTCACACACACACACACACACATTCCCCCCTTGTTCTTTGCAATAATAGAAATCAGGTGGGCTGGCCCCTCCCCCGACGACCCACCCACCTGCATTCCCCAAGGCTCTGAGCTGGCCCCTCCAATATTGTATCATCATTTGCTGGGAGCGAAGTACAGTTCCTTGCTCTGTCAGAGGCTGCGCAAGAATAAGCCACATGTTAGCTGTCAGAAGCAGCGTTGGAAGCAGGGAACTGTACTCCTCGCTCCCGGCAGATAACCCCAATATCGGCGGGGGAGGGGGGTCATCTAAAGTTATCCGGCTGACTTAGCCAGTTATAGTTTAAAATCAACTAAGTTAACCGGATAACTTTATGCAAATAACATAATACAATACATCAATCATAAATCTATCTAAACACATCTATAGTTCATTATGAGCAATATATACTAAAGGGTTTTCCCATTTTGACTCTATAAGAAAAATGCTTAATACATCTGGCCCATAAACGAATCGATATATATACACCTATGAGGTCCATATTCAGAGAGCTGGTGAGCGGCAAACTTATTCGGGGAAAGTTACTTCCGTACCTGTCCCTGTCTGTTCAGTGGACTTACACACTCGGATGCAGTTACGTGCACAACTATCTGGGTAAAGTTAGGACTGCTATTCTTCCAACCAGACTTATATGCTTGACTTTAGCCAAAGAGCGCTCAATGTGTGTGTTCACTGGCAAGTTTAGCCTGCCTCCAAACGCCCCTGTTTGTGCACACAAAATGAATGAGTTTGGCAGGGGTAAAAATATCACACTCTGTTTTTGTGCGTGTAATTAAAAAAAAAAAAAAAAAAAAAAAACTTAGTGCACAAAGGCTTTAAATGTTGACTTCCTATGCATTTAAAAATTAACTTGCTTGTTTGCTTATTGAGGTTTACCAAAGTCTTCAGCATTACGTAGGATATAATTTTTTTAAAATTCTTACCCGTCGTCACTGAAATCCTTCCCAAGATCCACATCACCAAAAGCTATGCAGAGTACTCTTAAAAAAATAAATAAAAATACAGCTGATTTTATTTCTTAATTTGGTTGTAACTTGTTAGTTTTGCAGTAAACTAGGAGAGCTACTCGCCCATGAGAGAGTATCATCAGCCTGGATGAACTTTGCACTAGACCCTTTGCCCTTTCACAGATCTCTTACAGACTTCTCCGGTGCTGCAGATCTGCACCAGTTCAGCTGGACCACTAGCTGATAAACATTCTGGAAACCCAGGGTTCAAATCCCGCTTTTCCCGTTGACATTCCTTGCGACCTTGGGCATGTCACTTTACCACCCGCTGCCTCAGGCTCTTTGGGGGAAGAGATCTTCTCATACTTGAATACTTATCACCCTAGTGCAGTGCTTGGTATGTCAATATTGTTATTCAGATCAGAACAGTCTTGTTTCTGCAGATCAAGGCAGACAACCCTGCACCGATCCAGTTAACTCATATCACGATTTCCTCTCATGTGCATCCTCTTCCTTTATTACCCAGCCTAGAATGCAAAACATCCTAAAAACTCACTTTTGGAATCCAAGCGTGATGCTCTGCTTAACTGCCACAACAGAAGAAAGAGAAGCTGCGGGTGACAATGCAATTCCATTCCTTATCTGAAACAAGAGCACACCTGGGTTTGTCTCCCTTAATATCAACAAGAAATATATTTATGGCAAATGGAATTTAGCAGTTTTCTCACTGCAGGTCTGCATGCACCCAACTAATGTAGAATGGCTCAAAACTGGTGCTTCCAAATTAGGATCCCAACACTGGGGGAGGGTCCAAGATTGGTCTCTTTTGTATTTGTGTGTGGGCGCCCTCTCTCCTATGAATCATGCATGCATGTCATTGCTGTTCGGCAGGCATGCACTTTACATGCTCTTTAGGTTTTGTTAAAATGTTTGTTTTGATTATAAATCTGTAAAAAGCGGTCTAGAACTAGAAATAAAATGAAATGAGCTCTACGACAGGACATCAGAATGACTGCAGAAAATATATCTGGGTGTGCAGAGGTTTGTCATTTTGGGTTGGAACCAACTTGCTTGTTGCTGCAAGCCCAAAATTATTGGTGGCTTTGAAATGGTCCCTCTTACGTTTTTCTGAGCTTTGTGCACTATTTAATGCACCAATCTGTGCGCGGCGTTCTTTGGAGCACCGTCCTTATTTCCCTTTTATTTTTCTTGTGCATGCCGTGTTCTCCTGTGTGCGCCCGCAGCTTACAGGGAACATTGGTGTCAATACTGTTCCCTGTTACAGTCGGGGTTCATAATGTAAGACTAATTTGATATTTGTTTCTAATCTGTGGCACAGCAGTGGCAAAAATAGGCAAACAGAAGCATAACAGGTAGAGGAAGAAAGGGAGGGAAAAGAGCAAGTTGGCGAAAACAGATAGAGACCTGCTAGCTCCGCTACGACGATGGCATCTTGAGAATGTAGGGAGAGTGTCACCCGTTTGAAGGCAGGAAATTACAGATTAAAACCCCGAGACCCTAAGTTGAAAAATCAAACTATAGGACTGCAGAGTGCTGCAGTACATGTGAAACCCTCAGGAAGGGCAATGAAGACGCGGCAGATCAGCTAAAATTTCCATATCCTTGCTGCTGCACACCAGAGGACCACGACAGTAACGTGGCAGAGAGAGAAATTCCTTGGGGGGGGGGAGGATGCACCTGGCTCAGTCTGGTCCTGCTTACGGCCTTTACCCACCATCATAATCCCTGCTTCTATGTACTGTGTGTTTGAGTTATGCAGGGCAGAAAAAAATGTTCTGACCAAGCTACAGCTAACACTGCGAAGGGATCATGGGAACAAAATGGAGCACGTAGTACCTGCTTGTTCAGGATCTTGGTTAAAAGACTCAGTGTTTTTCCCAGAGACAGTAACATTGCTTCTTCCTTCACAAGCATCACACCGGAGTTGCTGAAAAATGTAAACACATATTTAGTGCTCTACAGAATACATTTGATAGAATTTCAAAATAGTAATGTAGACTATGAACACAGGGGTCAATCCTCAGGGAGCCATGTAACGTTATCCAGATATTCAGTGGAAATTACCAGAATAAATTTGCACTGAACATACCCGGAGAAAGTTATGTGAACACCTTTATCCAGATAACTTTGGGACTGGTATTTTTTCCAACCAGACTTAACCATGTAATGTTAGTCAGACGGGTGCCCAATATCTGCCCTAACCGGCTAAAGTTTAGTCGTGTCTCTGAAACTCCTCCAGTGCCAACCTCTTTATATCTGGACACATTTTGTGCACACAATTTATCTGCTGTGGGGGAAAGGGGAAATATTGAAATCTTGGCTTTTATCTAGCTCATTCCAAAACTTAACCGGACACCACCTTTTGAATATCAGCCTTTGCATTTTTAACACATTTGTGTATTATAAATTCTATTGGTTAAATTAAAAAAAAAATGTTTTAACCATTTCCAGCCCAGCACACCTGATCAGAGCTTCTGTTTCTTCGACTGCAACTGTACTGGCCTCTACCTGAACACCACGTAAGAGACTCTGGGGAGGCAGAACTGCCGCTGTCCTCACGGGGGGCACTGAAAGCAGCAGCTCCGTCATGTGACACTGCAGAAACACGTCGGCTTTCTTCGCTTCATCCGTACAAGCCTCTGGGTAAGGGACCGTCTGGGGTACTGGACATGCATCTCCTGACTCTCTTTTGGTGCTAGGTTCTTCCACAGTGGTTAACTCTACGGATTTGTTTCACAAGAAAATAAACATTAATGAACAATGGAAGGAAATATTTGAAAAGAATAAAACAATTTAGTGACTAAACCCCCCCCCCCCCCCCCCAAAAAAAAAACCACTTTCCTAAACATAACCAGATCAGTCCAGGCACGTGGGTTTTGCTTCCCTACCAGCAGATAGAGTCAGAGAACAAAACTTTGAGGCACTGCTGCATAACCGAGAGAGTGCCACCTGCAGTCCCTTAAAGACATGGCTCTTCGAGCAGGCTTATGCTGATCACCTTGAAAAAAAGATCTAGCTAGTATGGAGAAACACTATTCTACTTTTGTTTTTATATTTACTCTTAATAATTTTATTTTTTTGTTTTACTCATTTTAATGTATTTTAGATACTGTTATTATTGATGTTATGGTTTTTTTAAAGATGTAAACCGTCGTGATGTGTATTACGAATGACGGCATACAACATTTTTAAATAAATAAATAAATATTTCTCTGACTCCAGCAGATGGTGAATAGAGGTGCAAACCTGCGGTCTAGTTAAAAAAATAAATAAATAGATAAAACATTAGGTGTTAGGTCAGAAGAGAACGGCGGCAGCTCCCTGAGGTGTTAGGCGCCTTCGTTGGCCATCTCTTAGGTGGAGCCGGGTGACTGGGGTGTGTTGGATACCCCTGGCCTGGGCTTCATCCACATTGTACCGGAGGGTCCGATAGCCGGGAGACTGGTTCCCTCGACCCTCCGAGGCTCCCCTCTCTGGTGCCACTGGTCCTGCCAGGCTACAGGGAAAGTATTTCAGTCAGTTAAGTCTGTTTAAAATGTATATATATATTAAGCGATAAAGAAACTGAGTACTTTAACAGACTGTCTTGGGCCCAACGGTGGCGGGACTGGATGGTAGGGGCTGTCGGTCCATGCTGAGAGAAGGGAGCATTTTTCGTTGGCCTGCCAACAGCCCAGGGTCCCGGGTGAGTGCGGCGATCAGCGCAGGCACAGGTTTGGGGGGGTTGGAGGGGCGCAGGTGGTTTTTCCCTCGCGACTTCGAAGGGCCGGCAGCAAGCAACTAGTGTGGCGACCGCGGCCTGGTTAGCACACCGGAGGAGCCATCTTCGGCATGGCGGTGGTCACAAGAGTTTTGATTTGTGCGCCAAGCTGTGCCAGCGCCACATGTGCATCCTGGCTGGGTTGTGCGCCACACGGCAAGTGGTGAGCCAAAGCAGAAAATGGTGGCGTACCGTGCTTGTGTCTTGTATTTGGCGCAGCTGGACACCTGGTCCCTCTGTGTAGAATGCAAATTGTGACAGGAGGGTTCCTCAGCGGGGGCCTTGGAGGGAAACAAGGCCACCGTTGGCCGGCCTGCGTTAGGGGGATCGGGAGTTCTTCAAGTGGCAGCCGACCCCGCGGGGGATGGTGACCAGGAGATCTCGACCACTAGAGGCTGTGATTCCCCTCCTCCTCTTTCCAGGAGGGGCAGGGAGCCCCTAAAGGGGAGGGGGATTCGGATGTTAGCCCCCTGGAACTGAGGGAGAATGATCCAGGGGATAGAGTGAGGGCTCTTGTTATCAGAGGTGACAGAGGCAATATGACCTTTCTGCCGATCTAAGATGTGCAGCATACAGTTGTGTTGGTGCAGCAGCCTGTTGAGCCATGCTCTGGGTTTGTTGTGTCGATAGCGTCGATGGAGTGGAATGCCTGGATGCTTTGGAAGAACGTGGTTTTGATTGCATTAATAGATCTTTAGTGAGTTGCATTGAGGATGATGGTGCAGATAGTGGGTGCTACACCGATATAAGCACTGACTACATTGGGACTGCACCATGTGTTCTTGTGTTGTGCACTGATACATGGATACACTGTATATTAGTGCAAGGAAGCCTCTAGATGCATTAATGAAGTATGGGCGACATGCATCACAGACTTCAGTGTGTGCCAGTGCGTCATGAGTATCAGTGCATTCTGCATAGAGAACATCAGTGTGCTGTGTGTCAAGTGCTCCAGTAGGATGTGCATCAGGCACATCGGTGAGCATTTCAATGCACTGTGTGTCAGGTGCACCGATGCACGTTGTGACAATGGTGCCGATGCACCATGCTTCAAGCGCTTATGCTTTTGACACAGGTTCCAACGACTGATGCTGCTTCTTCTTTAATGCAGAGCAGCTTACATTACTCAATGTCATGGCTTCTGCCTGCACCGATGGGGATGTTTTTGAGGAGCTCCTGCTCAACTCTTTTTCCAGAGAGGCAAATGAAGCTGCACTGAGGGAAGAAGATCTGCTGCGACTCCAGAGAGATTTACGCAGCTCCTCAATTCTAACTGCTTCTGGAACACTGGGAGCACAGGGCATCCATTCACAGATGTAGCAATTATTTTGGTCATGTTCCAGGCCAAGGCACCAACAGCACAGCTCATGGCCATCCGTGACCAACATTACCTTGCCACAGATGCAGTTTTTGAAGCCACTCACCGTAGATTTTCTCTTCTAGCCCAAATTGTTGATAAGGCAACTATAGCAAGGAAATACTTAGGTAGAAAGATTGAATTTTTAAGATTTAGAGAAAATAATATGAGGAGAGAGAGTACCCACAATGAGGCTCACGAGGCAACACCTGCGCGGGAATTCCCATACATGCTCAGTAGAGCTCAAAGCTCTACTAGATTGGAGAGACAAGTCTGTTCAGTGCCGCCAGATGATATCACCCACATGTAATGGCTAATTCAGCCTGCTTATCGATGGGAAAAAAAAATGAACACAGTGACCCCACAACTCATAGAGCAAGTACCTAGCCAACAATCATCTCTGCAGTGTTTTCTGCACACAGCTCACATGCGGTTTCTCGGCAGAAGAGCTTATTTAAAAGTTTGGTTTCTGTTTTCCCCTGCCCATTAGATGTCATTTCACAGCAGTCGCCTGAATCCAAGCACGCTGCAGTAAGGAGGCTCTGTGCCATCCTTCAGAAGTCTATCTGCTAATGTGAAGAGGGAAAAGATTCTTGATATCAGTACATGTCTCGGAGTGGTATGAACAAGAGGAAAGAAACAGCACACCATGGACTCAACCATCAGTAGTTTTCCCAAAAACATCTTGATCAAAATATCAATTGCTTTCCAAGGCTCACATACATTTGGTAGCTAAATGCTCAGTGTATTTGTGAAAACAACTAAAAGGTACTTACTATCATACATGAAACAGTTCCAGAACGGTGCGTGCGCAGCTATGACATTCTGGATGGATTCTATGGCACTAGAAAAGAAAGGCTGGTTAGCCTCAGCCCATCAAACATCTGCACAGGATGGCAAACCTCTCCAGAGAGGAAATGTCTTCCCTGGCACATGGGCCTGAATTACCCAACCTCTGATCTGGAGTCTCAGTGTTTAAAAAAAAAAAGAAATTGAATAATATTTATTACTTAAATATTACTCTTCCTTTTCTCGTCTGTGAGAAAATCATATGTTCAATAGCCTATAACTGATCTTTCTTCCGTAAATTTGTCTAATCCTTTTCTAGCTGAAAGCCCATCACCAGCTTGCAGTCGTATTATACTGTATGCCAAGTCAGAAACCAGAATGGGGTGCCTCAATAAAGAAAAGGCTTTTTCCCCCAATGACAACGTATCAGGCACACTAACAAATACATAAAAACAAGTGGTTCCATAATGCACTGATCTTATTTGTATCATCTGACTGAAAAGCAGGTGAGTTTCTGGAAGAATTGCTTTATATTACATTTTTGGGCACATCTGGAATTCTTCATATAAATCCCTTGTGGAACTCTATCCCACTTCTGGCTTCCACAATGTCCCACGATAAGGAGTACCACAAGGTAACTTAAGGGCTGAGTGAAATGGAACTTCCGGTGGTCTTGTAATTGCAAAAACATAAGAAAATGCCATATTGGGTCAGACCAAGGGTCCATCAAGCCCAGCATCCTGTCTCCAACAGTGGCCAATCCAGGCCATAAGAACCTGGCAAGTACCCAAAAACTAAGTCTATCCCATGTTACCATTGCTAATGGCAGTGGCTATTCTCCAAGTGAACTTAATAGCAGGTAATGGACTTCTCCTCCAAGAATTTATCCAATTCTTTTTTAAACTGCACTAACCATATCCCCTGGCAACAAATTCCAGAGTTTAATTGTGCGATGATTAGTTTTAAATGTGCCCCATGCTAACTTCATGGAGTGCCCCCTAGTCTTTCTACTATCCGAAAGAGTAAATAACCGATTCACATCTACCCGTTCTAGACCTCTCATGATTTTAAACACCTCTATCATATCCCCCCTCAGCCGTCTCTTCTCCAAGCTGAAAAGTCCTAACCTCTTTAGTCTTTCCTCATAGGGGAGCTGTTCCATTCCCCTTATCATTTTGGTCGCCCTTCTCTGTACCTTCTCTATCGCAATTATATCTTTTTTGAGATGCGGCGACCAGAACTGTACACAGTATTCAAGGTGTGGTCTCACCGTGGAGCGATACAGAGGCATTATGACATTTTCTGTTTTATTCACCATTCCCTTTCTAATAATTCCCACAGAAAAGTAGTTCAGAAAAGTAGTACGTACTGCTACCTCCAACCTAGCTGGATGGGAGGGGGAAGAGATCATGGAACAAGCCTGCTATGGCCTGGGCCTCCTCTTTTAGTTGGCACTGATGCAATGTTCTGGAACAGAGCCAAGCAGATGTGCTGGAAGCACAATACATGGCTTTTTTGGTAATTTTTTTTTTTTTTTTAAACTTACCTCAAACAAGGCGTCATTTCTCCGTACAGCTGAGGCACTGGATCACCGAGCAAAGTTTTCACGGTCATACAGACGGATTCCGACAACATCCGCATGTGGTATCCACCCTAACAATATCAAGTCAGCATTTTCAGTCAAATATTAACGACTCACGTATTTTGTAAGTGCAGTGCTACTTCCCACGGAAGCAACTTCCAGTTTAAAAAAGTATCATACTCAGGGCCAGGCCTTCCATTGGGCAAACTAGGCAGTTACCTAAGGCATCACAATTTGTCGAGGGAGGGGTGGAAACTCTGGGTGCTGCTCACCCACTCTTAAGGAACGCATGGCATGGCACTGATCATAAACATTTTAAAAACTGGCAGCCGTCACTTCTTGATTGCTTATCTAGCACATCACAAGATCAGCAGTCAGGATGTCAGAATTTTCAAAATGTTTGTTGCTGGTGGCACTAAATCGCTGGCAGAGTTTAGCTCACCAGCAGCCAAAAATTGCAGGTCTCTTCCCGTACCCCCGGTGACAAAGAGAGAGGGAGTTGGCCCACAGCCGCTGGAGGAGGCCATTCCACCAGCAGTGAAGAATGAAGGAGACACCTCACCCCATGGCTGCTGGTGAGCCCATACCACCAGCTGAATGTGGGAGGAAGCCTGGGTTCAATGGTGGAGCAGAGAAGGCCCAGGACTGCTGGCAGTAGATGAGAGTGCTGTGTTGGGGTTGCTGCCGGTGGGCAAGTGCAAGTTTGAAGCTTCACCTAGGATATCTAATACCATAGCACAAAAGGAGCCAATTATAATACAAATGCACTTTTAAAAAAATCTCTTCATTGCATACAAATACACTTTGGACAGCCATGCTGGTATGCAACTTAACTAAACTTAAATATCCTGACAGTTCCCTAAACTACACATAGTGATGGAAGCTGCCACAGCTCCAGCAGAGCAAGTTTATACTAAGAATAAAATATGCCTAGGTAGTTTAAAAAAAAAAAAAAAAAAAGCACATACGCTGCTGGAAACTATGCACCCAGAAGCTGAGCTCTACGTCTCTTATAAATAACCCTCACTCCCGTGGACTGAGATTTCCAACTGCGGGGCCCCCAAGGGCCATCTCACATCATAGGCTGCTTGTGAAGCAGCAATGCTCAGTTAAATTCAGCCTCCTGCAGAATGGCCTGAGCCTGTCCTGGGACAGGCATGCTGTGATGGCAGAGCTGCATTTCCATTAAAGCAGCTCTTTCCTTTTACTGGCTCCCTAACCGGATATGAAAATAAGACAAAAAAAAGGACATCTGGGCAGCAGTCAGAAAGAGGTAATTATTAAACTGTAGCAGCCAATATTCAAAGGGCCCGTTGGGTAACTTTTGAAGTTAACCAGACAAAACCCCTGGACATTGCCCCATCATGTGATAGGGGCAAGGTCAAGGAGACACCATTTTGAAAACTGGAGTCGACTGGGCCCGAAGCAAGGGGATGCTCTGAGCCCCCACTGAACACCATCATGGGATGGAGTGGGGATCCGGTTTTACCCCACCAGATCACCAGGGCCCCCCTGTGATAATTTTCACCTCCCACGATAAAATATTGCAACTTGATAAATCTCCTTATAAGTTTATACTTGAGGCAATCAAGGGTGAAGCTACATGCCCAGGGTCACAAGTGACGGCAGTGGGAGAAGCAGGATTTGAACCCTGGCTTCCCCGGTTCTCAGCTTGTTGCGCTAAGTGCTAGGCCCCTCCCCAAAAATGCAATGTGTGGGGTAGATCCTTTGCATGAAGATGTAAATGTACATGAAGGTGTGCTGATAACATTTTACCTCAAGGACAACGCACAATTTCCCTTCGGCCAACTGCATGAGAAGATGAGTGAGGTGGGAGAAGCAGTCAGGTGTGGCACACATCCGACCCTAAAGCAACACAAATCATTTGCAGTTACCGGAGAAACAGACGACACGTTCATTTAAAGCATCATTTCAACTCAACTGAGCAGTCAGCAGCTCGAAAGAATATTAGCCTGCAGGAATAGTGTGCTCTAATCTAAGACACAGGGGCCTACTTACCAACAGGCATTAACACACATTATTGGTAAACAGGCCTCACTGAGCTTTATGAGAGCTGTGTTAACGTGGCCCATTAAGGGGCCCATTTTGACACAGCTGCATAAATCAACCCCTCACAGGAGGGAAAGCCAGTCTCTGCAGTTTTCAAGGCTTTCTTCTAGTTTCCTGATCTTTGCGTGGGTTTACTCAGGAAACAGGGACTACTTAGAAAGCTTCAGTTTAGGACTGGTGCAGGGATGCTCCAGAAAAAAAAAATCAAAGTACAAATGGAAAAAAAAAAAATTAACTCATATTATAAAACTTACCTCGGGGTCACCAATTCCAGAGTCATATCCAGCGGAAACTATGATAAGTTCTGGATTAAACTAGAATGGGGAAGGAAATAACCAGCGGTCAGCCATTTTTTTTTAATGTCAGCACGACTTTAGGCATCGCCTTTCCCAAGATCTTCAGGAAGAAGTACCACATGACAATGATACGGATCAAGGTGAGCTTGGAGGTGGTTTTGGGCTGGTTGTTTCCTCCTGCTCCTCTGAGATTCCAGCTCAAAATCAGAACTGGCTTCTATAGCGCTATACTACTACTCGCAACCACCAGGTTGGGGGTGGGGGGATGGGTTTCCTCTATTTCAGGTTCTCTTTTTATAGTGGACCACACTAGTGGCTCTTGCTTGCTTTAGGGGGAAAGGGTCTACCCCCTCAATGCTGAAGGAGGGATTCCTTTCACAATGCAGACAATTTGCACCACTGTTCCCAAATCTGGTCTTCAAGAATTTCCAACAAGTCTTATTAATCAAATTATTGGGCATTTTAAAAAACCGAATTAGGAAACAAATTGTGTTACAGCTGAACTGTCAATCCACAGGAGGGAGGAAATCTGGGCCTGACTAACATTAACACAACAGTTTGTATCAGAAACCTTCTAATACTGCCCGTATCTAAGCTGGGGTGCAGCTGGAGGAGCAAGAGAAGAGCCAGGCATGGAGACTCGGGGGCTAGGGCCACCTCTGCTTCCTGCTGTCCCCATTAGGGCCTCACTCCAGTGCTCCTGATTCAACTGCTGTGCTCACAGCTAGATGTCTTCACCAGGCCCTCAATGAGGCTGGAACTGGCAGGGGAAGCACTCTAAGACCCTTCGGGGCTATGCCTGGGGCCCTCACTACTACCAGCCAATTTCTGCAACTCAGGGGGATCCCTTTCCGGGCCTGCTGCAGTTCTCCAGCTCCACTCAAGGTCTGCACTCTATCACTGCGACATCATCTGTCAAGCACAGAAAATGCCAGAAAGTGGCTCCCAGAGGCTTTCAGTTGTAAGGGCCCATAAACAGTCTGTGTGTGTGTGGTGGGGGGGGGGGGGGGGGGATATGGGCATCCCAGCTGCTGCTGCTCTTGTGCTGTGGCTTTTTTCTTCCTTGCCATACTACAGTTGGAACGTGGCACATGGCAACCTGGAAGTGCCAATAATCTCCCCGCATGCATTCTTCCTGAAGGCCCAACTTGCGGGTTCAAGGCAATAAACAAAAGTAAGATCAGCTGTTCACAGGCAAGGCTGATCGCAGGACTGGCAGGAAAGAGGTGGAGGCAGCGCTGCAGACCGAAAGAAAGGAGTGCTGGACTGGTTTGCCCATTCCTCTATTTTACATTCCCTTAAAATCAACCCAGACTGCCCAACAGCAGTCTTCAAACAGAGGCCACAAACTGATGTCCTTCAGAACCCAGCAACTTGGGCCCTAGATCTTGTCACTAGATGTCGCTATTGAATGGTAGCCAAGCGTCCCCTTCCCCAGGGGCATAAACGCTGCCTTTGCAGCAGCCCCAGCCCACCCAGGGGAACAGAAGATCTGACCTGGGATATTGCTCCGCACCACAGGGCATAGTTACTACCACCAAGCCACCAGCTGGCCCTACGCTGGTCTTTGTTGGGGTGCTTAACCTTTAGTCAGCCTTCATTTTATATTCATGGCAATTTGGAATAATTCACAAATAGAAACATAGAAATCCAGTACTTACAAATTATCAGATTGCAGCTAACCGCATATGTTTTGGCACAATGTGCAGACACGTAACCACATTGAGGGAGGGCAGATTTCTGACAGGTCAATTTACTGGGGGGTAAAGCACTATTTTCCTGCATAAATGGCTTTAAACCTGCCTTCTATGTCTGCTAAAAACATTTACAATTAAAAAAAACCAAAACAAAACCTTTTTTCTTATGTATAAGAAACTATGCAGTATCTAGTTGTGCATCGGTGTTTCCCAACCCTCCCCTGGCGGCACACACTGGAGACCCAGTATATGCATATCAATCTCATGCATATTCATTGTGGAAACCTAACTGGCTGGATGTGCCTACAAGCGAGGGTTGGGAAACATTGCTGTACACTGCTGTATGAAGGCAAATGCTCTAGATTTAAAGATTCAAAGCAAAACTGTTAAACACGAAAATTTACCTCAAGCGCCATGGGCAGTAAGACATGTAAAAAAACTGCAATGTAATCAGCATTTCCCATCCCAATCTGAAAAGCAAAGGCAGAAGAAACGAAGCAGATGAGTCACCATCTTTTCTTTGGGCAGGGAAGGCGGAAATAAGAACACTATTGATTAAACCTTTCCATTCTCCAAAGGCACAGGAGATTGTGCCAGTGGCCTAGTGGCAAATCTCATCCTTCTATTACTTACGTCATCCCACAGTCACAATTTTTATCCTAAAGAAGGTCAGTCACTAAGTTCAGACACTTCCATGCCAAATGCCTAAGCAGCAAGGACGATTCTGATCTGTGTGCATCCCTTATGTTGTATCAAAGCCGACAGGCGGTGCCAGGTGGATAGGAAACGAGATGTGCTTATATGTGGACGTGACTGTTGACATTTGGTCAGGTGTACTAAGCTTGTTTCTCAAAAGCCACAAAAATTGGAAAAGCCATCATCATCTAAGAACTCTTTACCTTGTTCCAAGGAACGTTGACATTGAACCCTGTTCCCTCTCCTTTACCAACAGCATCGTAATTTGATTCCTTTAGGTTGGGCCAGAACTCCTGATGTTCATAACGGTGCCAAGAGAAGTAAAGAATACTGAAAGAAAATTCATCTCTGTTACACATTAAAAAAAAGAAAGCTAAAAACAAAGCTGTCAATAGTTTGATGGGCTCTAGAATATCCAGTAAGGAATCACAGGTTGGGCGACACTACTAACCACTTGTTTCAAATAATGGAAAAAGCAGGGAGCCACCATAATAGTTTATCAGACTGCAAGTGGTACATTCCTCATAAGTTCAGACAGTGCCAAAAAATTTACCCTGTGCCTCCGACATTCTGCATTTGCAAAATACTCCAGCTGCAACTATCCTAAATCAAAAGAAGGGTTAACTAAAAGGGAGCATACAATGGCCTCTCTCTATAAACTCAGTACAAACTAATTAGTCTGAATCCGGAGGGTTGGTTCTATAAGAGAGCCCTGAGGATGAACAAATGGCGAGTCAGTGGTACTGAGGCTCAAGCAACTTAAAAGGAGAAAAATACCACATGTAGTAACAGCGCTGTACTGCTCCTTACTGGGCTCTCCCTATCCATGGCGTCACCTCTGGTTCTATTCTGGAACACTTCTTGGCAGCTACGTAGGTAGCAGCACCTTATCTGCTTATCTCTGCGTTGTATATGTATACACACGTGTAACAGCACCTCTGTTCCTTGTGACCAGTATTGCATCCCAAATCATTCCAGCAGCTAAGCAATACCATTAGTTACTCTGCTGTGTTTAAAATAGTTGTTTTTGTTGTATGCTAGTCTAACTTAGAAACAGCATTCTTGCACTGATAAACACAAGTACACTGACAGATAATCTGCTCAATAATTGCTCCATGTAAAACAAGTGTCCTTTACTGCTCTTCTCACCATGAGGGATTTCTTCCTTCATTCCCACATCTCCTCATCCAAGTCACCTTGTCTGGTCTGCTGATGGCAACTACACAGCCTAATTAGCTGTACAACTGATGAGCTTTCACAAAGCTTTCCACGAACTAAGATAACAGCAGTTTATTCCACCATCGTCTGTCTCAGTAATATATTCAAAATGGCAAATATTGTACGGCAAACTCACAAACATAGCAAATGTACTTATGGAACATACATGAACAAAGAATCCTGAGCTTAGAATGCTCTCTGAGACTAAGCTGAACATGTCACAGTAAACAGTGACATCTTGGTGCCATCCAACAAGTAGTTTACACTGTTCCGAAGGGTTTTTTTTGCCCATTGGCATAATTTAGCTTGGACTCCATCTCCTCATTATAATTTCAGTGATTTTTCACTTGTTAACTCTTTCAGACTTGCATGGATTCCTACATTCCCAAACTTTTTTTTATCCTTTGATCTCATCTCCAGAGACCTGACTGGGTTCTTTGTTATTTGCGACACCGCAGCTGCCTTCCCTCTGTGATGAAGGCTTACGTCATCGTGCGGGGCAAAATGTTCTGGACACTCGCCTTGGAGGTGGTCTACATTTGGTGGGGCACTTTCACGCTAAATTCCTACACTGCAGACCAAAAAGTGCCTTTGCTATGAGAAATTCAGAGGTTTGCAGGAAACTATGCACAGAAATAAAGCCCCATACGCAAAGCTAAATCTTTCTGAAACTAGACCTAATATTTATTTTCAGCTATGAGACCAAATGCAAAGGCTTAAATACCTCCAGGTGTTCACCCAGGAATTCTACTACTGCTGTTCCTAGAGAGTTCCGCAATGTAAGTTATGCTGAGCCGTAGTGCGTTGTACTCGCGGGGCTGCAAGCAGATTTTTAAAAGGAAACTCCTCACAGGGTTTCCCTTTAATAATTCATCAGTCAGCCACTACCACAGAGAGGATTTTGCTTACATAAGCTGTAGGTAGACAAGTATGAGGGGAAAAGCAGGCGTGAAATTTCAAAATGTGCGCGTTACCCTGTGCGTACGTCTGCCGACCCAGCCCACTCCCGCCTCCACTACGTCCTCTGTACAAGACAATATTCAAAGGGCTTTTGTTTTCCTGTGGATAAAAATAGATGTACCCACAGAAATCCCTTTGAATAATCGACTCTTTTTTATAAAAACCATTCAGATGGCATTTACTTTCTTGAAGCAGATTTCCTGAGCCTGAAATACATGGGGCTTGGGCCGGTTCGCATCACCAACGAAAAAGAACAACCATCCAGGAAGGGTCTCCTCCCACTGCATGCATCTAATGCACAAATCCCAGATACACTGATATGGGAAATGCTGCACACCCCAAGGTAAAGTGTGAAACTGGAGTACAAGACATCTATATAACACACCTGGGGACTAGGGATGTCGGTCGGAGTAGGCTTCTGATGGCCACAAGGCAGCAGCATCCTTTCAGCATGCGCTACTGTTTTTACAGTGTGCATACTTTGCAAGAACACATGCGAAATTGATTTTGCACGTGCTATTTGCAAAGTGTGTACATGGTAACATCAATAGTACATGCTGAAACAAGTAGGACTGAAAGAGACGCCGTGGCAAGAGCCGGCGGGGAAAATGGGCTGGATAGAAGGGGGGAAACACAAATACGTGGTGGCAGTTTACAGGCTCCAGACTGGAAGCGGGGGGAGAAGGCAGCAAGGGACAGATCGCACTGGGCTTTTGAGTGCA
Source organism: Rhinatrema bivittatum (assembly GCF_901001135.1). NCBI lineage: Eukaryota > Metazoa > Chordata > Amphibia > Gymnophiona > Rhinatrematidae > Rhinatrema > Rhinatrema bivittatum. Next base: position 80,990,090 of record NC_042623.1, read on the forward strand.
GGCAAGGTGTGAGCTGGTTCTGGTCGTGCGTGCAGGCTGATGGCGCGGCCCACCCCACCTTCCAAAGCAGCTGGAACGGGAGGTGAATTGAGGAAGGGAGTGAAAGAGTGCGGAGGTCAGCGAAGAGGAAAGAACATGGCCATAGTGCAGAGACTCGAAAATCCCCAATAGTTTCCATTGAATTTTCAGTTGGCAGTATGTAAAATCTAAGAGGACAGTACAGATTAGTCCCTCATCCAACTCTCTTGAAAGCAGTCACATCAAGGTAGATGTAAGAGCACTTTACCCAGGAGACACTCTTTGGTGCATCTGACCTGATTTCAGCAGACAAGGCCCCCCTTTCCGTAAGAATCTTTCTATTGTCTGGATTTATCTCACAGAGCTGCTTTGGCTGGCTTTAAACCTTTGCTTTAGCATAAGGCGCATTCATGTAATAGTTTGTTGCTCTGCTTTCTATTACAAAAATCAACAAAAAAAATATAAAAGCGATACAATTTATTGAACTATAAACTTAACTCTTCTTGACTAGCTTTCGGGCATTAATACTCCTTTCCCGAGGTCCAAAGAGAAAAGATGAACTACACAGAGAACAGAAGGAAGCCCATTGTTAGGGATTTTATTATATTAAAGGACAATTTGCCCCAAGCCGCATAAAGTCAATCCGACATGAGAAGAAAATTATCAGAGGATCACTTTTTTATACTAACTACTCTTGCAATCTGTCCACTAAATCAAACCAAACTACAAACCTGGGATCTTCTTCAAAAGCATACTGGATTCCTTGGCCGTGATGTATATCCCAATCAACAATGAGAACTCTAAAAGAGAAGAAAGGAAACTATTCACCAGGAAGAAACTCATTCTCCATGCCAGAGAAAACAATAAATGGGTCAGAGATACTGACCTCTGAAGGCCGTGCTTCCTTCTTGCATATTCGGCTGCAATGGCAACGTTGTTGAACACACAAAAGCCGTTGCTCACATTTCGCTGGCTGTGGTGACCTGGGGGCCTTAAGGAAAAGAGGCACAAGGTAAAGGCGCCACCATTACGAAAGTTGGAAAGGAGCTGTGTAAGTGCTGCAGCCCGTTACCTGACCAAGGCCATTCCATTGCGCACTCTTCCGCACACCACAGAGTCCACCAGTTGCAAAGTGGCTCCAGCAGCCAGTCTGGCACAACGATAGGAGTTCTGGAATAAGACAATTTCATGGCCATTACCGAAATGCTTTGTAAATTAATCTTCTGAAGTGTATTATACAAAGCATAAAGAGGGTGTTTCAAAACTAGCCCGCATAGGCTTGGGTGTTTGGTGCACAAATAACTTTGAATAGTGACACCTTTGAGGATAATTTTCAAGCTGTCCACACTGATGCAGAGTTCACTCGTACTTTTTACCTGTGGACTTTGGATCAATTTTCAAAGGAAAAGTACATGCACATTTTTGCTTAGATAGGAAGCACATACAGATACCTGCGCCTGCTTTGTGTGTAGGTAGAGTTTTCCTGGAAAGAGTATACATATAGCTTTGAAAGTGCTGTGTACACACATATCATTCCTCTCCTAAGCTAAACATGCTCCCAGGAACACCCCCTCTCAGGGCGGGTAAAAGGGTGCACGCTGTGGAACGCCATGAGGACTTTTAGCCAAACTGAAGGGCCATTTTCAGACAATTTACATGGGTAAAATATCTTGTACCTGCAGAAATTGCTTTGAAAATTGCCTTCCCTAGGTCTTTAAAAATCAACAGCCAAACCTTATTGAGGACATTTGGGATTTATGGAGAAATTAGTTCTTACCAGATAATTTCCTTTCCTCAAGTCCAGCCAGACCATAGGTTATGCCTCCCAACCAGAAGATGGAGACAGAAACCAACAGGTTTGCTGACATCACTCCTTATAAGGTTCCCATGCTGACCTCAACCTGCCCCTATTCTACGTATTGGGCTAAGATACATTTTTAATACACTAAACTTTCCCTCATGCCCCAAGCAAAAACCAGAGAGCTTCCAAGGGAGAAGCAAACAGAAACAAGAAATGGCATAGACAAAACCTACATTCCTGGATAAGGTTTATTACCTTAATATCCAGTGTGCTGACTAGTACACACAAGTAGTTATTCTGAACATGAATCGGGAGAATGCACTTGGCAGCACAGAAAGGGTCCTGACTAGTCTGGCTGGACTCAAGGAAAGGAAATTATCAGGTAAGCACTAAATGTCTTCTTCATCCAGCCAAACCAGTCCAGATGCATGGGACGTACTCAAGCTATCCTGCTCCTGGGTGGGACACTGCTAAGCCTCTTTCAAGACTTCCAAACCAAAGGAAGCCTCTTCCCTGGCTCGAAGGCTGAGCTGAATAGTGCATTGAATAAGTATGCAAGAAAGTCAAGGTCGCCACTCTGCAAATCTCCAATGGTGACATCAGGCAAAGTTCTGCTCATGATACCACCTGTGCCCTGGAAGAGTACACCCTCAATTTCTTGGGAAGTGGCAAATCCTTGGATATGAAAGTCTCCCCACAATCATTTCCTTACTCCAATGAGCTACTGATACTTTCAAAGCTATTCCTACCCTTCTAGAACCACTAAATCAAATGATACTCCGAGATAATGAAACTATTAGTGACAATTAATTACAGCAGAACTACTCTCCTAACATCTAAATGACAAAATTGGGGCATACTCTTTTCCACCAGAGTCCCCTTTGTTCCTTCCTAAGAAAGTTTTGCATTTTTTTTCAATCTGCACAGCCTCGTCCGAAGAACCCAGAAAACCCCACCTTAAGAGTAAACTGTTGCGAGCAGGCTCTTACCTCCCTCCGTCCCACGGCCCGGAGGCCGCTGTCACGGCCGGCACAACAGGAGCAATTGCCAGGTCTTCTTTGCGGCTGTGCCGCTACCGGATCTCCGTTGCGGCAGGAGGCCGCAGTCGCCGTCTCTTCACCACGGCAGGGAGCCGTGGACTTCAGCATCCTCTTCGCAACATGGAGCCACTGCCCATGCCGCCTTTGGCAGGCCTGAGGCCTGCTCTGCAGTGGCAGGGAAGCCGCCTTGCTCCGCCTCCCACGTCGGTCCTACTCGTCAGCATCTCAGCGTCTTCTCAGCAGGGCCGCTGTCCAGGGTCCTGGATCTCTTCCTCTTCCTTAGGCGTGGGGCAGCGTCTCTCTTCTTGAGTTAAAGGGCCGGCGAGGGAGTGGCCCCCTGGTCCACCCTGATGACATCACTTCCTGGATCTGCCTCTTCAGCCTACAAAAGGCTCCTCAGGTCAGTCCTTCCTCGCCTTTGCAAGGAGCCAGTCCTTCTTCAGGATTCCTCGTCTTCTGCTCCAGCTTGGCATTTCCTTTTGGGATCCCAATCCATTCCTGGTCTCTTCTTCATTTCCGTTTCAACCCTAATGGCTTCACCATTTTCCTGATGTGTTATGCTGTGCCGTGTACCTGTCACCCTGGTCCTCCTGATGTCTTCATCCTGAAGTCCTTCTTCCAGAGGACTCCTGAGGCTCCGGTTCCCGTTCCTGCATGGTCCGTAACCAGCCCGGCTGGGTTGTTAGGGCGCACAGCGGTTCAGTGGTCTGCGACCACCCCGGCTGGGGTGTGTAGGGTGCTGGTGGAAGATTCCATCCATCGGGGTCGAAGATCCTCTTCGTCATGATGTCTGATGTCTCTTCAGTGTGGTCCGCGACCAGCCCGGCTGGGTTGTGTAGGGCGCCTGTGGGACATTGCTTGCCTGTCCGTCTCGTCTCGTCCTGAGTCTTCCGAGGCCCTGTTTTCCTCCAGTGAGGTCTGCAACTACCCCGGCTGGGGTGTGTAGGGCACTCGGGTGGATATTTTCCTTCAGGGCCAAGGATCTCCTATGACCTCCGTCAGTGCCTGGAGGCCTGATGTTTTAGCCTGTTCTGATGTCCTTGTCTTCTTTCCTTGGATGTCCTGGTCCAGATCCTTCTCACCAGGGATCGTCATCTGTCCTGCTTCTCTGACCTGTCTCGTCAGGCTACGAAGTTCCGTCCTTGATGGTCTTGCACAGATTTGCCCGGACTCTTCGCCATGCCGAGTTTTAGCCTCGTCTTCTGTGCCTACTCCTCATCTCGTCTGACTCCCTGATGTGTCTTCGTCAGTTCCACTGTCTTCAGCATCCATGTTCTAGTCTTTAACCACCTCTGCCTCTTGTCCGGCCTGCCGCCTCTGCCGTTACCCAGCGGCAGGTCCAAAAGGGCTAGGAATGGTCGGAGGACCATTCAGAGACCAACATTGCGTTATTGGTCTCGCCAAGGAGTGCAGGTCAACAGGGCTTGGGTTTGCTTTGTTCCCAGATGAGGTACGTCTCGCTGCAAGGGTCCACACTACTTGTTCCGCGCTGGGGAGCGCCCCCCCTAGTGCTCCCTTCCATCCACAGCGCAACATGAACAGCTTAAGTGATGCCTCTCTCAGAGGCTCAAAAGGATGACCAATCATGTATAATGGCACCAAATTCTAATTTCAGGGAGGTACTGATTCTCTTACCAAAGCTTGAATATGTTCAAAACTTTCACTCGTAACTGCATCACTGTGGCCATCGCTGATTTGCTTTCCTGGGCCAACTTTGGTTAGATCCACCAATTGTCCAGTCATGGATGCACCAAAATTCTCTCTCTGAGCAGGCCCACTACCACAACCATCACCTTGGCAAAAGATATTGGAGCTGTGGCCAACCCAAAAGGGAAAGCCTGACACTGAAGGTGCACCCCTTATCACTGCAGAGAAGTGCCTTCATCAGATCTAATGACAATAAGAATTCTCCTTGTTATGCTACTACTATAACAGACTTCAGAGTCTCCTTCTTGAAATGGAACATTTTCAGAGCTTTGTTGAGTTGGTTCAGGTCCAGAATCGGGTGAAAGGTATCTCCCCTCCTTTGGTAACACAGGCTGACAACCAACAACCTAACCTTTGTACCAGAAAGTAGCCTCCCACACCTTCACTGGAAGGTCCAGACCACTCAGACTCCATCCTTCCCTTCTTAGAGTTCCAAAAGGACTGGAATCTACTCAAGGGTCTAGACTGCCAACCTCGCACCAATCTCCCCGGCTTCGCACACTTGGAATTCCTAAAGCGGCTCCAAGCTGCAGCTGGACACGTCTTCTTAGGCTTGTCTTCAGGAAATCTGGGGACTTTTCAATTGCCCACATGCTTTCACCAGCTCTTCTGAATGTTCTCCAAAAAGATTTCCCTAGAAGGAACGCCAGTATCCACCTTTCCTTGGAAACTGAAACTGCTGACCAGTTACATAGCCACAGCAAACAATGGGTAGCTACAATGGAAGCTATATTCCTAGCCAAAGCCCAGACCTATTTATATATGGCATCCACCAAAAAGGACAGCCCTGGTTCCAGCTGAACTGCATACTTCAAGACTGTTCCCCCCACCACCATCACACTCCAAGGAGCTAACCTGTATGGGCTGAGACAAATGCAATCCTGCCCTAGCAACAATATCACTGCACACAACTAGCTGCCTCAAAAGCCCACTCAAACACAGCCTCCTGAGCAACCTTGAGGGCACAGCCCCCTCCCACAGGAATAGTGGCTTTCCTAGTGAAAGCACAAATGAATGTGTCCACTTGAGGAAATTCTGGCGTTACCTTTTAGTTTTCTTCTGAGTTAACAGATTCTGATCCTTTTTTTTTTTAATTTATTTTTTCGCTATGTATGTCCAGCGTTTTTAGGGACTGTGAAACTATGGGAGAAAGGTCCTCTTTATGGAACAACCGACCCATAGCTGAATTAGCCCTTCCCTAGGGGGATAGTCCTCCTATCTGACTCTCCCTCACTGCCACGTTCCCTTAAAATCTTAAGGTCCATAAGTGCAGGATTTTCTGCGCTCCCAATCCTCCTCTACTTCATTTCTCATTTGCTTGCTTTGGATTCTCAGAAGAGGATCCTGAGGAGGGAGAAGTGTGGGGGGGGGGGGGGGAGGGGGGTTCTCACTGCAGGAGAGAAACCCAGAGCTGCACTCTTCCCTACAAAAGAGGGCCTGATGCAAACACTTCACAAACTCTATGGGAAGAGAGATCCAGGAAGAGGAAGGCATCACATTTCCACCTGAAGAAATGCGAGTGGCTTCTCTTAGAACTACATCCAGAGGAGCCACGGACCAGACCGCCACAGCATCTGAGACTACCGTAACCAGCATAGGAGACCCCCCCCCCCCCGCCCCCCCCCCCCCCCCGCTCTGAGCTACTCTCTTCTCACAGTTCCAGTATGGCCACCGTTCCTGCCACAGCAGCAAGCACATCTGCGGAAATGGCCAGCAGATGCCCCTGCCAATGCAGCCAATTTCCATGTGCTGCCCTCTCTTCCTCACAAGGGCAGGTTAACAGTGCGACGGAGCGCACTGTTAACCTGCCCTTGGACGCCCGTTTTCCCTTACCCCTTATTCAGTAAGGGGCGGAAAACGCGCGTCCAACCTGCGGCACCTAATAGCGCCCTCAACATGCAAATGCATGTTGATGGCCCTATTAGGTATGCCCGCGCAATACAGTAAGTAAAATGTGCAGCCAAGCCGCACATTTTACTTTAAGAAATTAGCACCTACCCAAAGGTAGGTGCTAGTTTCTGCCGGCACTGGGAAAGTGCACAGAAAAGCAGTAAAAACTGCTTTTCTGTGCACCCTTCAACTTAATATGATGGCGATATTAAGTCGGAGGTCCCGAAGGGTAAAAAAAGTAAAAAAAAATAAATTAAAATGGGCCGGCGGCTGTCGGGCCGAAAACCGGACACTCAATTTTGCCAGCGTCCGGTTTCCGAGCCCGTGGCTGTCAGCGGGCTCGAGAACCGACACCGGCAAAATTGAGCGTCGGCTGTCAAACTCACTGACAGCCACCGCTCCGGGCTAAAAGGAGGCGCTAGGGATGCACTAGTGTCCCTAGCACCTCCTTTTGCCAGTTTCTACCGCACCACCTAATTTAAATACAGAATCGCGTGCACAGTCGAGTGGCCTGTGCGCGCACCGGGAGAGCGGGCGCTCGTCCGCTCTCCCGCGGACTTCACTGAATCGGCCCGATAATTTGCAAAAGCCTCCCCATCTCAAGGCCTAATAGTTCAATTCACACGCACTGCAAACTACAGAGCAATTCACATGTTCCTAAAGAGATGCCATTGCTTCCTGCCTTACCTCTCCTGCCTCTGCCTGCAGTCCTTCAGACGGCAGACCATTTTTGGGGTTTTTTAAATAGCTTTAACAAGCAGGAACCAGGCACAGCCACAGGACTCAGGAGAAGGGAGGAAAACAGAGAAGGAAACCTTGTTTAGTCTTTTTTCTTTTTAAGGGGAGGAGAGACTGCAGAACAGGAGAGAAAAAGCATAGGGAGGGAGGGAGGGATAATTCCAGTGACCGTAGCCAGGAAAAACTCTGTTCCAGCAATTGGAAGCCTCATTGGTCACTGGCTGTGCTTAACCGTGGGATGGAGTTGAAGACTTTCATCTCAGGAGCTGCCACCCAAATGTATATCTTCTTCACCAAGCTTAACCAGGCCTCAGCTCACAGGAGAGGATGCTTGCCTGCCATCTGCTGAGATAGAGAATACTGGCAGGATGAGGTCAGCATGGGAGCTGATAAGGGGTGAGGTCAGCAAACCTCTTAGTCTGTCTCCATCTGCCTGCTGGAAAGCATAACCTAGGCATCTGGATTGGTCTGGCTGATGGAGAGGAAACCATCTTTTGCTCAAAGGACTAGCTGTGAATAAAAATGGCCAGATCCCCAAACTTACTGCACACTTTAGGGGTGTCTTCTGTACATATCGAAATCCCAGTAGTGGCAGTGGGAAGTCAGATATCTGTGGGAACAGACCTCTACAGTGGAATGGTTTCTCTTGCTCGAGATATGCAAACCTAGTCCTCTAGGGCCACAAATAGGTTTGGTTTTGAGAATAACCATAATTAATATTCATGAGATATAACCGCACAACTCATGAAAAAAGAAAGATTCATTTACAGCGGGAGCAACACTTGCTCTAACAAAGTTCAAAGAAGGTTTTTGCTCCTCCTAGGTGCCATGACACTGTATCTGAATTCAGGGCCCCGTGTGCAACCAGGAACAGCAAATAATCAGCTCAGGGAGCAGCATTTACACTAAGCAAGCCAAAAGATGAAACCCATATGCGCTATCACTTGTCCTGCCATACATCATAATAAGGACTCCACAGAACTGAGAACACGGCAGCCTAGAGACGCACTAGTGATCTGCTTGGGCTGCAAGACATACCGGGTGAAAGAAAGCGCAATCATAATTTTGTGAAGTTTTCCAAAGTTCTTCCTCATTCATAAACTGGGTGCTCTGAACAACTTCCAAGTATTCTTTGCTAAAGAGAAGAGAAAAATTAAACCGAGTCATGATATGACCTGATGTCTTGCCGTGACAAAGCACACTAAACACCCAGATTGCAGTCCACCACCCACCTCGGTCACGGGGGTGGGGATTGGATGGCTCAGGGGAATGATTACAGTGTTACAGAGTCTTTCACCTCTAGGCCATCTGTTCAAAAATCCAGCTCAGGTGGCCTATGTGAAATGCAACAAGGGTCCCTGACCAGCTCCAGGGAACAGAGCAAAAGCATTGCGGCTCCTGGTCAGAGTCCTGTGAATTCTGCTAAACACTGGGTCACCATTTTCTGACAAAGCGCACCTTTAGTGCCACTCTATGGCCAGCAGGGACCTCCATAGTAACGGCAGCCATCTTCTGTTGGCTTCAGTGCACCACCTCGGTTGCGCACTATGGCTCGATAAGACTCCCTAGAGCTTGCCCCTAGCCCCTTTTTGACTTCAAAAAAGGAGGTCCAGAAAGCACGAAGGAATAAATTGAATCTTTTTTTTTTTTTTTAACTTTGCGTATCAAACTTCTGGAAGAAAAACCGTGAGGCCTAGTCAGAGCTGAAGTCTTCTTTCAGGACAGCACAGAATATGTTACGTTAATGTTAGACTTGTAGACCACTTGCCTCCATTACAGGAAAATCTAATTTGATTCTGTCTTTTGAGTTTTACTAGGAGTGCCATAAAGGTGACCAGCAGGAGCTCTGGATGGGTGGGGGGTGGGAGGAACCAGGACCATTGCAAAAAACAACCCCTGCAGCTCTTAGGGCCACAACTGCAGGTTTCAGTCTCAGAGGAGACTTTTCTTCTCTAGTTCTTAGGGGACTTGGTTTGCCTGAGCAATCACTCTGGACATGAGGTAAGGAGAAAAATACAGAAAATTAAAAAAATGCCTTTTCCATTTGCTTCTTGTCATCCCCCCTTTACTTCTTATACATGGAGAAGAGAATCTGTTCATTCATCGAAAGCTAGCTCCCCAGGGAATGCAGTTTCAAAGGATCTAGTAGCTAACTAAGGGGCGGATTTTAAAACCCCTGCGCGCGTAAATCCTTCTGGATTTACGCGCGCCGGCGCACCTATTTTGCATAGGCCGCCAGCACGCGTATTTTGCATAGGCCGCCGGTGAGCATAAGTCCCGGGGCTTCGTGGCGGGGGCGTGGTGGGATGACGCGGTGTGGCGTTTCGGGGGCGGCGACAGGGGCATGGTTTCGGCCCAGGGGCGTGGCCGCGGCCTCCGGAACAGCCCCCGGGACCGGACCACGGAGCGGGGCAGCCGGCCGACGTGCGCAAAGTTACGCGCGTATCTTATAAAATTCAGCGTACTTTTGTTCGCGCCTGCTGCGCGAACAAAAGTACGCGCTCGCGCAAGTATTTAAAATCTGCCCCTAAGGACTTAGCCAGCGGGATTTGTGGGGCAGAAAAATTTCCACCAGTCCACTCACCCCCACCGCTCAGTGGGGCGAGTGGACCGGTGGAGATTTAGCTGCTCAAAAAGTGGATGATCCCAGAGGCAGGGTTCGGGTTTAAAGTTAGCCAGATAGCTGGCTTGTGCTGAAAATCAGTGCTAATTTCCCAGGCCACACCAAGGCACAGCTATAGATAGCTTAAATCCAGCTGGTTACATTTTGGCTGGCGAGAGCTGAGCCTATTTTCTGCTTGGAACAAAGAGAAGCAGTTAAACCCTGCCAGATAATTTAGCTGCTCAGCAGTTTTTGGAACATTGACACCCCCCCCCCCCCCCCAAAAAAAAAACCAACCCAAACAATTGTTAGCCTCTCAAAAAGGTATCACCTATAACTTGTTTGCTAACCTTTATTTCTACATGGACAAAGAATTCAAAGCCTGGCTGAGGATACTGCTCTGGCAGGGAGAATACCCTCACCCCAGCAAACACCCCCACCCCCTCCCAAGGGAAGCCACCAAGCACCTTTTTATCCTTTTCTCTGCTGTAGGATTGTTTTTGGCTTTGAACCTGAGAGCTGAAGCTGTGCCTGGCTGTTTGTGCAAACAGACCCTTCTTACCATGGCAGAAAGAAAAGGGTCGGCCATAAACATCTCCCCTGAACACATGAATCCAAACGAGGAGAGTAAGAAGATAAAGGCAGAGGTCCTACCTGTGAATCAACAGGATCTCTTCTACCGTGGCTTCCCTGACAGGCACACGGACACACCTTTCCAAAAGCCCGTAATGTTTAAGTCGCTCGTAAGAGGAAACCAGTCTCTCAGGGACGTCAATGGCACATGCTGGACTGAAACAAATCAACACATATGTTTTCCATATGTAAAGCAGGATACAAAGCTCTGCACAAGAGTTGCTCAGATAATCGGACCTGATTTTAGCAAATGGTTACTTCCATCAAAGGGAATTCTGCTTACATACAATGCAAATTTATTTAATATAGCACTTTCCATATAAAAAAACAAACAAAAAAAACTCTCCCATACCCTTTACAGTCAAATTACATAGAGACAAGAGCTTGTAATGAGTGCTCTGTTCATGATGTACAGACAAAACTCCTAGGAGATGGGGATTTAACTTGCTCCTGCTGACCTCAAGCATCCTTTACAGCAGACTTTCCCAAACTCAGTCCTGGGGTCGGCTTTCCAGGATACCCACCATGAATATACATGAGTTACATTAGCATATGGCTGTCTAAAAGCAAGGTTAATTTGCACATTTTGAAAACCAGACCTGGTCATGATGCTAAGGACCACATCTGGGAAACTGCTGTAGTTCAGAAATTTGCAACTCTGGCCCTCGGGGGACCTCCCCAGTAGATCTGCTTTTCAGACCGTCTCCAAATGAATATTCCCTAGATAGCTGAATATATCTTGGTCTAAGAACCAGACTAATTTGATTATCCTGAAAACCAGACATTGTTGGAGGGAAAAGAAAAGAGGAGTTCTTGAGGAATACCCTTGATACAACTGGAGAAATTTGGCTTAACCAGCTTTACTTTGCATGAGTTAGAAAAAAAATCATCTGATCTACAGATGGGGATGACCTTGACAAGCAAGAAAGAATGACAAAGCTAGGATTTGCTCATGCTATGTCTTTCTGATCATAAAGAGGGTCTTGTTCAAAACTGTGATATGTCACACCATAGAACGGACATTAGATAATCAATATGACTGCGGTCTGATACATTTGGCTGATATGTCGTGAGCAAACAGTTACAAAGCTACATGGGCTGGCAGTGTAGTGTAGCGATTAAAACACAAAAGGTGTAAACCCTATGGTATTTTCCCCTCTTAGGGGCTGATGCAATACAGTGCGCTCAGCCGAGCGCACTGTATAACCCACATCCAACGCGGAGTGAAACTAATAGCGCTCATCACATGCAAATGCATGTGAATGAGGGTATTAGCTATTCACTCCGAAAGAAAAAAAAAATGTGCATCTAGGACGCACATTTTAGGGATCAGAAATTAACACCTGCCCGGAGCAGGCATTAATTGCGGAGCCTCCTAAAAAAAAAAAAAAAAAAAAGCATGGCAGTCCGGTGCAGGAAGTGGACTCTCAGTTCACAAGCGTCCAGTTCCTGAACCCCTGGCACATCCATGGATTAGGAAAACAGATGCTGATAAATTCAACGTCCATTTTCTTACCTGGCGGACAGCCGCCGACAGTGGACCTCTCTCTCGGGCGCATGCTGTGAAGGAGGTGCTAGGGGCGTGAACACTCAGCGCCCGCTTTCAGTGCAACATTTTTGCATCGGCCCCTTAGTGTGAAGTTTTGGTATCCACACTGATTCTAGAGAAAGCCCTAGTAAACCAGGGCCAAAGTGCCTTGACCATGACCAGACAAGGAATTGGTGAAAGAGTGGAATCTTGAACTCATGATCCACTCCTCATCCCTAATGCGATTCCAGGCTGTGTTTTTATCTATTTTGGCTCTTTGGTTATGGATATATTTGTACACAAGAACCAATATATAATTATATAAAAATATGAGAGGGTTTTATAGATTTGGGAGTGGGGAGGAATTCATACTAATCTTCTAGTTTGCATATCTGTATTCTTTACAGGTCCTTTTACTAACTAGTATAAGAATAATCCAATATAATGCATATGAGCTTTCAAAACCACATCTAAAAAAACAACCTATGTGGTCTGTAAGGCTGACCTAAAGCTTTTTTTGTATAATAAAGAATCACAAGCTTCAGTGAATCCCAGTTTCTTTCCTATTCTCTGTGGTGAAAAAGCTTACTAAATCAGGCCCTGTGCATACAAGACCCAGCTGAAAACAAAGTGTTTGTCTTAATCTGGTTTTCCCAGTCAACAAATTGAATTACTAATTATTATATTATTTTAAGCCAAAGTAAACAAAAATAGAGTAAACTGTGTTAGAAGAAAAAAATTTACAAACATCTGAAAAAAAAGGGGCTATAATATATGAAAAATGACATTCACAGGAGGTTTTCTGTGCATAAAAGAGCTTCTGAAAATTACTTGTACACGTGCAACTCCTTTGAAAATTACCTCCTAAATATTTAGCATACTTACTCATCCCAAAGCAGTTTGTAGTTGCTCATTTCTTTGTCATAAAGCAGTGCTGTTCCAGAAGCCATTGCTGAAAAGACACCAGAGTAGACAAAGTTGCTTTTTTTTTTTCATAAAAATGAATGCTATGCAGAGAACAGAAGGGCAGCTTAAAATAAATACCATGTTCAAATGTCTTCAGAAAATAAGTGCAAACTATGGTGTGGAATTCTCTATTATAAAGGTGGTGGTGATTTTGTGTAGCGTGTTAGGGATTTGGGATCAGGAAGTCAAAGTGAATCTGAATTAAAAAAAAAAAAAAAAAAGACTGAGAGGTCCATATTCAGTCACTGCTCAGATAGCAAAGTTTGCTGGAAAGGTTTATCCAGCTAACTTTGTAAGTATATTCATTAGTGTGTCCACACTATTAAATAAAGCCAACTAACTTTATCCAGCTAACTTTAGGGCAGCTTTTTGGCCTGATCTGACTTAGCTGGCTAAGGCCTGGATTTTCCATTCTCGCACAGAATAGTGAATCCCATGGTAATGGGGGGGGGGCGGGGTGACAAAGCGGGGGGCGGGCCTGCAAAAGCCGGCAGCGATCACACCACCGCGGTGTTATCACTGCCAGCGATAACGTGGCTTACCTTATAGCCGCCAGCGAAGACACCGCGGAGTCTGCTCCAACGCCGCCCCAACTCCTCCCCTTCCAGCCCTAACTCCGCCCAGACTCTGCCCCCAGCAAGCTATCATGTGCGATAGGCTTAGAAAATGACCCCCTAAGTTTGAATATCAAAGTTAGCCAAATAACTTTGCCGGCTATTAGCCAGCTAAGTACCCAAATATTAATTTAGCCGGATAACTTTCAAGTTATCCATTTAAATGCTTTGAATATGTACCTCTGAATTTTTATTTTTTCCTCAGCCGGTACAGAACCTGACCCATTATTTGAAAGTCTTTGTTGAACCTGAACAAAAATGCAAAAGGTTACCGATTCAGAATAAGGGCTGGACTAGAGAAAAACCTGATGAGATCTATTCGCTGGCTCTAGAACCAAACAGAATTTGCAGACAAAACCAATAGCTGACAGAATTTGCAATTTGGTTTTGACAGTACAAGCAAATACAATTTTAATTGAATATTTCTATACTACATTTCCAATAAAAACTGCCCAAGGCGGCTTAGTTGTAACAGATTTAGACCTCTTAGCTTGCTCCACCTCATTTTGGCAAACGATCCTAAGAATGTGCCTGATGAGCCACTGAGCTGGCCTGAGGTGGGACTTGGGTTCAGTTTCCTAGGTGGCTGCTCTGCTCCCAGGGTCAGCCAGGGCTCCGAATGCTGACAAAGCGACCTTCACATCCCCTTGGGGGAAGGCATACCAATCATCAAGCTATGACACCTAGTGGCTGGGTTTAGGAGCCACAATAGCAGGGATCTGGATGGAGACCTGGTGCAAGGCCGTCAGCCAAGGACTGGACTAAAGTAGAGTCTTTTAAGCTTTTATTGCTCATTTTATATTATTTTATCCTGTTTTGGTTTTTTTGCATAATCATTTTATGAATGTTATAAATTTATTTATTTAACTCTTTTATATACCGACATTCGTTTACACATCATATCGGTTTACATTATAACAATTGAACTCGGAAAGGAAATTACATCATAACAGGACGGGTAACTAGGAGATAACAAATTGGCATGCAGTGAAGTAGGCGAAAGGCGGAGAGGGAGTAGGAACAATAGAGAACAAATGCAGGGAGGAAAACTATTAACATTGTTGTGGTTAACACGTTGATTGGGGAGATTCAATACTGTAAGTAATAATACTGAGGAGGAGGGGGAGTTGACTATGTTACCTTCCTAGAATTGACAAACTGTCGAGTAGTGCTACAGAAGTGATAAGTCATAGCTGTAGTATACAAAATATTTAAGTAAGTTGCAAAGGGAAATAAAAAAGGGGAAAATCCCCAGGTAGTTGCTCACAGCACCAGATCTCAGCTCTGGTTCCGACTGAGTTGGAAACTCAAATGAACAAGAGAACTGTCCAGTCATAAAAGAAAACAAAACAAAACAAAATAAAGTGCTTTATATTATTTTATATTTAGGTCATGCCTTTTCATTGGTAGCTCAAGGTGAGTTCCCTGCCCCAGAGGGCTTACAATCTAAGGGGCTCGTTTACTAAGCTATGGCATTTTCCTCAGAGGGGGACAATATCATGGGATTTATGAAGCTGCAGTAGTGAGTACCACAGCCTAGCAAATATTTTCCCTGGAGGTAAAATGCTTTGAAGAAAAATACCATGGGTAATCCCCATAAATTCTGCACAATGGCGCCCCTGCAGCCTGGGGCCACCATCTTGTTAAAAGGCCCAATTGGCCTAAAATCCCCCCCCCCCCCAAGGTATTCCAAAAACATGGGGGTCTTGTGAAACCCCCTATCCCCCCCCCCCCAAAGACAGCCCCAGTGAACAAAATTTTAAAAAACTAAACTAAACAAAAAAAACATAGTAATGGTGCAAGCCTCTCCCTCCCGAACCCAAACCCTTTTTCTCAATTCCCAATGCCCCCTCCCCAGGCCAGGCCTTCCAAACTCCTCACACAGCAGCCAACCCCCTCCTTGCCCTCCTCCCTAGTCATACCTTTAACTCCCTGGTGGGCTAATGGGGCCTAGAATACCCTCTATGTTCCGAGCCCTGCCATGTCAAGTTAAAATGGCACCAGCCAGCTGCCTGGGTTTGTACTTCTGCCCCTATCACAGGGCCGTATACGAAAGAACCCACTTAGAGTGAAAAGAGAAACAAATCTAAAAATGTAGTTTCACCCTTAAATGCAATGCAAAAAAAATCTGAAAGTACTTTATTTGACTGGACCTCATAAGAAAAGTACTGAATTTTTCACCATATAAGTGTCCTGTGTCTTGTACATTAAATAAGTGCCTACTTTGTATTTATAATCATTGGCCCAAAGAAAAATCCAGTCTCCAACGTGAAAGTGAACATGATAGACACTGTTAACTTATTTAATGTACAAGACACAGGACACTGTTTTATATGATGCAATCTTAGTGCCTTTGTTTATGAGGTCCACAATATAAAGTATGCATTTGTTTTATTGGTAAGGCATAATATACCATTTATATGGTGAAAAATTCAGTACCTTTCTTATGAGGTCCAATCAAATAAACGGGCCGATACAGTACAGTGCACTCCGACAGAGCACACCGTCAGCCAGCATTTGGACGCGCGTTTTGGACGCGCTAGCTTTACCCCTTATTCAGTAAGGGGTAATAGCGCGTCCAAAACGCGTGTCCAACCCTCCCGAACCTAATAGCGCCCGCAACATGCAAATGCATGTTGATGGCCCTATTAGGTATTCCCGCGCGATACAGTAAGTAAAATGTGCTGCCAAGCCGCACATTTTACTTTAAGAAATTAGCGCCTGCCCAAAGGTCGGCGTTAATTTCTGCCGGCACTGGGGAAGTGCACAGAAAAGCAGTAAAAACTGCTTTTCTGTGCACTCTCTGACTTAATATCATGGCGATATTAAGTCGGAGGCCCCAAAAGTTACAAAAAGTAAAAAATAAAAAAAAATAAAAATTTAAAATGGGCCCGCGGCTCGTGGGCCGAAAACTGGATGCTCAATTTTGCTGGCGTCCGGTTTCCGAACCCGTGGCCGTCAGCGGGCTCGAGAACAGCCGCCGGCAAAATTGAGCATCGGCTGTCAAACCTGCTGACAGCCGCCGCTCCTGTCAAAAAAGAGGCGCTAGGGACGCACTAGTGTCCCTAGCGCCTCTTTTTACCGCCGGCCCTAATTAAAATAAATTATAATACTGAATCGCGTGCACAGGAGAATGGCTTGTGCGCGTGCTGGGAGAGCGGGCGTTCACCCGCTCTCCCGCGTTTTTATTGTATCGGTCCGAAAGTACTTTCAGATCTGTTTTGCATTGCATTTAAGGGTAACGTCCTATCACAGGGCCAGCATCATTTTATTGTGGAAGTTGCAGTTGTACCTATCTTTCATGAAAATAACATGGCTTGCAATTTTTCAGACAAGCCGTGTTATTTTGTTAGCATTAAATTACTCAGTAATGAAGCTTTGCAAGCATTAGCATGCAAAGCAGCTCATTACCATACCTGGATATCAGGGTGAAATAATGCACAGTATCGATGCAGTAAACGTCTACCACAGCTAAGTAAATGACCCTCTAAGTTTGTACCCAAGGCAATGGAGAGTGAACTGATTTGCCCAAGATCATAAGAAGTGTCAGTGGGAAAAGCAGGATTTGAACCCTGGCTCTCACCCCTGCTCTAACTCTGTTGTTCCTATGTAAATGTTCTCAATTGAACCAAAATTGAACTTGTTGGTTCCCAAGTACTGAACTGGTTACTAAACTTCTATTGGCCTCAACCAGAATTAAAATGGAACAATTTTAGTCATACTGAACCAAATAAAGTAAAGATTTGACTCCCTGTTTAGATATACTTTATGTTAGCCAAAACAGGAACTTCTGATTTTAGCAACTGTTTTAGCATCACAAACTTTCATGTAGGCTTAGACAGAGGACTTTGAAATCTCGGTCTTCGGGGCATTAACGAATCCAAACTTCAGCAGAGGTCTATTTACAGTTCACTTTTACTCATCTACTAACATAATTAAGTATTAATCGGACGGGTCATACCTGATTACTTGTGCTACAAGATGATAGATCCAAAGGTGATTCTGAAAACTAGAACGCAGGAAGTCACAAGCAGAATCCAATACAAAAATTCACCAAAAGCAAGACTTTTTAAATCATGCTCTTAATATACCATGGATATAAATGCAATTAGAAAGGTAAAAAAAAACACAGTAGAATAAGCTCTAATTTAGCAATGTAACTGTTTTAAAAAGAAGGTAAATCAAAAAACAAACAAAAAAAACCACACGCACTGGTTGATTCTTTTTCCTTCGATGTAGAAAGCCCCTGGCTAGCCTCAGACTTTGCTCCAATAGCTCTGTTTTGGTGGCTAGGCGAATGTTATTCCTAGATATTGCACACTGACATGCAATGGTCCCAGGCTATAGGGAACTTATTCCAGCTAGCTGGGCTGACACCGGCATTTCAGCCGAGATGTTAGGGGAAGCTAAAAAAAAAGTGCCCTCCTCTCTCTCACCTAAAAGCAGAAACTTAACGCCACGCAGCAGTCCGAGCACCCTAATCCGTTCCTGAGCCTCCGGGGACCTGCGCTCCAGAATCCTCTCCTCCGCAGCCTGAGGCGCCCCCCAGCTCTTCAGACGTCATGCAAGAGCCAGAGCGCAGCCAGGCTTGGAGGAAGGGGAACGCTGACTGGGTGCCGCTGGGTTGCTATGATGTCACAAGAGCGCCGGGTCCCCCTCCCCCTCTCCACCCCCGGTGTTGCCAGTTTCTCACGGCCAGGAGAAAAACAAAGCAATAGCTATAACTTTATAACCCTACGAGTGACAAACTAACAGCAGCAGTCCTTAGTTTTGTTTTTTTTTTACGGTGCTGCTGGGACCTTAGAGGCTCTTCTCCCTGATCCTGGGGGACTGGCCTAGGCTGAGCCTCGTTCCTGGCTTCTCTGCTTTCTCTCCTCCCATGCATTTTATTCGCCTTCCTCTTTACTGTGATTGGGGAAGAAGAAAAATACTAAGTGCTTGGCAGTTTGTTTGCTCTGTACGAGTCATAGCAGCAGATTATCCTGATTGTTAAAAAAAAAAACCCCAAAAACAAATAGCAAGAAAGGTTACGGTAAGCAGTGTAGCAGAGGTGGCTGGCTTTGTGCAGTATTGGGAGACGCGGGTATATGCAGTAGTACATGCAGAGTAAGGGGTAGGGGTAGGCACAGTCTTGTCTGAGACTTAGAGCTCTATGGGAAAATTGACGGCGCCAGGGATTTGGAAGGGCAACCTATATTGTATAGGTGAAAGCTAAATTAATATTCATGTTCATTCTAATGTGGGTATTTAAGTGGGACCCTTCCTTCCCCTCCCACAGCAGTAGAAATGTTTGAGGGGCTTTTGCCCTGTAAAGGTGTCTTGATTAGATTGTAAACTCTACTATGAAGGAACTGTCTCATGTTTTTGTACAGCACTATATACATTGGGTAGTAATACATGCGAGTTGCTATGATTGAAATTATATCCTCTTCTGTAGATGTGGCCATTCCCACCAACCAAAGGTATGGGAGGGAGGGGGGCGGGTGTTAGGACAAGGCGCACAACCAATAGGAAGACACCACAGGATGGGCAGAATGATAACTGACAGGCCCTTGCTGACTGCAAAGGGAGGGTGATGAAAAGCGCAGCATGTACGTCAGATTCAGATAACTTTATTGGCATAACAATTTTACATGTGTTGCCAAAGTAATATGCAAAATGCCTACAGCTAGCCTGGCTGAGTGATGGGAATCTGAATTGTCAGTGCAATTGGGCTCTGACATGTCCAGCAACATTATGCAAGTATATGTGTGGCATTAATCCACAGTAAAAGAACAGAATAAGAAGAGAGCTCCAAGTTTGGCAGTTATATTACAGTACTGTATGCTGCTTTTACTGTTAAGCTGCTAGATGCCGCAGGCTGTCTCCTAGAAGATTTGGTTTTAAAAGTAATACATCTTCAGTCATTTCAAAATCCTTCATTCTCATGCTCATTGTTGGAATATGTCTTCAGTTTCACATCAATTAAAGTAGTGAGACTGAGAAGAGATTTTTTAATAGGTATACAGTGAGCTCAATTTTACATATTTGATATGACTGCCAATCAGGCTGCTGGCAAGAAATGCTACAACTACACTGTCCACACAGTGGGCCAGATTTTAGTACCTACGCACGGGCATAGATTTGTGTGCGCAACTTGGCGCGCACAAATCTATGCCTGATTTTATAACATGCGCGAGCAGCCGCGCGCATCTTATAAAATCCGGGGTCAGCACGCGCAAGGGGGTGCACACTTGTGCACCTTGCGCGTGCCGAGCCCTAGGGGAGCCCCGATGGCTTTCCCTGAACCCTCCGAGACCGCTCCAAAATCAGAGCGGCCTTGGAGGGAACTTTCCTTCCGTACCCCCACCTTCCCCTACCTAACCCAACCCCCAGCCCTACCTAAACCCCCCCCCCCAACCATACCTTTGTTATGCAAGTTGCGCCTAGCCTCTGGGCAGGCGTAGGTTGTGTGTGCCGGCGTGCGATCCCCCGGCCTAGAGGCCCTACGGAGGCCTCTGGCCACACCCCCATCCTGGACCGCCCATGCCCCGCCCCTTTTTTCCAAACCCCGGGACATACGCGCGTCCTGCGGCTTGCGCATGTCGCCAGGCCTATGCAAAATAGGCTCGTGCGCATAGGGCTTTTAAAATCTGCCCCAGTATGTATAGGATGAGGGATCTTTTTTTAATTTTTCATTTTCACAAATTTCTTTTTGTCTGGTTTAATAAATGTCATATTTATTAGTGTATATTAGTTAAGTTTTGCATTTTATATTTTCTTTCTTGAAGATTTTAAAGGTAATGAATCTTAAATCATTTTACAATCCCTCATTCCCATGTCCAGTATTTATATTGCATTTTAACTCATTTTTACGCAATCTGGAGACTTTTTCACAGTGATCTAGTGATTTTCTTCATTTTAGAGTTGGCAGCACTGGAGGGGGGCCAGCCCGAGTGGAGGTACTTCAGCTGTTTTGGTGAGGCATGTGTGTGAGGTGCAGGACTAAGTGCTGAGAGAGGCATTGGAGTCAGTGAGTGTCATGTGGGCTTGGAAGTGCTGAAAAGGGATATGAATTGGGTGAGGGTGACTGCTGCAGGCAGAAAACGCAATAATTTTTCATGATGTTGCTGGCATGGGGGGGCCACTTGCATGAGCAGTAGCACAACAGCAGACATATCTGTGTCTGTATGGGACATCTCCCCCCCAGTTTACATCAGTTTAAAACAATTTTGCAAGCCTTGGTATTTATGTTCTATAGATTACTGAAACTCCTTGTTTGTAGGCTTGCCTGCAGAATTTTTAAGCAGCCTATTTATTTATATTCCACCTTTCAGTAGTTCAGAGTGGATTACATTCAGATGACAGAGTATAGTTGCAAGATTGGTTATAGGCAGCAGTATTAAGAGATCATGTTATTCCTTTAGAGCCAGTACAAGGGTGTTAGGCACCCTAGGCAAACCTTCAATCTTGCACTTTCCTCTTACACTTTCCTATTGGCAGCAGCTCTGACATAGCATCCCCTTCTCGCTCTGCTCAGCATCCACCTGCCAAGTTCTGCATCCCCTTCCTTTTGCTCCATATCCACAGTGCCCGGCATCGCTCATCTTTTATGTTTTCTGTTAAGTAACCTTTTTTTCAAGTTCCTACCTTATGCCTTTGTTAACAATTTTATTATAAATGTTCTCTGTATTTGACTATGGAAATATTTTTTCCTGCTTTTTCTGTTTTATGTAAACCGGTATGATTTGCATTTTAATGTAAGAATGTCGGTATATAAAAATTATAAATAAATAAATAAATAAATAAATAAATCTTCTTCCCTTTTCTCCCTTCTCAATATACCAGCATCAACCTTCTCTCTTTGCCCCCTTTCATGCAGTGCTCAGCATACTCTCTCTCTTCAACCCCTACCTGCCCAGAATTCTCTCTTTCCTGTTCGTACCCCAGATCAGTCCAGACAAGTGGGTTTTGCATCCCTACCAGCAGATAAGAGGCAGAGAACTAAAAACTTTGAGGCACTGCTACATAACCGAGAGAGTGCCACCTGCAGTCCTTCAGTATTTCTCTGTCTCCAGCAGATGATAGAGGTGCAGATCTGCAGTTAAGAAAAAAGAAAAAGAAGGGACAGAAGAAGAGAAGTTAGAAGACATTCCCTGAGGTGTTAGTTTCCTTCATGGGCCATCCCTCAGGTTGAGCCGGGCGAGCTGGGAGTTGGTAATCCCTGATCAGTTTTAGCCCGCAGCAGCCTCTGTATGGTGTACAATTCTAAGTACACCATACAGAGGTGTACAATTCTGGAGACAACACCTTCAAAAGGATATAAACCGCTTGGAGTTGGTCCAGAGGGTGGCTACTAAAATGAGAAGTGGTCTTCGTTCTAAAGCATATGGGGGTAGACTCAAAGATCTAACATGTACACAGAGAAAAGGCAAGATAGGGAAGATATGGTAGAGACATTCAAATATTTTGAAGGTTTTCATGCCCAGGAGATGACCCGCTTTCAATGGAAAGGAGGCTCTAGAACAAGGGGTCATGGGATGAGGGTGAAAGGGGGTAGACTTAGGAGTAATCTTAGGAAATATTTATTTACCAAGAGGGTGGTGGATGTATAGAATTACCTCCCACTGGAGGTGGTTGAGCAAAACAGTATCTGAATTTAAGAAAGCATGGGATAAATGCAGGGGGGTAATTCTGAGGGAGTGATGGAAATTGTAAGGGCTAGATAAACTAGATGTTTGGCCTTTTTCTGCCATCATGTTTCTATGTTTTTAACACATGGGACAAGCAAAGGATCTCTGCATGATAGGAAGGGACTACCAAGCTGAGCAGATGTGCATGGCTAGGCAGGATGGGCCATATGGTCTTTATCTGACATATTTTTGCCTTACATTTTCTACCTTACAGTGTCTACTGCTCCCCTGGTAGACCAACTGCATCTCAATCTCTGTCTTTTCCAGCCTGGGTGGCAATCTGACTTTATTATAGACTACAACTCTCCAGAGTCTGTATCTTAAAGCTATTCTCCCCTTGTCATGTTCCTTATATATAGTTTACAGCCTGCTTGCTCTATATCCTTAGGCTGCTTCTCAATGATTGGACCCTTGGTTTTCTCTCACAAGCACATTGCCCTTATCATGTCACTTCTTGGTTTTTCTTTTCTCCTGCCATCTTTGCTCTGAATGTCTTTGTCCCATTTGATCTAATGACAAGTGGTTTTTTCTAGTCACATGATTTAGTATATTTTGCAAGTACTTGATAGGAAAGTTATGTTTTAAGAAACTGTATAAAAATATACCTTCAGGGAACTCCAGCATTTGACTCATGTAATATTAATAATTCTGGAAGCTCTAAAAAAAGGTAGCATAACAGATGAGACGTAGGATGGCAAATGAGGCAGCTATAATATGACACTTGTCAGGCAATAGATGCAAATTTAGAAAACCGTTTTTGCAATCTGATTACCTTTTTAAAAGTGATTTTAGGAATTGTTGATATTAAATTGTTACCATCTTCATTCTGTACCTTTAGGGCAATACATGGCAGTTTAAAACTCTTCTTATATAGGCATTTCTTCCACAGATACATTCTCTGATGCCTGGTAAGTTTTCTGGGTCTGAGAATAAGGTTTCTTATGAACCTAAACAGTCCTTTACTTAACTTCTTTCTCTTAATGTGATTAAGAGGTGTAGCAGGATATTCAGGAATCTGACAGGTTCCAAGCAATGCTTCTGTTATGGCCCCTGGAGTGAGACCACTCAGATTTCACATAGGCCACCTTAACTAGGATTTGAACCAGTGTTCTAGAAGTCAAAGGAGCTGTAATGTTATGGCTATTTGCCCTAAGCCACCCACTCCCCATGGTTGCTTTGTAAAATGCCATCATTCTCCTTGAAATAAATGCGATTAGAGCCCAGCACTGAATCGTGCAGTGTATTCTGACAGATTTATTTATGAAATGGGAGAAAAGAAAATCAAGCATATTGGTTGGTGAGACAGTGCCATGTGACCATGGACTGACACATAAGGACTTTCGTCTTCAGTTTTTATTTTATTTTTCATGGGACTTTATCAGAGTATATTCCAACAAGAGCAAAAATGGGAAAAATCAGTGGAAAAAAATGCATTTTGCCTGATAAATATATTTGTTCTTTTTGTAATAACCACTAATAAATTCTTTGGGGAAATAAAATGAAAATTGAAAACGCAGGTTCCTGCACATAGAGCAGCCACATTGCAAGGTGCTGACCAATGGGAAAACATCAGTGTGCTCTGAATTCTGATTTGGGAAACTTTTATTGGCATGATACTTTGCCAAAGTAGTACATGAATTGGTTAAAATAAGAAAAGAAAGACAAAATATTGAGGTCCATGTTCAAAAGCCATTTAGATGAATAACGTAATAGTTACCTGTCTAAATGGGTTACCCAGATATAGCAAGAGGTATTCTGAGGAGGAGCAGAGTTAGCTGCATAAGTCTAACTGGCTAATTTTAAGATAGCCGGGCATATTCAGCAGCACGACCCACTGCTGAATATACCCTGCTAGTTAGCCGGATATGTTTATCTGGCTAACTAGCTGAGCCACACAGCAGCTGAAAATGGACCCCTATATATTTAATAGTTCTAAAAACAACAAAGTAAGCTTACAGGGTAAAGAGAAGACAATAACAAGGGCAATGTCCAGGTTCTAGTACTGTATCCTATTGTCCACTGAAATATCAACATTGTCATGCCCCATAACAAAGTTATAGGTGAAGTAAAGGCTGGACATTCTATAAACACCATACCACACTCCAGGTTGTGTATTAAAGGATTCTGATGTACAAAAGAGTTTTTTCATAAGCCTGAAATGGGTGAAAAAAGGTATGGAGGCATTGTATGCCATGGCTTCAGGCCTCTCAGAAAAGCCTAATTTACAGCCTGCCCCTCATAATTGTCTGTGTGAAGGTCTTAGAGCTCTCCCACAGCACATCCATACCGTCAGACAATAATGCAAAGAGACCAAGCTTTTATAAGTAAAACCTTTTTTATAACACTGCATCCAGGTTTTATAAAGTAATTGCTCTACTTACTGAGATAGGAAGATGTGGACATGATACATAAAGCACATTTAAGGATGTTCAACCCTGAAGATTAGAATAAGACTTTACATTTCACTTATAATACATTGGTATTTACATTGTTGTTTTGATACAAAGAGTGCATTTGTTATTTACACGATAGGACTCGATTTATAAAAAGGTTTTATCCCCACAGGCACAAAGTAGGACAAAACGTATTCTAAATCAGGTCTCGGGGAATAAATTAACATTTGTGCTGTCTCCATTTCCTCGTGGCCAAGATGAGCTGTGAGTCCCGTCTCTGCCAGTGGTAAAGCCTGCTGATCAAAACCTTGCCCTGCTTCACGTCCCCGACCATGACGTACACCATGGAGCGGTGGCTGCGGGTCATTCTCTGAGCGCAGCTCTCGTTAATAAGCAGCCACTGCTGAATCAGGTTGCGAGTATTGTATGGCAAGAGCAAGCCCTGGTTAATGAACTCAACCTGGCCTTCGATGTCATACTCTGGCTCCCCAGACGCAGTCTTTCTTTTCACCAGTTTAGCTTTCACCGCTGAAGCAAACAAATCAACAACATTAGTTCCATTTTGCCTTTGACCAGACCCAGTTTTACACTCGCTCATTGCCCTATGTTTTATTGCAGTTTGATTGCCACAAACCAGCCACCAAAAATAAAAGGAAACCTGATTTTTCCTTTTTGGGTTCATTGTATTCTATCTGGCTAAAGCACGCACACACCATATAAGGTCCATACTAAAAAAGAAACTTTTAGACAGATAACACAAAAGTTATTGTCTAAATGGCAAAATACGCAAATTCAGCCACATATCAGACTAAATTATAGCCAGATAAGTAGTTATCTGGATTAAAAAAGGGCACTCCAGGAGTATCCTGGTGATGGGTTGTTATCCATCTACGGCCTAGATTTATCAAAATGTGGTAAGTATCACATGTGATAGCAAAAGGGGTGTGGTTTATGCAAATATTCAGTTTATGACAATTTGCACTAATTACTTATGCAAAGAGCTAAGTTAGTGTGATAACATTATCAGACTTTGCGATAGGTGCCAGACCTGTTGTACTTCCTGCATACAATCACAGAGAGAGAGAGAGAGAGACTGGCCATAATGTCATCTCCCTATATAGGTATTTGTATCCCTATGGTAGGCCCACCTAGTAACTCGAGGTGGGCCTACCAGGACTCTTTACCTGGGTAACATCAAGCTAGGTAGAAAGAACATTGTACAAATCTCATTATTGGGTGAGTTTCCTCACTCCGAAGGTCATCAAATCTTCACAAGAGACCACTGTTCTGTTCTCACTTTGAATGTCAAAGTGGCCCCTAACCCCTACACTAATACCTAAACCTCACCTCAAGTTACTAGGTGGACCTACCATAGGGATACAAATACCTATCTAGGGAGATGACATTATGGCCAGTCTCTCTCTCTCTCTCTCTCTCTCTCTCTCTCTCTCTCTCTCCCTCTCCCCCTCTCTCTCCCTCCCCCCAATCACCTAAAATAGGTGTAGTTAAAATCAGCATTAGGTCTGTGTGATAGCTCTTCACAGACAGGCAAGCCCACTCCTATTTTCCAAATTTGCATCGCACCATACGATATGGTGCTATCGCATGCGATAAGCCCTTAACGCATGCAAAAATGCCTTAGCGCATTTTGATAAATGACCCCCTAAATTAGCCAAATATCGCATATATCCAGCCTTGTGTGGTCGGATAATGTGCAACTTAACTGGATATCATTAAAAGATAGCCAGCTAAGTAGTACTGTCATAAACAGACAAAATAAAAGAGCCAACAGGCCAATCCCCTCTCTCCCTGCAAAATGTACTATAAAGGCCCTGTCAGGCTGTGCCATCCTAACTGTTACAAACCTGTTTTAAGCCTTGAGAAGTGTCTAGCATTGTACACCAGACCCCCTATCCTGGTTGTTGCTAAACAGGACGATCAGCTCGCCCACTCCTTCCCCCACATACCCTCCTCACAGGGATGATATGTGGCATCATCCCCAGGATACCTTATTTATCCCTGCTGGGAGCAAGGGATCCTCTGCCTCACTCCCAGCGCCTCCAACGCTGCCCTGACAGAGGCAGTACTGGAAGCCTTAGCTTGAATGGAAGCTTACACTCTTATCAGAGCAGCGCTGGAGGTGCTGGGAAGGAGGGTTAAATAAGGTGTTAGGGAGGATGTGTGTGTGTATGGGGAGGGGGGAGGAAACAGTGCCACACTCCCTCTTTTCCCTACCATTTGCCCCCTGGAGAAGTGGGAAATGAGTGAATGGTGGTGGGGGGGGGGGGCATATTGTGTGTGTGGTGCACTCTCTCTGGGCAGTGCAAGAGTATTAGGCACCCTAGGCAAACCTAACAGTTTTGCCCTCCCCTCCCTCTCCACACATAATTAAAAATGATGCATTTATAATACCATATTGTACCTGAAAAAGGATATTGAAAGTATAGGCTTCTGAGGTAAAAATATCACAACATGTATATTATGGGGTAGATTTTCAAAGGGTTACACGCGCGGGTTACACGCGTAACCCCCGAAAACCTACCCCAAACCCTCCCTGCGCACACCGAGCCTATCTTGCATAGGCTGCCGGCATGCGCAAAGCCCTGGGACGCGCGTAAGTCCCGGGGCTTTCCTGGGGGGGGGGCATGTCGGGGGCGTGTCACGGCTGGCTCGTCATTGGGGGCATTCTGGGGGCGTGGCCGCGGCCTCCAGACCAGCCCCCAGACCAGACCATGACGCTGCGGCGGCTGGCCCAGCGCGCGCAAGTTACGCCTGCTTCGGGCAGGCGTAACTTGTGCAACAAAGGTAGGGGGGTTTAGATAGGGCCGGGGGGTGGGTTAGGGAGGGGAAGGTGCAGGGGGGGGTGGAAGGAAAGTTCCCTCTGAGGCCGCTCCGATTTCAGAGCGGCCTCGGAGGGAATGGAGGCAGGCTGCGCGGCTTGCCGATTTTGGGCAGCCTTGCGCGCGCCAACCACGGATTTTAATGGATGCGCGTGGCTACGCGCGTATCTATTAAAATCCCGCATACTCTTGTTTGCGCCTGGTGCGCGAACAAAAGTACGCGCGGGCGCAGATTTATAAAATCTACCCCTATATTTGCATGCTGGAGTGCCAAACAAAAAACCCTGCAAGAAAGACACTTGGAACCAATATGGTATTAGGCCTGTTGTAAAGAGCATCGGGTGTGGTCTTAGCCCTCAGAATGCCATGAGTAAACTCAATTACAATTACAAGATAGTAAACCGCCTATACCAAAACAGCACTAATTGCCAGCATGCAAACAGTAACAACCCTACCTATGAAAAGGCAATGCTGCAGATATTATACCAAGTCCTAAAACACCAACACACCTCCCACTGGGGAAACAGCAAGCTAAGCTGCAATAGATCCCTCTACAGAAATTACATGCACCTACAGAAACTATACAGTACTTCACCTTGGTCACACATGCAGAAACAGACAGACCCTTACCAAATAAAGAACAAAATGACCATAATGTATAAATAGAAATGTGCAGACAAAAACTGAACTGGAAACTGCAACTCTATGTAGTGCAACCATGATAAAATGGAAACATCATCATTCCACATAAAACAATAATAAAGTCAAGAAATATAGCACATTAATCATACTAGTAAAACCATACTAATAAAAAAATAGATATTTCAAAATAGCTGACAAATAGAGCATCATTCAATAAATTCATAAAAAGTTCTCAAAAACCAACAAAATATTTCAAAACAGCAGACACATCAAATTATACCCAACAATTAAAACTAAAAAGAAAATAAAAAATTCCCACCTCCATACTTGGGTACTTTTGATTTCCAGTCACCCCGAGATTGTTGTGGGATTAGTGGAGGAGGGAGGACTGTCCACAAACTTTGTCCTCTCATATACTGTAAATATACTCTCTAACATACTTATGTTCATGTTCACACATACATACATGCATGCTCTCTCACATGTTCACTCACAAAAACTCATTCATTCTTCTCCCCCTCCAGATTGCACAAGTCTGAGCAGCCTCCACCTTCAGTCCACACAGTTGACTGGACTCCTCTTTCTTCTTGGGGCACGGGCTAATGCTGCTTTGGCTCCTTTCTTCTGGCCTTGCAGGCCAGTGCTGCTCCTACTCCTTATGGCTGCAGTGATTGTGCTTCCTTCTTCCCACTCGGACAAGCCTATGCAATACAACTTTATCTTTCAGGCCCACACAGGTGGGAAGAACAAGGAGGCACACTTGTTACAGTACTGCCAATGCTGTGCCTGCACTCTCTCTCACTCACACCTCCCCATACATTCTTGCTCACCATCTGCTTCCCATCTTTTTCCCGTTTTCCTCTCACTCCCCTCTTCTACCTCATTTGCACCCCCACTTCCCTTTCCTCCCCTCTCATTCACGCCCCCTTTACCTTTCCTCCTTTCATTATGCCTTTCATTCCTCCCTTCTCACTCACCCCTCCCTCCCTCTGTTCCCCTCTCACTCACCCATCTCTTCTCACTCAACCCCTTCCCTCCTTTCCCTCTCATTCACCCCTCTCTTTTCACCCCTTATCTCTCCCCTCCCTCATTCACTGTCTCTTTTCACTCACACCCCCTTCTCTTCCCTTGTCTTGCCTGCTTTTATCTTCAGGCTCTTCCCTCTCATTCACCTCCCCCCTCCCTTCCCTTCCCTTTCACTCACACCCGCTTCTCACTCAGCCCCCTCCCCTCCCCCCCACCGGTTCATCTTTTTCTTTTTGTGGGTGGGATGTGAAAACCCCACCAGCACCACCACGGGGATGTTCTTCTGGCCTGCGAGAGATGGGAATCCCATGGGCACCTTGTCTTCCTGCACTCCCATGGTTCACTTCTGGCCTGAGGGGTGTGGAAACCCCGTGGGCACATCATTAAATGTGGCAAGATGAGGCATCCACCACAAGAGCGTTTTTGGGAGGGTCCCTAGATTTTGCCAACCCCAGAGGACTGGCTGTAGCGAGAGGGGCAAAAAAGGCTGTAGGAGAAGACTGGCTACTGAGAGGCGAAAAAAGGCTGTGGGAGTGTAGGGGAGGGCCAGCTGCAGAGAGAAGGGGAAAAGGCTGTTGGGGAGGACTGGCTGCAGAGAAACTGGCTGTGTTGGATTTGGGAGGACCCACAGCACTGAAAGTGAGAGACCTATTTTGATTGTAATAGGTCTGGCTGCTGCCATAGAAGGGAGAGCAGTGCAGAAGGAGGTGCCATGGATAGGAAATGATTATATACTCCTTTGTGCTGAGGCTGTTCATAGTTTTGTTTTAAATATTGTGTGAGGGAAAGTAATTTTCAAAGAGACTTGTGCAGGTAATGTTTTACCTAGTCTCACTGGCAGCAGCAACTTCAGCAGTTATACCCTATACACTTGGCTATTTTTCAGAATGTATTTATTATTTCATTTATTTGATTTGTCCCATTTTTAGCCCGGGTTAGGTGTTGCTTTGATTTCTATGTATGGCCCTGCCCTCTGAGTGCTGGCTGATAGTGCTGGACTTCCTGATGAATAACTGCACACTCCTTCTGCCCAAGCACATCAACAGCAACAGAAAATGGGTGCAGAATATGAGGTGGAGCCAGAACTTATTAACCAACTTTTATTAGGCACATTAGCACTCGCCTAAATAGGAGTGGCACCTTGGAAAAGATAAGACAGGAAGAAGAACAGAGAGGTAGTACAGCATAGAATCCAAAATATTCCATACAACTAGAGTGCCCCCCTGCTGCGTACATACAGCATCCATACACACACACACATAGATAGAAAGATAGATACACACCCAGTGAGAAATCAGGATCAATCAGCTACAAAATCTGAAAGTCTGACACTACTGGAAGTAAATTAGATTAATCCTCTTATACCTTGTTTCTCATATATACTACTTTAGAATATCAAATATATCTTTACTTTGATTCTGTGCCCAATCACATTCTACAGTATATATATATATATATATATATATATATATATATCACTGAGTGCTAATGATAGCATAATAAACAGGCCGATTCATTAAAAAGTGCGGGAGAGCTAGCGCTCCATGTTGAGCACCTGCTCTTCCCCAGGCCCACCGTTTGCACCTGCAAACAGGCACCTCTCCTGGGCATGTAATTTTGTATTTAAATTAGGGCCTGCGCTAATAAGGGACTAGCGCGTCCCTAGCGCCTCCTTATTAGCGGAAGTGGCAGCTGTCAGCAGGTCCGACAACTGATGCTTAATTTTACCGGCATCGGTTTTCGAACTCGCTGCCAGCCACGGGTTCGGAAAACGGACGCCGGCAAAATTGAGCATCTGTTTTCGAACCCGCCGACCGGCAGGCAGATTTTTTATTTTTGGGGCCTCCGACTTAATATCGCTATGATATTAAGTCGGAGGGTGTACAGAAAAGCAGTTTTTTCTGCTTTTCTGTACACTTTCCCAGTGCTTTATATGGTTAACACCTGCCTTTGGGCAGGTGTTAATTTCTGAGAGTAAAATGTGCGGCTTGGCCGCACATTTTACTTTCAGTATTCCGTGATAATAACTAATAGGCTCATCAACATACATTTCCATGTGATGAGCGCTGTTAATTTCTGGGGGGTTGGCCGCACATTTTCCACGTGCTATTACCCCTTACAGTATAAGGGCAGGGGCGGATTGGCCTATCGGGGGATCGGGCATCCCCTGGTGGGCCGGCCGCTCTGGCCACGTGGTCTGCCGAGTGCAGCCGTGACAGAGCCGCGCTCGGCAGACCACGGGGTATCTCCTGGGCCGGCCTGGGTGGAAAATCCCTGGGCAGATCTTTACCCGGAATCTGCCCCTGTATAAGGGGTATCAATAGTGTGTCTAAAATGTGTGGACAAACGAGGGCTAAACGGTGCGCTCGGCCTGTTTGGTAGGGGTTTTAGGGTTTGAGCATTTTTGGAGCTCAATACAGGCTCCCTGCTGTCAGCAGTGTCAGGTAGCGGGGAGATCTTGATGAAAATGTAAAAAACCCTGATTTACAACTCCCTGGTTTGGTGTTCATGCTGCCCCTCCCCCCCTTTCCCCCTCCCCCCCCCCCCTTTCCTCGCTTCCAAACTGCTGTACAACCACATGGATGAGGGCAGCAGTAAAGTGGATGGTGCTGGCAGCAAGGGAGCCTCTACTGAGCCCTGACGATTGCCCCCCCCAAAAAAAAGCAAAACAAAATCTCTCAATATTGGCTGCAAACCGTAATGCTAACAATATTAAAGGCAGTACTCTGCCCTGATCTCATGTTTAATTGGTCTTTCTCTCTGCCAGCATCTCTCTTCCTTTTCAATAAATGTGCTTTTTTTTTAAACAAAAGAGACACAATAGACAGAAACACTCTTTAATCTCATAAGAGTAAGGCTGATTTCTGGTAACAACTAAAGGTTTCCTTTTTCTCTAAAAGTCTGGTAAATTATGGGATTAAGGATGGGAGGGAAGTTTTTGTAAGAGTTTGCTCTTGGAGGGGCACACGTCCTCCCCTTCTGTTGCCCTAAGGCTTACTCGTGTCAGACGGTGCAGTGTTTTGGGAAGTACACAGCAGCAATAATGCTAACACACAGGAGGATTGTTTAGCGGATACGAATGACTGATCATTGCAGCTCTGTGTGTGCCTATGGCGAGGCTCCCTCCCTGGGCGACCCAACTCCACCCTAGGGATGCGGGAGCCCCTGGCCTTCCTCGGTCTGTTAAGGATTGAAGCCCAGACCCTGCCTTTTGACTAATGGTGTTGTTTTAGTCCTTTCCAAGACAGCCGGATTGATAATCAAGCACCTAGGTAGTGTCTCACAAACATAATCCCTTCCCAAGGTTAAATGTCAGTGTCTGCTGCGAGTGGGAGAAAGGGGCGCACACGGCCCGTGCCCGAGGTGGATCCTCTTTGCTCAGAACTGGCACAAGTCATGCAAAGGGCTTGGCGAGGTCAGTAATGAACCAAGCTAGATTGCCATGAGAGTGAGGTACTTATTAAGACCCTGTGCCCTCTGCTCTACCTCCTTACTTTCACTGCGACTGCTAATCCACCGTTCCCACCTCCCACCCCCCACCTTAAAAGGCATTAAGTGAAGGATCCTGGCCGAGATGGTTTAAGTTCTTATGAAGTGCAGCACGCAAAGGGGATCTGAAGCCCCCACCTGCAACTCGCACGGTCCGCAGTCCAAGTGGCACGTGGGTGCGCTGGAGAAGTAGCACGCCCATCCCTAAATTCCCAATCTGTCCCATCCCCCACTCCAGTAACCCAGACTTACCAAAGTTACTGGCACAGAAGGCTTCCAGGACGGCTGTGTACGAGAGCGCGTCTTCCACCGCGGGGCAGCCCTGACACATCGCCTTCGGTAGTTCTGTAACGCGCAAAGTCAAACGTTTTAACGCTGAAAAGACAGGCACTCCCTCCCCTATAAGAACCGGACTGGAAATGAGTACATGCCTTGTAAAGAAGGCGATTGTTGTACAGCAGTCCCTCAATATAAGAAATGGACTGGAAAATCAATATATATGTGCACTTTTTAAATAAAGAAAGTAACATAGGGCACAGAATGTACTTTGCGCAAGGAAACATTGGCTTCCTATAAAAAGAGGGCTTTCTCAGTAGGGAGGATTTGCTATCATTATTATTAATTAAATGACAGAATAACGAGTATATAAAAGCCGAATGGAGCCATTTCTCCCTTTTCGCTCCTGCTTGCCCTAAATAGGGCTTTCCCGGTCACCAAACATTTGCATTTGCCCGACTCCTCACCTTTATAGATGTACTCCTCTTCTTTGCTGAGGGGGGCCAGGCACATGTCCTCGCCCGCGGGGATCCTCTCGCAGTCCAGGCTGGCCGGCCAGGGGTGGCCGTGGCAGGCCAGCAGCGGGGCGCAGCTCCTGCGCACCGCCAGGCACACGCTGCGGCAAGGCTGGATGAAGCTGCCGAGAGAGACGCGCAAAGTCAGCCGCGTAGGGGCCGGTGCTGCTGCTGCTGCTTCCCCCAAACTGCGCTCCATTTCTAAGGCAATGCAAGCAAAGCTGCCCTCCTTCAAGAGAAAGAGCAAGGAGCGATTCCCAACGGAAGAGCCGGAATGCTCTACAATAACAAAATACAACGGAGGGATGCCCTAATCGTTAATAAAGATTGGCAATTCTTTAGGGGTTTTTTATTTTATTTTATTTTTTTACATCTCTCTATATTCTGCAGTACAGTGGTTTTCCCTAAAGCACGGTTTATTTCCAGGAGCTCCTGCCAAGCCCTGGAAGATGCACTTTAAAAGCGCGGCGGTACTTACGTATCCAAACACACTGGAGCAAAGAGAGAGCACAGAAACGTCCTCGCAAAGGGATGGCAGCCGGTCTGCAGAAGATGCGACCAGTCAGCCGCTTTAGCAATCACCTCTGCCAGGCTCGTGTGCCCCATCAGATTGGGAAGTCGCATCTCCGAATAGCCAACATCATGGCACATGGCCAGCTCCTTAGGAATAACCACGCACTTAGTAGATAATCCAATGTCAACCCCACCGGCCAGACCCACTAGAAAGCCAGCAGCAAAGACAAATATTTGTGCAGGGAGCATCACTCTATCTTTTTTTTTTTTTCTGGCTGCGGAGCTTTCTGATAGCGAGTTGTCAAGTCCTCCCGGCGATGCACAGACCCACTGAGATCCTTACGGCAGGATGCCTTATATGCATGAAGCAGCAACCTGGTCCATTCATTATCAACAGCTTATCAAAACACTTGAGACAGACTTCGCTCATTGCCTATTCAAGTGATTGTTGTGATAACTAAAGAGGTGGAGACAAGGCTAGGAGACTCTTTCAAAAGTCACATTTGCATAGTGGCTTTAATTAACTTTGAAAATGTTGGGGCTGCAGCGTGTTCTGCGATATTGGATATTAAAAAGTGACAAATTGGGTGGTGGGGGGAGAGAGAAAAGGGGGGTGGGGGTGGGGGGGGGTGTTATCCCTGTGCTAACTTGAATGAAGCCAGGTCCTAGAAAGTGAGTGGGGCAGACAGGCTGACTCCTGGGGCTGGTTTGTCTGCTTTGTACTCTGGCATGGCTGGTTTCAGGGAAAACACCCCAAGGACTGGCTTACTCAGTGAAAATGGTTTGTTATTGCTAATTGCTGTACCTTGCTTGCTCTGTTTTACAGTGTTTCCTAAAGGAGGGGCCCGGCACTACCAGGAGACAGCTTTCTGGTGCTTAAGTCATGCTATACTAGGGGCTCCCTTAATGGACTACCCCTGGGACTCTCCCTAGAGAAGGGTAACCATAAGTGTATAATCTGACAAGGCCTTTTAAAAAGAGAATAGCAGATAAACCTGCTTTATCGGAGGCAGGCAAGGTACTCCAGAGCAAGCAAAGGCCACATTTATCTCTCGGTTTGCCCACACATAAAACGCTCACAGTCTGATCTACCAGACAAACACTAATATTTGCATCTCCACACTTTCATTTACTGGGTGGAGAGTGGAGATTTGCCTCCTTCCTTGTAGGATCTTCTCAAACAATATCATTGTTAAATGATGGCTGTGTTGATGCTACAACAATGCCATAGAATCCTGCTCGGGTGACTTCTGTTGTAACTCGTAAAACATTTCCTGCCTGAAGCAAAATGGAAAAGTTCACTGTGGTGGGGGGGGGGGGGGGAACTATTATTATGCTGAACAATTGCTGGGCAGAAGTATTTATTTCACTGGCCAGGTTTTCAGAATTTCAGAATAGTTGGAAAGTAAAAGAAACCTAACTCACAAGGACAGGATAAAGTGAAACAGAAGTGATACCCTGCATGTGATTCTAGGCTCTTTATACCATGTGCTGATTTTTATTAGGCATTCTTCACAAAGCAGAAGAAAAGAATGCCCGTCTGTCTATCTGTGACCGTTCCTCAGCCCCATGCAAAAATAACCAGATGGATTTGGTTGAAATTTGAAGAGTAGCCTGGGCTGATTGGTTAGACCCTCACTGACAAGCTACAAGTGAGTCCCACTGGTAATTGCCATATTTTTTTTTTGGGGGGGGGGGGGGGCGCTTTCCCTACTGGCCACATGGTACCTGCGCTGTGTCGCTGTGCTGGCTGCGCAGAATCCCTCTGCTCTTCTGGTGCTAGTGACCTGTTGCTGCATCAAGTCAACACCACGATGTTAACTCTCCTGCTGAAAGAATCTGGTGGCAGGAATGCTGCGAGCTCCCAGTGTACTGTCCATTGGAAATACACCCTTCTCTATTTGTTTCTCGTATGGTATAATGGGGAACATGCTTCCCTGGCTACTGGCACAGGGCTGGCCTGAAGGGACAGTGGTAGTAGCCACAGTAGAAACGAGATGTGTAAACACTTCATAATGTCTAGTTTCTTTCTTTGGTACAGAAATTTGCACACGGTATGTGAATTTCTGTTCAATAAAAACATTATTAGATAGGTCATTAGTAGAATACCTGAGGGATCTGCATTGGGACCTGTGCTGTTTAGCATATTCATAAATTATCTGGAGAAAAAAATGATGAGTGAGCTGACCAGATCTGCAGATGACACAAAATTGTTTTGAGTGGTTAAAATAGAGTAGATTGTAAAGAACTGCAGAAGGACCTTGTGAGACTAGGAGACTGGGCATCTAAATGACAGATGCAATTTAATATGGACAAGTGCAAATTAATGCAGGTAGGGAAAAATAATGCCAACTACAAATACATGATGCTGGGTTCAGTGTTAGGAGTCACCCTCTAGAAAAGGACTTCAGAGTCCTTATGGACAATATCTTGAAATCTTCAGCTCAGTGTGCAGTGGTGATCCAAATGGCAAATAAAATGTTAGGAATTATTTGGAAATTGTTTGCAGATTTATTTATTTACTTATTTAAAACAATTTCTATGCTACTTCATCTAAAATTCTGAGCTGCTTACAATAAATAACGCACATAAACATCGAATCTGATTGTCCCACTTCCCAATAAAATACAATACATCAATCGCAGTCTAGATGCCTGGCTCAAACCAACTGTACTCTTACTAGGGCAAGGCCAAGGTGCTAATCTAGTCGCTAAATAAATCACATAATAAAAACCATAATAATAAAGAAACCACCTGCACATCTAAACTACTACAGACCCACTCCGCTTCTCCTTTGATTATAAATATAAAAAAACTAAATTCCCAATCCCCTGGCCACTCACAAAGGGCTGACCTTCTTCAGTTTGTCTGCTCGGAAGTGACCCACCCCTGTAGTCAGCTAAATGGTCTCCCTAGATGATGACGGTGGGGAGGGGGTGGAGTTACACAAAACTAGCAGCTGTAATGTGGAGTCATTTTAGTCTGGGACAGTAACATGAGGAGCAGAAACTAGACTTGGCAGGGGGTGTCGCTAGCTATGGACATACAGGTCTCATGCTCCAAAGCTATTAGCCAGTGGCCCGAATCTCAGGCAGCCAAAAAGAGCTGTGCTCTTTACTGCTGCAGTCCCTCCACTCAGGCAGCCTCCAGGGAACAGGAGGCGAGGGGCTGGAGCAGGGAGTAGAGTAATTGTGTTCCTCTCCACAGTGTTCACTGCAGCATCACCCTCCCCCCCCCCTTCCCATTTCCACAGGTGGAACAAGGGAGAGGAGGGGGATGGAGCACAAACAGACACAGCCATAGCCTGTTATCCCAGAACTGGGGATTCGGATGAGGACAGAGTAGTCAGGGCGGAAGGAGACATCGAAAGCGCAAGTCAGAAAGCTGTAAGTGATATATATTTGGAAAGGGAGAGGAGGTAAATGCTGAAAGGCAGGTGACGTGGTGGTGTAAGAGGGGATGTATGGTGGGGAGGTGGTGTGCCCAAGGGTTAATGATGAATAAAACAGAAAATGTCATAATGCCTCTGTATCGCTCCATGGTGAGACCGCACCTTGAATACTGTGTACAATTCTGGTCGCCGCATCTCAAAAAAGATATAATTGCGATGGAGAAGGTACAGAGAAGGGCTACCAAAATGATAAGGGGAATGGAACAACTCCCCTATGAGGAAAGACTAAAGAGGTTAGGACTTTTCAGCTTGGAGAAGAGACGACTGAGGGGGGATATGATAGAGATGTTTAAAATCATGAGAGGTCTAGAACGGGTAGATGTGAATCGGTTATTTACTCTTTCGGATAATAGAAAGACTAGGGGGCATTCCATGAAGTTAGCATGGGGCACATTTAAAACTAATCGGAGAAAGTTCTTTTTTACTCAACGCACAATTAAACTCTGGAATTTGTTGCCAGAGGATGTGGTTCGTGCAGTTAGTATAGCTGTGTTTAAAAAAGGATTGGATAAGTTCTTGGAGGAGAAGTCCATTACCTGCTATTAAGTTCACTTAGAGAATAGCCACTGCCATTAGCAATGGTAACATGGAATAGATTTAGTTTTGGGTAATTTCCAGGTTCTTGTGGCCTGGTTTGGCCCCTGTTAGAAACAGGATGCTGGGCTTGATGGACCCTTGGTCTGACCCAGTATGGCATTTTCTTATGTTCTTATGTTAATGATGGGGAAGGTGAATGAGCGGGAGAGGTAAGGAGTGGGTGACACAAAAAAAGGGGGGGGGGCATGTTGGGGAAATGGTTGTGGAGGAGGGGGTTGAATGCTGGGGAGTATGAGGAGGGGTAAATACTGGGGGGGGGGGGGGGGGGGGGGGGAGCACAAGAAGGGAAAAGGAATGCAGTGTCCTCTTCCATCTCCCTGAAATCAGCAATGTAAGTTTAGGCTGTCAGAGGTGATGAGAGAGCAGCCAGGGCAGGGGACTTGCATTGGAACCAGGTAGGAGGAGAGGTTGTGTGTGTGGAGGAGTGCAGGGTCACAAGACCTGGGATAGGTGTGTGTGCATAAGAGCTGGTGGAAATGGGATGGGGATGTGAAAGCTGGAGGGGCTGGGTCTGGGTGAAAGAAAGTCAGAGATGGTGGTGGGGGGTTTAAAAAGAACTAGAGATAGTGTTGGGGTGGGGTGGGGTGGGGTGGGACGGAGCAGAGGTGCTGATGGAGGATGTGTGAGGGAGGGCCAGAAGTGCTGAAGGGTGACAGAACCTGAAGTGGCGGTTAGGATGTGTTAATAAGCGGCCGGTTCCTTAACGGCTCCGAGCAGCTCCGCAGTATGGCAATGGCCGTCGGCAGCAGCAGCAGCGGTTCCTTCAGGGAGGAGCATGACATCAAGCGTGCTCCATTTTGGCCCCTCCTTCCCGCCACAACGAGTGCTCCCGCTGGAAGTTCATGCAGAGGAGGTCAAGGGCAGCAGATATTTAAGTGGCATTTCCTCGGCAGTGCTCCGCCTTGGCGACAAGCTCTGTGTATCCTATTGCTTGTGCTGCTTGCTTTGTTCCCTGTGTTCTCCTGCCTCCTGGTCTGTCTTCTGAGTTCCTCCCTGTTAGTTAGTCCTGTGGCTAGACCCTGGTTTTGGACTCTGGATTGGATTGTTCGCTGCCTGCCTGAACCCTGGTCTGGACTCTGGATTGGATTGTGTGCTGTTTGCCTCAACTACTGGATTGGACTCTGGAGCAGGATCCAGTCTCCGGTCAGGGTAAGACTGTTACTTTCTCTTATTGGATCCATTGTAATCGTAACAGGATGATGACAGAAAGCTAGCAATGGTGATGGGAGGAGAAGATCCAGAGGTGTGAGAGGGTGGAGAGTGTGAGAGAGTGCCAGAAGTAGTGATTGCAAGGAGAAAAGATTTGAGAATGAGAGAGAGAGAGGTAGGTAATGGGGGTGGGTGGGTGAGAGACAGAATAGGTGATGATAGAGATTGTATGATAGAAAGCCAGAGAGGATATTAGGGGAGAGTATGCAGGGGGATGACTGGGGTGAGAGTGAATCAGAGAGAGAGTGATGGGAGAAGCATGTGAGGGGATAATTGGAAGTGAGAGACTCCGAGCTGATAGGCTGAGGGAGTCAGACTGGAGGGGATGGGATAATGTGAAAGGAAATGAATGAAATGGATGAGATGGGTGAGAAAG
Source organism: Rhinatrema bivittatum (assembly GCF_901001135.1). Classification (NCBI taxonomy): domain Eukaryota; kingdom Metazoa; phylum Chordata; class Amphibia; order Gymnophiona; family Rhinatrematidae; genus Rhinatrema; species Rhinatrema bivittatum. The sequence goes on from NC_042623.1 coordinate 81,029,626, forward strand.
TCAGTGTGTGGATGGTGGAGAGTAGTGATAGAGAGAATGGGGTGGCTATTGGGGGAGAAGGGAACCAAATAACAAGATACATATGAGGAGAAGCAACCAAATAATGGAGAAATGGAGAGATGAGAGGGGCAACGGAGAGGTGATATGGGGAAGTGAAGTGTTGGTACAGGGAGAACTGGAGAGTGAGAGATGTTGAGGAAGAAGGCGGGATGAGATCCATGTGTGACTGTACAGAAAGAGTGAAATGATAGTGAAGAGATTTAGAGTCAGAGAAGAGAGAAATGAAGGAAAATTAGAGGAAAGGGAGAAAAGAAGACATATAAAAACAGGAGAGAAAAGAACAGTGTGAAAAGGAGAGCCTGGAAATAGAATTAGGAGAAGACAAATAAAGATAATTTATGAGAAAAGAGACTCAGATCAGTACAAAGACCCCCCTCCCTCTCCCCATCCAGATAACAAAGGTAGAATAAAGCATTTTATTTTCAGTTTAGTGATTGAAATATGTAATTCAGTGTAGTAGCTGAATGGCTCCTGAATAACCTGGATTTTCTGTAAACTGTGATAGATTTTATTGGATCAGTGTAAGTATTATCAAAAAATGTTGTACATGAGCTATTGAGATCTCATAAGTCCTTTCTTCAGATGTGAATAATGTCTCCAATATGATATCTGAAGAAGAGAGCATTGTGGTTTCAAATGTTCATGTACAATATTTTGAGATATTTTGTATTCTGAGCCTTTAAAATGTTTCAGAGTCTGAATCCCAGGATTAGAATGTAATTTTCAGTGTGAGTGGCTGGAAGGATAGATAGTAGTTTTTGTCTTGTAGTCTGGATCACATAGGCAAACTAAGAAAATAACAACACTGTCTATGTCTTATGGGAAACAATGACAAACTATATTTTCTGTATAAAATATGCATAAAACAGGCTCTTATGAGAACACCTGAGACAAATAACAAACAAAACTGAATATATGTACAGTATATCAGGACAATAAGCAAGAGTAAATATCTTAATTCCCCAACTAATAGAGACTAATTATATACAAAGGCCTAGTGAAAGTTACCACTTTCCTGAAAAACCACCCTCCAAAACTTATCAGTTGGTAACCAAGCTGATGTCTTTGGGAAGGACGGGCTGCGCAGGGAATTCTGGGTCTCTGCCAAGCTTGCCATGCTACTCTGTAGCTCTTAGAATTTGTAGATTCTACTGTGAACTGGGGTTATATACCTTTTGGATTACACACGCTCAGAAGGGACCTCTTTGTCTAACTTTCCTGAAATATTGTCAGCTACTGTTAAGAAAAACTACTGCATGTAAAAATGGTGGACTTCTTGTCTTTGTCTACTGCTTCTAATCTCCATATTATCCAGACATTCTCTCTCATAGGTATGTGATCACTGTTTTGTACTTTATCTAAACCTAACACGTTCTGTAAAACACCACAAAACAATAACCAAAAATTAACATTAACTTGTTAAAATAATGTGTGTGCCCTAAAAGCTAAAAGTGTATCCATAAAGTCTATAAAACTTATGTCCAGTTTATACTAATCCTGGGCAGTTGCTGTTTTCATCTCTCAATCTCTGAAAAACTTGGGCTGTGCTTGACTGTTGCAGCCAGTCTGTTACGCGTGCCGCCTGCGGCAGCCCCACAGCACAGCCCTCTCGCCTTTTCACACGGACTCCAGCTCCTGGCTCCTCTTCATTGGCGGCGGTGGGCCACCAGCTCCGACCTCGGGTTCCCTCCAGTGCCTCTGGCCCTGCCATGCTACCCAGTGTTGCCAGCCAAGATATCCCTGTTCGTCAGGCCTCTCTACATGGCCCACAGAGAGACGCCATCAGCGCCGCACCGCTTCCTAGGCGCGCGCGCGCATCATTAGTTCTTTTAAAGGGCCCGCGGCAGAACCTGGCCACAGACTCTTCAACATATAAAAGCTCAGGCCTCACTCCATAGCATTGCCTTTGCAACAGGTCTCCTCGTACTCCTTGCTGATCCTAGAATCGTCTCTTCGTTGTGTTCCTGATTCCAATGGTTCCTGGTTCCTGTCTTCCTTGTTCCTGTTTCGTCTATGTATTGGACTGACTCTTTGGATCTGACCACCGCTACGCCTGACTACTCTTCAGCTTCTCTCCAGACCTGGACGTCCGCTACGCCCGACTACTCTTCAGCTTCTCTCCAGCCCCGGACCTCCACTAGGCCTGACCACTCTTCTATTTCTCCGAGTCCCGACCTCTGCTACGTCTGACTACACCTGCGTTCTCCATGCCCCGACCATTGCCGTGATTGACTACGCCTGTCTTCTCCATGCCCTGACCATTGCCTTGAACGACTACGCTACAGACTTCTCTGTGTCCAGAGTTCTATGTTGCTTGCCATGACTTCCACTTGCCTCCAGCTCTGATCCTAGCCTGTCAGTGACGCCTTCTCTCGCCTATTCTCTGGACGTGAACTTACAAGGCTTAGGCTTTTCTTTGCTTGAACGCCTCCAGTTATTCGTTGTTCCTTTGGCACCTGAGTTCCTGTACCAAATCCAGTCCAGGGTAGGACTACACCATCTACCGGCTGCTGTCTCTGGGCTGAATCACTTCTCATCTCTAACTAACCTCGAGGCCCACCTGCCAGCCCCGGCATCCAAAGGCTCAACCCGAGGGGAATGAGGGTTGGTATAGGTGAAGCTCCAGCGGCCTCTAGCTTCAGCCCACTCCACCTGCTGATGGTGGGGACCCATATGTCCTTACCTACGGGTTGCGTCAACCCCACCTCGGCCCAAGGGTCCACCTCTGATGCAACACAGTCAAGGTCAAAATTTAACTCTTAATTGCTAGCTGACTTCAAGTAAATAATAGTCTTATACTTTTAATTGAGTCATATCTCCATTTTGTGCTCAGTATTTATCTATTTGTGACCTTGAAGCTTGCAGACTTCAAGTTAGAGAAAGGGAGGGCTCTGTAGGCTGTAGCAAAGGAGGAGGGGGGAGCTGCAAACTATTCCAAGTTACTTCTAATAAAGGGGAGGGGGGAAGTTTTGGGCTATGAAGGGAGGGAGAAGCTGTGAAGGGGAGTCATGGGCTACCAGGAAGAGTTGGAAGGGGAGACTAATACCCTACATGCCTGTAATTTCTTTAATCAGTACTATGTCTGTTATCTTTTCTTAGCATAAATATTCAGTACTTCCCAAAACTATGTTCTGCTCTTGTATACAATAATATCTGTTTCTCACATTCTAATTCACCATTTTAAGAACATTCTTTTACTATCATATCTTGTACTAACCTCTGATCATACTTTCACACATACATGGGACCTATCTGATTGCTATTACGTCACATCTAGATAATCTTCACATCTTCTATCACATCACACTAACAGGGCCGGCGCGTCCATTAGGCGATCGCCTAGGGCGCCGAGCCATAGGGGGCGCCGAAGGGCAGCCACGTGGTGCCGCAAGTAGGCCTATCTCGCTCGTGGCAAAGAGAAATAGAGAAACATGTAGGGGGGTCCAACCGGGGGAGGGGGCACGACCGGGGGGAGGGGGCAGCACAAGGGTTGCCTAGGATGCCCAATACCCTTGCACCGGCCCTGCACACTCAGTGTTAAGTTATTGAATATTCTATGTACAATTTACTTTATGTTCTACAGAGAGAGGTGGTGGAGGGTTACATAATTTTGAGAAAACAAGGAGTGATCTGGTGTGTAGGGCTGACCATAGGAGGGTGCAGGGGCCCAGGATGAATGAACTGCAGTGGGACCTTGTAATGATAAAATTATATTGTTAAGGATGGGACTATTATGGTGGTGTGGGCCTAGGGAAGCTACCCCTATTTCCCCCCTTTAAGGACAACCCTGCTGATGAGAACCCCTTGTAAGAAAAACTGGGACCACATCACTGATCCTATAAGAATTAATAGTATGATGCATCTGCTTGGCTTTTTAAGCATATTTGATCTTTCACTGTGCTTGTTGCCAAATATTTAAATTGTCCTCATAGGATCAAGGTAATACTACTGTCCTGTGCTCTTACAGGCTCATTCTTGGGGTGTGAAAGGGGGTAGGAGGGGCGATTGAGATTGTTGAATTAATCTGGGGGGGGGGGGAGGGAGATGGTATGAACACCTTCCATAGCCCTGGAGGGGTCTCCCCCCCCCCCCCCACCCCTTGAGGTGCTGTGGGCAGTGCTCCCCTTCAAAGCTGCTGCCACGCCCTTGAAGTGGCAGAGCCTGCTGCCACCGCACAGCTCACATATCCCTAAAGCCAGCACTGACCATCTTCTCCAAAGTCTTAGCAATCTTATCCACAGCTCCGGTATGCTGGAGATGGGATCTAATTTGGCTGGAGACTGGGATCCGTCAGATGAACCCTCAGCTACTGATGCTATTGCAGATTGGCAAGATGTGCAGAAAACTCCTGGAGCCACATTCAGCTGCTTCAGGAAGAGCCCCTCTCCGGTCTGAAGCATTTCTGCACATGTAGGTCGACAGTCTATTTTTTTTCGGCTAGCAGCAGGCAGGTCAGAAAAGAGGAGAATGAAGAAAATGGTGGTTGCAATTAAGCAGTATTTTAGGGCAGAAGAGGAGATGGCACCCCTCAAAACTTCTCTTGAATTTCCGATTGGGCTGCAGTGAGGGTTCATTGATCTGCAATAAAAAAAGCACAGGGTGAAATTTTTTTTGGGGGGGGGGGGGGGGGGGGGGGGGGGAAGGAAGGAATTATTTTTCTGACCCAGGAGTTTTCTCCTGCTCCTTTTTGTACTCTCAGCTCAATCACATTCAGGGCTGGGATCTGACACTGTCAATTTGCATTTGCAACCACCGGGGATTTTTTTCCCCATTTATTTTATATCCCCTCCCAATGTACCTAGTCTAGTCATTGCAGTGACAGACCTCGGGCGGGAGGCCATGCATCAGGGCTCCTTCCAGATCCCCTGCAAACATAGGCTCTTGAATTTAGCCAGTAGGTGTCGCCACTGCACAATGACTATGACTCCCTCCCCCTCCCACTCCCATCCAGGGCTGTGAAGGCTGCCTGCCCAGAATTCCCAGCCTCAACAGACCCAAACCTGAACTGGGGATTGAAACAAGGAGCTGATTTTCTCTCTCTTTTTTTTTTTTAATTGGGCTAACAACACATTTTTTTGTTTAGCCAATACCGTATTGTACTAAGCTTTGCTTCTGTTTAGGTGACATTTAGAGCCATTTGATTATGGTCTATAGTTCAGTGGTCATGCTTTGTCTTTAGTGTCTTTCTTCAGAAATCTCTTAAAAGCTAAAAAAAAAATGTAAAGGAGTTTATTTAAAGAACAACCTCCATGGCTGCCGAAGGGGAGCCCCTAGCATGCCGGCAGCTGCTTTCCTGGCTAATGCTAGTTTAAAAGTAATTTGCCAGTAAATTGGCATGAGAACCCCGTTCCTCAGCTGGTGGACGCACCATCTCTCCTGTGCTCTACAGCAGGAGCAGTATGTGCCAGCTGCTCCGCTCATTCGGCTGCCGGCCGGGGCCAGGAGGGCAGCTTAAGAAGTGCCATTCTATTTCAGGGCAATCTATTTATTGTAAATGGAAGATGCTCCCGAGCAGGCTGGCTATTAGGGATCTGCCCTGTGGGGCCATGGAGGTTTATCCTATCAGAGAATCTTTGTTACTTCAGAAAGGGTGGAAGGGACCTCCAAAAATCATCCTCATTGTGTCAGACAGGTCTTGCATCGGAGTTTCTTCGGGATGGGGGGAATGGAACAAGGAATTCTGGTTTTCTTTTCACTTGCAGGCTCCTAAAGATGAATGGCACAATGAAACCAGAAAAACTTGAACTGTCGTGCGATGAATAAGAATGAAAATTGGGCTGAGTGGGAAGTTCTTTCAAAAACTTGAAATACTAATCTCTCCAGAGGAATGACAAATACATCTGAATAATAGCGCAGGGTCTTCAGGGCTTTGCTCGTTTTCAGTTGCCAGTCTAATTAAACTATTCGTAGTTTTGCTGCAGCACTATTAGTCAGATTTGTCAGAATAGCAAGTTGCTTATTTTCTTAGGTCTCTTTGAGGGCACCTTTGGTCTTATTCTTAGGTCTCCTTATTTTGCTGTTTTTATTTTTTGCATTTATTTTAGAACACAGGCTATGCACTGGTGGCTATGACCACACCACCTGTTTTTATACAACTCCTTTCTTTGAGCCCACCATGTAGCTCTTTCTGCTTTATTGGGGTAATACCTGCATGGGACTCAGGATCAGCATTGCTTTCCACGATTTACTGAGCTTTATCAAAGTGGGAGTGCAGGAGCAGTCAGGCTTTAAAAAGAAACAAACAAACAGCTTTAGAAACACTAACATCTCCTCAGAAATGAATAAAAATCAGAATGCAGTCTTTGAAGGGCTTGATTTTCCAAGTGACTTATACACATCAAAGCCCCTTTTATGTACCCAAGTGACATTTTGAAAATCAGTCGGGGGCCAGTGTGCACACAAGCATGCGCGTAACCAGTTTCGTGCCCACAAGCATACGCGTAACCAGTTTCGTGCACACTGAAGAGAGGCATTTCGGGGTGTGTGGGGGGGGGGGGGGGGGGGGGGGAAGGGGGGTGTAGAGTTAGGGCAGAGTTTTGGTTTAAAAAATATGTGCGTAAGTTGCCCCCAGAAATGCTGTCCTGCTTGGGGCAGGTGTAACTGTGTAAGGTAATTTTCTGCACATACATGGCCAATTATCTAAGGATTTTCAAAGCAAACTTATGCACCTAAGTTAGCTTTCAAAATACTTGGTAAAGTGTGCATGTACGGTGTACACGCAGACCTTACCACTAGGTGGACTTCTATAAAATTATTATTTAGACTGCCCTGTGAATTATCTAAAGTTTTGGGGGCTTTGTGTTGGTTTGCTTTTTTGCCAGTACTTCAAATGTAAATCGTTTCTCTTGCACCTTTGTGTCAAGAAAGTCCTTTTCATGGTCGGCTGCAGACACTTGTGCTGAGAACAGATGGGGCCAGGCCTGTCTCCCCGGCTTCACTTAGGAGGAGACGCTGCATGGGGGAAGGTCAGTGTTGTCTGCTGTGCAGGAATGCCTTCCGAATTTACACCTGATTGCCAAGTTCATTAGATAATAATGTATTCCTCAGGTCCTATTTTTGAAGATATTGAATCAAGTCTGACTATAAGATACTGAAGCTTAGTTAATTAAAAAGCCTCTCCTTCCTACCACCTACAACACCACCACCACACGGTCTTTTTATGGCAGCACCAAAGTCAGATAAAATTCATGATGCTACCCATTTCCAACCACTCACATTCCACAATAAGTCAAAGGCTTGCCACATGCAAAGGATGTGCAGAGTGAAATAAGAGAGGATGAAGAACCGGTGAGGTGCAACTTACCAGTACAGGCTGCTTTCTTGAATATTATTTTTCCCTTTGCAAGTCTGGTCCTGTGGTGAATGCTCATAAATGGAGTTACTACACGATTCTGGGTCATTCGGGAGAGCTGAGCATGGTTTTAAATTCCCTTCCTATTGCATAGATCAGAGATTCCCAAACCTGTCCTGGGGGTCCCCCAGGCAGTCAGGTTTTCAGGATATCCACAATGAATATTCTGAGATAAAATGTGCATGCTATGGAGGCAGTGCATGCAAATTTATCTCATGCATATTCATTGTGGATATCCTGAAAACCTAATTGGCTGGGGGTCCTCCAGGACAGGTTTGGGAACCACTGGCATAGATGAAATCGCAGTATTACAAGTTCCTATATGCAGTGGAACAAAACTATTATTGTCTCAACCTCTTTCTACTGGCTTGCAGCAATCTGATTGGGCCAACTCCAGTCCTCAGGAGCCTCAAACTAGCCTGATTTTCAGGATATCCATAATGAATATGTATGGAATTATATTTTCAGTGGAGGCAGTGCATGCAAAGCTATATCATGCATATTCATTGTGAATATCCTGAAAACCAGACCTATTTGAAGCTCTTGAGGTCTAGAATTGCTCACCCCTCCCATACAGAAAATGACAGGAGGCCTTATTTTAGGATCAGGATTCTTGCCCACTATGTTGAGAACCGACAAGTCACAACAATATGCACAAGAAGCAATGCGATACTAAGAAGAAGCATAGGTACACAGAATATGTAGTCTATCCACTTTCTCTTGCTGATGTAGTACCACAGATTTTACTTGATCTCTGCCTTTATCATCACTTCAACCATGTATATTTTATCTTATCTTAAAAATAAAATGTAAATAAGTGGACCCATCATATGTTCAACTGTAGTAACCAAACTATACTCAGTTCAGAGTTACAATCGTTGGTCCAAAATATCCTTTAGTAGCTTATTTCCATAATATCATCAAACAAAACACATTATATCCATGATGAAAAGCCCCAAACTACTTAACTCAACTTTGAGGAGTCCCACATTAAGAAGTCCTGACACAGGACCGCGTTTTACATCTGCTGCTTTAGGGGTGCCTTTCCTTCACCGTACATCAAGCGGAGACCCTTACATAGCTCCTCTCATTGCTGAAAACTTTCTGTAATGAAGGCGCACACTGTGCTATTTAAATGTTAGAACGTGCAACAACATGATTGGATAATATTTTCAATGAGCATTACTCGTTTGTGCAAGCTTTGGGTTACTTTTATTCTTTTAAAGAAAGTTTGTCTGTTATATTTATTTGTAATCTATGTAACTTATTACATTGTTCATATTATAAATGTTTATGTATTAATGTTCCCACTTAGCATAGCTATTTGTCTAGCTGGGCGGGCCACAGGAACTTTGAAATAAATAAATAACCGGAATCTGGGTGGGCGAGAGAGAGCCAGCAGCGTATTGTTGCTGTTGCCAGGTATTTGTGCTGTTTCCCTCCCCGGGGAACACTTCTTTATAATCCGGCTACGAGTGCAAATGCTCTGGAAATCTGTGCTTAGTTAGAAAGGGGAGGCAAGTCTTCAGTCAGGTCATTTACTGGGGTAAATTGGTATTGACCTGGGTAAATGGCTTTCAACTTGCCTTCCACGTGCATGGCATTGACATCACTATTAAGGAAAGCTTGCTTCACTTTTACTGCATTATATGTTAAAATGTTATATAAAATCTTGAACTTTACTGTATTGACCTGACAGTAAGTAAGGGATGGAAGATAAAGGAGCTGATATACTAGAGCTTTTCTCCCATTCTGTATCTGTGGGGAAAAATGCTTAGTAAATGAGGACCAAAGATCCAAATGGTCCATCCAATCTGCCCAGCAAGTTGTTTATATTTTGAGTTTGGTTGTTATTACCTTCTCCATTGAATTAAAACATTTCTTGCTCTGTTAGTCTTAAGGAAAAATAGTTGCCTGGGAAGTTGTGATACCTAGAAAGCTTTGTGTACACAGATATTTCTATGCATCGTTGTTTTTTTTGGGTTTATTTATTTTATTTATTTAAAAAGTTTTTTTTATACCGGTATTTGGTTATTACCATCATAATTTTATTTTAAAAAGCGGTATATAAATACTTTTAAATAAATAAATAAATAAATAAATATCGGTTTACTATATAAAAAGTTAAATTAACTACTAACAGTACAATAATATAAAAACAAAATATAAAATCTATGGATTCATTCGTACGTTATTAAATTATTAAAAAACAATTTCATTTTAAACTTCAGTCATGCACATAACCATTCATACCATTGCTCCTCACATACTATCTGCTGCAGTATTTCTGCTGCTCTCCTGGTACTATGCTTTTCCAGTCTCAAAAGCCTGTTGGAATAACCAGGTTTTAATTTTTTTCTTAAATTGTGCTGCAATTCGACAGGTAAACTATTCCGTATCGTGGGGCCAGCTAAAGCTAACGCTCTTTCCCTTACCGATGTCAGCTTTGCAGATACCAAAGATTGAGTTGATAGCAGGCCCTTATTGGCCGATCTTAAATTTCTCTGTGGTACGTGTAGCCTTATTGCTCCATTCAGCCATTCTACCTTCTCGTTATGGAAAGCCTTGTGTAAGATGTTTAACACTTTGATTTGCACTCTCTGTTCTATCGGGAGCCAGTGCATTTCCATCAGAACAGGGGTAATATGTTGCTTTCTGTTTGTCCCAGTAAGTATTCTCGTGGCTGAATTTTGCATTGTTTGAAATGTACGTATGGTGGTATAGGGCAAACCCAACAGCAATGTATTACAATAGTCTGTAGACGAAAATATTAAGGTTCTCCTAAGTCCCTTCTACAAAGCACATAATTGCAGCTGATGGAAGTTCTTAATATGTATAATATACAATATTTTCAAGTACATTCAGTAAGGAGTAATACCTTCTATGAACTACAAACTCTTCTGTTGTCTAGGATATCCTATAGACTGAGCCCTAGGAGCAGCCATTTTGGAGCAGTGTCACAAATTACACCATGTGATTAGTTCCTTTGGTGTGAGTGACACCATAGCCAATATGGCCCCTTCCAGAGATTCAGGGGAATTGCAGGAGAGCTGCTGAATCTTAAATATGCTGACTTCATAGTAAAAATATGACAACTGTTGGACAAGTATGCTTTTTATATGCTGAACAATAGCTTTACCTCAAAAGTAAACAAATAATGCACAGGAACCAAACATTTTTTTAATGTGGAAAGAACGTTCTAGAACAGGGGTAGTTATCTTTGGTTCCGGAGTACCATAAATAGGTTTATCCCCTTTATGCTATATAGAATGAAGAGGATAAACTCAGGAACAACATAAAATGTAAATAGTTTCAAATTTGTAGTCGCTCACAAGTCAATTGGCAGTGCATTCCAAAGAGAGTGAACAGGACCCTTACTTAGGGTCTCCATTGTAGTTCTATTGGATGTTCTTTGTAACAAGCCCACTACTTCAAGAATTAGACTAAAAATGCTCCCCTCAGTTACCCAAGTATTGGGAACAATTATTCGGTCGAGCATATGACACCCTCCCCCCCCCCCCCCCCCCCCCCCCCCCCGATGTGTGGCCCATGAATGACATGTGTCAGGTTATAGACTACTAGCAAAGCAGAAAACTCCTAGGTTTGAGCCTTTGATGGATTATCCATATGAACTTTAAAATCTCCAAGTCTCATGAGGTTTTCATACTTAAGACACAAGTGAGTGATGAACTCTACAATATGAGAAAAATTAGCCCCAATTATGTCAGGAGATTAATACATTAAGGCCAAAAGTCAAGAGTTAAAACTATCCACTAGACCCCTCGCAGCCTAGCACCATTTTCAAAGAAACCTATGCTACTTGAATGCTTCATATGTGTATTAAAACTACTCCCCCCACCACTTTCATTTATGTCTAGGATAATGTAACCATGACTAGTTGGGCACAACTGATTTAGCAATACATTAACCACTACAGAAAGCAAGACTCGGTAACATGTAAAAGATCAATATTACAGTCAGATAATAAAGTGAAAACTAAATCTGCTTTCCCCTTAACTGAAATCGCATTTAGATAAACTATAATATAGGGTTGTGATGGTAGTGGTAACGACGACTAATGGCATTCACTGAGAGGGGTAAATAATCAGCCCTCTTCACTATCAGGGAAAGAGCCAATTATCATAATTGGATGGGAGGAGTTCATAGTAAAGGAGCAGGAATTCAAATAAAAAGGACTCTCTGACTCCGAGCACACTGTTGGCATCAAGTGGCCAGAAAAAAGAACTGCAGGCTTTTGTTGCTGCTGATGCAGTTGATTCACCGGGAGTAGAAAGGTATGATGCTTATTATTTTTGTTATTTTTATGTTTTATATATTTTACATTACTTTTTATGTAAGTTTTACATGGAATCCACTAAGAAGTTCTATATTAGGGGACTATAAGACATTATAAATAAAAATAAATACTTTTTTTTGTAATGTAATGTTTATTAATTATTTTCAAATATGTAGTCATTATACCATAAAGACACGAAAAAAGAGCCAAAAAAATTCCAAAAAACTAACAATATCACAAAAAAGGGGATCAATAGGGCAGAAATCCAAAAACGATGCTCACATGTAAGCTAGCAAAAATCTGAATCATATTTTGTCTTTATGAGAAAAACATTTTTGAGAAAAAATTATTATGTTATACTTCATACAGGTTGTGTGTAATTATATAAACCGCATCAGCAAGCCAGGCAGCGTATCTCCTACACTGAGTGAGATCGCTCGGTCTTCTCAATCATTTGCGGTATCTTACTGAAAAAAAGGGTTATCAAAAAATGAAGGGCAGTATTAACTCCAAAATGTCCAATAAATATACTAAAGTTTTTGTAACAATGGGCTCACTCTGCAGATGTATATCAGTATTTCAAAACATAGTCGGACTACAAAACGGAACTCCAGAAAGGCTTATTGGACATTTTGGAGTTAATACTGCCCTTCATTTTTTGATAACCCTTTTTTTCAGTAAGATACCGCAAATGATTGAGAAGACCGAGCGATCTCACTCAGTGTAGGAGATACGCTGCCTGGCTTGCTGATGCGGTTTATATAATTACACACAACCTGTATGAAGTATAACATAATTTTTTCTCAAAAAAATTTTTCTCATAAAGACAAAATATGATTCAGATTTTTGGTAGCTTACATGTGAGCATTGGTTTTGGATTTCTGCCCTAATGATCTCCTTTTTTGTAATGATATCATTATACAATAAACATTTTGCAAGAAACATGCATGTGCAGTGGTAGTAAGTCATTACAATGATCAATTGCATGAAATAATATACACAGTCTAAAGAACATTGTACAGCTGTCTATATAGAAATGTGTTTTTATGTATTGTGTCTTTTTCCCTGTTTTTCTCCCCTCAGTAGTGTCTTATTCAAGGCTGGAGTTAAGATTTTGGCACCCATGGGCGGAGACTCAATAGGTGCCACAATAGAACTCCGCCGCGGAGTTCTATTGTGGCACCTCTTTGAGGCTCTGCCAGCACATGGCCCTAAAGCAAAGAGAAGCAGGCTCCTCGTTGGCCTGGATATTTGGTACCTTCAAAATTTGGAACCTTAGGCAGTTGCTAATGTTACCTGTTCCTAAATCTGAGCTTGCCATTTGTTACTCTCCTCAGATGGCACATCCAAGAGACATTCAGTGGTCCAAGGACTGGAACTTTCTTTAGGGTTCAATAGTCATAAATAATACCTTCCCTTATATTTTCACAACCACCATAAAGATAGCCATCATAATAGATATCTTATTTTATCTTAATATAATATAAGATAAGATATAAGTTATGTGGAGTCTTTGATCCTCTGAGAAAATAGAAACGTTTTATATGCACATTGGAAAATAAAAAAAACTTACAAACGTATGCCAAATGATTATTTATAAGACAATGAAGATCTGTTGACCGGTAGTGTCTATAATGATGGCTATGATGGCTAAGGGAAGGCTTTATTTATGACTATTGTCTTCTGGCTTTTTCTGGGTTTCACGCTAATTCCTATTGAGCGTGACTTTCTTCCGGGTTACCACTGGTAAATTGGCAGGAGTGGCCACAAAAGTGGCAACTGTGTTCCCTTCTTTTCCAGGCCTAAGCACACTCCTTGTCTATCCACTGCCATGCAGCACAAAGCACTGTAGTCTGAGCTACAGAACCAGCCCCCTTATGTATGGTATTCTATATATTTATTAAAAGTACAAATTATTTTACAGCTAACTGTAACGCACAATAAACCTCTGGAATTTGTTGCCAGAGGATGTGGTTAGTGCAGTTAGTGTAGCTGGGTTCAAAAAAGGTTTGGATAAGTTCTTGGAGGAGAAGTCCATTAATGGCTATTAATCAATTTTACTTAGGGAATAGCCACTGCTATTAATTGCATCAGTAGCATGGGATCTTCTTAGTGTTTGGGTAATTGCCAGGTTCTTGTGGCCTGGTTTTGGCCTCTGTTGGAAACAGGATGTTGGGCTTGATGGACCCTTGGTCTGACCCAGCATGGCAATTTCTTATGTTCTTATGTTCTTAACTGCCCTTTGTGATGCTTCTCTGCAGTGTTGTGTGCAACATACGTATAAGCTATTATTTCTCTTTATTGATTCTATTTACCATGCATTTATTTATAACCTATTAATTTTAATTATTTACAACAGAGTGACAAATTTTGTTGATGCTGAGGTTGGCCAGGCACTGCCATAGAGAAGAATTGAGTTTGATTCCTGGGTCAGATCTTTTGCTTTCTAGGCTGGCTGGAACTGAGGATGCTGCTGTCACAGCTTTTGGAAGCAGGGCCAATGGAAGTACCAGGCAGACTAGGCAACCGCCTAGAGCGCAGCAGGTTCAGGGGCAGCAGCCTAGTACTTCTACCGGCTCTACGCTGATGTCACATTTATGCAGCAGAGTAACCTCGGGACTGAAAGGACTTTTAGTAATTACACCTGCTGAAAGAGAGAATAGTGAACTATCTACAGTCTGGAGAATTGATGGACCAGAGGCAGCATGGATTCACCAGGGGAAGATCCTGTCAGACAAATTTGATTGACTTTTTTGACTGGGTAACCAAGGAATTGGATCAAGGAAGAGCACTAGATGTCATCTACTTGGATTTCAGCAAAGCTTTTGATACGGTTCCGCACAGGAGACTGGTGAATAAAACGAGAAGCTTGGGAGTGAGTGCCGAGGTGGTGACCTGGATTGCAAATTGGTTGACGGACAGAAGACAATGTATGATGGTAAATGGAGCCTTCTCTGAAGAGAGAGCGGTTTTAAGTGGTGTACCGCAAGGATCGGTGTTGGGACCGGTCCTGTTCAATATCTTTGTGAGCGACATTGCGGATGGGATAGAAGGTAAGGTTTGTCTTTTTGCGGATGACACTAAGATCTGCAACAGAGTGGACACGCCGGAAGGAGTAGAGAGAATGAGACGGGATCTAAGGAAACTGGAAGAGTGGTCGAAGATATGGCAGCTGAGATTCAATGCCAAGAAGTGCAAAGTCATGCATATGGGGAGTGGAAATCCGAATGAACTGTACTCGATGGGGGGGGAAAGGCTGATGGGCACGGAGCAGGAGAGGGACCTTGGGGTGATAGTGTCTAATGATGTGAAGACAGCAAAACAATGCGACAAGGCGATAGCAAAAGCCAGAAGAATGCTGGGCTGCATAGAGAGAGGAATATCGAGTAAGAAAAGGGAAGTGATTATTCCCTTGTACAGGTTCTTGGTGAGGCCTCACCTGGAGTACTGTGTTCAGTTCTGGAGACCGTATCTACAAAAAGACAAAGACAAGATGGAAGCGGTACAGAGAAGGGCGACCAGGAAGGTGGAGGATCTTCATCGGATGACGTACGAGGAGAGATTGAAGAATCTAAATATGTACACCCTGGAGGAAAGGAGGAGCAGATGTGATATGATACAGACTTTCAGATACTTGAAAGGTTTTAATGATCCAAAAACAACGACAAACCTCTTCCGTAGGAAAATAATCAGCAGAACCAGGGGTCACGATTTGAGGCTCCAGGGAGGAAGATTCAGAACCAATGTCAGGAAGTATTTCTTCACGGAGAGGGTGGTGGATGCCTGGAATGCCCTTCTGGAGGAAGTGGTGAAGACCAGAATTGTGAAAGACTTCAAAGGGGCGTGGGATAAACACTGCGGATCCATAAAGTCAAGAGGCCGCCAATGAAGAGTGGGTGACTCGCCAGAATGATGGCTATTGACACAATACCCTTATTAAATAAACATACACATGCTTACTGTGACTCCTACATCGCTCAAAGCTTCAACAGCAAGAGGTAATGGAAAAAAGGATTTGCACTCACAAAGAGGGGAGTAGCTGGCTTGTTACGGCGGTTACTACCCCAAACCAAATATGCCTGATACTTCACTTTCAATGCATATACAGCATAGCTCTCTGCTTCAATGACAGGGGAGAAGAATAACTGATACTTCACACATCCAGCAGAGCTCTCTGCTACAACGGCAAGGGAGAAGAAAAAGGGTTCGCACTCAAAAAGCGGGGAGTAGCTGGCTTGTTACGGCGGTTACTACCCCAAACCAAATGTGCCTGATACTTCACTTTCCATGCATATCCAGCATGGTTCTCTGCTTCATCGGCATGGGAGAAAGACTGATACATCACGCATTTCCAGCATAGCTCTCTGCTTCAACAGCAAGGGAAAAAAAAACAAAAACAAAAACAAAAAACTGATGCTTCACGCATATCCTGCATAGCTTCAACGACAGGGGTGAAGAAAAAAAGGATTCGCAATCACAAAGCGAGGAGTAGCTGGCTTGTTACGGCGGTTACTACCCCAAACCAAATGTGCCTGATACTTCACTTTCAATGCATATCCAGCATGGCTCTCTGCTTCAATAGCAGGGGAGAAGAAAAAAAAACCAACAAGGGCTGTACAACATAGTCTAGGTAAAACAAATAAGCATGGGTGTAGCTTGCTTATCGCAGCGGTTACTGCCCCTACTACCCCAAACTAATCAAGCTAGATATTTCACTTGGATGCAGCTCCATCACTGCTCTCTACATTAATGGTGGGGGTGGAAGGGGAATAGAACAAGGAGCTAAGAGAAACAGATAAGAATGAGAGAAAAAATGTGTGAGGCTTGCTGGGCAGACTGGATGGGCCATTCGGTCTTCTTCTGCCGTCATTTCTATGTTTCTATGTTTCTATGTTTCACCTGCTTTTTCCCACCCTCCACCTCCTGCAGCTGGAAGAGGAAGTTGCGTTGCTTGGGCCGTGGGGGTGGGAAGAAGAAGATCCAGTCGCAGTGGCGTGATGGAGTAGGAAGGTCATTGACCCTGCAGGCCACAAGAAAGGATTCCCAACATGGAGCATTTTCAGTCAGCCTTCGTGGTGAAAAAGAGCTTATATGTTTCTTTGATGGTGTTCGATGTTTTATGAGGCATGGTGATGTTTCTGCTTTTCCAGTTTTGTACTGCATACAGAGTTTGGTTTGTTGCAGTTTCCAGTTCAGTTTTTGTCTACATGTTTCTAGTTGTTGTCTCTTTGTTCTGTATTTGGTGAGGGTCTGGCTGTGTTTTTCATGTGTGACTAAGATGAGGTATTCTGTTAGCATATAGTTTCTGTATAGGGATGTAAAGCAATCTGGCTTAATTTTTCTAATAGGAATTATATGGGTCTGGTGTAATATTTACAGTGTTGCCTTTTCAGCAATAGTTGTTGCAGTTTGAGTGCTGGCAGTTAGTACTCTTGGGGCCAGATCTTAAAAGATACGCGCGGGCGTAGATTTGTTCGCGCAACCCGGCGTGAACAAATCTACGTCCGATTTTATAACATGTGCGTGCTGCCGCACGCATGTTATAAAATCCAGGGTTGGCGCGCGCAAGGGGGTGCACACTTGTGCACGCCGAGCCCTAAGGGAGCCCCAGTGGCTTTCCCAGTTCCCTCTGCCACCCCCCACCTTCCCCCACCTTCCCCTACCTAACCCGCCCTCCACCTACCTAAACCCCCATCCTGACCTTTGTTGCAGAAGTTACGCGCCTCCGGGCAGGTGTAACTTGTGCGCGTTGGCCAGCTGCCAGCGCACCATTCCCCAGCACAGCCACAATGAAGGAGGCCTTGGTCCTGCCCCCGGACCCACCTCTTCCCGCCCCTTTTTCGAAGCCCCAGGACATACGCGCGTCCCGGGGCTTGTGTGCGCCGCCGAGCCTATGCATGATAGGCTTGGCGCGCTCAGGGGCAGCTTAGGGCAGCTTTTCAGGGGTTATGCGCGTATGTTACGTGCGTAACTCTTTGAAAATCTGCCCCTTGGTATATTGCAGTTGTAATTCAATTTTCTCATGGCTTTCTGAAGGCCAAGTCCAAAACACACATTCTAATAGGTCTAATTTAAGTTATGATATTGAGAGGAATAATATAGTACAATAATAATAGGCTTAATACTATATGAATTCCAAGTGTCTTTTTTTTCCAGGGTTTTCTGGTTGGCACCACAGTAATGCATATAAGTATAATGGGCTCGATATTCAGACATATCCATCTAAGTTACAAGGGATATTCGGCTGCACGTCTATGCCACTGAATATCCACGCACAAATCACTATTTAGCCAGATAAGTTATATCCGGCTAAATTAAACAGCTCTATGGCTGATCTGACTGATCTGATTAACTTAACCGGATAAGAGCAAATATTACTATTTATCTGGTTAAATTAACTGGATAGGTAGCGCCACCTTGATCCGCCCACTGCTTGCCCGCTTTTTATGCGGCTAAAAGATGGCCAGAGAAATGACTTAACTGGCTATCTAGCTGCTGCTGAATCTACCCAAATAATCAGCAGCCCACTAGATAGCCAGATAAGTCCCCCCTGCAGCCAAGAAGAGGTGCAGGCTCTGGAGGTTGCCAGCAGCTGAGAAGAGGAGCAAGCTCTAGAGGCCACAGCAGCCAAGAAGAAGAAGGAATCTGTTTTTCCGTTGCTCCTCCTGTGCCTGCCCCATGCTATTCAAAACTCACAGGGCTAGCACTTTCTCTATGCTGATCTCATGATGCACAAGATCAGTATAGAGCACATACTGGCCACACATGGTTTAAAGGCTGGCATACTAAAAGTGGCAGGAGAATGGACTTCTTCCTCTTCTCAGCCACTGGCGACCTTCCAGATCTCTTCATTCTACAGTTGCCGGTGGGATGGGGTCTGCCATGGGCTTCCTGGCCTGTTCCTCTTTTCAGCCATCGGCGGCCTAGCAGGCCTCTTCCTCTTCTTGGCCACCAGTGGGATTGGATCTGCTGGTGGCTTCCCCATCCTGCTTCTCTTTTTGGCCGCCAGTGAGATGGGGGTCTGTTGGCGGCCACCCGATCCTGCTTCTCTTCTTGGCTATGAGCGAGATGGAGTCCACTGGCAGCCTCATGTTCCTGTTCCTCTTCTTGGCCACCAGCAGTCTCCTTAACCTGTTCCTTTTCTCAGGCCACCGGCAGAATGAAGTCTGCTAGCAGCCTCCCAGGACTCTTCCTCTTCTCGGCCGCCAGCAAGATTGGGTCCACTGGCAACTTCCTGGTCCTGCTCCTCTTCTTGGCCGCCAGCAAGATGGGGTCCCCCAGCAGCCTCACAGGTCTCTTCCTTTTCTGTTTCACTGCTCTCATGGATGTGCACGTAGTTGGTCATGCACAGTACACCTTGTTTTAAAGTTGGTGGTGCTTGTGCACCACTGTGCACTATGGACCCTAGTCTCTGAGGGACTGCTACCACAGAGCTGAAAGAAACAGTGGTATATCCCCTGCTAAAAAAGGCCTCCCTAAATCCTGGCAAATTTGAAAACTACCAGTGTCAAACATTCCATTTTTGGGGAACTAATGGAACAAACCATCCAAATCTAACTAAATGACTGGCTGGTAGAGAGAAACTGGCTGGACATTTGTCAATCAGGCTTCAGATAAGGCCATGAAACAAAGATAGTCCTTGTTACCCTGTTGGATGATCTTCTCAAATACCATGATGGGAGCCAGGCCATGATCCTTATGCTACTACATTTCTCAACAGCTTTAGACAATACAGATCAAACTATCATGCTATCATGGTTAGCAGAAGCTAGCCCACATGACAAAGTCTTTACCTGTTTTACCTCCTTTCTGTATGACATACAACAATCTGTATATTTCTCTGACAATTCATCAACACCTTGGGCCTGACCTGTGTGTTCCCACAATGATCTGTACTGTCACCTGTACTATCTAACATCTACCTCAGATATCTATCACAGCTTATCCGAACTTCTGACATAAAATCCTGTTTCTGCATGGATGATGTTCACCTCATACTGCCAATTGCCAATGGACCTTGACCCATCACCAGTTATAAAAAAGTTAACTCCATGTCTCATAGCCATGTCTCATGGCTGACTGGTAGGTAATATGTCACAGAATACAGAATACACTTATTCACAAGTATAGACGTTTACTTATAAATCTGAGAATAATCAATAAAAGCATTCAAGGTTAGAGTTTTGCATTAAATAATATACACAAAAATACTTCCCCTCAAGTTTCAAATGTGAGTCTGAGACTGATATATCTTTTTAAAGACAGGAACATAGCGCTGGAAAACCAGGAACAGTTCATTAGGCACTTCATTAACCACTGTAATGTCCAAAAGCTTTTTCTTTGAACTGTTCTTTCTCTGATTTCAGTTAGCTTGGTCTTTTTATGTTGATTTTGCTGACCTTTGTCCTAGTTTAAGTTTTACTCTGGGCTACTCCCATGTGTTCTTGAGGCCACAACTACCGTGTTTCCCCGAAAGTAAGACAGCGTCTTACTTTCTTTTTACCCCAAAAAGTCCCACTATGTCTTACTTTCAGGGTATGTCTTATATTGGAAAAAACCTGTAAGACATCCCCCGAAAGTAAGACGTAGTGTTCAAAAAAAAATTATTTTTAAATACCTGTCG
Source organism: Rhinatrema bivittatum (assembly GCF_901001135.1). NCBI lineage: Eukaryota > Metazoa > Chordata > Amphibia > Gymnophiona > Rhinatrematidae > Rhinatrema > Rhinatrema bivittatum. The sequence goes on from NC_042623.1 coordinate 81,049,957, forward strand.
GAGGGCCGCGTGGGTCCAGGCGGCCGGCGGCGGGAGCCGGGTGGTCGCGTGTTAAATCTAGGCCGCGGGCGGGTGGGCGCTTGTTCCCGGGGGGGGGCGGGTGGACGCGCGTTAGTTCGAGACGGCCGGCGGGCGGTCGCGTGTTACATCTAGGCCGGGTCGCACAGGCGCGCAGTGGGGGCTGCTTTCGGCGCTCAAGGCAGTCACATGCCGTGTGTGACTGCCTTGAGCGCCGAAAGCAGCCCCCACCGGCAGCCCCCAGCGCCGAATCGCAGGGGTCGCACAGGCGCTGTGGGCCTGTGCGCGCATTCATTCACTGCCGGGGGGGGGCTGCCGAGGCAGCCCCCCCCGGCAGTGAATGAATGCGCGCCTGTGCGACCCGGCCTAGATGTAACACGCGACCACCCGCCGGCCGTCTCGAACTAACGCGCGTCCACCCGCCCCCCCCCCCCCCCCCGGGAACAAGCGCCCACCCGCCCGCGGCCTAGATTTAACACGCGACCACCCGGCTCCCGCCGCCGGCCGCCTGGACCCACGCGGCCCTCCGACAGGTATTTAAAATAATTTTTTTTTGAACACTACGTCTTACTTTCGGGGGATGTCTTACATTAGCCGACCCCCCTAAAATTCCCACTACGTCTTACTATCAGGGGTGTCTTACTATCGGGGAAACACGGTATCTGTCGTTATCAAATCAGCAAACGGTTAGGTGTGGCCAAGTGGCTATTGTCCTATTTTCCCTGATATCTGAACAGTTAGCCTCCTGAGTAACTGCTCTTTAATATATCTGATCTCATGACTTGTTTCTTGTTACAAGCAAGCTAAGAAAAATGACATATTTATTCTCAGAACTTATAGGCCTTATATCAAATAACTACACTAGTGATTCTCTGCTCCACTAATTTCTATTGCAGTATAAAGTTCTTCACGTAAACTAAATAGCTCCTTAAAATAATTTCCCATGCCATTTAAGAGTGGACAAAAAAACAAACCCCATTTGAACCTTAAAAAAACAGAGATTCTCTGGATATGAAATACTAGGAGGTTGGTCCCTGATTGAAAATCTCATTCTGAAAATATGAATTAACCCTGAAAACACAGGGCAGAAGCCTCAGAGACCTGCTTGACTTATAATTAACTATGCTCCCACAAATCTCAGCAATGCTAAAGTGCTACCTCTTCCAGTTACATATACTGTGAAGATTCCACCCTCTCATTGAGAAAACAAACTTACTGACAGTAGTCCATGTCACATTAATCTTACTGTCATGGTCTAGCAGGCTGGAGACAAGCAGCACCTTCACAGAAGTGGTACAGAACCACAGGGCAGGACTGGAGATGATCATCTACTTAACCAGTCACCTCCCCTGCAGGTTGAGCCCTTGGATTCTGGGAGCTGGTAGGGCTTGTCTCCTGCTGAATATCATAGCTGGGTCCTGGTACAGGCTGGGAGCTGGAAACAGGTACAGACTGAGCTGGAGCTAAGGCTGGAGCTGAGGGCAAGGCCTGGGAAAACATACAAGAGACAGGACTGGATGGGGAAAGTCAAGGACAGGACTAGATGAGGACCGGACTAAACAAGGACATGACTGGACAAGGACTGGACTAGACAAGGACAGAACTGGAGAGGTAACAGTGAACAAGAAAGACCAACAGGGCATGAGACTGGACAAGGTAACTCTAAAAGGCCCGGAGGCTGCAAGGCAGGACAGAGAGGCCCAGGAGACCACAGAGCAAGGTGAGGAAGTATGGAAGGCTATAAATTAGGACAGACAGCCAAGTTAGGCCACAGAGCAAGACAAGAGGTCAAGAGAGACCACAGAGCAAGGCAGGAGGTCTGGGTAGGCCTCAAGGCAAGGTAGAATAGGAAGAAGGAGGTGGCCAGGTCAAGGAGTCAAGGTTAGTCAATGAAGAGATACTAAGGTTGGACAGGCTGGGTTAAGTAGGCCTGTGGCTGAGGCATCAGGTGATCAGTGAAGTGGTGACTTGAGCAGCTGGGAACAGGGCTTGTTGAGGACCCTGGTGGAGGAGAAGCTGCACAGTAGGCAAAACCATAGCACAGAGAGGCTGCATAGCAGGCAAAATTGTGACACTTACATTAGACTACTGTAACTTTAAAAAGGACTACCAGAAAAGGCCTTTCACAAACTCCAGCTTATATAAAATTATACAGCTCACATGACAGAGATGAAAACCACATGATCATATCACACCCATCCTACAAAAACTACCCTGGCTACCAATCTCCTAGAGTACCAAATTCAAAACCCTAACACTGACCAAGTTACTAAGAGAGATGTTGGCCTCCTACATGCCTTCCACACATCTAAGATCTTCACTTGGAGCCCCAATGAAACAATAAATAAGAAGAATGGACAATTGTTGATGAACTTTCTTGGGAGCAGCACCTACCCTTTGAAACTCTCTCCCAGAAGAGCTGTGCCAAACCACAGGACTATTCCCACTTTAGGAGAGCAAGTAAAAACCTGGCTTTTCTGCCAGGCCTTCAATTCCAAACCCATAATTACCTCCACACTGCTTTCCTCCATGCCTTAAAATGACTAACAAACTGTACAACACCATTTCTGAGCACTTTAAACTGACTATATAAACTTCCTGGCACCAACTAGGAATACCTGAAACTTGTTGCCATAACCTATTGTCTTGCTGTGATGTCATTATTTTTACATAAGTTTTGATCCTTGCTGGTTACCTTTTCAGACTGGACCTGTTAATCTGCTACATCCACCACTCTAGTGACTTATGTACCACTCTATGATGCTTTCTAATATGAGGAACTCCCATCTTGGGTGAATTTTTTATTCAGAAATCCTGCCGATGCGCCTTGCCACAGATACAAACTTAAAGGGAGTCATTTACTAAATGTTTTCTCCCATTTTGTTTCTATGGGAAAAATGCTTAGTAAATAGGGCCCTTAGATTGTAAGCCCACTAATGACAGGGAAATACCTACTCTATGTGAATATGATTCACTTTGAGTAACCAATGAAAAGCCGTGAGCCAAATCTAAATAAATAAATGATTGCAACTCTACACTTCACTTTCATGTTTTGCAGTTCCCTCACAGTTAGGCCCAAAGTGACCTCATCACATCCGTGAAGGGATGTGTAATCATAGTTTTCACAGTTTGACAGTGATTAACATTAGCCTCATTGCGTTAGTTAATCAAAAGTTTGGCATGATGACAATCACTAACCTTCCCATCCTGTTGCTTGAAATTGATTGTAAAGCACTTCATATCAATCTTGATGCCAGCTCTTAACGGGATAATGAGTTACAGCTGATGCCATTAATGCTTGCGGACATGTTGTGCCTGTTTCCTTTTTAAGCGTTCTCGCTCTGGATGCTTTGTTGCATAATAAAATTACCAAATACAAGTGTAATGGTTGGCTGGTCACAGGATGGCCCCATGAACAGCCCCATTCACCTCCAACTGCCGCAGGTGCTGCCCATCCCTACTTCGTGGCTAAGACGCCACCATTGCGTCTCCCCCACTGCTAGCTTATGTAGGTGCATGCGCCAACAGAGAAAGGCCTGTGGCGGGAAAGCGGGGAAGTTGGGAGATGTCGATAGCGCTGGCTGGATATTTAAACCCCAGCCGCGCTTCCAGCCGGCACCTCAGCAACTGGTCCTCCTGCTTCTCAGCAGTGTGTGTTGCTTCTCCAGTGTTCCTTACCCTGTCTTGCTCCAACCTGCTCTCCCCTTCCAGTCCAGCTTGCCCAGTCTCCAGCCCTACCTCATCCCAGGCCTTCTCTTGCCTGCCCGGTATTGATCTCTGCTATGGGCCCGGACTACTCTCTTTACTCCCGCCTGCCACTGACCTCAGCCCAGCCCTGGCTCAACCTGGGGGGAACAGGGATGGTATAGGTGAAAGTCCAGCTCTGTCCCAGACTAGGGCACATCCACCAGCTATCAGTGTGGACCTAGTAGGTTCGCCAGTAGGCTGCGTCAAGCATGTCATAGCACAAGGGTTCACTTCCATTACAACAAGTTCCCCAAATCTGAGTTTGCACATAGTGCATCTGTATTTGGTGCAAAGGGGGCACCTTTTATTAATGTTAATGGGATTCTACTGCATAATTCACACTGAGGCTAATTTTCGAAGCAACTTCTACAGGTAAAACCCTGCTTTATCAGAGGAGAAGGGCTTTTTTTTTTTAATGAAAAATTGCCCTCCCTGGGTGGAGGTCACCTCACTCATGTTGTGTCCCCGCATGCACAACTTCACCTGCAGTGAGAAACGGCATTCCCGGAGGTGAGGTTTGCACCTACACGCACACTTCTGAATTTTCAAAAGCATGCGCTTAATTTTTCTCAGGAAACCTACCCACACAAATTAGCTGGTAATGATCTGTGTGCATTTCACTTTGAAAACTAGGGCAAAGATTGTGAGCAGAAAGTACCACAGGCTTTTCAGCATTAAAGGCAGTCAGAAAGTCACCCCCCTTATGTCCTCAAAAACACAAAACTTTCTCTATAACCACATTAACTAGTTAATGATCCATCTCCGATCTCTTCTTTAGCAATAAGGTGATGGTCATCTTTCCAGTAATGTAATTTCACCACCTTCTTCCCAACTTCTGCACAAGAGGGACCCGATCTCCGCGTTGAGTAGCAGCGTCCGGCCTGGGTCCGGGCCCCGGCCTAGACTGAGGCACAGGCATTGAGACTGGGCCTCTGGGTCAGTCCAAAGCCTCGGCCTTGAATAGGCAGAGGTCGCAGCAACCTACTGCGCCCAAAGTCTACGCAGTCAAAGCTGGCAGATCCCCACTGGCCTGGGCTCAGCATTTTTTCAGGTGGAGGCCCTGGGAGGTCTTGTTTTCATTTTGTGACTGTTTTTTTTTTTAATGGATTTGGTTTTTTCTCATGAATGAAAATGAATCAAACAATCCCCGAAACAAAATTAGTGGGAAAAAACCTCCCGAAAACAAACCAAAAAATTAAAACAAATTTTTTTCTCATGCATATCTCTGTTATTGCTTTTGCTAGCCATCTTGTATAATTTAGACATGTGCGAGGTATACGGTTTTTAAATAAATTAATACATTTTGATTATTGCACCTTTTTTTTTTTTTGGTAGACTCCTCTAATCCCAAATCTCTCAGAATGTCCAGCTTCTTGTCTGTGTGTCTTGACTAGACTGTAAAGCGCCTCAGAGTAAGGAATGTCTCTCATGCGTATCTACACAGCACTGAATACGTTTGGCATGGTAAGCAGGAGTAGTAGAATCCTGCTATTTACTGCCTGGCCTATTTCAAAAAGTGGATTTTGAGAAATTTAAAACTTTGAATGACCCCCACCACCACCACCCCGGTTTCTATCAGTTAAAATTTGCCCTGTTGTCTAATTATATTGCTGCCACATTACTAATACATATTTTAAATTGAAAAAAAAATCCCTCTTTTTCAAACTCCTCCATGGGCTTGCTTCTGCTAAGTTCTCTGAATTTATTTCTATTCCTCGCTCTCCTTGTTCTTGTTGGACTCCTAACACCAATCCTCACTGCGTCCCAACATATAATCATATCATCTAGTCAGAGCTGGTGCCACAGCGCTCTGTTACTGCCTGGAATGATGTAAACTGTGTCTGTTTGCATCTTCAGCTCTGCTGCTCTTCCACTCCCAGCTGCAGACTTGCTTCGTTTGTTGTATATGATTGTAAAGCGTTTGGGGATACACCTCTTAAAGATGCGGTATGTGAATCGTGATTGTAATTTCAGTGTGGCACACTGGATCTGTATGGAAACATAGGGGTAAATATTCAGCCGTTGAGCAGCTACTTAAATTAGCTGGATACGCATATCTGGCTAACTTAACCGCTGAATATACCCAGATAAGTTCCAGTTAGCCGGATATGTGGTATCCAGCTAACTTTAGACCTGCTCTATGGCATTTCTAGAGTTACCCTGCTAACTCAGCTCTTCCCTGGAATGCCTTCCTCCTGCCCAAGAACGCCCCCGACCTACCCGGCTAAAGTCTAGCCGTATAATTGGTTATCTGGCTAGAATTTAGCTGTATAAGCCTTTTAAATATGCAGCTAAGCCATTTTGACAGACAGCTTTCCCATTATCCATCGAAATGGCTTTTGAATACCTACCCCTTAGTAACATGATGGCAGAAAAAGACCGTATGGTCCACCAGTCTGTCCATCCAGCCAATTAATTTAGCATTATAATTCTCGTCACTTCCTTAGAGATCCCCTGTAGTTATCCCATGCTTTCTTGAATTCAAATTCTGTTTTTGTCTCTACCACCTCCGTTGGGAGTCTGTTCCACACATCCACCCTCTCTGAAAAGAAATATTTCCTAAGATTACTCTTCAGTTTACTCCCTTTCAATCTCATTGCATGACCCCTTTCCATTGAAAGAGGCTCACCACCTATGCATGAAAACCTTTATGACATTGGAATGTCTCTATCATATCTCCCCCTTCTCGCCTTTCCTCCAGGGACCTGTACATGTTTAGATAATAAAGTCTATTCCCATATGCTTTAGAACAGTGGTTCTCAACCTTTTTTCGGCCGGGACACACCTGACAGATGGTTCTCAAGTGCGTGACACACTGAATATGTGACCATCACGGGACAAAATGTAAATATACATTCTGCATCCTCAGAAACCACGTCAACCCCCAAAAATGGGTGCAGAGCAGAACTAGGGCATTACCCGTACAGCTCACCATACAAAAAAAGATATTCTGGATCTGATGACATCTCAGTAAAAGCAAAACAAACTCTCTTTACTGACAGGCACAATAGCCCTCCTTACGAAAAGACAGTAATTTACCACTACAAATATTTAACCAGGCCCTAAACACTAATACACCTCCTATTGGGAAAACAGAGCAAGCCAAGCTGCTATAGATACCCACTTAGAAATAATTGTAAAACTATACTAATAAATGTTACAAAACAGCTGATGAACAGAATAACATCCAACAACTAAAAACTCATAAAAATTAATAAAAATTGTCTAAATATCAAAATATTTCAAAACAGCAGACACATCACATAATACCCAATAATTAAAATGGCAGTCAATCAAGAAAAATAAACTTAAAAAGCTGCCTTTACTTACCCTCTCCAGCAACTCTCCTACTCCTTTCCCTTGCAGACCAATAGCACTCACCAGAAGCAGCAGTGGCTGCTGAAGCTCTGCCTCACAGTCCTCTTCCTTAAGGCCCACAACCAGTCATAACTAGTCTCTGTCTCACACAGACTAGTAACTTCCCTAACTAGTATCTCTTCCTCACACACACACACACCGGTCACCTCCCTGACTAGGCTCTGTCTCTCACACACACACCAGTCACCTCCCTGACCAGTCTTTTTCTCACACACACACACCAGTCACCTCCCTGACCAGTCTCTCTCAATCACACACATGCTCTGTCACTTATATACAATCTCACACATACTCTGTCACTTACAATCACACACACTGCCACTCATGCACCATTGTACCACACACACACAAGCTCTCATTCATGCACCCAGGCACCCATTCTACCACAGGCACACAAGCTCTCACTCATGCAACCAGGCATGCATTCCAACACACACACCACACACAAAGTTGCCACTCACGCACCCAGGCACCCATTTTAACACACACACAAAGCTGCCACTCACGCACCCAAGCACTCATTCTAACCCACACACACACACACAAAGCTGCCACTCACACACCCAGGCACCCATTCTAACATACACACACAAGCTCTCACTCACGCACCCAGGCACCCATTCTACCACAGGCACACAAGCTGTCACTCACGCACCCAGGCACCCATTCTACCACAGGCACACAAGCTCTCACTCATGCACCCAGGCACCCATTCTACCACAGGCATACAAGCTCTCACTCACACACCCAGGCACACATTCTACCACAGGCACACAAGCTCTCACTCATGTACCCATTCTACCACACTCCCACACAAGCTCTCACTCATGCACCCATTCTACCACAGGCACACAAGCTCACATGGAGCCTCTTCTCATTGTTTGGCCCAATAAGCCTAGCCTCCACTTCTCAGCCGCCTCTGGCCTGACCTCCCGCAGTGCACAACGTCTCTCCAGCCGCCTCCCGCGGTGCGCAGGGTCTCTCTGCTCTTCAGCCGCCAGCGGCACACAAGTCTCTTCATTCTTCGACCCCGTTGGCGTCGGCGCGCAGCATCTCTTCGTTCTTCAGCCCCGCTGGCGTCAGCGCGCAGGTCTCTCCTCTCTTCATTCTTCAGCCCTGCTGGCGTCGGCGCGCAGGTCTCTCCGCTCTTCAGCTGCCGCCGGCGGCGCACAGCGTCTCTTCGTTCTTCGGCCCCGCTGGCATCAGCGCGCAGGTCTCTCCTCTCTTCATTCTTCAGCCCCGCTGGCGTCAGCGCGCAGGTCTCTCCTCTCTTCATTCTTCAGCCCTGCCGCCGGCGGCGCACAGGGTCTCTTCATTTTTCGGCCTCGCTGGCGTCGGGGCGCAGGTCTCTCCGCTCTTCAGCCGCCAGCAGCGGCACGCAGTCTCTCTTCTTTCTTCGGCCCCGCTGGCCTGGCCTCCAGCGGTGGCGCGCAGTGTCTCTCCATTCTTCAGCCCCGCCCCTGGGGAGAAGGGAAGCAGAAGCGGGGCAGTGGAACACCGGGAGCCGCGACACACCTGCCGGTGCTTGGCGACACACTAATGTGTCACGACACACCGGTTGAGAACCACTGCTTTAGAACAAAGACCGCTGACCATTTTAGTAGCCTCTCTCTGGACCAACTCCATTCTGTTTATATCCTTTTGAAGGTGCGGTCTCCAGAATTGTGCACTGTATTCCAAGTGAGCTCTCACCAGGGACCTATACAGGCAGGGCCGGAGGAACCATTAGGCAAGCTAGGCCTGTGCCTAGGGCGCCGAGACTTAGGGGGCGCCATGGCAGGCAGAAGAATTTTGAAAGGCCAAAAGTGCCCTTTCAAAATTCTGCCAGCCCCGACTCGCCCTGCCTCCACCCCCCAGTGCCACCCTCCCGACGCCCCCCCTGGTGGTCCAGCAGAGGGCCCGGGAGGGATCTGCTGCTCCTGGGGCCTCGGCTGCCACTAAGCAAAATGGTGCCGGTGACTTTTAGCCCCTACCATGTGACAGGGGCCAACCAATGGCACCTGTAGCCCCTGTCACATGGTAGAGGCTGAAAGCAACCGGCGACATTTTGGTTAGTGGCAGCCGAGGCCCCGGGCGTGGCAGATCGCTCCCGGGCCCTCCACTGGACCACTAGGGGGGCGTCAGGAGGGTGGCACTGGGGTGGAGGCAGGGCGAGTCGGGGGCTGGCTGCCTGCCGCAGTACTCCCTAAGTCTCAGTGCCTGGTCTCCGGCTGTGCCGATCTTCCTTTCTTCGGCCACGTGATCAGCTAGATCGGCTGCGCCAATCTTCTTTCTGTGTGTGTGTATGTGTGGTGTCTATGTTAGAAAGAGATGGTGCTTCTGTGTGTGTGTATGTGATGTGTGTATGTGAGAAAGAAATGGTGCTTCTGTGTGTGTGTATGTGATATGTATGTGAGAAAGGAATCTGCCAGTTTAAAAAAATGAAATGTGAAAATACATATACCTCATCTTTTGTGCTGGTAGCGTAACTTTTGAAAAGTTGGATGAAAGATGAAATTACTGAATTTTAAGCATCCCTCTTCTGGAACATAAAATTTAACAAAGTGGGTAGAGACAAATACTAAAGCAAAAAAAAATTAAAGTATTTAAAATGTTCCTCTCAGCAAAATCACAAATTTAAGATACTGATGCCAGTGGGTTTTTTTTTTTGTTGTTTTTGTTTTTAAGCATAATTTAAGCATGAAGACTAGAATAGTTCCAATCTGAAACGGTTTTGCTTTTTTTTTTTTAAGCCTTTAGAAAATGTATATTTTTTAAATGACTAAGACTGGAATCTTCCCATTTAAAAGGGAAGCTGACTAAAGATGTCTTTCTGTTCCATATCTCCCACATGAATAATCATACGACTGATAGTTTGAAGAAAGACACTTGCTTTATTGCCTGAAAGTGTAAAACAAGAGAAGCTGTATGGAGTGGGTGGCTGTCCCTTGGGAGGACAGAACCTGAAGGAAGGGTGTCATTTTGCCTTCTGATAGGAATGTGGTTTTCTAATTTAACGATTGGGAGCAACACTCTCACTTTTAGTAAAAGTGAAAAATGCTGCAAGTCTGAAAGCAAGATGCTTCTGTGAGAGTGTAATGTGTATGTGAGACAGGGAGGGTGCTTCTGTATGTGTGTGGTGTATATGTGAGACAAGGAGTGTGCTTCTGTATGTGTGTGGTGTATATGTGAGACAGGGAGTGTGCTTCTGTATGTTGTGGTGTATATGTGAGTCAGGGAGGGTGCTTGTGTGTGTCAATATGTGTGTGCAAGAGAGAGATGGAGCATGTTTTTGGCTGGCTAGTGGCTGTGAGAGAGGCATGTGTATGATTGAGCCTGTTTGTAAGTGAGATAGAACATGTGTGTGATTGAGAGCTTGTGTGTAAGTGAAATAGAGAGAGCATGTGTGTGATTGAAAGCCTGTGTATAAGTAAGAGAGAGCGAGAGCACTGTGTGATTGAGAGAGACTGGCCAGAGAGGTGACGTGTGTATGTGTGAGAGAGACTGATCAGGGAGATGACTGGTATGTGTGTGATTGTGTGTGTGTGTGTGTGTGAGAGAGAGAAAGAGAGAGCCTGGTTGGGGAGATGATTGGTGTGTGAGAGACAGAAACTGGTCCTGAGGGTGTGACTGGTGTCTGTGAGTGAGAGACAGAAGAGACTGGTTGTGGTCCCTAAGGAAGAGGACTGTGCTACTGCTGCTTCTGGTGTGGCCTGCAAGGGAAAGGAGTAGGAGAACTGCTGGAGAGGGTAAGTAAAGGTTGCTTTTTAAGTTCATTTTTCTTGATTGACTACCATTTTAATTATTGGGTAGTATGCGATGTGTCTGCTGTTTGAAATATTTTATTGGTGTTTGGTAAAGGTTTCAAAATTTTCATGAGTCTTTAATTATTGGATATTCTAGTCATCAGCTGCATTGAAATTATTTTATTTGTATGATTTTATAATTATGATTAATGATTTATATATCTCAATTTTATTGATTTGTTTCACGAGGAATGGTGAATTTTTTGTTTTTCCATTGTTACACTGTATAGAATCTGGCATGATGCATTTTACAGTTCAGTTTTTGTCTGCATATTTCTATTTATACTTTATGTGACTTTATTCTGTATTTGGTGAGGGTTTGTGTTCTGCATGCAAAGACTGAGATGAAGCATTCTTTTAGCGGTTTCTATGTAGGGAGCTGTAGTAGCTTGCCTGTTCTGTTTTCCTGTTAGGAGGTTTATTGATATTTTAGATTCTGGTGTAATATTTGTGGTATTCATTTTCATAGGTGAGGTTGTTATTCTTTGAGTGTTGGCAAATAGTACTGTGTTGATACGGGAGGACCATGCCGAAATATATCACAATAGGTATGATGCCATATGAATTCCAAGATGCAAAGTTTTCTTGTTGGCATCACAACAGTGCATGAAATTATCACAACAACTTATATATTAATTGTACCTCAGAATGTCATTTTTTATGTAAAATGTTATAAATGCATAATTTAAAATTGTGTATGGGGAGGGGGTACCAGACTGTAAAGTTTGCACCGGCCCTGTATACAGGGGCAATATCACCTCCCTTTTCTGCTGACCATTCCTATGCAGCCAAGCATAGCTTAGATACAAGGCAGGACGGAAACTGTGCTGCAAAGCCTACAGACAGGCAACATTATGCCTGTTGTTAGCCATTTCTCTTATCACTTTTATAACACCGATAACAGAATTTAGAAGAAAGCAGCCAAGCAATGTTCCCTATACAGTGGCTGAGCCTTGATGTGGAGGACAGAGGATTATGACTTGCGCCTGGTTGGACTTTTTTTCCCTTTATTTTTGATGGAGTTGGCAAAGGCTGGTTAGCAGTGGGGCAGTCGCCTGCTGATGGACTGTGATGGTCGCTGGCCCCCTCCCACCTGATTTATTTGACTGCACTCCAGCAGAACAGACAAGGAGCCAAGGATAAGATGTTTGCAAGGCTGGGAAAGGAATCCATCCTCAAGAAAAAAGCATTTTGTAGCCACTGAGCTAGATCAGAACTTTACAAATTGCATTCAGAAAAAGAAAAATTATGTACCATGGAGCTGTTTCTTCTTTACATAATGAATCAATACAGCATAATAACTACAGGCCTACCACTGGTTCAGCATGATTAAATGCTGGAAATCTTACTGAACATTCAGAGGATTTAAAAACAAATTTTGTTTTTTTATACATTTCAAAGATATATTCACCTTCGCATTGCTCACCAGGCATACCTTTTGTCAAGACAAGTGTTTATGTATAACTTGATTCTGCTCCTTTCTTTAAGTTTGTATTGAGTGAGATTAGTGTAGCTGTGTGAGGGGGCTGCACACTAATACCAGTGGAAGGTTTACATGTATTATGCTGTAACTCCCAAAGCTGTTGTTAACCTTTTCGTATAGATTCCACTGCAACTCAGCCATCTGTTAATGGGCGAAAAGGAAAAAAAGAGACAGAGGGATATGCTGGCCTAACATCCCGACTAGAGAAGCCATGTTTGCATGCAACTCACCTCGGCTAGAAGAAGCCAATGATCCTATGAGCATTCCCTCCCTGGATCCCCACCCATCCTTCTGTTCTCTCCCTTAGATTTTATAAGGCAAAGATCCCTAACCTGCTAAAGTGACCCTATCCTCAATATCTGTCTATTGTCAAGGCTCATCTATTGACTAGATTGTAAGCTCCATAGAACAGGAACAGTCTCTTCTATGTGTCTGTACAGTGTTGCATACATTTTGTAGTGCTATATACATATTTCATAGTAGTGGTAGTACTAGAACTTCTTATTTATTTATTTATTTGTCAAATTTGAATGCATGCAGAATCATTCCAAGAACCTTGTGGCGTTATCTATAAAAGCATAATAATACAAATACAAAAAAACAAACAAATCCCAAAAGTGGTTGAAATGCATTGACAAGTGAGCTATTTTTGCACCTAGCCCATGGTTCTAAGGAACGGGAGCTACCAGCAGAGCTGGTTGTACTGAGAATAGACAGTGATCAATGGTTGTATATGTACTTTTAATATATCAGAGCTAAGGAACTAGTCATGTTAATGACATGCAAAGCAGTCTGTAGACAAATTTCTCACATTAAAGTTAGTGTGTTAACTCGGACATTTGACATCTGCTCCCCTTCCCAAGGTTCAGTTAAGTTACTTGCAGTAATGATCTGTGTTAATGTTCGTATATTTAACATGCACTATTTTACTAGGTAGTGAGCTGAGCTGCATAAATTATGCAGCTTATTGCCTATTTTGCATAGATTTTGCGCTGATGTTGGTGATAGCTACATCACATGAGTTTAAAGCACTGATAACATGCGTAGTCAACACAATGCACATTAACAGTGCTTTTAACAGGCATTAACACTATTATGAACATCAAAGCAGTTTATTACCTCAGCTTCTGGAACAGAGAAAGCTTTCTCTGGATTATCAGCCGGGAAATTTAAAAGGGTTTTTGGGTGTGTGGGTTTTAGCCAGTGTGACCCCATTTTAGCACCTAAAAATTCACATTACCCCAGAGGATGAGCAAAGCAGGATTGCAGTCCCCAACTAACAATCATTCCACTCTCACCCACCTTGCAGTCCAGCTGATCCCCTCTTTCAACATCTACCCTCTCCAGTCAATCTTATCTCTCAGCACCCACCTCTTTTCCTAACCACCTCCCCACCAGATCCCCCACTCTCAACCTCTACTCTTTGTGAGCGACATTGAGGAGGGGATAGAAGGTAAGGTTTGTCTTTTTGCTGATGATACTAAGATCTGCAACAGAGTGGACACGCGAAGGAATGGAGAGAATGAGACGGGATTTAAGGAAGCTGGAAGAGTGGTCAAATATATGGCAGCTGAGATTCAATGCCAAGAAGTGCAGAGTCATGCACATGGGGTGTGGAAATCCAAAAGAACTGTATTTGATGGGGGGTGAAGGGCTGATGTGCACGGAACAGGAGAGAGACCTGAAGTTGGCGAAACAATGTTACAATGTGATAGCTAAAACCAGAAGAATGCTGGGCTGCATAGAGAGGAATATCTAGTAAGAGAAAGGAAATGATGATCCCCTTGTACAGGGCCTTGGTGAGGCCTCACCTGGAGTACTGTGTTCAGTTCTGGAAACCGTATCTCCAAAGGGACAGAGACAGGATGGAGGCGGTCCAGAGAAGGGCGACCAAAAAGGTGGAGGGTCTTCATAAAATGACTTATGAGGAGAGATTGAAGAACCTAAATATGTACACCCTGGAGGAGAGGAGGAGCAGGGGTGATATGATACTGACTTTCAGATACTTGAAAGGTTTTAATGATCCATGTTCAACAACAAACCTTTTACGTTGGAAAAAAATCAGTAGAACAAGGGGTCACGATTTGAAGCTCCAGAGAGGAAGAACCAATGTCAGGAAATATTTCTTCATGGAGAGGGTGGTGGATGCCTGGAATGCCCTTCTGGAGGAAGTGGTGAAGACTAAAACTGTGAAGGATTTCAAAGGGGCATGGGATAAACACTGTGGATCCATAAAGGCTAGAGGATGGGAATGAAGAGAAGAGCCATGGGGGTGGAGTGCTGGAGTGGAGGCTACTACCTGGTGATTATTACCCTTACTCAATAAGCCTTCGCATGGTTAATGCAACTCCAACATTGCTCTCTGCTTCAATGCAAGGGGAAATGTGGAAAAGAGGATTTGCATTCAGATAACAACCAACAAGGACTGAACTTCACAATCTGGGTAAACAAATAAGTGTGGGGGTAGCTTGCTTATTACGGTGATTACTACCCTAAAACAATTAAGCCTGATACATCACTTTGAATGCATATACAGTGTTGATCTCTGCTTCAACGGCAGGGGGAAATATGGAAAATAGGATTTACATTCAGACAACATCCAACAAGGCAATGATCTGTGCAGTCTGGATAAACAAGCATCGGGGTAACTTGCTTGATGCGGCGGTTACTACCCTTAACCATTAAGCCTTATGCTCACCTTTGATGCAACTCCAACATTACTCTCTCTGCATCAATGACAGGGGATGGAAGGAAATCTTAATCAAACAGTTACCAACAAGGGCCCTGAACTTGGTGGTTGATGAAACAGATAAGAAAGGGAAAATAAGTGTGGGAGCTTACTGGGCAGACTAGATGGGCCGATTGGTCTTTATCTGCCGTCATTTCTATGTTTCTTCCGGCTGATTCCCTCTTATTTCTTCAAGCTGCACTTATCTCCTCAGCCCATTTCCTCTCTCTCACCCCCTCAGCCCTTTTTGCATCCCCCTAGCTCAGGGGTGGCCAACTCTGGTCCTTAAGAGCCACAAACAGGCCAGGTTTTCAGGATATCCACAATGAATATTCATGAGATCGATTTGCATGTATGCAAATATCCCCTTGGCCAGGGTCAGTGGCAATATTTTCTTTTGGGCTCTGAGCCAAAGATGAATGACAACTGGTGGAAAGAGAACTCAGGCTAATGACAGGGGAAACATATTTAGCGTTGAGTGAGGATAGAGAATCAGTGGCAATTTCCTTGGCCCCAGACACACTTAGTGCCCCTTCTCTTCAGGGCTGGTCTAAGACTGTTGGTGACCTGCAAGTGGCAACAACATTAGTAATGAAAGTCAGCATGGGGTTTGTGAGTGAATAAATATTTTTTTAAATTTAGATTCCTCATTTCATGACATTTCAAAGCAGATTACATTCAGGAACTGTAGGTGTTTCCCCATCCCCAGACAGCTCACAATTTAAGGGCCTGATTCACTAAGGTTTTCCTCCCATTCTGTGTCTATTAGGGTTGCCAACTTTCAAAAGTGAAAATTCCGAATGCACAGAGTAAAATGTTCACCTTTGCCTTTCCACATGACTATTTATTTGAAACTTTTATTATCTGCTTTATTTCTAGAAAGCTGTACACAAATCCAGGTGCAACCATATGATCCCAAATATAAAAATACCAATGACATTTTATTAGAATAGTCAGGAAAACTACAATTACTTAACAACTGTCACCCCAACCATTAGGAAAAGCTGCACTTGATTTGAAGAAGAATCACAAATACTTGTCATTTATTTGGTCACATAAAGTTTCTAATAACTTGTGAAATCTGTTTTGCCCCATTACTGTTGCCAATGCCTTGAGCCAGTAATAGAAACCAAACGGCCTATCCAGTCTGCCCAGCAGGTTTCACACTTATTTTTTCTCATACTTATCTGTTACTCTGGCTCTGTTACTCTTGGCTCTTAGTAATGATGGCAGATGAAGCCCAACTTGGTCCATCCTGTCTGCCCAGTTGAGATTCCTCTGCTTTGGGTAGATGAGCATACATATTCCCACATGAAACCTAACACCAATTTCTTCCCACTATCTTGTGCTTTTTTTTACCTAATATAACACCCCTTTACCTACCACTGCCATCACATGGCTAGTGCAAGGGTATGAGGTGCTTTAGGAAACGTTTATAGCCTTGCAGAACTAACTCCCTCTCACATAATAAAAAATTATTCAGTTATAACAGATTTTACATGGAAAAGGACATTCAAAGTACAATCTTCTAAGGTACAAATATGACTTACAACATGTGCATTATATTTATATGCACTGCTATGGGGCCAACCAGAAAACCCTGCAAAAAAGACACTTGGAATCCATATGGTATTAGGCCTATTATAATTTGTGTTGGGTGTGGGCTTGGCCACCAGAAAGCAATGAGTAAATTGAATTACAATTACAGTATAGTAAACCTTCCAAAACAAAACAGCACTGACTGCCAGCACTATTTAAGAAAAGACAATACTGCAAATATTACAGCAGCCCTAAAACACCAATACACCTCCTATTAGGGAACAGAACAAGGCAGGCTGCTATAGATCCCTACACAGAAACTCTAGCTGAATAACTCACTTTGGTCACACATGTAGAACTAACAGATCCTCACAATTACAGAATACAGAGGCCATAAAGTATAAAGAGAAACATAGAGGTGGAACCCACAAGCCAGACTACTTATAAAGTGAAAGAATGGAAAAACAGAAACATCCCCATTCCTCACAAAACAAACAATAAGGCCAAGAAATATAAAACATATTCATAGCAAAACTATATTTCAATATGGTTCATAAATATTTCAAAAGAGCTGATGAAAAGAATAACATCCAATAATTAATAACTTGTATTAAATATTTTACATATTTCCTAAACATCAATAAAATATTTCAAAGTAGCTGAAATATCAAATAAAGTCCAAAAATATAAACAAATAGAGGTACAAAATATTCCAGGACTCCTTATTTCCAGTCCTCTTAGATAGTCAAGGATTAAAGGGGGAGAGGGAGAGTGCACACTTTATCCTCTGTCTCACACACACACACACACACACACACTAACATACACATTAATTTTCTCTCTCACAAACACATTCTCAGATATGTTCACTCTCATGCACACCCTCTCTCTCTCTCTCTGACACACGCACTCACACACAATCAAAAGTCCTATTAATTTTATGCTCACAGCAAGGCAATCCTTAGAGGAAACATTGGTAGCAGCATGAAAAACACAAATTTTCTCACACACACACACACACTTGCATATTCACTCTCATGCATACATGTTCATTCTCACAAACACATACACTCATTCTCATGCCTCTCATCACTCTCCCCAGACTCTCCCCAGACTCACATGCACATTCACTCAGTTCTTCTCCTCTTACACACACACACACACACACACATCACAGTAACTGCAAACCCTTCACTGCCAAATCCTTGCAAAACAAAAAAGACAACTAGAACCTTGCCATACCATACCAGCACTATCACAGGACTCAAACAGCAGCAGCCGCAGCAATGTAAATATTATACCATGCCCTAGAACAATAATACACCACCAACTGCGGTTAAAAGAAGAAGCCGACTGCTACAAAGCCCTACAGAAAAACTACATGTCAGCAGAAATACTGCACCTCAGTTACACATGCAGAGCACAGGCAGACCCTTTCCTAATACAGAATAAGGGACTACAAATTAGAAACAGAAACATGCGTTCAAAAATAAAATGGAAAGCCCCCCCCCCCAAAAACCCCCCCCCCCACAAATATGTAATGCACAGTCCCAAAAATAACATATGCCAATCACTAAAAATTAAAAAAAAATTTTTTTTACCTTTCCTGTTTGATCTTTATTTTTCTAATCGGTTGATCCGAGGCTTTTTTTTCCCACTTTCTTGGTCTTTTCCCCAATTTCTTTTACAGGGTCTCTTTTTTTCTGTTTCTTCTCTCTCCATCTGTCTTCTTTCCTCAAACACACACTCAGGCTCTCATTCTCACATGCTGTCTCACACACACACACGATTCTCAGTTTCACATGCTCTCTCTCTCTCTCATACATACTGCTCTCTTTCACATGCTGTCTCACTCTCACATACACACATTGTGTCTCACACACACAACACAGATGCTCTCATACGCCATCTCTCAAAACATACAAGCCCTCACTCCCACATACAGTCTCTCAACTCAGTCTCTCTCACACATAACACAATCTGTCAACTGACTCTCACACACACACACATACTCTACAGGGCTTCAGCCTCCCTCTCGCCTTTGGGCCTCCTCTTTGCGGATTGCCGCAGGATGGTTTCCGAGATGGCCCTGATCTTCTCTGGTCACCGTGAGATGGGATCCACAGCAGCCCTGGTACTGGGCCTCCTCTTCTGGGGCTGCTGCTGCAAGGTGGGATCCATGGCGACCCTGCTACAGATGATGCTCCTCTTCTGTACATGGGCGACCGCTCCTCTTCCTTCCTGTTAGCATGGCTCCAGCAAAAATTTTTTTTTGGGGCTACATAGAAAGGAGAAGGAGCACCTGGAGGTTTGGGGATCCCTTGTTTTCTTTGGGCTGTGGTGGGATGAGCTCCATCACGGCCCTGCTAATCTTCCTGCGCAGGGGAGTAAAAGTAGTGCGTAGCCGCGCACACCTGCAACTTAGAAAGAGCAGTGCTCACTTACATGCTCACTTTTTTCTCTCACTCATACAGGCTTTCTCTCACCCACTCAAACAAAACTGTGGCCCTCACCCACATAAATACAGGCTCTCACATGCTCACTGGCTCTCTCTCCCTTACACACATGGGCTTTATCACACTCACCAACTTTTTCCCCCTCACACACAGGTCACGCTCACTCTCTCTCTTTTACACATACACATACCCAGGATCTCTCACACTCACTGACTCACTCTCCCTCACACACACACACATAAGCACTCTCACACTCACTGCCTCTCTCTCATACATACATACATACATACAGGATCACACTCACAGGCTCTCACACATTCTCCTGCCCTTTATTCAGCACACCTATGTCCACCTAGGCCTCTTGTTTTATAGCTGATGGGAGAGGAAGTGTTGATGCCTTTATTTATTGCCCTGGGGTAAGGAGGAGAGATGTTGATGGCCCCACTTCCTGTTGCACTGCGATCGGGAGGAGAGGAACTGCGGGTGGGAGATTAGTTGTTGGCGGCCCCTTTTCTTGGTAACCAGGAGGTGTGGAGCCAGCGGCCTTACACTGATCCTTTTCTTGTTGGGCCCTGGGCAGAAGGAAAGGTGCTGGTGGCCCCACCTTTTGAGTTGAGAGCCTGCCACTGGGAGCAGAAATGCTGCAGAGCAGAAGTGCCGCAGGCAGGAGGTGAGTTGGCGGCCGCCTCTTTTCTTATGTAGCCATGGGCAGGAACCTGGAGGAGTGGTGCCTGCAGCCCTGCAGGGCCTTTCATTGTAGGTCTGTGGGCAGGAGGGTAAGTGCTGGAGGCCCAACTGAACCTCTTCTTGTTGACCCGGGGGTGGGAGGGAAGTTGCCGGCAGCCGAGACTGTAGCAGGGAGAGGGGTATGCGTGCATGCACAGGCAACTTCCTGGAAGTTGTATAGCGCCACTGTTGGCTATGGAGTTAAAACACAGTTCCTTCAAGCTAGTTGAGAAGATAAGGATGCCGAAAGCTGGTGCACTAGATTGGAGGGCTAAAATCCAGACAATTTCTGGACATTCTAGCCTTCCGACTGGCTTCCGGATAGTATCTTAACATTCTGTACTGTCTGGAGAAAATCCGGACAGTTGGCAGCCCTAGTGTCTATGGAAAAATGCTTAGTCAATGAGGCCCTAAGTTTGTACCTGAGGCAATGGAGGGTGACATGACTTGCCTAAGGCCCTGCAGCAGCCCCAATCCCTACTCGCCCAGGGCTTCCTGTTACCATAGAAACTCATGCAAGGGCAGTGCCACGGCAAGGTTTGTGGGCATGGGCTGGCTTACAGGCCTCTTTCTGACTTCCACTACTAATGCTGCTGCTGCTGCTGCTGCCTGGAGAGCGCTGCTGTTGGAGGCACTTGTGACCCCAGCGGAAGCTTTTGTGACCCCCATTTGGGTTCCAACCCACAGTTTGGGAAGCCCTGCAATAGAGTTGCTGGCTGGATTTCTCCAGTAGGAAATGAAGTAACATGGTTGCCATTGGTCCATGTTGGAAGGAGAATCCCCGATGCCTGCAGGAGATCTAACTCAAGTCATTCTGCAGATTCTCATCCTGATGGCTGTGAAATCATATTTAAAATTTGGAAAACAACAAAAAAAAAATCCCTATCAAAGCCAAGTCTCCCAAAACAGAACAATCTGTCACACAACAGCTTTGTTTTAATGCATGAGAATTAGTGTTGAAAACCAAATTACAATATCTGTCATGCAACAGCTTGTTCGGTTATGATGGAAGGATATTCCAGCTTTGAGTAGCTAATGTCATCATAGCTTGTTTCCGCCAACTTAAAGAAATAAAAATACTCTAAGGCCTATTAAATTGTACGTTATAATTATGAAGTCAATATTTCTGCATTATGCTCCAGCTTTTCAGCCATGTACATCCATCAGGGCTGTAGGGTTTTTTCCCTGCTAGTTTTAGTTTATCTAGAGTGCTGCAGACTTCTCCTCATTTTGAATAGATTTTGAAAATTTATAATAGCGCCCAACTATCTGACTTCTTCAAGCAGCTCCCCATAGGAAGGGCGTATTAAAGGATTTAATAGCCCCCTGTTAAGTAAAAGTCAGATTCTTCAGAAACCCTTGAGCTGAAAGATCAGCTCCTCTGGTGGAAAGTAAACAGCAGGTACCTAAGAACTTGTTTGTATACCATTTAGAAAGTAAATAGGGGTCATCTTGTCTGATCCTGGTGCCTTTGTCTGCCGC
The DNA here is from genome assembly GCF_901001135.1 of Rhinatrema bivittatum. Taxonomy (NCBI): domain Eukaryota; kingdom Metazoa; phylum Chordata; class Amphibia; order Gymnophiona; family Rhinatrematidae; genus Rhinatrema; species Rhinatrema bivittatum. Next base: position 81,071,299 of record NC_042623.1, read on the forward strand.
TTGTAAGTGGCTGCTGATCATAATGATAAGAAATACCCCTCCTCGCCTCCCAGGCACCCCACTTCAATGCCTGCTCGGTTTGTCTGGCCTATAGCGGGGGTCCCGGAGCTCATGGCTTAGCACTGTCTGGTCTAAACACTCAGGTGGAAACTCCAGCTACATGGAGCTGTAACCTATCAAGCTGTCACAACAATCTCCTCACCCAGTCAGCAAGCAGGAGGCTCACTCTACCCCCTCCCCCCATGACATTACTTGATGTCGGGTGCTCTATCCAGTTCTCAGTACGGGCTTCCCAGCATCACAATTTTAGCAAAGATGTTTTTTTCCTATTGGGAATTCTGGGAGCCTGGAGAGGAGGGAGCTGCATCACAGGTGGACACTGGAGTGGAATAACAGCCTTAAACAGGGGTGAGCCAGGCAGCTTGGCATCTTTTTCATTTCTGATCCCCCACCTGAGAGAGAGGCCGGAGTTCTTTTGCGAGAATAGCCTTGGGGGCCAGGGAACGGTTTACCCAAGCCAGTTGGAAAATAGTTGAGTTTAGTGGCTGTAGCCATAGAGCTGGCTGGGTGATTGCACCTGGTGGTAAAAGATACAGGTGATGGGGTGCTACCTATCACTGACAGGCTGACCGGTTTGAAGAACATGTTGGGAGGAACTCAGCAGGAAGCTACCAGGTCTGCAGACTGGGGGCTGTTTGGGGTTGCTCCTAGGTGCTTGCTAGGCCAGAAAGGGCATGACTGGGGGTAAATTTCCAGGAGGCCAACTGGTGGATTGGTGCTGGCTGGGGGGGAGGCACAGTGCCAACAGCTGGCATCAGCCTGGCTAGGTACAACAGACAGGTCACTAGACTTAGATGACGCTAGCTGGGGCATAGGTTGTATGTCATTTGATTGTTCTCGTTTATGAATTGAATAAAGCTAAAGTCTTGTACATTTGCACTAGTCTACTTTTCCCATAAATATCTGCCTGTCTTATTTTTTATTTGTGTTTGTTAGCTCACGCTTTTACATTGGTAGCTCAAGTTGAGTTACATTCAGGTACCATAGGTATTTCCCTGTGCCCAGAAGGTTTACAATCTAAGAGGTAGATTTTAAAAGCCTTGCTGCACAAAAACATCCACATACACGCGGGAGCTATGCGAATTTTAAATAGCAGGGAAGGACGCACTTACATAAAAAGTAGGTGGAAAAGGGACAGGGAACCTCTAATTTTCTTCAGCCAGCATGTGTATGTTAGAGGTATAACTTTAACTCTTTAGGACGAATGGGGTGGGGGAGGGGGGGAGAGAGAGAGAGAGAGATAGAGAGAGAAAAAGTCTTTGTAAGGCTCAGCCTGACACTCAATATCTGCACCTTTGTAAGGGGGGCATGTTGATTTTGGTGAGTTTTCAGGAGGTGGTGTTACAGAAACATTCAGAGGTATTCATTGTAAAATTGACACGGTTAAAGAATTTTAGTCCTAATAAGACATAAAAAGGAGTTTTATAAGCAATGAAAAGGAGCTGATTTGTATAATACAGCTAGCAGAGATTGCAGTGTACAAATCAGCTCCTCTTGTTAGAATTGTCTCTACTTATAAGGTCTAAAATTCTTTAATGATCTCAATTTTACAATGAATATCTCTGAATGTTTCTGTAACACCACTTCCTGAAAGCTCACCCTGAATCAAAGTGCACCCCTTACAATGGTGCATATATTGAGTGTCAGGCTGAGTCTTATGAAGAGATTCTCCTTCTCTCTCTCAGAGTGTAAAGGCTGCAGATGTGTGTGAAGAATATAGCACAGGCATTTTATAATCTCACTGTGAGGGCCTCATTTACTAAGCATTTTTTCACATTGATGCAGAATGGGAGAAATCCCTAGTAAATTAGGCCCCAAGATTGTACCTGAGGCAGTGGAGAGGGAAAGTGATTTGATCAAGGTCACAAAGAGCAGCACCAGGATTTGAGTCCTGGCTTCCCTGGTTCACTGACCTCTGATCTAATCACTAGGCCATGGGTGACCACCTTTGGCCCTTAGGAGCCACAAACAGGCCTGCTCTGCAGGACATCCACAATGGCTATGCTTCCTTACTGATGTTTATTTACTTTACAGTAGAGGGGTAGGTACTACAGGTGCCAGAGTTATGGAAGTAGTTATTACCCAAACACATATTTTTATAATGAGGGTGCTGAAATGTAGAACATGTATCTTCTACCTTGATTATGAGTAGTTTTTAGTTTAATTTCCAAAAGATGTTGTGAGTAAATTGCAATCGGGAGGGACCAGTGGCTTGGGGCTTTTTGATAGTTATTTGGTCATTTTATTATTTATTTTATTATTTACAAATTCAAATTATATATCGCGCCTTCTAAAATTCTCGGTGGTGTACAATAAAAAACCTACATAATATTAAAAAAACCCCAACACATTGGTAACTTCCATTAGGTCCAAATTCATACTCCTAATATAGCTAGACAGATTCAAAGACATCCGAAACTGATAAACCAGGGATGTTGGGTGAGCTTAGACTGGATGAGGGTTTGTTTGTTTGTTTTGTTATGTGAATTATTTGATTAGATAGACTATGGTCTATCCCTCCCTAGTGAGAGTGGGGTGGTTTGAGTAACAGTTCTAGACTGCAAAGATATTATTGTATGATATTGATATATTGCATTATTATTATAATGTTTGATTATTGTATTGTTTTATCTGATGTAAATTGTGTTGAGGTCCAAGGCTGAGTGGCTTGGCTAGTTAGCTGGATAAACTTATCTGGCTAACTTAGCCTATATATTTAGCGGCATGGCTGTGCCACTAAATATATCTGGCTATTAAAGGTAGGACAGGTCTGTGGGTCGACTAGAATTAGCTGGATAAGTTATCTGGCTAATTCTAAATATCAGAGATAGCCAGATAATTTATCCGGCTAACTCAACTCCTCCTTGTTACACCCATTGCTGATGTAATTTTGTTGTATATTTTGTAATCCTGCATTTAAAAAGGGTGCTGTGTAACCATATTGCATAGAACGTGAAAACTCCCAAACGAAACCAGTACTTATCTCAATCAATGTCTTGATACGTATCTCAGTTTTTGATCATCACTTTGACATGGAGCCGTATTTTGTCATAGACTGCAGCAGCGGGTCCTGCAATTCAGCACCAAATAACGGTCAAACGGTCCAACTGAGATAAGTACTGAGACATAGGTTGAGATAAGTACTGGTTTCATTTGGCAGTTTTCAAGTTCTACACAGTATGGCTACACAACACCCTTTTTAAATGCAGGCTTACAAAATTTACCAAAAAATTACATCAGCAATGGACCTTAAGTGAATTAGGCAGCCTTAACTGATTGGGTTGCTTATACAACGGTCCTACAAATTTATATTATTATAATTTCAGTAATTATCATCATATTGTGTTTCTAGATTTTTTTTAAATTTATTTCATTGACCCCCTTCCCAAACTCAAATTTATTGAATGCATGTTCCTCTTTTGATTGGTAGGTGAATGAGGGAAAATATATATGCACAAATTAAGGTCAACAAACAAATAGTAGATGACACCATTTTTTTACACATCAGAGGAGAGGTGTATATGTCAGCAATATAATGTTAGACAAAGATTGGTATCATATAATATGTGCTGTAATGCCCAAACATTTCTCACAGGCTATGTGATTATGCACTGTTATATTCATATACTACAGCTGTTTATACCAGCAAGCACAAGGCAACTTCCTAAACTAAGTACAAAAACTTGATGTATTTTTAATTGCAGAAAAAAGAATATAAAAAATTCTTTTACACAAGACTTTTTATATTATATGACTGCAACAGTGCATAATCACATAGCCTGTGAGAAAAGTTTGGGCATTAGAGCGCATATTATATGATACCAATCTTTTTCTATTACTGTATTGTATTATATGATACCAATATTGTATTATTATATTGTACAATACTGTATTGTATTATATGATACCAATCTTTTTCTATTACTGTATTGTTGACGTATAATTATATACCTCTTCTCTGGTGTTATATGATTACACAATAATCCTCGGACTGCTGGTTTATTGGATATTTGAATACGAGTTATTTTGCCAGTTTTTTTCATTGATTAGTTATATGATTACATACAACATGCCATATGTGACTTACAGGGGGATGCTATCAATCATGTTTTTATGAATGGCATCAATCCCTTAGTGTTGTTTACAGAGCTACTGTCATTAGGTCCACTAAAGGCTGCTAGATCAGATTAAAAAAAATAAAAATAAAAACCCCAGGCCTCCTTGATTCTTACACATAAATTCACCTCTTCATTTCTGTGATCACCTGAAAAGCACATTAAGGAAATATGTGATTAATGAGCCTTCTTCCTTCAGCTCTCACTGCATAGGGTTGTTTGAGGTTCCTTTCAAATCAGCAAATTAAAGATAGTGTAAGACACTTGCCAGTGGAATTATTTGCAAGAAGGCAGGATTCAGTCCAGTTTAAAGCTGCAAAATGAACTGTTTATAACCAGTTTAAAAGATTCTGAAACTGGGTTCTAGTGCAGTTTGCTCACCTGTGGCCACCAGAGCCTTTGCTGCAATATTTTACAGTTACAGTTCAATAATATTGGCTAGATTGCCTGCAACCCCAACTTCAAGTTCTGAGTCACTTACAGTCTCTAGGTACTGGTGGTATCTATAGTACAATAGAGGCTCAATTAAAGGGAGCAAGAATATAGACATGGGGTAGGAGTAAGGATTTGTTAACAGTAAGACTTGTTACCCTTAATAGTTTGGAAAGGGTTTTGTTTCTCTCTAGACATTTGTCTAACTCCTACAATTTATAATAGCTGGAGTGTGTCCAATACAAGCCAACACGCATCCTACTAAAATAGCTAAATAAATACATGTTTCATGACAGAATATCTGTTTCCAGCTTCAGCAAGACACTTCTTTGAATGTGGCTACTGAGAGTCAATGAAGAGCAAATGAGCGATGACAAAACACATTGCCTTCCACACACAGCATAATATCACCTGCGTCCAGACTGCCAAATGGGTTCTGGAGTCAGGACTTTCTACTCCTGGCCTGGAGGCTGAGCAGGTCCCGTCTGTTTACTTTAATCTGAATGAAGTTCCAGTCGTTAGGATGGAGACATCTTTATCAGGGCATTTCTCAGCTGTCTAGGAGAATGGAACCAACTGGCTCTGCCTTTGATGTACACAAAGTGCGGGTAAGTGACACAAGCCGCATTATCCATTGCAATCATTTAAACCTAACTGCAGCCACCTAACTGCTGTTGTGAAGGAAGGCCTTTCTGCTGAGATTAAAAACCCGTTGAGTATGGAGTGGGGGGAGGGGGAGGTTACCGCCCTGCCATGCAACTCCACCGGGGACACGAGGATGCAACAACCACTGCCAAAGCAGGATGATTACAGCTCCCGCGAACGTCTTTCTCCCTCCCCACAAAACCCTACAGTTATGGATGCAGAAGGCAAAGAAAATGTCAGAGGAGGGTAATTTTCGCAATAGCTATGTACTTGGGTAAAAAGAATGGCTGAAATTATGTGTGTGGGGCTGCCACGCCACCTGTACTTTTAGCCGTGTTAGCAGGCGGCAGGGGTAGAAAGAAAACGAATGCAAGCAGATCGCATGATCAAATCCACGTGCATAATCTTCCACGTGGATTTGATCTTCACCATCACGTGAAGCAGGCACAAACCTCCGGGGGTCCTCTAGTCTTGACTGCACTTTTCAAAGCAAAAGTGCACGCATGCTTTCACTTTGAAAATTGGTGCAAACACACCAAGAGTAAAAAGTACGGATAGGGTTTGCAGCAGTGCGGGCAGCATGAGGATTGCTCCCCTCGAAATCTTTTTTTTCTTTTTTTTTTTTTCACACTGGCACCCAGCAGTTTATCGTGGCGAATGAAAAAAAGCAATTCGTTTCTATTCCGTGAGCTCCCGACCTGCTATTTCTCGCTTGTTCTATGCGTTGTTGCGGAGGCTGCGAGAAGTGCTGTGCGCCAGCTTGTAAAGCAGTCAGCAGCCGTTGGTCATCCCTGTCAGGAGTTGAACGCGCTCCTAGGTCCCGACTCCCTGAGTTGTACTGGGCCTGGAGAAAGCTGATGCCCGTTACTGGACCAACGCAAGAGAATTAAAGGTCTCATCTGACGAAGGGATCGTTGAGTTGTTGTCTGGATGGTTTGTGTCCTCCAATATCCTTAATGGAATACGCAACAGTCAGGCCGATACAGTACAGTGCGCTCCAGCGGAGAACACTGTTAACCCGCGATTGGACGCGAGTTTTCGACGCGCTATTACCCCCGAACCTAATAGCGCCCGCAACATGCAAATGCATGTTGATGGCCCTTTTAGGTATTCCCGCGCAGCCAAGCTGCACATTTTACTTTAAGAAATTAGTGCCTACCCAAAGGTAGGTGTTAATTTCTGCCAGCGCAGGGGAAGTGCACAGAAAAGCAGTAAAAAAAAAAAGAAGCCATTTTTAAAGATGGCGCCGGCCGTCTATTACTCCTACCATGTGACAGGGACCGGCCAATGGCACATGGTAAGGGCACAGGGCCATCGGCGCCATTTTTATTAGTGGCAGCCGACGGCCCAAGAGTGGGAGATCGCTCCCGAGACCCCCACTGGACCACCAGGTAATTTTAAAAAGTTTTGGTGGGGGAAGCTAAGGGATCTGTTTTAAAGGGTCAGGGTGGGTTTTTTGTTTATCGGCTTGGGTGCAGCTGATAAAAAAAAAACCCGATCGGAGCGCACGAAAAAAATTTCACAATGTGAATCGGAACCAGAATTGGGTTCCGATTCACATCTCTATTAAAAAGGCCTATGCTGCTGAAAGCTTTTTGAGCCTGTAGCTTCTCGGGCACATCATATGAGGTCACTTCGAGAAACAATATATTCTTGACCTACAATATACACACAGCAGGATCTTTGTTTCTTTGTATTATCAGTGGTTTCCTGACTGCGTTTGGATTTTTTATTTATTGCATTCCCAGTTCCAGCATGCAATTCATTTAATGTAATCAGATGTTTTAACTGATTGTTGAATGTGAATAGTGAATTGGAGTAGCTATTTCATTAAATATGTTTGCTTTTCTTCACTGCTATCTACTTAGATGACTCCTGATTGACCTTAGATCTCTGAATATCCACAAATCCTTCCTCTTCTGTATATTTTCCATTCACATGTGGCATACACATACCTCAATTTGCCATCCATTCTGTTTTCCAGATATATATTTCTCCCATGCCTTACATTGCCACTGTAATTCCTTGCTGGCTGAAAGAATCATTCAGGTTTGGCACCAAGAATGCACCAGCGAAATGCCCTTTGCCTGCATTTTTTGTTGTAATTAGTTACTGTGTAATTAGTTGTAATTAGTTACTGTGTTAACTTTCTCCCTCTGCTTTTCCATCTCCCCAGTTCCATACCCCTGTTTTATTGTAACTTTTTTTTTTGCTCCTTCTGGTTAAGGTTAATGTTATAATACTTCTGTTCCCTGTAAACCGATATGATATGATCTGTATCATGAATGTCGGTATAAAAAAAGTATTAAATGAATAAAATAAATACATTTTTTCCTTTTCTCACAAGGGTGCTTTCAAATGGTCTTGGAAACACTGACATTTGTTGTTTTGCTTCGTGGCATTTCCAGTCCAAAATCACTCACGTTTTATTTGTTTCTGTGGTGGAGCTTGCAGCAGAAACATGATGGCAGAAAAAGACCGTATGGCCCATCCAGTCTGCCCATCTGTCCAATTAATGACTTAGCATGTGCTAAATCATAGAAATGAAGCAAAATAAAGGATAAATAAACAGTAAAGGAAAAGAAAAGACACGTTTTCCCCATGCACACTCCTAATTCTGTAAACATGGGCTTTTCCTGGACGTGAGCCAGCACCAACGGAGCGCACTGTTAACCTGCCATTGGACGCGCGTTTTCCTTTACCCCTTATTCAGTAAGGGGTGGAAAATGCGCGTCCAACCCGCCGAACCTAATAGCGCCCTCAACATGCAAATGCATGTTGATGGCCCTATTAGGTATTCCCGTGCGATTCAGTAAGTAAAATGTGCAGCCAAGTCGCACATTTTACTTTCAGAAATTAGCGCCTACCCAAAGGTAGGCGCTAATTTCTTCGGGCACTGGGAAAGTTCACGAAAAGCAGTAAAAACTGCTTTTCTGTGCACCCTCTGACTTAATATCATGGCAATATTAAGTCGGAGGTCCCGAAGGGTAAAAAAAAAAATTAAAAAAAAATTTGAAGTCAGCCGGCGGCTGGCGGGTCGAAAACTGGACGCTCAATTTTGCCGGCGTCTGGTTTCTGAGCCCGTGGCTGTCAGTGGGCTCAAGAACCGATGCCGGAAAAATTGAGCGTTGGCTGTCAAACCCACTGACAGCCGCCGCTCCAGGCCAAAAGGAGGCGCTAGGGACGTGCTAGTGCCCCTAGCGCCTCCTTTTGCCCGTTTTTACCGCCGGGCCTCATTTAAATACTGTATTGCGCGCACAGGCGAGTGCGCTCTCCCGCAGACTTTACTGAATCGGCCCGATAGAGCTCCTGCTTGCAAAGAGGGGATGTTTTCTCTTGCAGAGACCCTGACAGTACGAAGCTGTAGCCCAGCATTTCCCCGAAGCCCATGCCATGCTTACGTTCTAAGGAAACAAGCACAGGGCTTTTTCGAATTTCATATTAAACACATTCAGGTCATTGTTTTCAGGTTTCTTTAGGTGGTATTTTGGGGAGTCAAAGAGAAGTCCACTGAAATACAAGGCATTTCTTGTTTGAGCTCCCGGGGCCAGACTGACCATTTGAGCAATAGGGCAGTGCCCGAGGGCCCACAGCACTCTCCCCTAGCCTCAGATGGCCCCAGATCGCTGTCTGTGTGCCCCTTATAGAATGGATCCCTGAGGCCCCTTTAGCTATTCTATCAGCCAGGCTATTTGGCTTGTGTGTAAGGCCAGCAGTTTTAATGGGTTATTGTTTGCTGATGCTTTGAGGTCCATTGGTACCAAACTGAATCCAACCAAGTTGATGCAATTACAGCCAAAAGAGATTGGTGCTACTGACAGTTTGGAGCCCCCATTGGGCTCCCAGAATTGCTCCTGAGAACCCTCGGCCCTGTGCATTGCTGCGCTCTAACATGTGCTGCAGTCATCTGAGCACAAATCATCAATGCTCCTTATCAGGTCGATCCAGTATCGTCCGCTCGAGGATTGCCCGTCTGTAACGTGCTCGTAGCGCACAATTCGGGCGCACAAGGCAATTCGGCGATACAGTCTCCAGTTTCACGCGTCCGTATCGCTTCTGAAAACAGACGCATAACCCTTTCCGCACCCGGCATGTAAATGAACGAAAAAGCTGTATAATGAAGGAATTAGTTATTCCCCTGCGATACTGTAACGGGCGCTGATATTATCTCCTCCGTAACCCGCTGTTCTGCCGCGGCCTTAACCTGCTAGTTTACCGCCTCCCCCTAGTAGGAGTTAGTGTAGTGTAGTGTAGGGTAAAAACATTGCTTACCCGCCCTGGTCCCGTCCGGTCTCCTGCAGCCCCGTCCGGTCCGGACGGGGCTGCAGGAGACCGGACGGGACCAGGGCAAAAAAAAAACAAACGAAAAAGTAGCAAGGCTCGGGCCTGCTATGGTAAGTGTAAAAAGTGTAAAAAACAAAAAACCTGTGTGTTATATAAAAAATAAAACAATTTTAAATACCTGTCGGAGGGCCGTGGGTCCAGGCGGCCGGTGGGCAGCCATCAGCGGCATCCGGTAGTCCCTTCTCCCTTCCTCCCTCCCTCCCCTGCCTGGATGAGCGCCAAAATCGCACGGGCGGGTCGGCAGCGGGGGGGGGGGCGGCAGCAGGATGCGGGAGCGGCGGGTAGGCAGCAGCGGGGTCCGGGGGGGTAGCGGCAGCGGGGTCCGGGGGGGGGGCAGTGGCAGCGGGGTCCGGGGGGTGGCAGCGAGATCCGGGGAGCCAGCAGCGGCAGCATGTTCGATCGAGCAGGCAGGTAGGTGGCAAAGTAAAGATGGCCGCCTGCACGGGAAAATCGTGCAATTGGCCGCTGAAGACGTGACGTCACGACGTTTGGCGTCACGGGGTGTGACGTCACGTCTTCAGCGGCCAATTGCACGATTTTCCCGTGCAGGCGGCCATCTTTACTTTGCCACCTACCTGCCTGCTCGATCGAACATGCTGCCGCTGCTGGCTCCCCGGATCTCGCTGCCACCCCCCCGGACCCCGCTGCCGCTACCCCCCCGGACCCCGCTGCTGCCTACCCGCCGCTCCCGGATCCTGCTGCCGCCCCCCCGCTGCCGACCCGCCCGTGCGATTTTGGCGCTCATCCAGGCAGGGGAGGGAGGGAGGAAGGGAGAAGGGACTACCGGATGCCGCTGATGGCTGCCCGCCGCCCACCGGCCGCCTGGACCCACGGCCCTCCGACAGGTATTTAAAATTGTTTTTTTTTTTTAATATAACACACAGGTTTTTTGTTTTTTACAATTTTTAAACTTTTTTACACTTCCTGGTGCCTGTCATTTCAAATGTCATTTGAAATGACAGGTACCAGCGCACCCAGGTTACTGTATAGGCGCTGTTACAGCGCCTATACAGTAAAATGGGTTGCGCGGGCATAACCCTTCCCTAACGCTTCACAGCCGCGGCATGCATTTGCATGCGATTAGAGGAGAGTATCGGGGAGTTAGTGAAGAGAACTGTGCGTGCGGGGAGGAAGGGTGCGCCTGACACTACCTCACTGTTTTTACCGCGGCCTTACTGGATCGAGCCGTTTATTTGTCTGGCAAGGATGCCTGGCTGAGTGTGCATTGCCAGGATTTCATTCCGTGAATGGCAAATTACACAGACTGATATAAGAAGCTGTTCCTTCAACCCTGGGATAGTATAGTACAGGTCTCATTCTGTCGGTCAAAGTAACTCAATTCACACCTTTCCACTGAGCAATCAGAGGAGGAGGTTCGTGGGTAAAGACAGATTTGCCCTTTGTCCCTTTTCAGGATGGGGATCCTGACTATTTTCTATATTTTGTCCCCATTTAAAATTTCCCGAATTTCAATGTCTTGAAAGGGTTAGGGTTGTCTTCGTTAAATCATCACCCGAGACTTTTCAAATGTCGGCGCCTTTTCAGAGGCTTTTGCATGGGGTATCAGCTGAGTATTTCGGTCCGGGCTCTCTGCTCGGCACTTTTGCTGCTGCTACTGCAAGTTATTCCCCTTTGCATTCCGTGTCTCTCGTTATCATATCAGTGCTTTCTCAAGATTGGAAATCTGGCTGTCTCTGTCTGCAGGGGGGGGGGGGGGGGGGGGGGGAATGGGGTCAGTCACAGGCACCAGCATCCCCAGGGACACAGGGACTCCATTGTTTGAAGCCCCCCTGCTAGTAACCTCTCCGTCTGCGTTAATGTTGAGAGAAAATAACCAGGTCTGTAAAGGACAGGCCTTGCAGGTATTTATAAACCCATCCGAGGATCTGACAGGGACTGGATTTGGTAAAACCCTTGTATCCTGCCATACTGCATCAGGGCTGCTGCAACCCCCAACCTGTAACAGAAACAATGCAGAGCATCTAGGAGTACAAATGGCAACAGAAATGACTATTTACATTTCTGTTGCCATTTGTTCCAATCCTAATGCTAATGGTCCGATACAACAGTTAAAATATGTAAGTACAGAGATAACACCAAAAGTATGAAAACACAATTAACACCAAACGATATAAAAGAAAAGAAACAGAACAGATCTGATACCTAAAACCTAGGAGGCACAAATGCACTTATATGACTGCATCTGGATTTACATTAGTATTTTATGACTCACGCATGTCTTACGTGCATGTTATAAAATATGCATCGCTCTACCCCGCAAGCATACCCCTGCATATGTGTGCTTAATGTGAATACACGCAATGCATTGGACGCGAGTATTTCAATGCATTGGACGTGGGTAATTTTCCCACCTATTTTAAAAATATGAGCGTGTATATTTTACACATAAAAATAAAGTAGGACTTACATGAATCCTGATTTGCAAGTGTCAGTCAGTGTATTTTAAAAAATGCACCTGCAATTGACATTACCGGTTTTACCAATTTCTCCACCGGTTCCTTCGCCAGGTCATTGACACCCTCCTGATTCTTCAGCCTGAACTCCCCCCCCCCCCCCTGGTACACCCAGACCTCCCACCCAGCCAATAGTACACAAACACGTTTAATATCACTCGCACAAGATAATTACATGAGTACGTTGGCAAATATATGTCCAAGTCTTTTAAAGAAGCGACTTATACATGTAAATGTTGGCCTTGCCCTAGACCCTCCCCTCCCCTTTTTTTACACACATTTGAATGCACGAAAGCAAAAATACGCATGGATGATCGATATTTATAAAATAGCATGTGGATGAGTAGATGCTATTTACGTGCGCAACTGTTTCAAATTCACCCCTAAGTGAAGCCCTAGTTTGTCAAAAGCCTCACAAGATAAAATAAATTTCGGAGTACACCAAAATGTCAGTTTTGGAGCCACTGCAGTAAAAGATCTGTTATGAGCAGAGCATATTCTAAGAGCCTTCATTAGGGGTAAAATCAGTAAAGCCCCCGAAAAGAACACAAGAGTCTCGAAAGTGTACACCACTCCAAGTGTTCACACAGATAAGAGATAAATTGTTCCTTCTCCCAGCAAAACTTTAAAACCCAAACACATGGTCTTAAAATACCAGGAGCCAGTGGAGATCAGCAAGAACAGGAGTCATTCTGTCCTGTAAACCAGCTCTGGTCACAATCAGGCCGATTCAGTAAACCGCGGGGGAGAGCCGGCGCTCCGAGGCGAGCACCCGTTCTCCCAACGCGCACCCAGGCCACTCTCCTGGGCATGCAATTCAGTATGCAAATGAGGGCCTGCGTTAATAAGGAGGCGCGTCCCTAGCGCCTCCTTATTGGCAGAAGCGGCGGCTGTCAGCGGGTTTGACAGCCGATGCTTAATTTTACCGGCGTCAGTTGTTGAACCCGCTGACAGCCACAGGTTCGGAACACGGACGCCAGCAAAATTGAGCATCCGTTTTCCAACCCACGGGCTGCGGGCAGATTTTTTTTTTTCTTTTTAAAGATTTTTCTTTTTTATTTTTGGGGCCTCTGACTTAATATCAATACACCCTCTGACTTAATATCACTATGATATTAAGTCAGAAGGTGTACAGAAAAGCAGTTTTTTCTGCTTTTCTGAACACTTTCCCAGTGCCGGCCGAAATTAACGCCTGCCTTTGAGCAGGCGTTAATTTCTGAGAGTAAAATGTGCGGCTTGGCTGCACATTTTACTTTCTGTATTGAGCGGGACTAACTAATAGGCTCATCAACATGCATTTGCATGTTGAGCGCGCTATTAGTTTCGGGGGGGTTGGACGCGCGTTTTCCACACGCTATTACCCCTTACTGTATAAAGGGTAATAATAGCGTGTCGAAAACACGCGTCCAAACGGGGGCTAACGGTGCACTCAGCCTGAGCGCACCGTACTGAATCGGCCTGAATGCGAGCTGCCACATTTTGAATAACCTGTAAGCTATGTAGATGTTTCTTAGGCAATCCAACTAACAATTTGTTGCAATAACTCTAACCTACAGATGACAGAGTGCATGGGTCACTCCCACCAAATCAATTTGCTCCAGCAAATAATCTGAGGCACCTTAAGCCAGGTACTGTCACACTGTACACCTAAATTACATACTTGGCTTTTAACAGGGGCCAGATGACAAGGCAATAACTGAACCCCACATAATTCAGGGGTATCTGGCTTAGGAACATGTAAACCCTCCATCTTAGACATGCTTAATTTTAGCCAGTTTTGGGTTAACCATTGGCTGACAGCTTGCATACAGGCAGATACATTATTTAGAGCCTCAGCACATTAAAAATATAAATTGTAAAATAACATAGGTCAAGATATGATGTAAAAATAAAAACTGGATTCCTTGCAGATTGTGATATCTCTCTGTGAAAGAACAGAAGAATTATCCAATGATAAAGATGTACCTGAGCTTTTGAGAGAATATTAGTTCCTTCTTCAGAATGTGAACACATTAAAAAAAAAAAAAAAAAAAAAAGGTTAATGGTTACGTGATGCAAGGAATATGCATTTTTCCCTAAATTGGACATCACTGTGATGTTATGAAATTCATTGGTCCATGTATCTGTTAGAAAGGTGTTGTAGGTACCGGGCTTCCCATCTCTGTTGAATAGTAGAGACAGATCAACATTTAAAGGCATGGTTGACATGGACTGTGAATCATGTTCTATTATCATCAGTACTAACGCCTGAAAACTGCAATATTCAGAGTATCAGCTTGCCCGATACTTGATTCGTTACAGGCTTCCTTCTTGCATCTTCTTAGATCTTCTTTCGTGTTTGCCCTAAATCATTTTTTGTCTATTTTAACATATTTTTGTCACACAGCAAATAACCTGGTTGAGCAGCCCTGTGGCGCAGGCTGTACATTGCATTGCGAATCATGATAGACTGCTGTCCAACCGAGTCAGCAGGGGCTTTTGGCATGCCACAATGGTGCTGTTCTCTTGCCCAGGAAGAGATGCAGGGAAGAGGGCAGCAGCGACTGCCGACCACGGAGTGCTGCTGAGGGATAGCTTTGGATGTCTTCCCTTCATCCCTTGGGGCCTGCAAGGAGACCTTGTCTGCCCTGGCAAGATGTCTGCGGGTGGGAGAATATAAAAGGTAATGGAAAGCTTCAAAAGAATCCTTAATCTGGTAGCGCTCGTTCAAACAGAAAGGTGAAAGACTAATGAGCACGGACTGGGAGAGGTACCTTAGTGTGATAGTGTCTGATGAGCTGAAGATGGCGAACCAATGTGACAAGACGATAGCTAAAGCCAGAAGAATGCTGGGCTGCATAGAGAGAGGAATAATCAGTAAGAAAAAGGAGGTGATAATGCCCTTGCACAGGTCCTTGGTGAGGCCTCACCTGGAGTACCACGATCAGTACTGGTGCCTGCATCTTAAAAAGAATAAAGACAGGATAGAGGCGGTCCAAAGAAGAGCGACCAAAATGGTGAGGGGGTCAGCACTGATAGATTTATGAGGAAAGGCTGTGTGTGTACACCCTGGAAGAAAGGAGGAGCAAGGGTGATATATATATAGACCTTCAGATATCTGAAAGGTTTTAACGATGCACAATCGTCAAACCCTTTCCATGGGAAAGAAATCAGTAGAACCTAGGGGTCATGAAATGAAACTCCAGGGAGGACGACTCAGAACCAATGTCAGGAAATATTTCTTCACGGAGAGGGCGGTGAATGCCTGGAATGCCCTTCCGGAGGAGGTGATGAAGATGAAAACAGTGAAAAAGTTCAAAGGGGCTTGGGATAAACACTGTAGATCCCTAAAGGCTAGAGCAGGGCTTCCCAAACCTGTCCTGGGGACCCCACAGCCAGTCGGGTTTTCAGGATATATGCAAATGTATCTCATGCATATTCATTGTGGATATCCTGAAAACCCGACTGGTTGTGGGGTCCCAGGACAGGTTTGGGAAGCCCCGGGCTAGAGGATGGAAATGAAAAAAAGAGTGCATGGGGGTAACTGGGGGTAACTTGTTGCTGTGGCAGTTGCTACCCTTAACAATTAAGCCCCAGTACTGTTACTGCAACTCCATCATTGCTCTCTGCTTCAAGGGCCCCGACTGTTAAAGCTTGGGGAACTAACCAACATGGGGGTAACTTGCTGATGCAGCGCTTACTACTCTTAAACGCTAAGCCTGATACTTTGATGCAGCTCCAACATTGTGCTCTGCTTTCATGGCAACAGATAAGGGAAACTGGATTCGAATAACACCCAAGGGCCCTGAATTTTACAGCCTGGTAAACTGATATGCATGGGGGTAATCTGCACAGTGCAGAAGATACTGGCATAAGCTTGCTGGGCAGATCATTTGGTCCTTTTCTGCCATCATTTCTCTGTTTCTATGTATGTGCTGCTTCAGGTTTTCATGCCTTATGAGAGGGGTACCCTGGAGCTGAAGATGCATCAGGTCTAATTAATAAGGCACTTTCTGTAACTTTGCTGCAGCTGTAACTATGGCATTTTATTCACAGGTTTAATGAGGCAGTTTGGAGTTGTATAGCAATTATGACCAATTTTTTTTTTTTTTAAACAAAGTTTGTTGATGCTGCAGATCTGTCTTCTTTTTTGGCCTGATATGCATTGACACCTTCTACCTGCCTTGCCCTGTTTACCATTACTGGAGCTAACATGCACTGATACCTTCAGGCCTGCCTTACCCTGCTTACCATCTCTGGGGCCAACATGCACTGAGTCCTTCTACTTTCTCCTAACACATCCCCAACATCATAGCTGAGGCTTGTCATATTTTGCTACCACCTGGCATGTCCCCTTCAACAATACTGGGGCCTGTCACATCCTGCTGCCTCCTGACTTGTCCCCATAACTACACTGGAGTCTTATTCAGCTTATTTTCTTCTACCTTGTCCCCATCAACAATACTGTGGTCTGTTATACCCTGCTGTCTCCTGACATGTCCCCTTCAAGAAAACTGGGGCCTATCACACTCTGCTGCCTCCTGACTTGTCCCCATCAAAAACACTGGGGCCTGTTACAACCTGCTGCCTCCTAACTTGTCCCCATTAATTACACTGGAGTCTGGCTCAGCTTACTTCCTCATGACATGTTCCATAAACAAAACTGGGGCCTGACACATCCTGCTGCCATCTGTCACATCCCCAATGACAACACTGGGGTCTGATCAATCCTGCTGCCTTCTGACATGTTCTCTATGACAACACTGGGGTCTGACCAATCCTGCTGGCTCCTGTCACATCTTCAATGACAACACTGGGGCCTGACTCAGCCTGCTGCCTCCTGTTATGTCCCCAAATACAACACTGGGGTCTGATCAATCCTGCTGATTCCTGTCATGTCCCTACCACAACACTGGGGCTTCATTCCTCCTGCTTCCTCCTTACACATCCCCAACAGCAACAATGGGACCTGACTCAGCCTACTTTCTCCTTATGTTTTTGCCAAACATCACCACTGACGCATAACTCCACCGACTTCCCTGTCTGCTTTGCTTCAACAACTGTTTGGGGCGAAGCAGGCAGGAGAATTCAGTGGAGTCATGCCTCAGTGATGGATTTTCCCAAACACCACCACTGAAGCATGCCTCCATTGACTTCCTCTACCTGCTTTGCCACAACCACTCCCAGTGGGCATGACTCCACTGAGATCCTCTGTCTTCTTTGCTCAAAACAGCACCACTGAGGTCTAATATATCCTGTATAAGCCTGTCTTGCTCCAACCATGACCAATGTGGCCTGACACTTCCAGCTGCAGCATCCCATGCATATCCACATATCCTACATAAGCCTGTTTTACTCCAACCACAATCCCTGGGACACTTCCAGCTTCAGCATTCCATGCTTCTACCATATCAAAACAGTCTTAACAAGACTCAGGAGCCTTAATAATTTCTAACAAACTTTGCAGTCCTTAAGGATGCTACATTTTCTGTCTGTAAAGGTATTTTTCAAATGCTACATGGACCTGACACTGACAACAGCACAGCTTTGGGGGGTTTTACAGCTACACTTCTCATCTCATTGCTCTGCTCCTACCATTCCAATTTTTAAAAATTATTAACAGACATCATTTCTGCTGCTGCTGCTTCAAGCCATTCTTACTACATTATGGTGCCCACTCGCTCTGCTGCTCTGTGCATGTGCAGGACCTGGCAAATACCTTTCTCGCTGCGTTGCTCTGCTCTTTCCATTCCAGTTCTTAAGATATACTGCACCACTGCTGCCACTGCCATTCTAAACCAGTCTTGGTACCTGAGGGTGCTTCCTCCAACCCCAGCTGTGTTCCAGGTTCTTGTCAAATCCCCTTCCCCTGCAGTACTTGCCCACTTTTCATCATGCCCTAGCCATACATTGCTTTGCAAACTTACTGAAACGCTCCTCAGGATTTTAATATCATTCTTCATCTGTGATACTCACCTTCTAGCCACCTCTTGGCTCTTGCGCGGCTATCCATTCTTTTGCACACTTGCTGCACTGCTTCATGAACTGTAACGGATTTCATGGTCCCCACTCGCAGTTCCACTGTTCTGTGCCCTTGGGTACCTACCAACTACCTATGATGTGCATTCTCCTTCAACTAGAGGTTCATACTCCGTGACACAAACATATCCTATTGGACTGGTGGATCAGCCAGGTGCAGCCATACTTCAACAGGAAGAGGCATTCCCCACTACGGTTGTCTGAATGCTCCAATGGAATGACTGACATCTCCCATCCTACACCTTCAGATCCTTGTACTGCTCAGCCTTGCTGCCATTTGCAGATATTACACCTTGTGGTTATTAACTTCTTTCTGCCACTGTACCTTCCTGGCATACTCCTGCTCTTACACTTTGAGGTCTTCTTACTCTTTCTGATTCATGGTGCCTTTATCTGTATCTTGGGATTTTTCTTGCCATGTTTTCTGTTTTATTCCATCTTCATGGTGCCTTAGGGTGCTGATGCCTCTTATGATGCCACTTTGCCTCTCGTGATGCCATCAAGTGTTCATATCACTATTGCCGGCATCCTCTTTTTGCACTTTGGGGTGTTCCTCCTCCTCTTGCTGCTTCTTTGCTTCTCTCACAGTTGCTTTGGAGAACGCCTGCCAATGCTGGCAGTCCGGTACCTCTTTGCCGAGCCTTACACTAGTATTATGCCACTTTGCCACAGTCTAACTACCTTGCAGTTCTTTCCTTCTTCTGATGATTTCTTTTCACAAGTCTCATTAGAATTGATAAGAAAAACAATATTCTGGAGCCCAGAATAGATTGCAATGCTTCTCCCATAGTTTTTATTGGAAAATTAATTAACTAATGGAAAGAATGAACACATTTATTTTCTTGTTTGGAAACTAATCACAGTGATTTACAGTCCTTGAAAGCTTTTATCTTAATAAATTTGTTAGTCTATAACAACAATTTCACCCTGCCTTCTACAAAGTCTTATGGCAATACTCTGTTGTCTAGAATTAAGTGTGAGAATATATCATAAATTAAAAAACCACTTATGAGCTGTTGCATCATACATTCAGATGACTTCATCTCATGTCCCTTATAATCATTTGGGCCGCCCCTAGTGTGTACTATCGCTTTTGCTTTTTGCATGTAAAAGCAAGGCACAAAGTTCAAGGCACAATATCTGGCCAATAATGTTCCTTATAATTATATGGGGCGGCCCCATGTTATTAACAGGGACATGAAATAAGTTGTCAGAAGAACTTCAAGCCTCATGGGATTCCTGGGGCTCCCAGCTCTGCCCTTGTGTCTGAGAAGAGAGTAAAACAAAGATTACAAAGAGTAGATAAAATGTTTAGTGTCCTAACACATGGCTAAAGTACAAATTGTTAGGTTGAAAGATGTATATAAACAGTGTCCCTAACCAACTTTATCAAACTGTTCAATTTCACCCTACTGTCTCATAATGATACTCTGCAATCTAGAATTAACTGTAACAGCATGTAAAAACACTTATGAGGTGTTTCATCATATATTCAGATGTCTTCCTAGGATAATTTATCTCAGGTCCCTAATGATCATATGTGACAACCCAAGAAAAAAAGACAAAAAAAGAAGTGTTAGTGTTCATGGTAGTTGTGGGTGGATCCTTGGGCCGGTGGCAGATGACCACGCCCCCAGGGGAAGATCCCGAGAGGGTCCACCGGTCAGGCTCAGAGTATGGAGACAGACACACACTAGTTCTTTTATTAAACAGTATATGGAATCACCAGAGGTGGCAGTAGTGAGCTGAAAGTGCCCGACTGGGCTGTAGTCCCTCAGATACTGGAACAGTGATCCTGGATAACTGAGCTGTAGAGAAACTGAGATAGTGAGTAGGCAGGGTATGCAGAGTTCAAGAGCAGAACCTTGATGGTAATACTCACACAATAGTCTCTTAGAAGCAGCCCAGGAGCTGGAATGAAGTAGGCCCTCGAGGAGCGAGTACCTGGTTCCAGGGAACGCTTTGAGAGAGAGATGGTAACTCACTGGTGTTGTAGGCAGCGATAACTTCCTGGCAGAAGTGGTATTCAGTAGCAAGTCCGGGAACATGGGCCCTCGAGGAGTGAGTACCGATTCCAGACTGCGATCTGAAAAGCAAAGAGAAAGCGAAGCCCCTGAGGAGCGGGTACCCCTGGTAAGTCCGAGGAGGCAGAGTAGCAAGGTATGCGGAGGGCGAATCCCGATACCTGGAGGAAAGCCTTTATCCTAGTCCTTGCTAACTTGATTAATTAGCAATTTCAGAGACCTTAAATATCCGGTGGAGATGACGTCACCTCAGGGGGATGCCTCTGAGGTTTGCGCCACTGCTGGTACTTGAGTCAGGGCTGCGCCACGCGTGCGCCCTTAGGCTGCTGGGAAACATGGCGGAGTGCGGCGTCTAGCTGGTCCGGGGACCCAGAGGAGAACTGCACGATGACGCCGCGGCAACCAAACTTCCAACAGGCAAAGAGGGAGTCGCCAAAGAGGTAAGTTGGGCGTAGTGGAGACGTCTGTTTTTGGACAAAAAGGCAGAGCTAAGGGGCCATTAGGCACCCCATGGGGCTCCCAGGGTTCTTCCAACAGAGGGGGAAAGATCTGTTTTAGGGCCCTTAGAGCTGGGGATCCTCTCTTTACCTCCAGTTTGGGGTTGTTGCAAAATGTACGCTTATTGAAATACTTGTGGAACGGTAATAATTTGACAACAGATACATCTTCTGGTAACATGCATAGAAAAAACAAAAAAACTCCAACAGTCACAGACATAAATATAGTTCATTGGCAAGTAGCAGGGGCTTCCTTTAACTTCAAAACCCATACTACAATCCTCTTTGGGATCTTCCTCACCTCATAGACTCCTCTCTCGTAGCTGAATAAAACTGGTGGTTTCTCCTCTGAGAATTCTCTGACAAACTCAATTGGGCAGAAGTCTCAGCTGCCACCTCCTTCCAATGGAGAACACACACACGCACTCTGAAGTTTGGACTGCTCCAAACTGCATTTCCACTTCTTCCACAGATTGGTGGGCAATCTCCACCAGAGCAAGGAATATGGAGAAATTTAACACCACAATCCCGCTCAATGGGCCTCACAGCTGCTCCAAGCACACACACTCTCTCTCTATATACGTAACCTTCTGGGACTGAGCTTCAGCCCTGGACTACTTTCATGGAGAAAGTGCACAGAAACCTCTGGGCTCCTTGGGTTGGATTCAGCTCATAAAACCCTGACATTTCCCACAGGGGAGTGTCTGAAAACTACCAAACCTCCTTTCTGACCTCACTGTTGTGCGTCAGTGGGATAATGCTTTACGAATAAGGGGCAATATTAGAACATCCTTACATGCTGATAACATTACTATATACTGGTGAGCAACCTGATTGGTATGAGCTCATTAATAGCCAGTGTCAGTTGTAAGCAGTAGACTGACGGGGAACGATATCATAAAATCACCTTTTCACTGCAACAGAAATGAACTGTATTCTGTTCCCGGTTGCCTTTCAGAATTAGTAGTAAGACACGCTGAGTTCTGCATTGGAAATGTATGTACTGGAAAGGAGAAAAGAAGTACTTGGTGTTTCACCTCTGACCTTTTGTATCTGCAGAGAAATATATGGCCTATTGGATTGTTATGTAGCATTGTTATGTGGCAATGCTGATCTCAAATGACTCAAATGCTCAGAAAGTCATGCTGCAAAGATAAAGAAACCTAAGGCTCTGCTGCTCCCAGGTGGTCAATGTGCATTACTGCAGGCATCTTTTGTTTGATTTGGGGAATCTCTGTATCAGGGGTGGCCAACTCTGATCCTCAAGAGTCACAAACAGGCCTGGTTTTCAGGAGCTCCATAATGAACATGCATGAGATATATTTGCATACAATGGAGACAGTGCATGCAAATCTCTCTCATGTATATTCATTGTGGAAATCTTGAAAACCAGACCTGTTTGTGGTGCTTGAGGCCCGGAGTTGTTTGCCCCAGCTCTGCATTATATGCTTAGGGTTCTTGGTGTGGAGTTTGTTTGCTGGAGACCATAGAGGGTGTGATATAGCAGCACCGAATGCGAGGGAGTGCTATATGCCATCCAACGTGTGTAATTTGCAAACAGTGCACCCAAGCACTTCTTTGCTTTCTTGAACTATTACTGTTTGTTTATTTATTTTTTTTTTTTTACCTCTATCAAGTATCCATTACCCTTTCTGTGAAGAAATGTTTTCTGATGTTATCATGACTGATAGTTCTAGAACTTCTTTCCTCTGGAGAAAAGTTTGCTTTTAGCAGGGCAAACTACTATTTTGTTCATTTTTTTAGGCCTCCAATTAAATCAAGGACTAAAGTCAGAATAAATGCATCCAACACATATTGAATAGTGTGTGCTTTGGTAGCAACTCTATACATTGTATACTCACAAGGGAGGAAAGGATGCTCAGCTGCAACTGGAGAGCTAAAACCAGGACATTTACAAACATTTTAGCCCTCATTCTTTATGTAGAGTACCTAAAAAATCTGTGCAATCTGTAAAAAAATCAGTTGGCAAGTCTGGGCATGAGAAAGAAGATGAGTGAGACCATCAGCCAGCAGAATTTACAGCTGTGGCACTGTAAGTGGTCTTAGGAATTCCAGAGGACAGATTCAAACTGGACTCTGGCAGGAATCTTGCATAAACTTCTTTATTACTGACACCCTTGCTCTTGGTGGGCACACCTCTCTGCTACCTCTTTGGGAAATCCTCCGAGGCCCACCTAAGCCTAGGCGGTCCGGGTACCCAAGGGCCCAACCCGTGGAAACCCCGGACTGTTATTGGTGAAGCTCCAGCTCCGCCTCCTGGTGGCAGGCGCCCTCTGGGAATCCTCAGGGGGCTGTACCAATCCTGCACCAGGCCAAGGGTCCAGCTCCAGCGCAATATATAGGTTTTTTCATTTTGGGAATAAAGCTGGGAAGCTCCTGGAAAACTTAATAAGACTAAATAGAGGGAAAATTTATATTGACAAGTTAAAAGATGAAGGGGGAATTTATTAATGAAAGTGTTGATATCTGTTCCACTTTTGAAAATTTTATGAATAATTGTATTTGGGAGATACACTAGGTGGTAGAGGAAGAGGAGTTCTTCAAAAATATTTAAATCCCAAGGATCAATGGTTCGCAGTTGGCTATACTTAACGGCCCATCGAGTTACAAGAACTTACGAATGATATTAAAACTAGTAAGTATCATAAGACTCCAGGGCCTGACAGCTTAAGTGCTGACTATTATAGAGTACTGGTTGGTCAGGTTTCTGGGGTCTTACTAAACTTTTTTCGTGATGCCCAAAAGAGGAATGAATTTCCCGAAGGGTTTACTAGGGCTTATATTACCTTATTAGAAAAACTGGGAAAAGATTTATCTATACCTAATTCATATAATATAAACCAGATGCCTTACTAAATTTTGAAGCTAAACCTTTTGCAAAAGTATTGGCAGACAGAATTTAGTCTTTCCTTCAACCATCTCTTCTAACCAAGTAGGTTTTGCGAAGGGTCGCTCCATTAGTGCTAATATGATTAAACTGATAATAGTGATGGAATAATGTAAAAAAAAAAAAAAAAGATATTCAGCAATGGTGGTGGGGTTGATTTGGAAAAAGCTTTTGGTAGAGTATCCTGGGAATGTTTGTTTTCGGTACTGGGGAGTTATGGCTTTAGTTGGAAGATCATACAGAATATCTCTTTGTTGTATGAGAGACCAAAATCTGCAATACTGGCGAATGGCCAAGTCTCAGCTGATTTCCAGCTTCATCGGGGAACTAGGCAGGGGTGTCTGTCCATTATCATCATTACTATATATTCTCTTGATAGACCCTCTCTTAAGAAAAATAGAATCAGATCACTCAGTGAAAGGTTTTAGAATTGGGAATCAAGAATTCAAAATTGCAGCCTTTGCGGATGATGTTTTAGTACTTTTGTCATCCCACAGGAGATGATAAAATCAAACTTTATGTGGGACTTTCTCAGGGATGAACATTAAAAATGACAAATCTGAGGCGATGGAAATATGCAGGAACCTGAAAGAAAATTGGAAAGATATGTTCCCCTTGAAATGGCTGGATAGGGAGATGAGATATTTGGGATTAAACTTACAAAGGATATAGATATGCTGTACGAGGCCAGCATTATACCATTGCTTAGAACATGAAACAAAAACTGAAAAATTGGTTCTCCTTACCTTTTATCTTTGATGGGGAGGATCTTTTTTGATCAAAATGATGAAATTATTGAAAATGGCTGTATGTCATGCAACAGCTTCCAATATGGTTGAAGAAATCAGATTTAGTACTCAGAAGCTCTGACATTGCCATCATAAATCAATTACCTACACACAGCTATGACATTTTCTCTATCCCCAGACAGAAAAAAAGAGGAGGTGGTCTTCTGCTAGCAGCAAAAAAAAACCCCTCAACCTCTCTAACTTCCCAATCAAGAGTTCCAACTCCAAATTGGAACTAGGCTTTATCAAATCTAACCAGCTCCAAATCCTTTTAGTCTATGCTCCCCCCCCCCGGATTGCTGGAATCGAACTTCTCTCCGCTCATAGAAGCCATCACAAAATATATAAACACGGACTCCCCTGCTATGTTACTGGGAGACTTCAACCTCCATGTAGATGCTACTCCTCCCTCAGCCAACTGTGAAGCCTTTCTTACAACCCTTAGAGCCATGGGTTTTGATCAAATCATAGACAAACCTACACACAAAGCTGGACACACACTGGACCTCCTCTTCATTAACTCTGGTATCTCATATTCTTCCCCTCCTGACTGCACCCCAGTCCCTTGGTCAGACCATGCTCTTATATCCTCCTCTCTGACAATTAATACACGCTCTAAACAACCACAACCCCATTCCACTATCCACTTCCGGAAATCATGCCCTTCTGACACCCTTATTGAACACTTATCTAAAGAATTCTCAAACTTGGACACAACCAACCCCAATGCAGCTATACTCTCTTGGCAGAACATCACGGAGGGTATAGCCAATAAACTATGCCCAGCAGTTGTAAAAACAATCAACCCGGATCAGAAAGCTAAACAACCTTGGTTTTCACCAGATCTTAAAAAGTCTAAACAAGACCTTAGACTTAAGGAACGCCAATGGCGCAAAGCACCCAGCCACACTACCTTATCCATCTACAAAGACCAGCTCCACCGATATAGAAACCTCATACTACGATCAAAAAAAATCTTCTTCGCTAGCAGAATCCATGAATTCCAATTTGACGCAAAGGCTCTATTCACATACGTTTCGCAACTCACGAAAACCAATGCTCCGGCTATACCAGAGGATGAGGCACAAAACAAAGCAGAAGAACTTGCTCTTTTCTTTCAAAAAAAAAAAATAAACACCTTAGCACGGCTCCCCCCTAACTCCTCCACACTACAGTCTACGGCTGAAAAACAGACCAATATCGGAGCCAAATTTGATACCTTTGAACCCATCTCATCCAAGGAGATCGAATCCCTCCTAAAGAAACTGAAACCATCAAGCCATCCCTTAGACAATATACCTACTAAACTCCTCCTTCGTATCCCTGACACCATAGCCAGTCCCTTGGCAGACATCATAAACTGTACCTTATCTCAAGGAATTTATCCTGACTCTCTAAAATCAGCATCACTCAAACCTCTTCTGAAGAAAC
This sequence comes from Rhinatrema bivittatum, assembly GCF_901001135.1. Taxonomy (NCBI): domain Eukaryota; kingdom Metazoa; phylum Chordata; class Amphibia; order Gymnophiona; family Rhinatrematidae; genus Rhinatrema; species Rhinatrema bivittatum. The sequence goes on from NC_042623.1 coordinate 81,097,035, forward strand.
CCAACTTAGACACACAAGATCTCTCTAATTTCTGCCCAATCTCCAACCTTCCTTTTGTTGCAAAAATCACTAAAAAATTGGTCAATTCCCAACTATCGGATTTCCTAGACGATCACAATATCCTCTATCCTAATCAATACGGGTTTCGCAAATCCTACAGCACAGAAACCCTCCTCCTCTCCCTTACGGATCACATCATCTTAGGCCTAGACAAAGGTCAAGATTTTCTGTTAGCTCTGCTTGACATCTCGGCAGCTTTTGATACTGTGAATCACTCCACTTTGCTAAGCCGTCTCTCAGACATTGGTATTTCAGGCTCAGTTCACAGATGGTTTAATTCATTCCTAAGCAACAGAACCTACAAAGTCAAAATTAACAACAAAGAATCATCCAGTATTAAATCTTCAGTAGGTGTTCCTCAAGGATCCTCCTTATCCCCCACCCTTTTTAACATCTACCTCCTCCCCCTCTGTCAATTGCTTACTAACCTAAGATTAACACATTATCTCTATGCAGACGATGTGCAGATTTTAATCCCCATAAAAGAATCACTATCAAAGACCCTCCTTTACTGGGAAAATTGCCTTCAATCCATTAACCAACTCCTCAACAATTTGAATTTAGTCCTAAATACGTCCAAAACCGAACTGCTCATTATTTCAACCGACCATCATGACTCCTCGCTTCAGCACCTTCTTACAGCCCAAATTTCTCATGCTAGAGACCTCGGAGTAATCCTTGACAATCGCTTAAATTTAAAGAAATACATTAACAACACAACAAAGGAAGGCTTCTACAAACTGCAAGTCCTAAAAAGGCTTAAACCCCTACTGTTTTTCCATGACTTCAGGACTGTCCTCCAAGCCACGCTCTTTGCCAAGATTGACTACTGCAACACTCTTCTTCTGGGGCTTCCATTCTCATCCACAAAACCATTACAGATGCTCCAGAATGCAGCAGCTAGAGTCTTGTCCAATACAAACCGCAGAGATCACATCTCCCCCATCTTAAAGAACCTACATTGGCTGCCAATAAATTATCGAATCTTACACAAATCCCTTACCATAATCCACAAAACGATCCACAAGCAACAACCGTTGGACCTCCAATTCCCCCTCAAACTTCACTCCTCCTCCAGGCCCATCAGAGAATCATATAAAGGATCTCTCCATGTACCTCCTAACAAAACTTCACGCCACACCGCAACCAAAGAAAGAGCATTCTCTATAGCGGGACCCACTATTTGGAACAATTTACCTCCTGACCTCAGACAGGAACCCTGCCTACAAACATTTCGAAAAAGACTTAAAACCTGGCTATTCAGCCAAGCTTTCCCTTAATCTATTCAATTTCAGAACTCCACATCTCAAGCCTACTGGACAACTTACTTAGCGATACCCTTTTATCACAATGGTTATCCCTCTGTCCTTCTCTTTCTTCTTTTCCCAAGTTCGATCTCCTTGTTATATGTAACTTTATTACCTCCTCTGATTATTTTACTGTTAAATGGCTGATAAGAATGTTTACCCCCTTGTTACATGTAAACCGATTTGATATGACACCTGTCATGAAGGTCGGTATATAAAAGAATTAAATAAATAAATAAATAAATATTAATCGTTATTTGAGAAAATGTTTGGGGGGGGGGCAGATATAAAGCCAAGCTCCTGCTAAGTACCTTAATGATGGATAAAAATCGAGGGGAATTAAGCTGTCCAAATTGGAGAGACTACAACTTAGCTTGTGTCCTATGACACATTAAAGGCTGGTTATATGGTACCAGGTTTTTTTCCAAATCAGTTTATCAAGGAGTGATTATTCTCCTCTTGGCCGGGAAATATTATTCAAATTCAATCTTTGGAAGTATCTCCTATTTGTAAGCAGAGTCTACTGATACAGTCAGGGAAGTGTGTGTGGAGATTTTTATGCAAAATTAAACTGCGTACATTGGGGTGTTGTACTCCACTCTTGATTCTAAGAGGCAACCCTCAGTTTCTGCCAGGGGTAGAAAACAAAGGGGTAGATTTTCAAAGGGGTACGCGCGTACCCCCCGAAAACCTACCCCAAACCCCCCCCTGCGCGCGTGGAAGTCCCTCCATGCAAGCCCCGGGACGCGTGGAAGTCCCGGGGCTTGCATGGAGGGGCGTGTCAGAGGTGTGTCGGGGGCGTGCCATGAGTGACGTGGCATTTCGGGGGCGGGCCCAGGGGGTGTGGTGCTGCCCCGGGGGTGTGGTCGAGGCCTCCGGACCAGCCCCCGGGTCGGGTAATGGCACGCCATCAGCTCGCTGGCGTGCGCAGATTTACGCCTGCTTTCCGCAGGCGTAAATCTGCCAACAAAGGTAGGGGGGGGGGGTGGGTTAGGGAGGGGAAGGTGAGGGGAGGTGGAAGGAAAGTTCCCTCTGAGGCCGCTCTGATTTCGGCGCGGCCTCGGAGGGAACAGGCAGCGCGCGCTGGGCTCGGCGCGCGCAGGTTGCACAAATGTGCACCCCCTTGCGTGCGCCGACCCTGGATTTTATAAGATACGTGCAGCTACATGCATATCTTATAAAATCCAGCGTACTTTTGTTCGCGCCTGGTGCACGAACAAAAGTACGCCCATGCGTACATTTATAAAATCTACCCCAAATTGTTTTAAACATGAAATAATAAAAGTATTGTGGATATATACCAATTTTTCGAGAAAAAACCCCCCCTCTAACACAATTAAAAGTTTTCAAGACCTACAAGATGCATATAATTTAGTTTCTAAAGCCTTCTATGCATATTTGCAGATAAGGCATTACATACAATCATTATGCCAGTTTCATAACTATGAGGATGTGCAGGAAATCATCACAAAAAAAAGGACGAAAGCGTAATTCTCACTCACCTCTTAACAAAGCTATTCAAAGCATATGTAATGATAAGGTTTTGTCTGATATAGTTGAAAAATGGAAAAAGAGGTCAATATTACTATAGAGAAATCAGAGGTCCTGATAATGTTACAGGATTATTCTTCTGCAGAGGAGAATGTAGCATTAAGAGAAACAGGTTAGAAATTAATTCACTGTATGTATATATCTAGGACCTGGCTGCATGCAAGCTGAGTGATTTGGACAAGTGTTTAAAATGTTTTGATGTAAAAGGGACCATTTTTTAATGTTTCTGGGAATGCGGGATGATTTCCAGGTTCTGGGATAAAATTCTGGTAGCATTGGGCTAGATGGTTGATCTGTCTTTCCAAAGCCACTGAGGGTGTATTTGTTGGGTCTCTGTAGTGAATCATTAGAGTCCCTCTCAGAACATAAGAAGACATTTCTTAGAAAAGCATTTTTATTGGTGATTCAGACTATTCTGGCTCCATGGATTTCTCTGGAAGTGCCGAAGAGAGAACAGTGGAAGTCACGGTTGTATAAGTTATTCAATTTCGAATATATGACTGCAAAAAGCAAGTTGAATGAATCTTTGAAGAATTGTTTGATGGTCTGGCAAGGATATTGGGACACTTTCAGTCTTTTCATGAGAACATAATACAAAATTCTGACAGTTTCCAGACAAGGGTTTCAGACAAGGTAGTTGATTCCCTTGGAATAAAGAAAAAAAAAGGGCAAGCTCTAGCAATTCTGGAACCGATTATTTGGGCAATTTAGTATACTTGATAATTTGTTATCAATCCTTTCTTATCTGCTTCAACATGATGGTCACTAAGGGGAGGGGGAGAGGGGAGTGTTAAGGGGGAAATAGGATGGGCTGAGGTAATTGTTGCATATATATGTCTTTTGGATATTTGCACGTTTGATTTGTTCTTGTTGGAAAATGAATAAAGATATGATTGAAAAAACATACACCTTTGCTCATTTCCAGAATGTTAAATAACACTGAATTTTTCATAATTCATCTGGTAAAGTTGAACTGGCCACATAGAATGTGTACTATGACATCTCATCTAATCGTACCTGTTTTGCAGATGTATATCAAGCACATTTTGATCTGCTGAACGTAAGGATCTTGGTGGTTTATATATTTTTAGCAGTGAGCTAACACAATGGAGGGGGGTCTCGCCATTAAGTTCACGAAGTACAAGTGCTACTATTTTGAAATTTAGTTGCCACTGTATCGGCAGCCAATGCAAAGCTCTCCAGGCTGGGGTAATATGGTCAGTTAGGAAACAATCGGTGATGAGCCATGCTGCTGCATTCTGAACCACCTGGAGACACCGTAACATATAACCAGGTAGCCCAGCATACAGGGAATTGCAATCATCCAGTTTTGAAATAATTAAATATTGCACAATAGTGCGCATATCAGTTTTAGTTAGATAAGGTTTCAATGTTTGCAATAATCATAATTTATTGAATGCACTTCTGGCAATAGTTTTTACCTGCTTCTTTAAGTATAGATCAGATTCCAAATAAATACCCAAATTCCTTACTACTAAAGAAATTGCTTATGATTGGTCCTCAGATTTAAATACATTCATGTTGTCCTTCAACAGAAATCTGCTCATTATCAAATTCGTTTTATGTACATTAAACACAAGTTTGTTGCTAAACATCCATTCGTGAACTACTTTCAGGCATTCACTAACATATTATAAGGCACTACAAACTGAGGTCTAGATTTATCAAAATGCACTAAATATCAAATGTGAGAGAAAAAGGGGAGTCTTTTATGGTAATAGGCAGCTATTGCAATTTGCACTAATACCTATATGAAGTGCTAAGTTACCACAAATTGTGATAACTTTTTCACACTTTAAGATAAGTGCCAGAATTGTGGTATTTCCTACATACAACCACTGGGGGACCATGTTTACTATGGTGGGGGGAGAGAGAGTACCTAGCCGTAATGCCCTCACACTAGATAGGTATTTATATCTCTATGGGAGGCCCAGCTAGTAACTCGAGGTAAGATTTAGGTATTAGTGTAGGGGTTAGGGGCCACTTTGATATTCAAAGTGAGACGTACGAACAGAACAGTGCTCTCTTGTAAAGATTTGATGACCTTTGGTCAATCTTCAATTGAAGGTTGGTATTTCGTACACTTCAAGCCCAAGCAAGCATTACAAACTTCATCTGTCAGTCGGTTTCTTTTATTGGCTCCCATTCATTTTCACACCACTCCCTCCCCATCCCCCAGGCATGCACACATTCATTCTCACACACACAGACCCCCAGGCAGGCACCCATGCATTCACACACATACACCCCCAGGCAGAGTCCCATTCATACACATGCACACACTAAAGGCAGACCCCCCTCTCTTTCTTTTGCCAGCAACCTCGGAGCCTCTCTCATTCCTCTGCTGCCACTGTCATTGCTTCCACATGGCTAGGGGAGGTGCCGATTGCTGCTACTGACACTGAAGCCCATTCTGCTGCCTCCTCTGTGCAGGCCGCATGGGTTTCCAATTCCTCCATATTGATCTCGTACATTATGAGATCCGCATAGAGAAAGTGCTACTCTTGCACATTCCCAAAGATTACATGTGCCAATCACAAAAAAGTAATTTTTTTTTTTTTGCCTTTGCTGTCTGATCTTGGTTTTCTAATTGGTTGGTCACAGGCTTTTTTTTTCACCTTCCCTTTCTTATTTTTTTTGCCAATTCCTTTTATATTGTCTTTTTTTCTGTTTCTTTTCTCTCCATCTTCTTCCCTCAAACACACAGTCAGGTTCTCATTCTCACATGCATTTCTCTCACACACACACACATGCTCTCTCTCATACAATCATTCATACACACAGTCTCTCACTAGCACAAGCTGTCTGACTCTCACATACACACAGGCACTCTCTCACTCCCATATGCTGTCTTGCTCAAGCACAGGCTCTCACTGTCACATGCTCTCTCTCATACAATCATTCATACACACAGTCTCTCGCTGGCTCATGCTGTCTGACTCTCACACACACAGGCTCTCTCTCACTCCCACATGCTGTCTTGCTCAAGCACATGCTGTCTCTGCAAACATTCAGGACCTCACTCTCACACACAATCTCTCAACTCATCTCATACATGCACACTCTACAGACCCTCAGCCTCTCTCTCACCTCTGGGCCTCCTCTTCGCGGGTCGCAGCAGGATGGGCTCTGCAGGGGCCCTGCTACCGGGCCTCTTCCTCTTCTCAGGCCGCTGCGACTTGGAATTCGCAGCGGCCCGTAAGCGCAAGTGCTGCTCCTCTTCTGCGCATGCTGATGCTTCTCTCCTTCCTGCTCACGCGGCTCCGGCAACATTTACTTCCGGGGCCGCACAGGCAGGAAGGAGGAGGAGCATCAGCGCGTTCAAACGCGATCTTTTTCTTTGGGTCGTGGTGACGTGAGCCTCACCACGGCCCTGCTATCGCTGCGCCGCATGAGCTTCCCTGCGCCCGGGGGCATTGGGGAGGGGTCCAGAGGGTGGGGGGGGGGATACTAAAAAACAAATTTTAAAGGGTCGGCACAGCCGTTAGAAAAAAAAAAATTCCCGATAGTCCATGAAACGCTGCGCGTGTCAGCAAAAACGGCTCAGCGTGTCACCTCTGACACGCGTGTCATAGGTTAGCCATCACTGACCTAGCTTGATGTTACCCAGGTAGAGAGTAGATAAATTAGTAAGTAGGCTACAGACTAGGCGCAGATAAACCTTAAAAAGAAGAGCAGATAACAGTGAACCCTGAAATACTCCAGTTTCAATTGGGTGCCATGAAAATGAGTGTTGCCAGTGTTCTCTTTCTCTAGTCTTCCTTCTTTCCCCTGGAGCTCCTGTTTCTTTTTGGGCCTGGCTAGTTTTGGACCTTTCCAGGGACCTCCACCGGTCCAAGATTCCCTGCTTGTTTAGGCTTAAGGTGTACCAGGCCAGATCTCTGGGTCTGGTCCTTTAAGGTGTTTTGTGGTTTTCCCCTGTATATTCCTTCACACTCTTCCTCGTGTTCTCGTCATAAATCATTGATGAGGTCTTCAGAAGAACTCACGAATTCATAGGAACCTAAGTCTTAGTCATTATCAGATGAAGGGAGTACACCTCTCGAAAGCCAGTCGACTGATGGATGTTATATTGTAACCCACTCATGTTTTTCAGTGAGCGGGATATAAATGTTTTAAACGAACAAACAAACAAATAAATAAATAAATACATAAAGGCTTTAATTTCCTATAGACTCAAAATGGAAGAAAACCTTTCATAAACAGGCTTCCAGTTAATCCAGTATAAAGTTATCACATGCAACTTGTTTGCTGAGCTTTATTTCTGGGAAATTGTTTCCTGGGAAAAACAATCTGAATCTGGAAAGCAGGCAGCCTTTACAACCCTTAGCTTTCTACCCTGAAAAGTAGGTCAGTAGTTTATTTTTAGTCCCTTCATAAAATGTCAACAAATTGTCCATCATTATACAATCAAAAAGGAGGTTTTAAATGAATCTACCAGAAGACTTTCAAGAAAAGGAAGCAGAATGTCCTTTTTTGTACTAATTCTCAACATAGGCATTTTTAACAGGTATTTTAAACCAATCTCATTCCACCTTTTTGCATTAAAAACCTGGCAAATGAAAGAATAAGATTGGATCATTCTGATTTGCAGATGTATGTCAAGGGGGGGGGGATGGCGGAACTGTGGAAGAAAGGCAGCGTGCTGAAAAAATGTTTTCTCACAGATGTTTGTTTTCTGCATCCGTCCGTAGAACAAGCCGGAGACTGATTGGTGAGGATAACGACAGGTATTGGTCTTGTAACCATTGTCTTTGAAGAGACATGGAATGCCTAGAAAAGGGAAGTCTATCAAGTTCCAGATTTTTCCTATTAGGAGACACTGGTGCCAAGTTTGACTGCCGCAATTAAGAGACAAGTTTAAGGGATGTCTTACACTGATCTAACCTAGTACTTCTGGGGCTAGTTTTGGAGAGCAATATGGCCTTTGTTGGGTCAGTGCCAACATGTTAGGAAGCCGTGTTCCTGTGTTCAAATTTTTGCATCTAAAGCTGCAGCTTGTTCGAAGTCCCTTGAAACATCAGAAAACATCTTCATGCACTTTGCTTCTGCTCAGCTGCTAGCTGAAGAGAAAAAAAAAGTGGACTTTTTCTCTCCTCTACAAGGGAATAACTACCAAATGCTGGATTATGATGAGAAGATATGTATTAATTTTAGCCACACTTTTGCCTTCATTCAAATGCTGGTGGAAGTAATGGGATTGATGTATTTCTCTGTGCTAACCCCAATGTATATTTTTACAATGATGTCTGAATTACTGAAAACTCATCATTTTTACAATGATGTCTGAATTACTGAAAACTCTGACCCTCATGGGCATGGTCTAGAACAGGTGTAGATAACTCTGGTCCTGGAGTACCACAAACAGATCTGGTTTTCAGGATATCCACAAAGAATGTGTGTGAGGTATATTTGCATGCACTACCTTCATCGTATGCAAATATATCTCATGCATATTTATTGTGGATATTCTGAAAACCAGATCTGTTTATGGCATTCCACCAGAGTTACCTACCCTCGGTCTAGAATAACAGACTTGGAATCCTGCTTTCTAAGTGGATGATACTCAGCCTTCTCCGGGCTCTTGATGTATCAGGTAGGGTCCCTGAAGTACATACAATGTTCTTCACAAAAGTTCTAAATCATATCTCTAAATTGTGATAATGGCCTTTGGTAAATACAATAGTGAGAGTGGCCCCCAGGTCAGATATTTTCTGTTATCAGTGCCTGACTGGATTAGAGGCTCAAGATTTGATTTGTTTAGATTGATTTTAATCAGCACATACATGGAATCTTCACATAAGTATTACTATCTAATTAGTATAAAATCAATAAGAAAAGATATTGGTATAGGAATGAACAGACCTCAGAGCCTCAATAGCTGTTCTGACTGGAACATCATGGTATTTTGTGAGGTATTTTAATCACTGGTCTTGAACAACCATCTACCACTCCACTTAATTTTATTCCAAAAGTTTTTTAAATATTTTTTTCCTATTTTTTTCTTTTTGTTAAAAAAATGGAGTGAACCTCCTAATGTCACCAAATGCAGGGCATTGCAAAAGCATACATGTCTGGATGGACTTAAGGTTTCAATCTTTCAATCTTGCAAGGTCCTCCTGTAATGTATCACAATCCGCTTGTGATTTAACAACTCTGAATAACTTTGTATCATCAGCAAATTTGATAACCTCACGCATCATATTCCTTTCCAGATCATTTATATATATATTGAAAAGCACCGGTCCAAGTACAGATCCCTGAGGCACTCCACTGAGAAAATTGACCATTTAATCCTACTCTCTGTTTCCTTTTTTTTAACCAGTTTGCAGTCCACAAAAGGATATTGCCTCCGATCTCATGACGTTTTAGTTTTCTTAGAAGTCTCTCATGAGGGACTTTGTCAAATGCCTTCTGATAATCAGACTTTGTCGAAAGCCTTCTGATAATCCAAATACACCACAGCTACTGGTTCATCTTTGTCCACATGTTTATTCACCTCTTCATAAAAATGTAGCAGATTTGTGAGGCAAGACTTCCCTTGGGTAAATCCATGCTGGCTGTGTCCCAATAATCCATGTCTATCTAAATGTTCTGTGATTTCATTCTTTATAACAGTTTCCACAATTTTTTTCCAGCACTGAAGTCAGGCTCACCAGTCTATAGTTTCCTGGATCTCCTCTGGAGTCCCTTTTAAATTTCAGGGTTATATTGGCCATCCTCCAGGACATCAGATGATTTTAATGATAGGTTGCAAATTTTTACTAATAAGTCTGAAATTTCATGTTTGAGTTCTTTCAGAGCCCTGGGTGTATACCATCCAGTCCAGGCAATTTACTACTCTTCAGTTTGTCAGTCTGGTCAACTACATCTTCCAGGTTCACCATAATTTGGTTCAGTTCATCTGAATCATCACCCTTGAAAACCATCTCCATGTCAGGTACAAGTGGAACAAGGGCAAGTGAATCCAGGAAAAAGTATGTCAGATTCAAGTATATCCAGGCACAAGTGTGCCAGGTGCAAGTATAAACAACAATGAAGGAAACCAGGAGCAAATATCAAATCCAACAAAGTGGCTCCCGTTATTGCTCTTTTATAATCACTGTTATTATTATATAAGAGGAAAAGACCTCACCGCTGAGTGGAAACAACAATGAATGAGTCCAAACTCAGATAGTTCAGCCACAGGTCCAAAAAACCTCTTTTTATTATTGTGATAAACTTGTTCATTTCAACATTTTAAGTCTTTAGACTATAACTTCAGTAAGAGTTGACTATACTGTTTTTTTCAACTGATATCAACTAAGAGTATTTTTTTCCTCCTTTTTTTGGGACAATAAGTTGAACTTTTTATTGGTTACCTTGGAGAGCATTGTCTTTTCTAAAGATTGTGACTATAAGGGTTGCTATTCATTTTAGGGTTTTGGGGATTGTGTGAATGATTCGTATGAGTACTGGGCACTTTAAATTTCATGCAGAATCCAATAGACCTGTTGGCAGAGATTGAATAAGCTATGATATAATTAAGTTGTGATAGAATAATAAAGATTTCAAAATAAAATGTATTTTTATGAGATTATATTATACCAGGTCTCAGATTATACTATTCTAGGTGTGTAGGGATTACTTGTTGTATTGAATAGAACAGTAGTTGCGGTCCTTTTGGTAGATACAAGTGTATTGAGGACAAGTGGATCCAGGTATAAATGTATGAAGGTACAAGCAGAGATGGATTGAGATTCTTGGCACCCCTAGGCACTGTTGGTGCAGTCGGCCCCGTCACCATTTTCTTCTAAGACACACTTCCCTAGTTTCTGGTGGCAGCTCAAGGTATATTCTTTGTGAAAAATTTAGACATTCTGAAACAAAAACATTTCCATCTTTTCTATTATATTATAAAATAAATTTGTTTTACAGGGAGGAGACCTCAGAGATGGGGAGAGGAAGGGAAAAAGTTCAGGAATAGGAGAGGAAAAAGGAGGAGTGTGAGAAGGAAAGAGGACTAGGAATGGGGAGAATGGGAGATGGGGAATATTAGGAAACTGGGATGGGGAAGAAGAGGGAGAGAGAGCGAGAGAGGCAGGTTCTTGGATTGAGGAAGAGGAGGGAATAGGAAGGTTTAGGGAGTGAGTTCCAGGATCTGAGGAGAAGGGAGAGTTAGGAAGGGAGTGAACAGGATTTGGGGTATAGAATCCAAGATCAAGGGAGAGTGGGGAGGGAGGAATCCAAGATCAAGGGAGAGTGGGGAGGGAGGAGGGAGGAGGGAAGAGGGAGGAATCCAAGATCAAGGGAGAGTAGGGAGGGAGGAGGGAGGAATCCAAGATCAAGGGAGAGTGGGGAGAGAGGAATCCAAGATCAAGGGAGAGTGGGGAGAGAGGGAGGTGTCTTTACCATGCTTCTTGCATTCCCTCTCTAGTATCCCACCCCATATTACACACATATACAGTTGGCACCAATCCCTTCTCTCTCTCACATGAACACTGCCCTCCAGCCTTGTTCTCCTCTCTCTCTCTGTCACATAGCTGATCCTCCATGATTTGATATGCAAAAAAATAAAGCAAACAAAAAGGTGAGGGAAAAAAAAAAGAAGCCTCCCACCCTCAACCTCCTCGTTTAATCTCCTCTGGGGCCACTGTATCCCGTTTGAAAATAGAAGTTTGTTCCATTTCCCAAAATTGCCACCTCGACAGCACCACGCTGGCTTTTCTAATTCAGTGAGCCTTAAGCCATCAATCTTCTGACTCTGATGTGTTCAGTGGGAAGCGAGAGGAGCCTCTCATTTCTCACACGTAATGCAACGCCTGTGTTCCTGAATCCTGGTTTTCATTTTTGAACGGTTTTCCCGATATTACAAACCACAGGGACACCCCATTACGTCTCTAACTCCTGAAGACTCGTACGTGTACGTGATGTCACTTTGAAGGGATGCCGATTTGGCAAACAAAGTAATGCTCCAGCGAAGGACCGGGGACAACACATTGACATCATCCACAGGAGAAAAAATGACCGTTTTGCATTGCTTCCCTTTGATTAGCAGATTGTGTAAAAGTAGATCCTATTGAACGGTCTCTCAAAATACAGGCTGGGCTCAGAGAAAACGTTGGGTAGTCCTGAAAAATTGAATGCAGTCTTAAGATTTCCCAGTGAGTTCTAATGCGAGTCTTTTGTACCCGCCCTGTATCTGGAGTAACTGGAAGCACACAAACTATTCGATCAAGGACAAGTGTATTCATGGTCGTGTGAGCTAAAGAATTTGGGGGATTGCAGGGGCACAAGAGCTGAGAAGGGGTTGCACAAGAGAAGATGGAAAGGGGGTAGTGGGGTGCAAGAAAGCCAGAGGGGCAGGATGTGTGTGAAAGAAATCTAGAGTGGTGATAATGGGCAAGAGAGAGCCAGAGATGATGTTGGGGATGGAAAAAGTGTTTGAAAGCCAAAGGTGCTGAAGTGGGGAGAGTGACAGAGACCCAGAAGGCATGGAGGGCATAAGCGAGTGCTAGAGGTGATGGCTGGAGTGGAAAGGTTTGAGAAAGAGAGAGAGAGATACAAATCCACGGACAGAGGGGCGATGGGGTTGGGATAAGTGTATGAGAACTAAAAGGGGGTGGTGGGGAGGATTTACGAAAGAGAGCCAGAGAAGATATTGGGGGGAAAGATAATGTCTGCAAGGGAATGGCAGAGTGAAAGTGAATTAGAGAGAGGGTGATAGGGTGGCATGGCAGAGAAATTGAGAGTGATGGAGTCAGACTGAGGGATGGGAGAATGTGAGAATAAGAGGGGATGGTTGGAGTAAGTGTGGGGGGGGGGGGGGGGGGGGAGAGGGGAGAGGGTGATGATGGAGCATGGTAAGAGAGCCAAGAGAGGAGGTGGTTGTATCAGGAGAAGGAAGTCAAGTAATGTGAACTTGAAGGGGGGAGTTTCACAGTGAGGTGGGGGGGGGGGGGAGATGGAGGGCTGAGAGGGACAATGAGGGGAGAGCTGAGGAAGTGAAGTGCTGGGACAGGGAAAACTGGAGGGTGAGAGATGATAATGGTAAGAAGTAGTGAGACCCAGGTGTAAGTGGATATAGAAAAATTGTAAAGTAAGGAAGATTTAGAGGCAGAGACGAAAACAAAATAGAGGCCAATGAGCTGAAAGGTCAGATTCTGAGGTAGGAGATGATGAAGACAGGACAAGAGAGTAGAAATGCAGTAAATAAATAAATAGAAACAGAAATGTGGCCTATCTAGAATGCCCACCCTCACAGCTGCTCAGCTCTACAGTCTCTCCCACTCCCTTGGAGAGATCCCCTGTGCTTGCCCCATGCTTTCTCCACCCGTTCCAGTGGGAGGCTGTTCCATGCATACACCTCTCTTTCTGTAAAGAAATACTTCCTTAGATCACTCCTCAGTCTACCCCCCCCCCTTCACCCTCATCCAGAGTCTTCTTTCCATTGAAAGCAGCCCACCTCCTGTGTATTGATACTTCTAAGGTTTTTTAATGTCTCTTGTCATGTTTATCCATCTTACCTTTCCTCTTGGGTATACATGTTTAGATATTTAAGTCTGTCTTCATATGCTTTACAGTGAAGATCACTGACCACAATACTAATCACCCTCTGGACCGACTCCAAAAGGTTTAGATCTTTTTGAAGGTGCAGTCCCCAGAATTGTGTACCGTATTCCAAATGAGGTCTCACCAGGGACCTATACAGGAGTAATATCACCTCCCTTTCTCTGCTGACCATTCCTCTCCCTATACACCCAAGCACCTTTCCTGCTTTTGTCATTGCCTTAAGCAGCTGTTTGGCCACCTTGAGATCATCAGATACGATCACCCTGAGATCCTGCTTTTTTTCATGCATAGAGGAATTTCACCTCCTAGACTGTACCACTTCCTTGGGTTTTGTAGCCCAAATGCATGACTGCATTTTTTATTATGAAATTTTAGCTGCCAGACTCTAGACCATTCCTCAAATTTCGCTAGATCCTTCCTCATGTTTTTCACACCTTCCTGCCTACATGGTTGCAGAATTTGGTATCATCTGCAAAAACAGATCATCTTTTAGTACTTCTACAATATCACTTATGAAAATGTGGATAAGAACCGGCCCAAGGATGGATCCCTGCAGCCCATCAGCCCCTTCCCTCGGCACGAGCTCCATTTACCACTGTCCTTTGTTACCTCCCACTCAATCAGCTTCTAGCCAAGTCCATCACTTTAGGACCCCAGTAAGGGCTTTCAGTTTATTTATAAGTTGCCTGTGTGGAACCGTGTCAAAGGCCTTACTGAAAGCCAAGTACACTACGTTTCGCACTCTCCCCTGATCCAACTCTCTAGCCATGCAGTCAAAGAAACGGATCAAATTTTTGTGACAAGACCTACCTCTGCTAAAACCAATCTGCCTCAGATCTTGTAATTCATTGGCTTCTAGAAACTGCATTATCCTCTATTTTAGCAGCAATTCTATCAATTTGCTCACCCCAAAGGTTAGACTTACCGGCCTATAGTTCCCAGCCTCCCCACTTTCACTTTTGTGAAGGTGAACTGCATCCACCTGTCTCCAAGTCTTCTGGAAAGAAAAGCCTGAAAAAGGAGTTAGGGGGGAAAAAAAAAAAGACGGGCCCAATGGGATAAGAAAAACTCCCCAGCTAGACAACAAAACATCGATTTTCAGTTTAGTGATTAGAATATGCAATACTAAGTAGGAGGAACCACAGGAAAACAGTATATTTTTGTTCTTAAGTTGAGCCCTTGACATGCGGCAAGACTTTACACCTGCTCCGGGGCAGGCATAAAATGTTCCATGTTAAAACGTGCGTGTCAGGTGCACGGTGATTTTTTTGCAGCGGGGGTAATATCTAATTGCCTCCTCTACGTGGCTTTTACACGTGATGAGCACTATTAGATATGCGCCTGTTTGGATGTGCGTTTTGGATGCGCTAAACCCATTACTGTATCTGGAGTTGTTCTAGCGCGTCCAAAACATGCTTCCAACCGCGCATCAAGTTGTGTGCTAGGCTGAGCTCACTATATTGCATCTCCCCCCAGTGTGTGGTTGTACATATTATGAGGCCAACAGGATCTCAGCTACACTTGTGCCTTGTATTTTTATAGAATCATTCTCAGGGAGAGGAGGACTGATTGTAGTTTGTTGAGTTTAATTAGAAAAATCGCAAGGGGGCTCTATGGGTCTGAGTCCCATAGGTCAGGCCCAGAGTCTTTTAACTACCTAGCAATACCTCTGAACATGTCTATGCCACCTGGAAACGGTTTCTCCAAAAAATAGACATACATACAAATTCCCCTACACCAGCAACAGTAAAACATGCAGATCTTCTTTTCTTAACGTTTCATCCACCCACTGTAAACAATGCGAGTCCAAAGTTACACCACATTCTTCTGCGAATCTTCTATGTCTGCTACAGGAGGGCAATTTTCATAGCATATGGGATTCTGTACTACCAGCAAAGTGATTCTCTTAAGAACTGGAGTCACTGCATGAAATTATAAACCACTTTACAATAGTTTAGGCTTGATTTACTAAAATACGGGCCGATGCAGTATGGTGCGCTCGACTGAGCGCACAGTTAGCCCCCTTTTGGCCGCACGTTTTTGACACGCTAACTTTACCACTTATACAGTAAGGGGTAAAAGTGCATGGAAAACCCATGGCCAACTCTCCCCCCCACCCCCCCGAAACTAATAGCGCCAGCAACACGCAAATGCATGTTGATGAGCCTATTAGTTAGTCCCGTGCGATCCAGAAAGTAAAATGTGCAGCCAAGTCGCACATTTTACTTTCAGAAATTAACTCCTGCCTTTAATTTTGGCCTGCACCGGGAAAGTGTACATAAAAGCAGAAAAAACTGCTTTTCTATACACCCTCCGACTTAATAGCATAGCGATATTAAGTGGGAGGCCCTCCCCCCCCCCAAAAAAAAATCAGCCCGCGGCTCGCAGGTTGGAAGACGGACGCTCAATTTTGCCGGCATCCATTTTCCAAACCCGTGGCTGTCAGCGGGTTCGGCAACCGACGCCGGTAAAATTAAGCGTTGGCTGTCAAACCTGCTGACAGCCGCCGCTTCTGCCAATAAGGAGGCGCTAGGGATGCACTAGTGTCCCTAGCGCCTCCTTATTACCATGGGCCCTCATTTGAATATTAAATTGTGCGCCCAGGAGAGTGGCCTGGGCGCGCATCGGGAGAGCGGGTGCTCGCCTCAGAGCGCCGGCTCTCACGCGAATTTTACTGTATCGGCCCGATAGTTTTTATCCCATTCAGGACCAATGGGAAACCAGGCCTTTTTACGGCTACTCAGTGAAATACTTAAAAAGTTTTTGGATGTATTGCTCATAGAGGGGGACTAGAAATCTGGATTTGCTGGTTCTCTCTTCCTGAGTGTGTGGCCCTGCCTGTACTGATGTGGTCCGCCCATTCACTCCAGGGCCATCATCAGTTCTGCAAGGCTAATGGCTTCCATTTCAGTGCCCACACTGGAAACCATGAGCTTTCCCACTTACAGCTGATTTTAGTGGGCTGCTGTTAAAAACATCTGTCAACATTAAGGGACCGAGTCACCAAGGCTTTTCTCTTTCTTACGTGTGGATGGGAAAAGACCTTGCTGAATCAAGCCGTAAAGGGAACAATTCTAGAACAAAGGCAGGAGGTGGTGGAAGAGGAGGAAGAAAAAAAAAACCAAAACAGAGGCAACCCTGGTTCTTACAAAAACAGTTTATTCTTCGCGACACATTACGGGTACATGCAGAACATATTTACATTTCTTTAAGGCAAAGAGAAACTGTTCTTATTCCTGAGTTGCTTAACCCCAGCAGTAGGGTGTCCTGTCAGACACCGCCTCCTCTCAAGGCTAGAGAGCCCCGTTCTTGAGGATTTTCATCACATTGCACCCTTGGATGACAAGCGCTGTGCAGACCAAGGGAGAACTGCAAGTTTGTCATCATCTGAAGTATGAAGACAGGGCTGTGATGAACCCTGCCAGTTTGCTCTGTGCACAGGATATGAGGGAAGTAGCAGCACCCAGTGCTTCTTCTCTAGTTCAGGTCACGACACATCGCCTCCCCTTTTCTGAAATGATAAGCCTCATAAACACAAACTACACTGGGAATGAGCTATATCCTAATATTTATTTTCTAAGAGCTTTCTTCACCGGTAAGGGCTCTCTTAATAAATTCCCCCTCCTTCCCCAAGCCCATTCAATGATCCCTAAATGGAGGAGATTCGCTTATTGGGAAAAGACCTACCGCCCTGTTACATTGGCCAATCTGCCCCTATCTAGCACAGTAATCTTCCTTTATGCAGGGGATACTCAATAGGTAATAAGATATTGACCCTCAGTTTTAAAGAGGGATTTTTACACTGGGGTAATGGTAAAAACAGAGGATATTTAAACAAAGGTGTTACCTTCGGCCTGTAGTTTTCTGTACGCCTCGTGATACCATTCCTAATGATTAAACACATTTCTGAATTTGATTTACAATAGCTTTCACCCTCAAACCCACCCTTTCCTGGTGTTTGATGTTACAGTTGCATTAGAAACTGAAGGTTTATACCAATCTTGATTGCTGCTAGAGAAACAATGGTGAAATTGACACTAAAGCATCAGATCAGGACTAGACAACAGGACACAGCACGGCTGAAGGCTTTGATTATAAAAGGTGTGCGCTAATTTATTAACAGGGCAGGGACAATTATTTTAAAAGCACACAAAAAATGTATATCTTCTCCATGTACATATATTTTAATATAATATAAGTTAAAGTTCCACCACCCAGAGATGTACATTTCTAGTAATGAAGTCCCTCTGTCATCTATCACCCAATCTTAGACTTACCCCCCAGTAGAAGCAGAAACACATAAGCCTGGGAAGATTAATTCGTAGCATTTTCTGACAGAGCACACTGGCAACCTTCTGTTACAGTCAACCAGAAAGGAATGATAAATACACACAGATTTCCAATGTATATATAAGCTTCCCCAAAAAACCCACTTTGAATTAGAGGCTGTCAGTTAGTGCAGTACAGTGCTCACAAAATATTTAGTGCTAAACACTTCTGCTGATCCCAATTTTCCCTCTGCCAGTCTTTGGGTTCATGAATCAACTTTGAGCACTGTAGAGAACCACTGGACCCTGGAGAAGTTTTTTTCCACAGCTCTCCTAGGATGTCAGAACTGGTCAAGGTGATGCCAGTCAGTCCCAGCTGAGTTAGCTACATGAGTAGCTCTCCATTGTTTAAAAGGCTGTTCAAACACAGGTCAAACAACAATCTGTGCCATTTCACAGTGTAGCCTCTCTCATGTTTATTTCCTATCAGTCTAACCTTTCCGCACACTTTATTTCCCCGTGACCAAAATCAAAACCATTGCCTGTATTACGAACACCCTTTAAAAAAGTTGGTCCAAAACAAGACAGATGCTGTACAATTCCAAGAATCCTACCCAATATTTCGTACTATCTACAAATGTTATAGGCTACCCACCACAGTCCACAAAGAAAAGAGACATTAGCAGCATACAAAAATTTACTTCAGCAAGCAAAAGGCAATTTACCAGACTTCAGCACTTCATCCACCGAAACAGGTCATGTAATAAAAAAAGAGACTGATATACTGGATCAGTACATTCCCTCTGTGTCTTCCATGCCATATCATTGTTTAATTTCATCACCCCAGGAGTTCGTTTTGGATCCCACTACCAAGGTGGCCGAGGACTCTGCTGCGTTCTGTCCTCACTCCATGCCCAACAAGAAGGCAAGACTTGTTCTTCAGACAGTTCAGACTGCACAACGCAGGAGGATGGGAGACACAGAGGGACTGTATTCATGCACTGTTATAGTTTAATTTTAAGAGAATATACCTTTCTTTTTTATCAGAGATGCTTTGAAAAGAGCTGCTCTTCAGAAAGCCTCATGTATGACAGTTTGGATCTTCCTTTATGCAGGGGATACACAATAGATAATAAGATATTGACCCTGTTGAACTGGCAAGAGCTCAATTCAATCCAAACTCTAAGGCCCTGCAGGATGGCGCTCTATCTGGGGCAGATCTATAATGCTTATGCTTTCATGCCACTCATACGCTTGCCCAGTATGACAACCTGCTGCTTTTTATTGAGAGAGAACTATTTGCCTAGAAAAGGCAAGAAATGGTTAAATTAAGCTCCTGCACATTTGCCAGAAGTTGAGATACTACACAAAGGCACTAGTTCCCTGCTTAGAATAAAATACAGCAAACATTCTTACAACACAAATAAAACAAACACATCCAGTTGATGTATTGGATTTTTTTTTTCACAGCTCACTTCTCAGAAAATTAGACATCCTTCCTGTTTCGCATAAGTGGTAGAGAGGCTGGTTGTCCTGGTTACACGGCTGTTTCCTTTGGCTCTGGCAGCTGTTGAGGCTTTAAGCTGATCAGCTCTTTGTATGTGATCCCTGCATGAAAGGCAAAACTCACCATCACTTACAGGGTTCTGAGAAAGGACTTTTGCTGTAAGCACGCCTGCACGAAACATCCCAGCCCGAGGTGAGCGCATCCAAGTCACTGCGCAACAGCATCACCTAGTGGTCGGATTCAGGGGTACATTGATTACAGATTTCCAGAAGGAGCAAAGGATTTACCGCTGCAGCGACTGGACTAAAGTGCGTTGGGAGAGGAAAAATTCCCTGGGAAATTGCTAACAAAGGCTCTTGGAGCCAGATCCCAGCCCCAATTTCAATTGAACTGGAAGCCCATAGGAGCAAGAGAAAACCATTCCCGCCTCAAAAAAAAAAATAAATCTGTTATTTAATGGTTTTCTACATTAGTTACCAAGGTCACAATCAGATTTAGTACTTTGCAACATGCTAATAAGATGCGACTATAAATTCTGGTAGACGTCCACAGGTAAATGGCACATGGACAAAATGAATGGGAATATTTAGAAATTTAGAGAAGGACTGGAAGGCCTAGCTAATCTACCCAATTTACTTCCTGCTACAATACCACAGAGCCCAGCTGATCTACAGGCGATGTCCAAGTCATCACATTGCTCCACTGGCTAACAAGATACCCCCCCCCCCCCATCACCATCTGTATTTCTGGCATAGTGTCAATGAGTAGAGGCAACATCAGTTGGGAAGTTCCTCTGCAAACTGGGAGGGAACCCATCCAAACAACATCTTAAAATAAATGAAAGAATATCATAGGGCAAATTTTCAGTGGTGCAGCTAACCGAACCAGAGAGCAAAATGTGTAATTTCAAGCTTGCACAAAACCAACCCAATTTGCAAACACAGGATATACGAATGAGCTGACTTTGTAGATTGCTTTGATATGCGGGTAAATGTACACACGTAACTTAGCCATATTAACAGCATACCATTTACATGCACAACTTTTTGAAAATTCAAGTTATGTCCCCAAAATGCCCCATTTTGAGCGGGCAAAGTCATGCTTTTTAATAAAATTATATACATGATTTTGAAAATCCACCCTGAATGCATTGGGCCAAGTTAAGGGCGCAACATTATTTTATGCACCAACATTCAAACTAAGCTTCTGAAAATGTACCCCAATATTCAAAACACCTACATACAGTATATGCAATTCATAGGTGCATTATAAAAAGTTGACGGGTGTTGCCGCTAGTTTTTCTCATTGTTTAAGACTGTCACTGCATGCAGGTTTTGCTTGCCCCCCAAACCTGGGCACTGTGATAGTCCTAAATGGCAAACCACACTGGCAGAAGCATCAGCTATCACATGACAGAGTAGCAGTGATCTCTGAAGTTCTTCCAAATATGCAGTCGATCTGTTTGCTTTATTTTGGAGTCAGTGTTCCCTAAGTGTCTCTGTTTGTCCAGACAGATGTAAGAGGCTTTCCAGGAGTCAATCTATCTTTCATGCCTGTCCAGTTAACGCTAATCCTACAGGGAAGGTTCTGCTTTGTCCTATCCTGGCCTCATTACACTTACGCTTCCATTCATCAAGGGGCAGCTCGACGTTATCAAAAGTGTCATCGTATGGCTCAGTCTCCGTCTCCTCGTCGACATCCCGGAACTGTTCAAAGTAGGGATGAGCTAATGCGGCTGCCGCAGTGATTCTCTTTTCTGGATCCAACACCAGCATCTTCTCCAGAAGGTTTACCGCTGCCCAGCACAAAGGAAAAATATCTCATAAAATTGGTGATGACAGAGCAAACAGAGTAGACACAAGGCAAGAGAAAGAGAGAGAAGCCTTCGCTAAGAGTGCACGTACTGAATTACTGTTTCACATACCACAAAATATCATACAAACAAAACTGAAAAACCCTGAAATGGACACTTATTTCACTAAGGAGACCCCCCCTTGTCTCACCGCTACTTCCTTTCTTGGTTCATAAATATCACAGAGACAAGAAGAGAAGTGAAAGACGAGCTAGGGTGGAGGTTTAGGACAAGAATAGTGAAATATCGATGAAGGCTACCCATGAAGATCAGCAGTGAAGAGAACGAGAATTGGATGATGGAAAAAGCCCTTTATTGCGGCTTAACTTTTGTGGACACACTCCGCAGTCACACAATTTCTAACTGTGTTTGACGATGCAAATTGAATGAAGTCATCTTTACTAATGGTGCTACGTGGCATTACCATATAATCAAAGCAGAGATTCATGACACAACAGGTTATAAGTTTCTAGTTTATGTACGACACTGTCGCATCGGCCCTGCAGGCACACTAAGTCCTGCCCAAATTGAATGCCCCTGAGGCAGCTCTATATATAAGAGCGAAACTCGGCCAGAGTCGGGCAAATTTCAATAAAGGGCTTTTTCCATCATCCGATTCTCGTTCTCTTCATTGCTACACAGCCAACTGGATCGGCTTCCGCTTTGCTTTTTGGGTCCTACCATGAAGATCTCCAGTCTATAATCAGTAAGAGAAAGGATACTCAAGCACTGGAACAGGTTGCTTAGGGAAGTGGTCTTCAGGCATTCTTTACTTGAAGTCCTGTGCGTACTGACCTTGTCTGTCCATGTTGTTTTTAGCCTACGCATGAAACCCAAGCATGTACAGCTGAAAACGGATGTGGAGAAGCCAGTGGCGGAATCAGCGGGTTTCCCCTGCACCCCACCAGCCAAAGAAAGGCAGGAGCAGCTGGGGGGGCTGGAAAAGCGGGGCCGGCAAGTTACCCAGGCTCTGCCAGCCTCAGATAACCAATGCCCCTCTATCTCCCCAACTCCCTATGCAGCCATGGGGGCTATTTCAATAGGAGGGCTACGAGAGAGGGGGAGAAGAGGAGATTGAGCGGGGAGTGGGTGAGGTTAGGAAAGGACTGCACCAGTGGGTGGGTGGAGGAGTGGAGGAAAAGTAAGAGACTTGCCTGGGAGTACGGTGGGGGGGGGGGGGGGTGTACATTAGCCAGGAAATAATTGCATCAACACATACTCCTGCCCTCAAAACAATTATTGGGGGTTGGGAGGGTGGAAGCATTATCTCCGGAGAGCAAACGCTGGAGGTAAAGAGTGCCCTTGGAAATGCTGTACTCCAGGGAGTAACCATTCCAATCTGGCTAAGAATAAGTTAGGCAATTATTTGGAATGATTTAGACAGGGTAAATCTTGCCTAAAGGCATAGGAACAGATTAGTTGGACTCTTGAGGTCCCTTGCAGGCTTATCTTTCTATGATTTTATACTACTAGAAATAATGCCAATTAAAGGGAAGTCACTATGCTCCCACTGTGGTCTTTTGCTACATAAAAGGTGATCTGGGTTTGTGACGGTGGTGTTGCTGTGTTTCATCCAGAGCTGCGTTGGAGCAGATACCGGAGAACAGAAGAGCTACGATGTGGCCAGCAGAAGAGAGCTTGGGCATTACTCCAGCCCCCGAGCATCTTAGTGGACCCTGGAGTAAAGGGGAGGGTGCAGAGCTGAGGCCAGATGGGGAGGAAGCGAGGGACATGGTGGATCAAACATTTGTGCACATCGGTCAGAAGTCGGATTCAACAATCTTCTTGTGAAAGGGACAGAGGGTCGGGTTTATGTCGGGGCAGACAAGGGGAGCCAGTCACTGCAATGGCATTGTACCCCCATCATTACTAGAGGAAGAATAATTAGCACTGTCACCTTACATACTGTAAGAATACACCAGAATAATAAAGTAATGAAACAATAAAAAGATTCATAAGTATTGGTTTGAAATGAGACTCTAATGGCAGGGGTGGCCAGCTCTGGTCCTCAAGAGCCACAAACAAAGTCTAGTTTTACAGATATCCACAATGAATATGCATGAGATAGATTTGCAAGCACTGCCTCCACTTTTTGAAAACCAGGCCCATTTGTGGGCTTTGAGGACCAGAGTGGCCCACACTTGTCTTTTTGCTTTGGGTCAGCACATCCCATGGAATGCCCAAGGCCCACACCCTGAAAATGTTCAGTTTACAGTATTAGGCGCCCTAGGCGAACCTTCTGCCTTGCGCCCACCCACACCCCCCCCTCGAGCCGGTAGTCGGGTTGGGTGAGGATGGACAGGTCGCTTGTTGGTCGGCAGAAAGAGAAGAGACAGCCGCTGCCAGCAGGATATTTCACTTTACAGCAGACATTTTGTCTTTAGCTGCCATTCCAAAAAGTAAGAAAAATATAGAGATCAGTCAAACTGAAAGGCTGGAGAGAAAATAGAAGACAGCAACCACAGTAAGCATCCTCTTACAGAAAAGATGTCCCCAGATTTGTACCATGTCTAATGGTAGCAGACAGGGCCGGCGGAAGCACTAGGTGAACTAGGCAGGGGCCTAGGGCGCCAGGGTCCCAGTGGCAGCAGCCGCGACAGCAAGAGAGAAGAGACAGCCACTGCCAAAGCAGTGGTAGTGGCAGCTCAGCGGCTGCCGGCAGGATATTTCACCAATGAGTGACCCATCCGTCACTCTGCCCCCTACCGCTGGTTTGGGTAAGGATGGATGGGTCGCGTGTCAGTCGGCAGCAAGAGAGAAGAGACCGTTGCTGCCGGCAAGTGTTTTGGGGGTTGGGGAGAAAAATGAGATCTTCTGGCCTGAAAGGGTTTTAAGCAGCTGTATTTTGAATACAGCCAGTCAAGGTTAAAGTTATCTGCGTACATGTCCCCGGATAACTTTGGAACTGCTTTGTAACCATGATCAGTCCTTTCCAGATAACTCAGCCCCAACCGGAATGCCCCCGATCTATCTGGATGAATTTTAGCCGAGTAATGTTAGGGAGGTGGGAAATTTAAACCTCAGGGTGTGTCCAGGTAACTTTGAATATGGAGCTCAGGAATTCTGAGTGCCACGGACACTTCCACGTGGAAAGGGTAAGCGCTCTACCATCTGCAGCAGAAATGAAATTGGATGAATGGGACAAAAGTTATTTGGGGTGGGTTGGACACACAGACAGGAATCAGACAAACAGATGTGATGCTTTTATATATGGCCAAGTTCCCTATAGGAAACTAGGCTATAAATGTGCTTACCCATAGGATTTGCATATCGAAGGACTGCAGCAAAATCTTTCTTCTGCACTTTTGGGAGGCTTTTGATATAATTTTTTGCCTAAAAGAGAAGTAAAAAAAAATAAAAATTTAATCCCATTTCAATTAAAAAGTTCAATGGTTTTGTTTTGACTGTACAGTTACTCTGTTTCCTGCTGGGACAGGACTGATCCATGCCATCCACTGCTGTACAGAAACCTTTCACCCTGTATCTGAAGGATTTGTTATAAGCACAGGTTGTATCCAAACCAGAAACTCTGGACACCTGTCCCAAGTATTTTCCACTGTCTCAATGAATTTGCAAGTTTTTACAATTTCCAGTAAGATGCTAGGAGCCCGATACTGAACATACCCTGATCTCTTCAATGCAGGCCTCTAAAAGTTATGCGCTAAACTTCACGCTACATTCTCCTAACTATAGGTGCCTAAATTTTGGCCTCTTAAAATGAGGTACCTAAAATTAATGCCAGATATTGGAACCCCTAAGTTATGTGCCCAGCACTAGAAATCAGTGCCGAGTCCCTAACTTCGCTCCCCTGACCTGTCGCCACCTACTTTTTAGGTTCCCGAATCTGGACACTCAGATTGGGCAAATGTCCAGTTTGAGACATCTAGGAGCTTAACTCTTTTACTAATCGGGCTAAAAGATGGCAATTTTCAATGCCCTTTGCACACTGAAAAGGGGACTTTGAAAATTGCTTACCATATCTGTGCATCAATTTATATGCAGAGTACGACTCCTCTCATAGCTTTACGCACAGATACGAGAGGGGTCCCCAGGGGAAGAGTTAGCACCCACAGCTATAATCTGTCAAGTATTACAAGTACATGCCTAGATTTTCCCGGAAAAGATACCTGCACGAACAGTAGGTGCCAGCAGTGGCGTAGCCACGGGTGGGCCGGGTGGGCAGCTGCCCACCCAATTTAGACCCAGGCCCACCCAACTGACACCAGAACTGCAAGGCTGTCGCGGGATCCCATCCCCGCGACAGTGAAGAGGAGAACCCATGCTTGGCACGCCATCACGGCACACGTGGGGAAGCGGTCCTACAACCATATGGCCGACTGATCTTCCTGTTTGGGGGGGGGGGAGGAGAGCAGAAGCGCCGCGCACAGTTTCCGCTTCCTCCCCCCAGAGCAGGAAGATCAGCTGGCCTCTCCTGCTGCCACTGGCCTCCTGCGTACGGCCGACCGATCTTCCTGTTTGGGAGGGGGGGGGAGAAGAGCGGAAGCGCCGCGCACAGCTTCCGCTCCCCCCCCCCCCAGCAGGAAGATCGGTCGGCCGTATGGCTCGAAGATAGCAGGAGAGGCCAGCTGATCTTCCTGCTCTGGGGGGAGGAAGCGGAAACTGTGCGCGGCGCTTCTGCCCTCCTCCCCCCCCCCCCCCCAAACAGGAAGATCGGTCGGCCGTACGCAGGAGGCCAGTGGCAGCAGGAGAGGCCAGCTGATCTTCCTGCTCTGGGGGGAGGAAGCGGAAGCTGTGCGCGGCGCTTCCGCTCTTCTCCCCCCCCCCCCCAAACAGGAAGATCGGTCGGCCGTACGCAGGAGGCCAGTGGCAGCAGGAGAGGCCAGCTGATCTTCCTGCTCTGGGGGGAGGAAGCGGAAACTGTGCACAGGCTTGAATGTGTATGTGAGGATGAGAATGGGAGCCTTGTTGTGTGTGTGTGGGTGAAAATCGGACCCTGGGTGTGTATGGGAGTGAGAATGGAGTCTTGAATGTGTGTGGGTGATAATGGAAGCTTGAATATGTGGGTGAGGTTGGAAGCTTGAATGTGTGTATATATGGGTGAGGATGGAAGCTTGAATGTGTATATATATGGGTGAGAATGGGAGCCTGGGTTTATGTGTGTGGGTGAGAATGGAAGCTTGAATATGTGGGTAAGAATGGGTGTTTGAAAGTGTGTATGTGTGGATGAGAATGGGTGCCTGGATGTGTGTCTGTGTGTGCATAAGAATATAAGCCTGGGGAGGGGTGAGAAAGTGAGAGCTTGTATGTGTGTCTGCAGAGAATGTGAGCTTGGGGGGGGGGGGGAGAGCATATGAGAGTGAGAGCCTGAGTGTGTGAGGGAGTCTGTGAGAGAAAGCATTTATGTATATATATGTGCGTGTGTGGAAGGGAAGAAGACAGCAGTAGAAAAGACACTGAAGAGGAACTAGGAAATGAGCGACAAGGGAAAAAATGGGAAAGAGAGACCAGGACCAACTGATTAGAAAAATACAAAGATCAGACAACAAAGGTAAAAAAAAAAAATATATATATATATATAGAGAGAGAGAGAGAGAGATGTTAGCAATTTAAATATCTCTCAAAAAACTGCTGTAGCATCACAATTTTAACAACAAGAATTCTGAGTCACCTCAAGTGAGAGAAATTTTTTTTGAAATACCAGACCTCATAAACCGGCATAATTAGTAATGCTAAGTTAGCATAAATTGTATTTGCCCACGTTTATAATCATAGGTCACAGCTCTATATATTTTTTTATGCTTCCGTGTTTTTTATGCTTCCGTGAGAATAAAAATTGTCACTTATTGGTGGTAAAGATATAGTAAGTCACATTGACATGAACTTAACTTAAGTGAAGAAACGCCATGTTTTTCAGATGAGGCTAGCATAGAAAAAGCCCGACACTGGATCCGTGTTTCGGCTCGTGCCTTCGTCGGGGGCCGAAATAGATGGTGCTAGGGACGGCATGGGATGGCGGCGTCTGCCGATGTTGCGTTTCTTCCACCCAGCGTTTCTTCCACCCAGCTGGGTGAAAATTGTGATGCTACAGCAGTTTTTTGAGAGATTTATATTTCGCTGTTATCACTGCATGTAATTTTTGTAGAGAGTCTTTTTGGCATATAGCAATTTAAATATGTCATCTTTGGGAATGTGCATTCTTATATTTTTGTATTTTGCTCTTTCTTAAGTATTCCACTGTTCAGACATTTTAGTTTCTCAGGCTTTCTATTTTGGCTTTATCTACATGTTTCTGTTTCTAATTTATAGTCCCTTATTTCTATATTAGGTAAGGGTCGGTCTCAGTTTTGCCTGTTTGTGACAGAAATGAGTATTTCTAGCATATAGTTTCTCTGTAGTAGTAGTCCAGCCTGTTCTGTTATTCCCGTAGGTGATGTATTAATGTTCTAGGGCCTGGTGTAGTATTTGCATTGCTGCTTTTTCATAAGGTTGCTGTTTGAATCCTGAGAGTCAGTGCTGTGATTGTTTGGCAAGGTTCCAGATGCCTCTTTCTTTGCAAGAGTTTGTTACTTCACAAAATAGCAGTGAAGGGTTATTTTTTGCTGAGATTACACCAGAATTTGAATTTTTTTTTTCATGTTACTTGTAATGTGAATTGCCCTAGCTCTGCGCTGCACCTGTTCTGATGATTAATTATATTTTATTGTATTTATGAAGATTTCTGGGTTTCTGCAAAGATGGTTCATGAAAGAATACATTAATTTTTGTTTTATTATATGATTGGATTTGATTGTTTTCTATACTTGAAATAACTGAAGTAAATTATTTTAAAGTTTCATACATGACACATAATGGCTGTTGCAAACTACTTAGAAAGCCATTCTAGGGTGCAGTATATGGCATTATTTATCAGTAAGAAAACAACTAGTAGACCTGCATGCCTTGTGCCCACCCATGTTAACCTTGTGCCCACCCAAAAAATCAATTCTGGCTACGCCACTGGGTGCCAGGCTGTGTGCATACTCCACCCCCCCCCCCCCCCCCAGAGTTAAATCTGCGGCTAAAAGGTACCTGCAGACTTTAAACTTCTGCAGCACAGTTTGAAAGTTGCCCCCATGAGGTGAATTTTAAAAGTCCATTGTGTGCATTAATCAGGGGATGGGCGAATAAGTCAGGCTTGCGTGCGCCGAGCAGATTTTAAAAGCTGCCGAGCTGTGCGTGTATCTCCCACAGTGCGCACACCTGGAAAGTTTTCAAAAAGAGAAGGGGCGTGGGCGTTTCGGGGCGTGAATCGGAGATGTGCGAGTAAATACTTATGCGACCCGGCGTGGATGACGGGCAAGTTAAAAATTAAAGAAAGCCAGGCAGATCTGCGGGGTCTTCAGGACGTCGCTCTTAAATGGGCGAACTGGGGACGAATTGGTAAAACTGGGAATAGCGTCGGCGTGCGCCCCTTTCAAAACCCCCTCAATTTACGCGGTAGAAGCGGGATTTACGTGCACATGCGCGCGCCCAGGCTACTTTACAACATGCACGCATAAGCAGCGTATATTATAAAATGGCCATGTCCCTAGGTACAGGTCGACGTGTGCGTTCAAATGTGCGCTGGTTTGAAAGCTACCGTCTTTATGTTTCCATTTCAAAATTCTTTTCTATTTTTACAGGATTTCTGGATGGATCTTACGGGGAGGGGGGGGGTCCCCCCCACCTTCCCTTGTAACACTGACAAAGCGAGAATTTCCCTTCAAGTTCTAAGTGTGTTTCCTCCCACCAAAATAATTCTGGACATAAGAGAGTTTTATCTGGTTCCAAAGATGTTCTTACAAAAGATACCTTAGAACAATAGTGGACCCATCCTTACGACAAGTTCCTGTTTGCTGCAGGTAGTTAGAGAAGACGTTGAAAATTAGGCTTTTGGCCTTTTCTGAAAATGTCTACTTTGGCAAGGTTTTTCACCATTTAATGAGAAGTTTTATGATTAAAAAAAAGGTTATTTTTTCTTCTCTCAGCATTTGGAAGCTCCTTTTATTTTTATACTTTTTTTTTTTTTAAAGCATAACTAAATAATTCAGACCTGGCAAATTTTGCGTGGAATTTTCCCCATTGAGGCCTAGGAAGAATACATTAGTGAACAACGCGAGATCTTTACAAAATGCAGATTTTGCTCTTTCACACGTTTGAAAAGGTAGGGACAGGGCAGTGGACTCAGCAGCAGATGGCCGCTGGCTCAGGGAAACGTTGCTGTGGATGGATCACCTTCTCCAGCACTGCAGAACTGCAACATCCAGGCATACTGGAACGAACATCAGGAGAGCTGCCATCATGCAAAGGGAATAACGCTGGGTTTTCACACACTGCCAGATATTTTCTTTAACTGCAAATTCCACTGTTTGTTCTGTTCTCCAGCCCCTCATTGTTATTAACACAATATAAAACAATATACCTTACTAAATGTTAGGATTCACCTCACACTCCTTTTCCATGTCCTGCAGTGTTCCTCCTGGTGCAAAGGTAAAAGGACTGTGCATCAACCCTAGGGAATCCCTCCCTTAAGGCTCATGAATACCAGCCCAGCCAAGGAGTGGGACAAGACTAGAGGTGCACCAAGGGAATCCCTATCTTCTAATTCCATTGAGGTACCTAAATTTAGGCCTACAATTCAGTCGCCTAGTAGGAGGATGACTGAGCGATATCTTGTGGGCTGGAGCAGGAACCAAGCTGACTACAGCCTTTTCTCGTGCAATTTCAACTTTTATTACCATAACCAGTAAATAATATCAACAATAACTGCCTACTTTTGCAGTAATCTTACAATACAAAAACTTCCCAGAGAGGGTCAGGAGCTCCTCCTACTCCTGGAGACGCAGGGTCCTCCTGATCCCAGCTGGGTTCTCCTCTTAACCTGCCCAGCAGGGTCCCGCCCAGACAGCTCTCTCCCTCTATGGTATTTAAGGTGGACCAGGCATCTAGCCTGGTCCCGCACAGGTTAAAGAGGGGTAGTAAAGGCCACTCCTTCACACCTAGATTTAGGTGCCTGTCAGATGATTACCGCTGAAAATCAGTGTTAAGCATCTATATTTTTTTCTCTGTCCTAAGTATGCCCTCATAGCAACCCATGTTTTATATACAGGTTAGGAAAAGGGACGCTCATAAAATTGAGCGTCCATTTTCCTAACCGGCTGACAGCAGACCTTTCCTGGGCCCATTGCCAAGGAGGCGCTAATACAATTTCCCCTAGCTCCTCGTTTTTACCGTGAACACTCCAGAAAGGTCGATTGAGTGCCTGCTCTCCCAACATGTGCCAATCATGAGCGCCTGTTTTCCCTGTGCCGATATTGCATCAGCCTACCAGTGAAAACAGGATCTTAAATTTAGGTGCTCAGCCCTTGCGCCTGTCAAGGAATCAATATAGCTCCTAAACCCTTTAAAAATTGACTCCCTTGTTTTCTATAAACATCAGTAAGAGGATCTATACTTACGTCTGGACTCTGCAACTTCTGAACAAAGTCCTGAGTTGGTGTGCCAGTCACCTTCATTATTTCTGTTAGCTGGTCCAGATCTGAAGGCCACAGGTCAAGAAATAAATCTTTGATCTCAGAAGCAAGAAAACCAGTATCTTCTGTGCTCCTGTTATGCTAACAAACAAGGGTAAATGAAATACACAAAAAAGCACAATCCTGATGCCAGCAGACCTGCATTTTCTTGAAACCAAAAAGAAAAGGGATATATTTTATTTAGATTTAGCTCATACCATTGCATTGGTAGCTCAAGGTGAGTTGCCTTCAGGTACAGGAGGTATATCTAGAAATGCTTTTGAAGTCTCCTGTTTAACATTGTGGCTACTTCATAATGACAATCTACAGGAGAGACTGCAAAAAGGAAAGTAGCTCTTACACAATCTGCAATGTCTGAAGAACATAATGTGTGCCCTGTTTATGATCCACTCTATGATGCAATGATATGCAGAGTAGATGGTGCAGAGTAATGCAGTGGGTAGGTCTTTCAACAAGAAGTGTAGTTTAAAAGATCGACATCGGATGAAATATTCAACTATAGGGGCTAAATGACATCAAGTAGCAAGTTCTCTCTTCTGAAATACAGGCATTACGGCAGAGCACCCATTGGGAAGATGAGTTCTACGAATGCGAACTTGAAGGTTGATGGCTAGCAATGTCTAGGTCTCAGAAGAGATACTGCAGCATATGGGGAAGTCTGCCAGGCAAAATGAAAGAAGAAAACAGGAAAGGAGAGAGGGAAAAGGCAGGCATGGCAAGAGAGGGAGGAGGCAAAATTCAGGAATAAGGAGATGGGAAGGAACAAGCCAGGAACAGAGAGAAGACGAACAGGAAAGCTACAAAGCTGGATTTCAAACAGAAAAGTAATATGAAAAACTGATCAAAGAACATAATGCAGGTTAGTAAATGAAAGAGGAAAAGAGGAGAGGATAAGATGACAGATGGAGAATGAGTGAATACAGAGCTTGGAACAAAATGACCATTGGATATAGTATAAGAGCTTCTTCATTTAGAACAAATGGGGCTGACTGAGAGCACTCCACATGGCTTCAGGAAAGGCAGGGTGCAGCAAGACTGTGCTGTGACTCAGGGAGCAGACTGGCCCTTCAGGGCATCGTGGTGCCCATAGCAGAGCACTCCTAGCTTAGGGACATGGACAGACAATTTCACATATGCAATGACCCACCAGCTTGAAATTACTCATACTAAAGCCACTTATCTTTTCACTTTTAATTCTCCAACGAGTTTACTTGCAAACATCCAGTACCGGAGCAGGCTGAAAAAGAAGTTGAATGTTTGCAAGTAAACTCGTTGGAGAATTAAAAGTGAAAAGATAAGTGACTTTAGTATGAGTAATTTCAATAAAATTAGTAGAAACAATTAAATATGGGAAGAAGTAAATGAAGTGAACTTCAGTGCTCGTTTATGATACTGGTTGTAGCCCATTGCAGGCAAGAGAGTCTGGAGCTTGTATTGAAAAGAGCACGTTTATTTCTGATACTAATTCCCACAATTAGTTTTAAATGTTTTTCCTCATGATTAGTTGGTGTGTGGGGTTTTTTTCACATATATACATAAAATACGTCTGCAGATAAGGACTCCAAGGCCCCTCCAATCTGCTCACTTTCCCTTCCTGTTACAATAGCACAGACCCCACCCATTTCTGGCTCTACTCTCTCTTCCCTCTGCGCTTGCCTAAGGCTTTTTAAAATTCTGATCCTGTTTTGGCCTCATCAGCCACCACTGAGAGGTTGTCCCATGCATCTTTGAAGAAAGGTGCTCACAATATTACTCCAAGAACCAATTTTTCACTTGCATCGGTTATCCTGAGTAGCTCTTTACCCCACTTTATTACAACAGTAGCATCACAAAACGGCAGTATTACCAAACTTGTTGTAGCTAATTAAAAATAAATAATCATTAAGAGCCCCCATAGATCCTGTTTTATTTTATTCTTGTTTAGATATCAAAGGGGTTTATCTTTAAAGAGGTTTATTCTTTAAACTGCGATGTGCAGTCATCACAGCGGTACAATTTAAACCAGGGACAGGGTGGCGTGTGGGCGGGGTTTGGGCAGGGTTACGGCCCAGGAGTGCTGCGGGCGATGTCTTCCACATTATCTCCGGCAGCACCGCGTGAAATAACACCTTTTCCCATGGTGCTATGGGGGCGAAAGGGTGCGGCCCGACTCCAACCATGGCGGACGAAAAACGCACCACCTCGATGCGGCCAACT
Source organism: Rhinatrema bivittatum (assembly GCF_901001135.1). Lineage (NCBI taxonomy): Eukaryota > Metazoa > Chordata > Amphibia > Gymnophiona > Rhinatrematidae > Rhinatrema > Rhinatrema bivittatum. The sequence goes on from NC_042623.1 coordinate 81,129,860, forward strand.
GCATACTTTCGCCCCCTGCCCCATCATTCTGCTATATTTATATTTATAGCGGAATGATGAATCCCGGGGTAAGTTTGGACTTAGCCAGGCAGACCCCAAGTTTTGAATTTCCTGCTTTGCCAAACAGGTAAGTTTTAGTGTGGATTAAAAAAAAAAAAAAAAAGAGGTGGTGTGAGAGCATCACAGGGGAGTGGCTTAAATTTAGCTGGCAAGTGCCGATATTGAACACTAGCCAGCTAAGTTTAATCGGATAAGTCTGGCTATAGTGCAGAGCAGATCTAAAGTTATCTGGGTTAACTTACCTGGATATCATCAAGCTTAACTGGCATATTCAGCAGGAAACAGGTCCTACCGAATAACTCAGCTAAGGTTAGCTGGGTAAGTAGCTGCTCACCGGCCCACTCAATATTTACTGTACCTCATTAGGGTTTATTTGAATGCTCCTCCCCCTTTTTGTAATCTTAAGTAAAATCAGAGGCACTGCTGCAGTGACCTCATCAGAATTCCGTGCAGGCGTCACAGGGATATATGCAAAGCAGGTCAATACCACGAGCAGCTGAAGAGAGGGCTAAGGGACAGAGATTGCTTTTTAAAAAACAGGGGCATGTGCAGAGCTATTATTTTTTCTTTTTAAAGTTTGAAAACAGAAGGACTAAATCAGAGACACACAAAACTGCAAGAAGGCCCAAGAGAATGAGTGAAGGAAAAAGCAACAGAGCTAGGAAGCAGGCATGCTGAAGGCGTTCAGAATCTGGCAAAGGCTTCTGTGTCACCTGCTCTCAACTCCTCAGTGACTTCCACAGGATGGATTTGCTAAAACTCTTCTTTTCTAACATTTTGAACAGGTGTGTCCCTCCCAAAACCTAAGTTTTCACAACATAAAATGCATGACAGCAAACCCAAATTGCTGTAACCCCACTGTAAAACAAGAAGTTTCACCCAGAGCTATGAAAATATACTTGTTGGCATCCACACAGATGAGTACATACCAAAAAAAACCCCAAAACAAAACAACCACCCATGTACCTTCCTGCCATATCGTGAAAATCTGGTGTGGATTTGAGTTGCTAACTGGCTGCATATTTTCAGGACAAGTTGCTCTAGTCCTGGTTTCACCCTCTGCCTACACAGACTTGGAGATCTGATGTCCCTAAGAAAAAACATGACAATGACACGACCATGCAGGTACTGGGCGAAAACCAGGACTGGATCGGCCTGTCCTGGAAGTCTGAAGCCAGTTGGCAACCTTAGGGCCAGATTTTAGTAGCAGCCGCACGCTTGTTATAAAATCCGGGGTCGGCACGTGCAAGGGGGTGCACACTTGTGCACGCCGAGCCCTAGGGGAGCCCCGATGGCTTTCCCCGTTCTCCCGAGGCCGCTCCGAAATTGGAGCAGCCTCGGAGGGAACTTTCCTTCTACTCCCCGCACCTTCCCCTCCCTTCCCCTATCTAGCCTGCCCCCCAGCCCTACCTAAATCCCCCCCCCACCTTTGGTTTTTTTTTAAATTTATTTACGCCTGTCTCTGGGCAGGCGTAGATTGCGCGCACCAGTCAAGTGCCGGCACGCGATCCCCCAGCACGGCCGCTGTGCTGGAGGCCTCGGTCCCGCCCCCGCCCTGCCCACTCCCCTTTTTTCAAGCCCCAGGACATACGCGCGTCCCGAGGCTTGCGCGCGTCGCCGGGCCTATGCAAAATAGGCTCGGCGCACACAGGAGCGGGTTTAAAAGGATTACGCATTTATATTACGTGCATAACCCTTTTAAAATCCGTCCCTTAGTGTGGCTAGGACAGCAAACACAAGTTATTGGGACAGACACGCACACACACAAATCTCATAAGCCTTTTCCTTCAAAAAGTAGGTTGGAAAAAAAAAAAAAAAGATGCAATTTGCTTAACTGGAGTACACTATGACACATTCAGTCATCTGGAAATGTAAAGATCAATTAAATTTCCATTTCAAACTAAATGAGTTTCTAAGCATCTCCAAATCTGAATGCAGTTTTCTCCTGGACTTCAGCGGCAATTATAATGCTGTTCTGATAAACTAATGCCAGTACAAGAAATGAGTAGCAAATGTCCCTAGCTGGTGTCTGCAACTGTCTGAGACACAAGTGAAAATCAAGCAGGGTGGTATGACGTTAATGTTAAGATTCGCGGCTCAGTCCCATGAGCCACTGCACTTATCCCTGACGCTGCCCAGCCGGTATTGGCCCCAGCTCCGCCGGCAGCTCAGACACCACTCCCAGACAGCGTGCTCCTTCTCCTCCCAGTGGCTTCCCTAGGCGCATGCACACAACGCACAGCACCTCTTAAAGGGCCTGCATGGTGGGAAAAGCCACTGGCGCCCTATGATGACATCAGCAAACTCCCTGCCTTGCCTCAGCAGCAGGTCCTCCTACCTCAGTAGTGAGTGTTGCTCGTTCCTGCTCGTCTCTCCCAGCCATGCCTTGCTCCTCCTGCCTGCCTCGTCCTGCCCAGCTTTGCCTCGCCTCTCCAGCCTGTCTCATCCAGCACGCTTCATCCAGCTCAGCCTTGCCCTGTCTCGTCGTATCCAGCTCTGCCTTCCACCCCACCTGCCCTGCTGTGTCAGTCCCTCTTCCTTGTCCCTCTGGTCTCTGCAGACTGACCCTGGATTTGACCCTTCACCTAGATACTGACTACTCTTGATTGCTGCCCGCTACTGACCCTCTGCCTGGACACTGACTACCCTTACTTGCAGCCTGCCACTGACCCTCTGCCTGGTCTCTGACCTTCCTTGCTTCCTTCCTCTGACATTTGCCTGGCCCTGGACCATCGTCTATGCCAGTCCCTGAGAGACTCTCACCTAAGCCTTGCTGGCCCCTGGAACCCTAGGGCTCAATCTGCGGGGAAAGGGGCTGGAAGTTGAAGCCCCAGACCAGTCTCCTCCCAGAGTACCTCCGCCAGCTGTCAGAGTGGATCTTCGGGGCTCACCCCCATAGGTTGCGTCAACCACACTACAGCAATAAAGGATGCCATTCCTCATGCTGTGGCTCTTACAATCCCTCAAGGTGTCCACAGTTGGCGTCACAACAATCAATATCTTTTACATCTTACAGCTAAGAACGCAAGCGCAATATGAAAAGGATACGATCGTTTCCTTTAAAGAGGGGCCGTCCAGTGAACATCTCTGCCATGATGCAGCCAACAGACCAAATATCAACTATGTAAAATGGGAGAAACAAGAAAGAGCAATTATGCCGTGTCAGGATAGATCTTCATTCCAATGGAAACACTCCAACATGCCTGTGCTGTAGAAAGAAGCTGCAGTTAAAAACACTGAGCCCAATATTCATAGTTGCCTCCATCAGCTAAACCTATCCAGCCAAAGTTAACAGGATAAGTTAACCTTGATATTCAGCAGGATAAACGTCCCACTGAATATCCCTGAAGAAAGTTATCCAAGTAAACCTATCCAGATAACACTGCAACTTAACTAGCTAGATTGGAATATTGTTGGTTAGATTGCAAAGTCATCTGGGATAACTGATAATTTTGATGTAATTGTCCTGATCCTGTGCCCCCCGCCCACCACCGAAGATCCCCGAGCCAACCAAAATGATAATTCAAGTTGTGGGCAGCTAGGCCCGATAAGCCTTCCGGCTGATCCCCCGAAAGTTACAAAAAAAAATATTGTTAGGGCTGTAGCATTTTGTACCCACTTCCACCAACGCATTAATGCCAGCTGGGAGCTTGGCTACCAGCTCCTGGTGCATAAGAACATAAGAAATTGCCATGCTGGGTCAGATCAAGGGTCCATCAAGCCCAGCATCCTGTTTCCAACAGAGGCCAAACCAGGCCACAAGAACCTGGCAATTACCCAAACACTAAGAAGATCCCATGCATCAAAAGTTGCTCTGCTGGTAACGCTTGTCACGTAAGCTAGCAGTGTTACGGTCAGAGAACTTTGACCGCAACACTAGTTGCTTATGTGACCAGCGTTGCTGTCAGAACAGTGCTGGATGCACCGGGAGCCAGATGCAAGAGCTGAGCTCCCAGCTGACAAAAGTTTAGGGCTGGCTAAGGATGAGGTGGGAGAGTAAAACTGTTTTTGGTGGGAGTGGAAGGAGAGGGACAGGGGGAGAAAATGTGTGTATGTGTTGGGCTCAGACATTTTTGGGCTCAGAACTGGGCTGTAAGACTCTCATGGGAGGGTTTTTTTTTTAATGGTAACCAGGGCTTAATCGGCAATATTGATTACCACTGATTAAGTTAAGGTTATCCAGGAACACATTCCCGGATAAATTTAAACCTCCTGCCGCTCATGTCTGGACACAGCCGAATAAATTATTAGGCTAACTCCAAGTATCAGCCAAACATGTTATGCAGCTATCTCAGCTCCGCCCTGGAATGCTCCCAAAACACCCCTGCATTATCTGTCTAAATTTTAGCCTTAAAATGACTTATCCGGCTAAAATTTAGATACTTAAGTGCCAGGGATATTCAAAAGTAGGCATTTACAGACTACAATAATTCTATATTGGCTTTCCTTATTGTACGTTAAAAGCTCTCAAAATAATTCAAACTTCTGTGGCACATATTTTTTATAGGGACCACTTGCTTTGAACATAACGTTCCAATTGTATATTCATTACACTGGTTGCTGGCGGAATGGAGAGTATGATATATGATCTCGTTGATGATTCATAAGAACAATGAAGCCCCGCAGTACGTTTGCTTGTTCTGAAAAATTTAGCAGCCAGTGAAAAGCCTTCGATCTTCCGGACACTGCCTGCTGGATGTGCTGAGTCACGAGACAGGCTGCTCTCGGTAACTGGTCCAATTGTATGGATCCTACTCCTTGATGCTCTCCAGAAGGAGGTATGCTTTAAAACAGTGGTTCTCAACCGGTGTGTCGCCACACTTCCCGGTCCCCTGCTGACCCAGCTGCTCCCCCTACCCGAGCAAGATAGGTCCTACGGGCTTGAAACGCTGAAAGCCCGGGTGGAACGCGGCAGGAGAGCAGGAGTCAGCGGCACCGGCATGCTCTCTTCTTCCCGTTCCCCCCCCCCCCCGTGGCCCGGAAGAGGAAGTGGTGATCAGCGGGTGCGTGCGCGGGAAGAAGAGACCTTGCTAGTGCGCTCGGCATCGGCCCAAAGAAAAGAAGGTGAGGGCCAGCACATGTGATTCAGGTGAGGTTCTCTGCTGGCGTGTAGTTTCCGTGTAGGGCTCTATAGCAGCCTGACTTGGTCTGTTTTCCTCATAGGAGATGTATTAGTGTCTTAAGGCCTGGTGTGATATTTTCAGTGTTGCCTTTTCTTAGGTAAGGTGGTTACTGTTAAGTGCTGGAAATTGGTGCTGTTTTGGTGTGGGATGTTTACCATTTATGCAGGTTCTGTTCAGACAGAATATGTATCTTTCCCTTGTGTCATTCTTAACAATAAAAATAATACTGGACCTTTATTTTTTTTTTATTTCCACCGTAAATTGTAATGACCAGCGTGTCACACATGTGAACGTGGTCTGTCAGGTGTTTCACGATGGGAAAAAGGTAGAGAGCCACTGCTTTAAAACACTGACACAGCATTTAAAAATATTTCTGTTTAGGGAGGTGTTCAACTTGAATCGCCATTACGATTGCACCAATGGTTCTCAAGAGTGCTATGCAAGCTAGTGGGCGGATGACGGTTATAATTTTGATTATGTACTGAGCAGAGTTCTGGTCTTATTTAGAGTTAATTTGTGAGTATGTTTGTTTTATCAGTCATGAATGGTGTTACGCAATCCACTTAGCACCTTGAATTAATGCCGCATAGAAATTTTAAAAATAAATACTCAAAGGTTATCCGGACAGATGCCTCTGAATATCAGCCTCACTGTGTCACATTCTGAGGCTTTCGGAAGAGATACATTATGTAACTATGAGAAAGGATATGGCATTCTCCTGCCTGACGTGGAAGGCCACTGGTCCTACAAGCAAGCTGGAGAAGACGACGGCCTCCAGTTCACACTGACCTTCAGAATGGGAGGCACCTGGGAGACATCTGAGCAGGGAAGTGCAGTGACTACTCGCAGGCACACCTTTATATTAAGACTAACTGGGTCCCTGGCTCGGCTGGGGATGTGGTGGAGGCAGCGTTCACAGCTCACTGGAGGAAGGGGGAGGGCGTGAGTTGTGGTCAATGGTTTAGTGTGATAGCCAGTGGCCAGATTTAGGCACCACGAGTCTGGTGTTCTGACGCACAGGACCTTTGTTGCACTGACCAGACTAGGTATATTGGGGAAGGATATAAAATAGGGGAAGAAATCCCTGGGTGGTTGTGAATAAAGGCTCATGGTGTCAGATCCAACCCTGATTGACCTGGAAGTTAAGAACAGGAGGAAACTGAAGTCAATAAGAATGAAAACTGTTCCTGGTTCACCCATTAATGGTCCTAACATTTGAGTGGTTTTCTGATAATAGATAATTTGCTAATGAAAAATCTGGCTCCTACATGCAACAGTTAAATTGCAATTCTATAAAATATGACCACCATATATGGTACTGGGACTGTACAAATTGATTTTATGACTTATGCCCTGTTAAGTGCTCCAGTGGTTATAATTATGGCTTATTATTTCTCATAAGAAATACTTCCCTTTTTTTAAAGTCTTTTTCTGTGTTGCAATTAAAATCTCATATGTAGTCCACGATGTTCTTCTCTAGGGTTATGAATATGCTCTCCCATTAAGGTTATTTACATAAATATTTCTTTAGAGTTCGTTAGTTATCTTAACTATCAACTTTTCACTATCAAGGGTTCCACTGATACGAAGAACTTAGATGGTCAAACACAAAAACCCAACGCTGCGGTTTCTGAAACCACATAGCACTGAAGCAGAACACCATGCATGACACGGTTTGAATATAAATTTCTCCTATCAGGAGGACCCTGTGAAGCAGTGATATTTTGTAAAACCTGACAATCCCAGAAGAACGTACCATTTGAAACCCCGCAGCATTGGGTTTAATTCTAAAAAAAATATGTATGCAAATAACTTTAATGGGAGAGCATATTCATAACCCTGGAGAAGAATATTGTGAACTATACATGAGATTTTAACTGCAGCACAGAAAGACTTTAAAAAAGGAAATATTTCTTATGAGAACACAATGACCCATAATAATAACCAATGGAATGCTTAACTTATACATGGGTATATACGATAAGTCATAAAATCAATTTGTGCAGTCCCAGTGCCATATATGAGGGTCATATTTTACAGAATTGCATTTTAACTGTTCTTTGTAGGAGTGAGATCTTATTTTTGGTATTTAGTGTTTTTCACTCACAAGGTTTACATCACACTGAAAAATCTGGAACATTCCATGGGTGATTTTAGCTGGAAGATCTCCTTTCTTGACAAGGTCTCAGGTATGATGCAGGTTGCTCTACAGGTTGGTGCAGCTGCTAAATCTGCTGTAAAAATGTGACTTGGTCTTCCAGGTTGTTTATGGTCTGGCAGTTTCATTATGCTCCAGCAAAATCAGAACCGGTGGCCTCGGCTGAGGCTACACTACCATGAACGTTCACTTGCAACCATCCACAATTTTTCTACATTTTTAACCTCTCTCCTTGTCGAGCCCAGCCATTGCAGTGGCAGTCCTTAGCCATGGGCTACAGAGCATGCCATCCTCTAAAACCCAGCAGGCATGCACCCAAATTCTAGCCAGGAGGTGGTGATGAGCAATGATGACTGGCACTCCTATGCTACCTTCACAGAATCCTCATCCCCAGTCAGCACAGAGTAGAAGATGGAGTCAGGAATCAAAACCTGGGTCTCTTGCACACCAGTGCTCTGCACTGTTGCTGGGCCACTGGGCAACCAAAACTCTTCAATTTCATTCAAAAAGCTCTTGAGTTTGTTGAAATGTGATCACAATTTTATTTTACACTATTTGCTATCAAGCCATTGGTTTCTGTACCTTTTCCAGGTTGCAAGTGACTCAGACTCAACGAATCTACCCTGCTGTAGCTGCTGGTGTGATCTGGTATGTGCACATTACCTGTCTGACTATAATGCATCCAATTAAGGATGACCTCCGGAGCTCTGTACCACCTGGTGACCACGTAGCCTGTCATTTCACTGTCTGTGTGCCTTGCCAACCCAAAATCCAAGATCTGCAATGAAAAGCAAATAATAGCAATTAATGAGCTTTGGCAAGAAAGTATGCACGGGGCAACATTGTCTGAGGCTAGCAACTACTTAATCCCTCCAACTATATAGCAGAAATGCTATAAATATGCTTTGGATATGGTTTATAAAATGTAAAATTACTAAGACCTGAATCTTTGAAGGTGTACATAATTGCTGAAAATCAATGAAGGCTCCGGGGGGAGGCAATTTTGATGTTATACAATGGATGGATTGACTGTAGAGAAATCCTGAAGTCTAATCAAAATTTGTTTTTAACAAAATAAGTGTGTAGCTACTACTACTACTACATTCACACACATATGGATTTCTTATTGGCCAGGTACATTGAATTCAGAATCTGTTTTGATATTTCCTTAGGGATGACTGTAAAACTCTGCCCATGGCAAACAGATGGTCCTCCTCATTTTCACTTTACCAATTAAAGCAAGGAAGGCATCTAGGCTTCAGCCACAATTCACATTCTCTGCTATTACACAACACATTATGCAATGCTGAGGGACCCCCTCAAAGTGACAGCAGGCTTGGTTCAGAATCAGGACTCTGTGCTGGGTGCTTCTGTCTCTCTTTTGTAATAACCAGCAGGGTTTTGGACTATCAATTCCTCTTCACCCTCCCAGACTAGTCCAGACAAGTGGGTGACACTCTTGCATCAGCAGGTGGAGGCAGAGAACAACTTCCTTATCGGCTGTCATCTGAGCCTATATATTCTGGGATGAAAGGATAATTTGCCAGTAGTTCTCTGCCTCCAGCTGGTGGGGGCTACTCTAAGATAGCAGAAAAGGAGATAGGCTGTGGGTGAGTGTTTTCCCAGGAAAGGAACGTGAGCAGAGGAAAGCTGTTCATCAGTCTGAATCAAAGGGGGGGAAAGAAAATCCACGTCCCATTTGGTCCGGGTAGAAGGGCTGAGAACGGTGGTCCACGTAGTGCTGGATACAAACAAAGAGTGAAAGAAGCGCTGAGAGAATGAAAGTGGTTACAGCTACCCTACCCGCCATCCAACCCCGGGAGAGAGGTAGGAAGTGCCTGCTGTGAAGCAGAGGAAGCAGAGTTCCATAGCGGGGTCCTTCTGCCTGAAAAGCTGGCTCCGGAAATCCCAGTGGAAAAACAAGTGCGCAGGGGCATGCAGAAAGTGGGCGGCTCTTCCCCCCAAATGCTGCATGAGGGGAAGAGTCAATGTCGGCACAGAGGAAAGCCTGAGGGATGGCAGCTCAAGGTAAGAATGTCGGTGGGTAGGAAGCAGGCCCAAGCCAGGTAGGTCAAGGCTGCAGGAAAACCTTTGGGGACATGGAGTTTTCAACTAAATTTATTCCCATTAAGCATAAAGGCTTATATAGAAATGAAAGGGTAATAGAGGACCCAGGTCACCCCCATGCACCTCTAGAGGGGGCAAGGCACCTAAAAGATCCCAACTGGGGATAGAAGGCTCCTTCTCCTTAGGACATTCTCCTTCAGCGTACGGTGCTCAAACGTGATGTACAGAGGACCTGAAAGGGCCCCTTAGGGCTCTGGAGAAGACTTAGGCGGTGAGACAAGAGTCAGATGCCACAGGTAGGCTCACAGAGAAGAGCCAAGTGCCCTCATTTCTAAAGTGGAGCAAGCCTTAGATCTAACAGACGAGCAGGAGGAAAAGAAGTCTCAGAGCTCATCTGATCCTCCTGAGCATTAAGAAGCCTACCAGAGTCGTTCCCCTGCTTTCGGCCATAAAAGATATGATTATGGCAGAGTAGGATATCCCAGATACAGCTTTAAAGCTAGGCATTTAGATGCCCATATACAGTGCCACTTAGCCAGATACGTTTCAACTTATCCAGCTAAGTGGCAGCAGCCGAATATATGCCCGGCTAAATAGTTAGCTGGCTAATTGGTGGGTGGGTGAGGTTGTAACTGGGAGGAGCTGAATTAGCTGGATAAATTATACAACGATTTATCCAGATGTCTGGTTGTCCCATAGACTTGTCCTAAAGTTAGCTGGATAGACTTATCCTGCTAACTTTGGGATAGTTGGGTATATTTAGAGGCATACCCATGCCACTGAATATACAAGCTATGTTAACTGGATAGGTTTATATGGCTAACTAGCTGAGCCACAAAGCAGCTAAAAATATGTACCTCATAATGACTAAGCTATACCCCCATGGCAGGCAGAGGAAGAACATTAAACATGCCTAAGATAGATGCCCCAGTGGCAGCAGTAATAAATAAAACAGCCATTCTGGTGGAAAGGGGCTCAGGACCGTAAGACTGAATCATTATTAAAGAAGCATTTTGCAATTGCCAATCTCTCCTTGCAAGCAGCAATTTGTGGGGGGATATGTAGCCAGGGCATTGGTAAGTCGGCTACAGCAGAAGCAAACATTTGGGCTGGAAACAGAGGATCCTAAGGAAGTTGCCATTTTGGAGTCAGGGCCAGCCTTTGTAGTTGACAACCCTATAAAACTTAATTAGAACCTCATCCAAGTAGTTGGCAACCGTAGTCATAGCGAGATTTCTATGGCTGAGATACTGGTTGGCCGATTCATCATCTAAAAAGTTAGGTTAAGCAGGCTTCCCTTTAAGGGATGCCTGCTGTATGGTGAGGTGCTGGAAAAACTTGTGAAGAATCTGGAAGGAATCAAAGCTCCAGAAGCTTCCAGAGAACAGAGTCAGGGGCACTATGAGATCCTTTAAAGGATGGTCTAAGGAACCTAGACAATACAGGATAAGTAGACCTCTGAACCCCCAAGGGGGAAGGACCTCAGTGAGACCAGCATATTGGGGTACCCAGAAGGGGTTTTGTGACAGAAGCTCCCAAAGTTCAGGGGGATTTAGAAGGGTGGCTGACAGAGTTTTGCAAGGAATGGACCCATGTTACCAGAGAGAGATGGTTTCTACAAATTATCCAGCAGGGCTGTGCCCTTGAACTGACCGCTCCTTTAGCAGAGGCATGCATAATATCATGCAAGGCTCCAATAAAGAAAGAAGCCATTCAAGCAACCATAGACCGATTGTTTGTCTTAGAAGCAATAGTCCCAGTTCCCGAATTAGAACTTGGAGATGGATGCTGTTCCATTTACTTTGTAATATCAAACAAGGAAGGGATGTTTTGCCCAGTATTAGACTTGAAGCATCAAGACACCTCTGAGTACCACATTTCAGGATGGAGATGCTCAAATCTGAAACAGAGATGGTCCAAAAAAAGAGACTTCCTTACCTCCCTAGATTTAGTTGAGGCCTAATTGCATATCCTTATCAGGAAGGAACACCAGAAATTCCTACGGTTTGCAGTCCTAGAGGACCATTATCAATTCAAGGCCATGCCCTTTGGTCGGGCCACAGCACCTCGTATCTTCAACAAGGTGATGATTGGTGGTGCTAAGAAAAGAAGGCAGTCTGGTCCGCCCATATTTAGATGACTGGCTAATCAGGGCCAAGTCAAACTTGGAGATCAAACAGTCCACTCAAAGGGCGAAACAATTATTGGAGTTGTTGGGCTGGATTGTGAATGAAACCAGGATCCAGATGCAGCCTTCCCAGTTCCTAGTCTATCTGGGAGAAAGTTCTGACACAGAGACAGGGGCGTCCTTTATGACTTTGGAATGGGTGCAGAAGCTCCAGTTCCAAGAGAGAGAGAGTTAATGGCAAGCAAGAGACCCAGAGGGAGGGACTACCTGCAGTGCTAGGATCAATGATAACCACAATAGATCTAATGCCATAGGCAAGGGCCCATATGTACCCACTACAAAGAGCTTTATTTATCCCCACAGGGACAGGACTATGAGAACAGACTCCCGCTCTCAGGGGAGGTCAGAGTCAGCCTCCAGTGGTGGTTAATCGATGTCGATCTGTTCAAAGGAGTAAGTCTGGAACCGCCAAGATGGAGTACCTTAGGGCCCGAAGCCAGGCTGATAGGCTGGGGAACCCACTGTGAAGGACAGATGGCATAGGGCAGGTGGTCGAAAGTAGGAGCCACTTGGTCCATAAATCACCTGGAGTTAAGAACAATCAAGTTGGCACTCAAAATCTCTCTCCTAGGCTTAAGGGAAAGGCCATGAGCATGATATTGGACAGTGCTACGGTGGTATCATATGTCAATAGGCAAGAGGGCACCCAAAGCTCACAACTGGAGAAGGAGACAAGAATCCTAATAAGCTGGGCAGAGGTGTACCTCAATGGCTTGATGGCGAGACACATATTGGACTGGACAACCTGTATGTGAACTATCTCAGTCGGTACAAATAAAACCCAGGGGAATGGGAGATATTAGAAAAGGCCTTTATGGAGATAATAGCCACATGAAAACAGCTCTCTTGGGACCTGATGGCTACCTGAGGAACACCAAAGCTGAGAAATTTTACAGCAGAGCCTGGGAAAAAGGCTCATGGTGGATAAATGCATTGGTCCAACTGTAGTCAGTGGACAAGCTGCTCTATGAATTTCTGCTATGACTGATGGTGGCAAGAATGCTCAAGGAAGGTGGCAGGTCTAGTAGCACCAGACCGGCCCAGGCATCCATAGTATGCACACCTGGTATGGCTGAGCAGGGCGAGACCTCTCAGATTTGCAGGAAACAGGGGATTAGTCAATCAAGGTAGAATGGTGATGGAGGATCCAGGTCCTTATGGTCTTACAGCCTAGCTACTGAAAGGAGGAGGCTGAAGACAAGGGTATTCAGAAGCAGTGGTCTCAATGCTCTTATAAGTAAAGAAATATTAGCAGAGTCTGGGGGGTGTTTGAAGCCTGGTATAGAAAAGGGGCCCATTTAAGGCACAGATTGGGGTCATCATAGAATTTCTACAAGGTGGGTCTGGACAAGGGTTTTGCATTAAACTCACTGTAGGTGCAGCATTGATGTATTATAGGGGCCATATGAAGGAAAGCTCAGTTAAGTTCCCATAGCACATTTCCTTAAAGCGGTAAAGCGCGTGCACCCCCCATCCAACAAGCAGTGCCAGCGAAGGAACTAAACCTAGTGCTGTGGGCCCTAACAAAGGCACCTTTGAATTTCTGAGGAAAACGTTAATTAAGGATTTGACTCTCAAGACAGTATTCTTGGTAGCAATCCGCTTGGCACTGTTATGCCAAGATCCATACTTGACATTGCATGATAAGGTCACAATCAATGGTGTAGGCAGAACTGATTTTTGGCTGGGCCCAAGATTAAAATGGGTGGATACTGGGAATACAGGGCTAAGCCATAGTAGTTATATATTTATTGATAAATATTTACATTTATGCTGTCAGGTAAACTCTCAAGTGTCTGCTACAGCTGTCATATTTTAAACGCAATGACTCATGTCACTTCCTGCTATGACTGGTTTGAGTTTAGCAGCATCAGCATTTAGCAAGTGTGTGTGGGTGTATGTGTGTTATTTGGAGTTAGCTGCCCAGAGACTTCTCAAGTATAGCCTTCAGCTAGACTTGTGGAGCTTGGCTATAAGCACAGTTGCGCTGCCTCCTGACCTGTGTCATGCTTCCAGGGATCATGCCCTTCCTCTTCTGGTAGGCTCGTGGAGCCATTATTGATTATTGTCACGATCCTGCCTGCGATAGCACTCAGAGCAGCAGTGTGGCCTGGATTCTGCAACGTGAAGGGGGAATTCTGCATTCTACAGTGGCGGAGAATTCCCCCAGGACAATCTTATGCTGGCTGCCCCACCTTCCACAGGGTAGGGATATTGGAAACTGGATTGGTTAGAGAAAGAAGAGTGAATTCAGGAAGTGCTATGGATAAAGTTTTGTTATTTTGACTTTTGATTTTTATTTTGTTAATGTTTTTTGTGATCCTAGCCTGGATTTTGAGTTTTAAAGTTTAAGTTGAACACCATCCTTTGACTCTGTGCTTTATTCAAGAGTGCCTTTCCTCCAAGAAGACTCTTCTTTTGTGAGCATTTATCAATCAGTGAAAACAAGAGGGAGAGGGTTGAGGGATGAGTTCATGACTAAGTCTGCACCAGGGGCCCAGGAGATTGAACCTGCCCCCTGCTGGATGAACCCTGGCATTTCAAGAGGCTGGCATGGACAATATATGAGAGGAAGAGAGGGCCAGGATATTGAGGAACTGCCCTGGGAGCCCTTAAATCAGTGCTCCCCACAATGGGGGTGAGCTGTGGTTATGAAAATATAGGCTCCTATTAAAAAAGGTGTGTTATAGGTTAATATGCCAAAACATGTACTATTAGGGAATAGGCCTCACTGACAGTAATGGGGCCTGCACTATATTGTGCATGTTTTGGCATGTTAACACTTAACACACTCTTTTTTTAATATGGGCTATATCATTGGAATTTTACATTTTTGTGCACCTAAAGGTATACGTGATATCTAGAACTCTCGAAAGGGATACAGTAGACATGAAAGTTTGAGAACCATTTCCCTAGAAAACAATTCACCTTGCTATTGGGAAGTGGAGCTCGGAAAACAGAACAGACAGGACTGCTACAACCCTACACAGAAACATGCTAGTAGATTATCAACACTGGTTGCACATGCAAAACATAGCTAGACCCTCAGCAAACAAAGAATAAGTGATGACAAATAGAAATATGTAGAGAAAAGCTGAGCTGGAAATATCAAAAAGCCAAACTGCCTGCAGTGCAACACCAAAGGGAAAAAAATGCATTTCCTACCAAGCTAAGAACATAAGAACATGTCATACTGGGTCAGACCAAGGGTCCATCAAGCCCAGCATCCTGTTTCCAACAGTGGCCAATCCAGGCCATGAGAACCTGGCAAGTACTCAAAAACTAAGTCTATTCCATGTTACCATTGCTAGTAATAGCAGTGGCTATTTTCTAAGTCAACTTAATTAATAGCAGGTAATGGACTTCCCCTCCAAGAACTTATCCAATCCTTTTTTAAACACAGCTATACTAACTGCACTAACCACATCCTCTGGCAACAAATTCCAGTGTTTAATTGTGCGTTGAGTGAAAAAGAACTTTCTCCAATTAGTTTTAAATGTGCCACATGCTAACTTCATGGAGTGCCCCATGGTCTTTCTATTATCCGAAAGCGTAAATAACTGATTCATATTAACCCGTTCTAGACCTCTCAAGATTTTAAATACCTCTATCATATCCCCCCCTCAGCCATCTCTTCTCCAAGCTGAAAAGTCCTAACCTCTTTAGTCTTTCCTCATAGGGGAGCTGTTCCATTCCCTTTATGATTTTGGTCGCCCTTCTCTGTACCTTCTCCATCGCAACTATATCTTTTTTGAGATCGGCGACCAGAATTGTACACAGTATTCAAGGTGCGGTCTCATCATGGAGTGATACAAAGGCATTATGACATTTTCCATTTTATTCATCATTCCCTTTCTAATAATTCCCAACATTCTGTTTGCTTCTTTTGACTGCCGCAGCACACTGAACCGACTATTTCAATGTGTTATCCACTATGACGCCTAGATCTTTCTTGGGTGGTAGCACCAGGGCCGGTGCAAGGGTATTAGGCGCCCTAGGCGAAACGTCAGCTATGCCGCCCCCCCCCCCCCCCCCCCGCCTCCACACACAATTAACTTACATTGTGCATTAATGAAAATAACGAAGTCTGTATTTATAACAGAACACTTATTTGACATTTTTATGCCATGTAAACCATTGAGATGATTTGTCTTATCGACGGTATAGAAACTCTTTTATAAATAAATAAAAATATATAAAATAAACATAAACCAAAGCTATACTTGTTGCTCAAACAAAAAAAGCAGACACATCACATAATATTAAATAATTAAAATGGCAGTCAATCAAGAAAAATGAACTTAAAAAGCCATCTTTACTTACCCCCCTCCAGCAGCTCTCTTACTCTTCTTCCATGCAGGCTGTAGTACACACCAGAAGCAGCAGTAGTGGCTAAGCTCTATACCAGGGGTCAGGAACCTTTTTGGCTGAGAGAGCCATAAACGCCACATATTTTAAAATGTAATTCCATGAGAGCCATACAATATGTTTAAAACTAAATACAAGTAAATGTGTGCATTTTATGTAAGATCACACTTTTAAAGTACAATAAGTCTCTGAAAATATTACACCAGGCCTTAAGACACCAATACATCTCCTATTAGGAAAACGGACCAAGTCAGGCTGCTATAGAGTCCTACACAGAAACAACACGCCAGCAGAAAACCTCATCTGAATCACGTGCTGTCCCTCACCTAACATAGAATAAAGAGACCAAAACGCATAACAAGAAGCATGCAGAAAAAACTGAATTGGAAACTGCAACAACCAGAGTCTCTGTATGCAGTGTAACAAAGGAAAAAAGAAACATCACCCATCCTTATAAAACAAATCAAGAAATATAAAATCATCAGCAGTAAAACTGTACTAACAAAAAGAACATATTTCGAAACAGCTGATGAGTGGAATATCCAATAATTAAAAACATTTCCAGATACCAACAAAATATTTAAAAATAGCAGACACAAAGACCCAGTAATGAAAAATAATAAGGATACAAAAATTTTTTTGCTCTGCATACCTGGGAACATTTGATATCCAGGTGTCCTGAGATTGTTCTGAATTAGCAGGAGGTGGGGTGGTTTGCTTGGAACTTTCTCCTCTCTCAGTCACATACCAGCGCTCTCTCTCACACTGGCTCTCAATGACACACCTATACACACATGCTCTCAGTACTCACATATACACATGTTTTTTCTCTCTCATATAGGCTCTTAATTACACATTTACACACATGCTGTCTATCTTTTCACGCTTACACACACACACAGGCTTTCAATCACATAAATACATGCTGTCTTTTTCTCTCACACACAGACTCTCATTCACATGCTTACAAACATGTCCTCTCTTTCTCTCATTTACACACAGGCTCTCAATCACATACTCACATGCTCCGTCACCTAAATCAGCTCTCAATCACACACAGACACACATGATCTCTCTCTCTCTCATTTAAACACATGCTCTCAATCACATACTCACATGCTCCATCACCTAAACCAGCTGTCAATCAGACACAGACACACATGATCTCTCTCTTACTTATACACACAGGCTCTTAATCATACATACACATGATTTCTCTCACACACAAAGGATCTCAATCATACACACATACTCTTTCACACAAACTTACACATACAGGTTCCCAATGGTAAACTTACATTCATGCTCTCTCTCTCACAGGCAGGCTCTCAATCACAGACATACTCTCTTTCACATACACAGGCTCTCAATCATTCACATACATGCAATCTCTCACTCACACACACAGGATCTCAAACACACATGCTTGCTCGTTCATTCACTCTCTCTCTCCCCCACCCCGGGAACTCGCGGCAGCAGCAGCCTCCTCCCAACGCTAACCTCTTCATTTTCAGCCCTCGCGGAGGCGAAATCCCATCGGCCGCGGTTGAAACTCCATTTTCCTCCGAGCCGCGCTGCAGTCTTCTTCCCGTCGGACACTAGCATGGCCTCTTCTTCCCGCGCAGGCACCCGATGACTCCAGCGCTGGCACCCGGCTGACTCCATTCGTGCCCAGCGTGCTCTCTTCTCCTCCCCCCCCCCCCCGCGGCCCGGAAGAGGAAGTGGAGAGCATCGGGTGCCTGCGCGGAAGAAGAGACCACACTAGCGTGGTCTCTTCTTCCCGCGCAGGCACCTGATGCTCTCCACTTCCTCTTCCGGACCGCGGGGGGGGGTGGGAAGAAGAGAGCACGCCCGGTGCCGCTGACTCCAGCTGTCCTGCCGCGTTCCGCCCGGGCTGACAGCAAAGGACTCACATGCTTGAAAGCGCGGCTCTCTTAATTTTACCGGGGCAGTGCCGCCCCCGGGAAGCTGGCGCCCTAGGCGACCGCCTAGTTCGCCTAGTGCTTCCGCCGGCTCTGGGTAGCACCTAATATGGAACCTAACATTGTGTAACTGTAGCATGGGTTATTTTTCCCTATATGCATCACCTTGCACTTATCCACATTAAATTTCACCTGCCATTTCGATGCCCAATTTTCCAGTCTCACAAGGTCTTCCTGCAATTTATCACAATCTGCTTGTGATTTAACTACTCTGAACAATTTTGTATCATCTGCAAATTTGATTACCTCACTTGTCGTATTTCTTTCCAGATCATTTATAAATATATTGAAAAGTAAGGGTCCCAATACAGATCCCTGAGGCACTCCACTGTCCACTCCCTTCCATGAGAAAATTGTCCATTTAATCCTACTCTCTATTTCCTGTCTTTTAGCCAGTTTGCAATCCATGAAAGGACATCCCAACACTGACAGAAAAATGAAAATGCTGCCCACAAAAGAAATGAGTAGGAAATACTTTTGGGAGAACATAACATTCAGTTTTCTATACTACCTTCCCCACTCCAAAGGAGACCAAAGTAGTTTACAACAAGAATAAAGTACAATAATAAGAATAAAATTTCAAAAAATTCATCAGCTGAAAATAATCCACTGAAATACCATCTTTATTCCAAAAGTGCATCCATTCTCTACTACAAAAAACAAACAAACCCCCAAACACAGGAGAAACAGCAGTTATAGCAACAAAATATGCTGTATCCTGCCATCAGGCTAAAAAATATCTGATAGTAAGCATGAAATATTCTCGATGTGGTATCTTCCTATGAACCAACAAAAGGATATTGTAGTGCATGGGTCTTCGAGCACACATATGTGCCTTCTTCAGAGGATGTGAACCATAAGATATTAACAAAATTAAGCCCAAAGGTAGATAATCCACCTGTACAGAATCCATACACGAGGAGGGAAAAATAGACAGCAAGAAGACCAGTAAGAAAGACTACAGGTAGGAAATACTTTGATGATCACATTCTACTGAGCAAACAGCATAAATAAAATACTTAAAGTTAAACCGAGAAGCAGATAAACAAATTCAAGCATATAAACCCTAAGGAAGATTGTGTCCTAGCAAGGCACAATCAATAACACAGAGAATAAAACCTCGGAGTTACAGATACAAGTTTACCAATGAATTTCACCAAAAGAATACCCCAAAAATCTTTCATCCAGAAACAAGTTATCCATGTCCTTTACTGCTTTAGAGTATGACAACAGTGCATAGGAAAAAGGAAAAATTAAAAAAAAATATCCAGTGCCAGAATCCCCACAAGGTAAGAATCCCAAAGGTAAATCCATAATTACAAATCATAGGTATGAAACCATCTGCTTCAGGGATTCATCTCATGCATCAAAGGCCATTAACATAATGCACAAAAGTCAGTACTGGTGCAGCCCTGGAAGTGATGTCTGAACCCACTGCCTCCAGGCTGTAAGCTCTTTGGGGCAGTGACATATTGCAGCTGGATACTTATCACCATTGTACAACGCTGTGTACATCTAGCAGCGCTACAAAAATGAGAAGTATTATTATTAACAAAGTAATACAGAATATAATGGCAGATTAAGGCCCATCTAATCTTCCCATCTTCCTTTCTTGCTGCAGGACTGCAGAACCTACTTGGTCTCTGCTTTTTCCCTCCATTTCTCTATCGCTAAATTTCCTCTTTGCTGGTCAATTATGAAGGAATAGTGGGAATGGAAGATGGATGTACTGCACACAGCAGATACTGGATCTGATGCACTAATGGCTCATCGGCTGCATTAAGTGACTGATCACTGAGAATGGTGATTTCATAGCCATCAAAACATACAGTAGATGTTTAATAGTGGATTTGCCATTACACTGGGCAAGTGCCCAAACAGAATTAATTATCAATAACATGAATATGGTAATGATATGCTGCTAAGACATGGGAAACAAGAAATTCAAGAGGAATAAATAGTACCTAACGTATTACAGAACAATATGAGAGATAATAATGTACAGTAAAAGCTCCATTATCTAACACTTCACCATATGGAATACTCTTAACTGGTATCTCGCTCTAGCTCACCTTTAGTGACAGGAATCACAAAATAAGGGTTGGATTAGGGAGCAGAGTAGATTTTCTCTATTCTGCTCTGTCTGCTCCAGCCTCACCCCTTTCCTTCCTGTACACTGCTGCCTGGAAGGGGAGGGGTTGAAGCAGGAAGCAGAGGGCACTCAGACAACATATTTGATTAACATGCAACCCTATTCCCCATGGATACCAGAAAACAGAGCTTTTGCTAGAGTGAACTTTATAACAAGATCATAATGTCATTGGCTCTGTCACTCACAGCCAATGGGACTCACATTACAACAAAGAAAAAAAAAACTAAAATCGCCTACAAAATATATAATGCTACATAAAGTAAGGTAAGGCATCACTCAGACCTAAATAATCAGAGTAACTGGATAAAAAATGGGAAAGAATCAGGTATTAACATTTGCAGCAACTGCAGTACATGCAATAATGAAATTCCACCAAGAGCAGTGAAGAACAGCCTTAATCTGTAAACGTTTCTGAAAGATCATCCTATGCGGGACCAGCCCAATGGCACAGTACCACTGCTGTGTGCTGCCATGGGAAAAACCTGGGTGCAATTTCTAAGCCCGGCTTCTGTTCATTGGCCCAGCCAGGGATGCTGCTCTTCCTCACCCCCAGACGTGGGGGAAACCCCAGCTATTACCAAATAGTGACATGGCCAGACTCATAATTACTGGCTGCAGAGAGTGCGGTGGTTTGCAACACCCGGCTGGGGATTGTCAGTGTGACAAATCAGCTCGACTAGAGGGATACTCGGCTCTTCTGCTTCCTGTGTTAGCTGAGGTTAAGAACACTGCGGAAACAGCATTCATAATGTATCCCCACCCCGAGGATGCTTACTCCACTCCTGTGGGGCCATAGAAGAAATTATAGTCTCTTTGGGGCTGGAACCACTCCTGGCTAGCTCTAATGTTTTCCTCTTTTACCCAGGGTTGGGATCCTTTGTTGGTGGGGGGGGGGGGGGGGGGGAGGGAGATATACTTTTAAAGCCCGGAGTGTCAGGGGTGATCCTCTGTAGAGATGTGAATCGTTTTTTGTGTTCGTGTCGTTCTTCGTTTTTTAGCCACCGCGGGAAATGCTGTTTTTTTGCGAAAAATTGTTTTTTGGGTTAGCGCGCGCTAACAAAAGCAATTAGATTTTGTTACTAATGAGAGTTAGCGCGCGCTAACCCAAAAAACGATTTTTTGCGAAAAAACGGGAAAATCCCGATTGTTTTTCGGGCTCCCCGAAACATGCCAAATTGGACAATTTCGTTGAAATTTTCCAATTCGGCAAAAACAAATGCACATCTCTAATCCTTTGCACCTTCATTCTTGTCCCTGGGAGAGGGGTACCTTTCTTTCACTGTTGGTGCTGTGTGTGCCAAATAAAACACTGAAGCCACTGGGTTAGTGTCCAAAAGCAAAGTTTTTACTGTTGAAAACCCTGAAGAAGTGTGGTACAATAAACTTAATCCACAAATTTCTCTTTCCCTCTACCTGTACAAGCGTTTCCTTTACCAGGGCACGGGAACCATCCACCCTCCAGGTTTAGGATAAGTGAAGTCCCCAGGTGGGCAGGGTATCCTTTGCATGTTAGGACTGTGGACCCCTGTGTGTTGGGGTGAGGTTGATGCAACCTACAGGGAAGGCCCTGTAGGTCTTCACTGCCAACTGGTGGAACAGATGGTGCAGAGACTGAGATGGAGCTTCCCCTTTACCAGCCCCCTTTCCCCCTCAGGTTCAGCCTTTGGGTTTCCGGGGGCCAGCAGGTATTAGGTGGCAGTCTCTGAGGTGTACACTGAACAGTGGCTCTGACGTCAGGCTGTGGTCAAGGCAGGCAGCAGGCAAGGATGTTTGTGGTAGGCTGAGGTTGAGGCAGGTGGCAAGCAAAGACGACTGGAGGTCAGGCTGAGGTCGAGGCAGGTGGCAAGGAAGAGTAGTCAGATCTCAGGCTAAGGTCAGTTCCGAGAATCATTACAAGGGCAGGCAGGCTGGGAGAAGAGAGAAGATGCCAAGGCGGGAATACAAAGACAAGGCTGAGTGAGGCTGAAGACAAAAGAAAGGCTGGATGAGGCTGAAAACAAGGGCAGGGCTGGAGGAGGAGGAAGCAGCAGCAACTTGAACTCACGAGAGTCGACCTGTTGCTGAGGCACCATAGTGTTGCACGGCCAGGGATTAAACTCCTGGCTGTGTGACATCGTCAGGAGGCACCGGCCAGCGTTGTCACTGCTGTGGGGCCTTTAAGAGCTGCTGTGCGCTGCAGACGCACACCTAGAGAGGGGCCCAGTGGTTGACGGCGGCGGCATCTCCAGCCACATGACATGATGGCATATTGGCTCGGGCAGCATGGGGTGAGTGAGCCGGTAAATGTAACATTGGATGGGCTGGAAAACCCCTTCCAAACAGGTAAAAATATAACTCACAGTCTCTGCACAGAGAGTCCAAATCTCTCTCTCCCCCCAGGGTGTGAAGAATCCAGATAGGTGTCCTCAATGTTCTTAATTGTCTCTTTAGATCTGTTTCTGTGTCTCTTTTGAATCACTGATGGACGGGATTCCAGCTGGAAACAAGCAGCTCCAAACATCCTCCAAATGGGTAGAAAGAGGGGCAGCTAAACACTTCCTCTCAGATCTTAACACAAAAATCTTCTTCCCAAAAATGAGATAAACTCCAGAAGGTTCTGGCCTCGGGTCACCACCTTCCTCCGTCCTTGTTGAGGGTTTACAGGGGCAGGTATTCCCTAACCTAGGCAGCCCCAGACACAGGGTTCCCTGTGCCCTGATCCAGAAGGTGCCCAGGTTTTCATCAGGTTTCCTACAACTAAAAGTCTCTTAAAAGCCCAGAAAGGCATCCCAGGATCAGTCCTTACCCACCAGGGAGTGGACAGGAAGGGCAGATTCCTGACCCAACTCACAGACTTCCAGCAGGGTTTGCTAGAGTCCTTTGAGCAGGCCCAAAATCCAAAACATAAGAAAAACTCCTATAACTTCAAAAGCAAGCTGTACTGCCTTCAGAGCTCCGTGTAGGAAGCTGCAGAAAAAACCTCTCAGAGAGGAAGGGGTGACATCCATCCTAGTACCCTCATAAGGAGGGGGCTGCACTGAATGGATCCTAATTATTCTCTCTAACTGCACTCTCTCGATAGGAAATACCCGGGACTTACTGGTAATGTGACTGCAGGGTCCGTTACTGGGGTGGACAGGAGGGAGTCCTAGTCATTGCGCACTGGTGACACCTAGCGGCCAGATTCAGGGCCTCTGAGAGCAGCCCTTGTGCTGTCACTGCAATGTCTGGCCTATTGGGAACCCAACGAAGCAGGAGGAATCTTCCAGATCAGGAAACAATATGAAGTAAAACCCCCCGATTAATTATGAATGACGCCTCAGAGCGCTGTAGCCTCAATAAAGGCTGGTTCTTCTTGTGCTAGAAACCCAGAATGAAGGGAAAGGAAAAGTCTGGATCAAAACGATGAAAGATTACCCTGTGTGTGCACTGCTCTAGCACTTACACATCCACATGCTGTAGTAGCTGGGCTAAACATTTCAACAAGCAAAAAAGTGAGAATGCATTCAATCGTACTAAAATGAAGTTCAGACACCACAACAGCCAGACATTCTGCACAGTTTCATAATTTAAAACAGCAAGCATTAGAAGGACGATCAAAACACCTGGAGGGAGAGGGGAGATGGAGAATTTATTTATTTATTTTTAAAGAACTGAGCGCTCTGCACTGGATCTTTATAATTTGGTCTAAACAATGACTACGCTGCATAATTTTCAAAATGATTTACCTGGATAAAGAGGGGTAGATTGCCTTTGATGAAAACTATCCCACTCGGAGCACCAGAAGTAGGGGCCGGTATTCACGGCGTGGTACAAAGAGGCATTCCCGGGAGGTGTGTACAAGTTGTGGGGGAGGGGAGTAAAACATCCCGTGAAAATGACGACTTTTGAGAGTCCACGCATGCCATTTTAACCCCCGATCCCCCACCTGTACGAAGAAGAGGCGCAAATCTCCGCACGCCCCTAGTTTTCCTTTGAAACTTCCCCACAATGCTCACTTGCTAAACCTGGCTGGGAAGATCTCAGTGCCATGGGCTACTCTATCTTGGCCACTTAAAGTGTAACTTTACCAAATGTTTATTAGGGATAGTAAAACTTATAAGCATAATTGTAAGTACTGTGGCAATCCCCTTGGGATGACCCTTATTATGCTAGGTTGAAGTGTAAAAAAACTGTCTGGGTGGAGGGGACCCTGCCCTCATGCTTTTACTGTTTAACAATAATATTCAATAGTGATCATGTAGTACCATGAAATGACCACTGGATGGCATTTTCGGGGAATGAGTCATGATGTAAATTGGTTTAAGTGCTTTTGGAAAAAGAATGTGCATGTTCCTTTAACAGTTTGGGACTCTGTTATTGCTGGACTCTAGATAGCGAGCAGTGTAAAAGGGAAAGGTTTTGGCAGGTTTTTGACCCTTTTTCCTCTCCTGCCCTTCCCCAGTATAAGGGTGGGGGGTAGGGACCACCAGGGATGTGACCACACCAGAGTACTCAGCCTACGGGTTGGGAGGGCCCGGGGACCCTCAAGGGGAGAAGCCCAAGGCAGAGAAGAGCCCATTCACCTTCAGGGGTGGACAGGATGCCAAGGAGTAGTGGAGTGGGTTCTTCCCTCCCAGGGGAACTACCATACATTTCAAAGGGAGACGTGCAGGACTAGAGTGAGATAACCCAGTGGGGAAATGCCCTGTAGGTATGAGGTCCAGGGGACCTAGCACAGAAGGAAAGGAGAGGCACTGCAGATCTCTAAAGCAGGATACCATAGTGGTGAAGCTGAGAGGCCGGTGGCCGGAGTATGGAACGGTTTGTCCTCTGCCCGGGGAATTACCCAAAAGGTGCAGAGTGGGATTCTTCGAGAGAAGAAACCAGAGGTAAAGAGAGGGGAAATCATACTGCGGTATTGTCTCAAGAAGTCCTCCTTACTATTACTGTGCCCAGGGAAACAAGCATGGAAGGATAGCAATGGGGAGATTTAGTACAAAGAGGCCCCTGACCATTGTGAGGTGTGAACAGTGCCCTGGAAAAGTGGTGGCGTATTGCACGGGCATGGAATTATGGTGCTTCTGTATGTGTGCGCCCAGTTTTGTATGAGAATTTTGATATGAGCTTGCCTGAAGAGCAAAAAAGCAACCAGCCCGCCAACAGGGCTGAAGGAGAGAAAAGGCAGTGAAAAAGATAACATGGTGACCCTTATGGTCAGCAGTAATTGTATTATTCACCGTTATGCAGCCCGTGATTTTTCTGACTCGTTCAGCATTTAAATGTGTATAACATCTCATCCACGTACATTGTTCTTGATACCAGCTGGTTATACCCGACAATAAAGTTGCAGTTTGAGTTTGAAAGTTGATATATAGTGTGTCCGTATCCATCTCTGAGCCAGTATGTTTCCTGGATGGGGTCATAGATCATAGAGGGGAGTGAGGGGGATGTCCTCCCTGTCTTAACAGTTAGGTGAGAAGGAGAGCTGTGTTTGAGGCAGGCGGTCCCCCATCAAGTCAACTTCACCATCTGCATGACCATCAGAGAGGAACCTACACAAGAGATGGCAGGAATGACCCGGGCCGGTGCAAAGGTCTGTAGCGCCCTAGGCAGTCCAAATGTAACACCACCCCCGCACTCAGAGTTCAAAGTGGCCCTCATACAGTAGTAGATACATACAGGCATGTTCTCTCTCTCGCTCGCTTGCTTGCTTGCCCGCCAGCCATGTTGCACTCGCCGCCTCCATCGGGTTCATGCTCCGTGACTGCTCTCATACCGCCTTTGGCATTTTGAAAATGGCGCGCTCTCACGTACCCCGATGGTGCCCCATCCACTTCCAGTACCCTAGGCAAATGCTTAGTCCAGCTTAATGATTGTGCAGGTCCTGGGAATGATCCGTGAACTATAGGGAACTCTCTGCCACTCCCCATCATTTCATTTGCTCTGTCTGGGGGTTGTAGACAGTATGTAAGTGAGTAATGAATATTTAGACTTCTGTCATGTATCTTCTTATGAAATAAAACCCAAGGACTTTTAAAATGACTCATCTAACCTCAACTCTTTCCCAGCATCTGTCTTTTTATGAACTGAAAAATATGAGGATTGTTCAGGACCAAATGGTGAAATAGCTAAATCATATAAAGAGCTAAATAGAAACACAGAAATGAAATATTATAGAAATATATGCAAGAGTTAAAAAAAAAAAAAAGCCCACTCAAGGCATAAAGGTCACTTACTTTCAGTTCACAGTCTTCATTGACTGCGAGATTCCCAGGTTTTAGATCCTGTATAGAGATTAAGTTTAAGAAAAATGTTACAAACCCGAAGCAGAAAGTACAAACGTTTACAGCAGGTTCTCATATCAGAATTACAGAATCACAGGGCTGGCTTGAGTGAGGTCTAAGGGAGGGCAAGGCGGACACTCACTCGGTGGGTAGAAGATACTAAGTGTCCTGCTGGGGAATTAAGAATTACTCTTTCACAGGCAGGAAGCCAGCAGGTGGCAAAATTACCCAGATATCCTTAGTCGAATATTCAGCAGAATTTATTTTTCACTGAATAAACTCAGCTAAAGTTACCCAGATGATGAAGTTATCCAGGTAGGTTTTCCCACACACCCTCAGGGATTCATACTTGCACAACTGAGAAATGCAACAGCCGGGTAAACGTAAAATTCATAGGGTTAGATCACAGGTGATCTGGTTAACACAAGGACTAACAACTTATACATCACTTCCTGGCTTGCAATGCCTTCCCTAAGTACCCTGTCTATCATGAGTGTTGTCTCTTAGATCCTAAGCCCCTAGGGGTAGGATCCTATGCTTGTATCTTCAGTGCTTATTTTATTCAATTCTGGTCTTTTTAGCAATACTTAGAAAGTGATACTGTGGCCAACCATGGTACTCTATGAATAATAACTTATAACTTGCCTGAAATACCCTTGGAGGTCTTAGGATATGAAGCTTAGACTACGTAAATACAACACTGTAATCATTTAGTTTGTGAAAGTTATATTTCAACTTACCCTATGAATTACACCTGCAGAATGGATGTACTATTGGGAAAAAAAAGGAAATACTGTTAATGATCATGCAACATTTACATCTATAAAAACATGAACTCAGGGTTCAGGTTTCCCTCCTCATGGCAGCTGCCTGGCACACAACATTGCACAGGCCAGCACAAGAAGCCTGCTGGAACTAGTAATATGCCAGTGCCACCATGGTTGGTTCAAGGGTATTAGATGCCCTAGGCCTGGGTTTCCCAACGTGACCCCATTTTAGCACGTGATCCGAGAGGGCAACCAAAACAAGATTAGCAGCGATGTTGTCCTCTTCCAACAATCACTCCACACTTACCCTCACCGCACTCCAGTTGATCTCCTCTCTCAGCCTCCACCCTCTCTAGTCAACCCTCTCTCTCAACATCCATCAATTCAAGAGAACCTCCTCTCGTAACCTCTTCCTTCTAGCATACTCCCTCTCTCTACCTCCACCCCTCCAGCCAATACCTTCTTACATTCCCCAACTCCTCTCACTTCTCCAGCTCATCCCCTCTCTTTCACCTCCAAGCCTTCTTATAACCCCCAACTGATTCTGTCACCCTCATCCCATCCCCATTACCTCCTTACTCTTATCCCCAATTCCCTCTCTCTCACCTTCCAGCCTCATTTCCTTCCTTCCTACCCTTCTCTCACATCCACCCAGCTGATCCCTTCTGCCACCTCCCCATCTCCCTCAGTCTTTCATTCCTCCTCTCTCACCCTCTACAGCCAATCCCTTTCCAACTGATTCAGCCCTCAAAGTCTTCCTGCATCACCACTTCAAACAGCCCCTTCTCTAAGCATCCCTCTAGCGAGGGTCAATGAAAACATTTTCCTTAGGGCCTTGGGCCAAAGGTAGATGAGAAGAGAGGGTAGGTTGATGAAAGAGGAAACATTTTTTTGGGTAGGTTCAGTGGTGGCTGAGGAGAAAGGAGCCATGGCAATCTCCACCAGCCTGTGCACACTCAGCCCTCCCCACCCTCTTTTGGCTGGTCCTAAGCCTGATGGTGATCTTCAAGCAGCAGCAGCATTAGTAATGAAAGTCAACGCAGGGCCTGTGAGCCAGTGTAAGCTCATAGGCCAGCAGTGACCCCAATCCCTCATTGTACAGGGCATCACAGAAATGCATGTAAGGTCAGGATCACTGCAGGGCCAGCGAGTACATGGTGGCTCTCAGGCTCCATGCTGATTCCACTACTAATGTTGCTGGGATCTGAAGACTGCTACCATATGAGGCACTTGTGACCCCCATCTGAAGGTCTTGGGACCCCATTTGGGGTGCCAACCCAACCCCCAGGTTGGGAAGTCTTGCCCTAGGCGAATTTCCAGCATGCACCCCCTTACCCCCTGCAAGCAGGAGGATAAGCGTCAACACTGACTGCAACTGCCAACACATCTGCTGTGAAATATTGTTTCAAGTTCACCAGATAACATACGACACACCGCAAATCCCCTTACCTAGCAACTGCATACACTCAAAACACCATTACTGCCTGGGCACACCCCACTGTCACACACACACATCTACAGAGACAATACCCAGATCCCTGCCCGCCATACATTCACTAACCTCGCCAGCACTGTCTCAGACATGTTCGCCTTTCCCATGAGACTATCAATCACCACCTGGCACCTCCCACGTCTTTCCTTCCAGTGCGTGTGTGTCACCAGGACAGGACAGAGAGAAAGGGCTTAATTTGTACACAAAAAGGAAATGGAACTGTTGAACGTGAGTGTGTGTGTGTGTGTGTGTGTGTGGGGGGGGGGATGTGTACCAGAGCCGGATGTGAACTCTCTCTCTCTCCCCCAAACACACACACGTACATGAACATCCTCTTTACACATTCCTCATCCTAGTGAGCTTCCATTTCCAGCCCCCACCAGTGCCCAATCCCCAGCCTTCCTCCTCCCACCACTGCCCCTATCTTTCCTGCAGCCTGCCTCCTAGGACGGAAAAGAAGTGGTTGGAAACCCAGTTCCAGGCCCTTCCCCAAGTTAAGCCCCGCGCAGAGAGATAACAATTTCAACACAGCCACCCAGAAACAGCAAATCCCATCAGCGCCCCAACTCCAACCGACAACGAACGCTTCCCACATCTGCACCATCTTCACGAATGAAGCAGTCCCAAGCAAAACCGGCAATGCCAGCAAGCTCCACATTAATTCCAGGTATTTCTGACAGGCGTTCCCACTAGCACGCGATATCAAAATAAAATAATACAGCCTAAAACCAAAACAGTTCAAAAATGAGCGCCAGCAAGATAGGCAAAGCACAGGAAAACACAGTTCAGAAAAGCCCGGCAGTGCCTATAGCACATAACGTTTTCTTTGGCAGTGGCAGCTCCATCACAGCATCCTCCGCTCTCTCCCCTCCCACCCCACCTTCTGCCCAGCATCCCTAGCTTTCTCTCCACCCAAACTCTCCAGAGCCCTCCTTCCCCATTACAGTGGCAGCATCCTCCCTTCCCACCACAGAATCATCCCCCTTTCTCTCCACCCCTGAGCTCCAGCAGCCTCCCCTCTCTCTCTCGCTCTAGCAGCCTCTCTCTCCTTCCCAGCCACAATAGCCTTCTCTCTCCTTCTCAACCCCTCTCCCATCCTTAGCCAACCCCCTTTTTCTCTTTCCCTCAGCCCCATCAACACTCCCCCTTCTCTTTGCCAATCCTCCAGCCCTAGCAGTCACCTTCTCTCCTCCTCCCCCCCCAGCCCTAGAGGCCCCCTCTTTCCACATCAGCATTCCTTTCTCTCTTCCCCACCCCCCTCTCTCTTTCCCCGCTTCCTATGGGCTATGCTCACAGCTTTCGCCCAGCACGACCCATCTTGCCCTCATCTCTCTTTCCTGGGGCGTTGTGGTCCAACCTAACAGCTGCGCTGCTCGAGTGTCTTGCGCGTGCACACGCAACGTGCATGCGACCTCTTGTGCAGCACACACAACCAGCAGCAGCAGCAGGGGAGCACATCACATGCTGTGGCTGCCACCACCACCTTGCTGGAAACAGAATCTCCTCGCAGCACAATGACCCATCCCCACCCCCCAAGGACAGGAACATCCAAGTTCAGGCTGCCAGGGCAGCAGCAGGACAGGTGACGCCAAGGGGTGAGGGCGAGCTTCCCTTTCCTTCATCCCACTTGTCTGAGGCCTGCTGTTCCTTTCACAGTGACACCCCCCACCCCCACCCCCAAATTGTGCTGCTCTAGGCAGCTGCATCATTCGCCTACTGCTTGGGCCATCCCCGAGTGTCACACAGAGGTTATGAAACCGATCTGAGTGGAACTTCCTCTTCCCCGCCACCTCTGCTATAGTGACACCTACGAGACACATTTAGGGCCCATGCACGATTCCTGAAAGAGCTGTAATGTGCCCCCTGGCTGAGGGCTGCTGCTGCACTCATTCAACTAAAGTTGGGAGGGGATACGAAACAAGAGGATAAATCGCCCTAGAGACACCAGTTCTGATTTGAGGTGGAAGGCCAAAAAGAACAGGAGGAACATGCCAGGCCAAGAAAAAAAAAATACAAAAAAAGACTTGCTGCAGTGTAAAAGTTTTTCTGGCTTTGCCCCAGTGTCTCTTCCATAGAAAATGTGGAATTATTTTCCTTGAGAAATTAGGAACAAACATATGAGGGCAAAACTGTGACAAATTCCACCACCCCTGTAAAAAGAATTTTGAGAAGTGAGAAGGAATGATCTAGAGGTTACAGCATTGGGCTGAAATCCAGGGTTTGAATTTCACTTCCATCACAGACACTCCTTGTAACCTTGGGCAAACCATTTTATCTCCTATTGCCTCAGGTACCCACTTGGACTGTAAGCTCTTTGGGACAAGGACGTATTATATTTGACTAATGCCGTAAGTTACCTTGAGCACCCTTAGGAAAAGTGGGCCAAAAATTATTATTATTAAAATAAGAACTCTCCAAACCAATTGCAGTAGGCTAGTATATCTGAATGACTTTTGATATTTTGTCTACGATATTTTATTTAGAATCAAATGTATAGACCACCCATCTAAAATTCTATATACTGTATAATTTTGCCTGTAATTATTCAGTGACATCTCCTTCAACATTTTAAAATGCTGAATACAGTCGTGCATTAAGACTAAAAACAGCCCTGCATCTGTCAATAGGCACCCATTATACCTGTGCCTAGTGTGGCAAACATTTAGGGGCCAAAAATAGAAATTAATTTCACTCTAAGTAATGCACACTAAAGAAAATAAAGTGAATAATATCTTTAATGACTAATGTCTCAACTAGCACATAAGGTTTAACAGCTGGTCAATAAAAAAAGATGATCTTTGAACATGTCGTCTTATAAATGATACCACTGTAAGATGTTTTAGAATGCACATAAAATTGCCTTATTAAATAATTTGCAACATATCTTTTCACAGCTGCGTAGATGATAACCAGTCTAAATGTCATAAGGTAGTCTATCCGATTTCTTGGCGACATTTGGTGGTGTTGTTAAAACTGATCCAAGTGATTTAGGGGCAGCAGGCGGGCTAAGATTTGTGCCTTCCAGCTCTGCTGAATCTCATTCAGCACAGAGCAGCCCTCTGCTAGCCTATAACAGGCCTTTCCTGGAGGCGGGGAGTTAAAAGCACCCAAAGCACCTTGGAGCGGAAAATCCTAAATCTGAAAAGAATCTAAGCTGCTGAAGAAGAAAATGGTCCATGTAGTCTGTAAGGACCGGTTCCGACTCATGCTCCAAATGGAAATATCCATGGCCAGTCTCACATTTTTCCTTCCTGTGAGCAGAATTGAATTGTGCTGCTTAATGAGGGCGTCCTGTTCCACTGCCACGTCCAGATTAACAGGCTCACACTGTGGCCGCAACCTCCAAGCACTTATATTTTGTATTACATGCCAAACCGAATTACATAATGAGAGGCTCTTGCATTTATGTTCCGCACGGGCTGTCTACCGGCAAGCAAAATCGTGTGCCTTTTAGCAGTAGTGACCGATACTCAAACAAGGAAAGGAATAGTGGAATGTCCCAGGGACCTGTACTGGGTCCAGCACTGTTTAACATATTTATTAATGATCTGGCAAAGGGAGCGATCAAGGAGATGATCAAATTTGCAGATTACACCAAATTATTCCAAGTAGTTAAAACACGAGATGATTGTGAGAGCTGCAGGAAGACCTTGCCAGACTGGGGAACAGGGCGTGTACTGTAAATGACAGATGAAATTTAATATGGACAAATGAAAAGTGATACATATAGGATTGTTTTCTCCTAACTGTATGAAAACAATGCTTGGTTCCACATTAGCTGTCACCACTGGGGGAAAGGATCTTGGAAGCACTGTGAAAACACTGAAATCCTCAGATCAGTCTGCAACAGTGACCAAAAAAGGAAAGAGAATGTTAGTAATTATTTGGAAAGGAATAAGGCCTCTGTATAGATCCATGGTGCGGCTACACCTTGAGTATTGTGAGCAGTTGTCACCCCATCTCAAAAGAAATATAGCAGATACAGAAAACGTACAGAGAAAGCAAACAAAATTGACTAAGGCCGTGTTTCCCAAACTTTTCAAGCCCAAAGTACAACTCCGTTAACACCAACCTCCAAGGTGCAAACTGTGCAGACATGAAGAGGACCCATGGGGCGACTGCACCACGAGTGTTGTGTGCAATTCTGGTCACCGCATCTCAAAAAAGATATAGCAGAATTCGAAAAGGTACAGAGAAGGGCAACCATAATGATAAAGGGGATGGAATGATTCCTCTATAAGGAAAGGCTAAAGAGGTTAGGTCTTTTCAGCTTAGAGAAGAGATGGCTGAGGGGAGATAAGATAGAGGTCTATAAAATCATGAATGGAATGGAATTGGTAAATGGGAATTGGCTGTTTGCTCTTTCAAAAAGTATAAAGACTAGGGGAAATGCAATGAAGTTAGTAGGTAGTACATTAAAAAAAATAGGAAAAAATATTTCTTTTTACTCAATGTTTGATTAAGCTCTGGAATTCATTGTCTGAGGATATGGTAAAAGTTGTTAGTGCAGCTGGGTTTAAAAAAAGGTTTGGACAAATTCCTGGAGGGAAAAGTCCATACATCATTATTAAGGTGGTCTTGGGGAAATCCACTGCTTATCCCTGTGTGACAGGGATTCCACAGCCATCACGAGATATTTTCCTTGCCTGCCTTCCTGGGATCCACCCCCAGCTTTCACCTTTCCCCTTTTTGGAATGGGCCTAGAACTTACATATATCCCATGGTTGGCCAACTCCAGTCCTTGAGAGCCACAAACAGGCCAGGTTTTCATGATATACCCAATGAATATGCATGAGATAAATTTGCATACGATGGAGGGAGTGCATGCAGATCTCTCTCATGCATATTCATTGTGGATATCCTGTAAAGCTGGCCTGTTTGTGGCTCTTCAGGACTGGAGATGGCGACCCCTGATATATTCTACTAGGCATGCTCCAGAAAGAGCGAGCCTTGGAGATCTTCTGGAGTAGGGACTAGAGAGGAGTTTTGGGGTGTTTTCAGGAGGTGTTTGGTAGACTCTCTGGTTTACCAAGGATTTTTTTTGAGAGTTTTTCATCTTTTTGAACCAGTTTCTGCTGGAGGGCTTGTACCCCCCTTCTCTGAAGGGCTGAATTTCCAGTGAATTTGTCCTATGTCCAATAAACACCATGAGTAGATATATCTGGATTTTGAAGATAATCTGTGCTATAGCTGGAGATGGAGGGTTTGGGTTTTTTTCCCCCTCTAGTACATGATAGTGCAAGAAGAGAATGTCCCTACCCTCTATGGGAAGACGTTGTGGACTCTGGTTCAGGGTGAGAAGAAAGGATCAGAAAAATTTGCACTATGGCCAAAGATACATTGGCTTTTGGCATCATGGTTTTTCTTCTGTTGTTCATGATTTTTTGCAGTATTGAGCTGGATCTTATTCTTTAATTGAAAGCAAGCTTTTCTGCTGAACACCAGCATTGCCTCATCTTATCCTTTGTGGCCTTCTACAGTCAGTATACTGATCAGTGATTGCGAAGGAGATGACCCTTGAATGATTGTTTTAAGTAACACCCACCACTGCACTAAAGGTCCCAGGGAGTAGACCTGCTCCTTGCCAGTGAACACCAGCATCCCTGGAGCTATAAGTATACACTGATGGAAAACTGAATCAGCGATCTGGGACATCGATAGTCTACTGGGAAATGTGAGACGCCTCCTTAAACCAGTTTGCCAAATGGTGCTGGTGGGGAGAATTACACTTGAGATAAGCAGCATGGATCTATTGATCTTTGGGATTCTGCCAGGTACTTGTGACATGGATTGGTCACTGTAGGAAACAGGATGTTGGGCTCAAATTGACCTTTGGTTTGACCCATTATAGCAAATCTTATACTCTTATGTTCATATGGCTAAAAGAAGAGCTAAAGAAGCATTGAAAGCTCCACCAGTCTCTTTTCTAAATTTTAAAACAAAAAGCGAGAAGAGGGCAGAAACACATGAACACATCACAATGGACCAGCTCCCTCTACCTACAAGTGCAAGAGAAGGGAGAATTTAGTGTGGTTGAAGCAGTTGGCTCGGTTACTCCTTCATTGCTGCCTAACACTCAAAATGAGTCATATCCAGTGCTCGTCCATGTATCACCCAGCCTGGGATTAAGACAGAGGCTGGAAGGACTCAAAGGAGGAGACTGAAAGGGGGGAAATATGAGGATGGAGCCTAACTATCCATTAATTACCACATTCTGTGGCTCACACTGTAGCTAGGAAGAAGAAGCATGCATGATTGCACATCTTCTCAGAAAGGAGCTGCAACACGTTGAAGAGCCACTGCTGGTGTCTCTTGTTACTGTGAGATGCTAAGAGCAGAGCCCAGGTTCTGGCTTGGATCGGAGCATCAGGAAGTGGTAACTTTTCCGTGGCACACCTGATCATATCTGAAAGCATACCAGGGTGCCATGGCATACTGGTTGAGAAAGACTGGAATAAGGGGATGGAATGGCTTCCATGTGAAGAAAGGCTAAATATAATTAGGTCTTATCAGCTTGGAAAAGAGAAGATAGAGAGGACAGAGGTTTATAAAATTGTGTGTGGGGTGGAACAAGTTATTAGGGAGCAGTTATTTACTCTTTTAAACAGTACAAGAACAGGGGTGTCTCTAGACATAATAGTATCTCCGAAGGAGTGGCGGGGGAGCAAGCTAAAGCAACATTTCCACATATTCCATCCCCCTGCCTTTAAATTAAACATAAAAGACACTATAGGAAGAAGTTCCAAGGTTCTTCTATGCAATTAAAAAAAACTCTTCACCCAGTTTCAACTGCCAGTAAAACTGCCATTAAATTATTTGCTAGCATCATTCAATCAATTCTTCTATACATATCCAGAGCTGTATAGGACTGACCAGGCCAAGGATGAAATGTTCTACTACGGGCAACTCAAAGGGAGAGAGATCACTTAGGGGTGGGGGAAGTCCATCCCCTAAAGGATGGTTCAACTGAACGGGAGTATAAAATGTGAATCTGGTGTCACTAGAGGAGTTTGTGGAGTTGTCTCGCCCACCTCCATTCACAGTCTTTGCCCCCTCCTCTTCCTAGTCCTCATCCACTTCCTCTGAATCTCATCCCCGCACCAGCCCCCAGCTCCTTCTCTGTCATGCATCCTTCTGGGCATCCAGCCTCTTTCTTCTTCTCTTACCCCCTACCCAGCTTCCCATTCCACTCTTTTACCATTTCCACACTCGCTCCCTTCCCAGCCCCTCAATACCATATGTTCACCCTTCCCAACCTTATATACCCAGACTCACACCCCCAACGCATCTAAACACCACTCCATTCATACCCCACCCACCGAATCGCAACCTCCCCAACCTCCCCCTATCCCTTTATTCTTAGTACTCATTCTTTCACCCATCCCTGAGTTCCCACCTAATCTCTGAGCCCCAGCTTCTCTCCCACCTCCTTCAGAGCCTATACCTTGTTCCTTCTGCTTCTTGGGGCCTCTCTCCCTCCCACCCCCTCCATTCACAGTCTTTTCCCCCTCCCCTTTTATTACTGGTTCTCTCCCCCTATATCCTTTCCCCTTTCTTTCTTCATCACCATCCACCCTATATAGGATCCTCGCACCCGCTTCCTCTCCCTCTTCCCTCAATCATCCAGGGTCCTGTCTCTCCATCCTGGATCCTCTCCCTGCTCTTTATTTCGCCCATCTCAGATTTTACCTCTTCCCCCAAAATCCTAGAAAGCTCTCTCATCCTCCCCTATCCTGTGTATGAACCACATGGGAGAGGACAGCACCGGTGGAGGAGTGCATTAGGTGCTGCTCCTGCTACCAGCACAGGACACAGGGAAAGGGGGTGGTCTGGCACTGGGATGGCAGAGGGACGTGGCAAGTTTTTTTCTAGGGGGGGGGGGGGGCTAGCCACCTTGTAGCAATACCTAGATCCAAGAAACTAACTAATAGAAGATTTAAATAAGTCACTTTACCCTCCATTGCCTCAGGTACAAAAACTTAGATTGTAAGCCTTCTGGGGGATAGGGAAATACCTACAGTACCTAAATGTAATCTGCTTTGAAGTGCAGAAAAAAGTGCAAAAAGCGGAATATAGAAATCTAAATAAATAAAATAAAACTAATTTAAAATAGAATTGTTTCAGTCAACAGTCAATTAAGCTATAGATTGTACTGCCAGAGAATGTGGTCAAGGGTAGTAATGTGGCGGAGTTTATAAAAGGTTTGGAGACGTATTCAGAGGACAAGTCCATTAATAATAACTAGCCAGACAGACTCAAGGGAATCAGCAGCATGAAATATTATTTTCTATTAGGATCTGCTGGGTACTTCCAAGCGATATGGACTGGCCACTGTCAGAAACAGGATGCTGGACTCGATGGACCACTGGCATGGCCTGCATGCCATCACTTATATTCTTATGACTCTGATGGTCCATACAAACAGCAATTCATCATGGGTAAGTCAGTGCCTACTTTTCAAGCCCTGTGCAGCCAAGAAAAGTCCTCACCTTACAGTCCATGTGAAGAGGCTTGGTCGTAGCTGACCTTGTGGGAGTGGTAGTGCCCAGGCATGTCTCCTCCTGTGGAGGGTGAGGGAGAGAGTATGTGTGCAAGAGAGAGAGTGGGGGCTTATAAGAGTGTTTTGGGGAAAGAAGGTAATGAAATCCCTGCCAGAAGAAAATTTACAGCCTCCAAACCAATTTTTCAGCAAAAATCCAGAAAAGAGTTACTATGTGCTTTATGCACAGTAACTCTGACTGAATTCCGCTTGCCCAGACCACTGCTTGAATGTCATTGTGAGGACGCTGCCTGCCTTTGACCATAGCCTGAACTTGACCCTGTTGACTGCTGCTCATACTATCTCGACTTCCTTTGTCGCCGCATCTCAAAAAAGATATAGTTGTGATGGAGAAGGTATAGAGAAGGGTAACCAAAATGATAAAGGGGATGGAACAGCTCCCCTATGAGGAAAGGGTGAAGAGGTTAGGACTGTTCAGCTTGGAGAAGAGACGGCTGAGGGGGAGTATGTTAGAGGTCTTTAAGATTATTAGAGGTCTTGAACGAGTAGATGTGACTCTGTTATTTACACTTTCGAATAACAGAAGGATTAGGGGGCATTCCATGAAGTTAGCAAGTAGCACATTTAAGACTAATTGGAGAATATTCTTTTTCACTCAATGCACAATAAAGCTCTGGAATTTGTTGCCAGAGGATGTGGTTAGTGCAGTTAGTGTAGCTGGGTTTAAAAAAGGTTTGAATAAGTTCTTGGAGAAGTCCATTAATTGCTATTAATCAAGTTTACTTAGGGAATAGCCACTGCTATTAATTGCATCAGTAGCATGGGATCTTCTTAGTGTTTGGGTAATTGCCAGGTTCTTGTGGCCTGGTTTGGCCTCTGTTGGAAACAGGATGCTGGGCTTGATGGACCCAGCATGGCAATTTCTTATGTTCTTATTTCAAGAAGAAAGGAAACACAAATCCCTACCCAGTGTGTGTTTTTTCCTCACTCTCTTGCTATTACTAACAAGCCAAACCAGTATGTGAGAATGTAAAATGCATGATATTGGAGGGTAATGCTCAGGCACGGACAAGCCTTTTGGCATTATATCCAATATATCAATCTATTTCTTGGCAGAGACCAAAGCAGCTCCCAAAACGTTTTGCATTCTTTTAAAAGCAAGCGAGCTCTGGGGTGTTTCAGAGAATTCCACGTCAGCAGCAAAACACAGAATATCAAGGTCTTCCCTGCCTCAATAAAAGATTTCATCTACATACCAGTGCAGTAACCCAGGGCTCGTTTCCAGCAGTGCTAGATGGGGCCTTCCACCTGCACAGGGGAAACGGATGTACTAGAAAAAAGTCAAATCAGCCAACCCAGGTTGGCCTTTAGCTGGCATAGCTAATCCTTACCAATGCATGAGATGAATGCCAGAATTAAGGGGGGCACATTTGCCATCTGTACTGAAATAAAAATGTATTTTTTGGGGGGGGGGGGTGTGTGGGAGGGGCATGAATCTGAACGGAATACGTAGCAGGGTGCAACATTTTCTAGAATGGAAAAGAGCTTGCTATTTGCAGAAACAACACGGATCAGTCCAGTTTGGCAGGCAGTCACTAACTTTCTGCTGCTACGTAAACAGCACAGCCACACAGCCCTAAATTACTCAGAAGAGAAAAAGAAAGTAGAGTAACAGCGAGGCAGAAACTCCTATTACGCAACACAATAGTATCACTGCAAGGATCTCTCCCGCAAGGCCCCGCCACGTAACAGCGAGCTGGATAGTCAGAGGGTTATTAAATGTAAACCTTAATTCACCCCAGCTTTATTAACGAAGAAATGTTTCCCATAATAGAAGATTCATAATGAAGAGGATCCTCGAGAGAATTAACTTTCCTTTCCCACAGAAAATGAGCCAATGGCAGAAAGCAAGACTGCGACCGAATTAAGCAGGCTTAGCGAGAGACAGAGAGGGCAGTGGTGAGGGCAGGCTTGAGAGGCTGATTAAAAGACACGGCTGGGAGGCCCTGGGTGTTGAGTTAATAATGGGAGCTTGCATGCTCATTTACCCAGGATGGTAGACAATAAAGCGGACTTGGACATGGAATGCTGAAAGGCCCATCTGTCCTTATCTCCCATCATCTACGCTGAGCAAGTAAGTTACTCAGGTAACTTTATCCGGATATTCAGCAGCACTTATCTGGACACAGTTACCCGGGTAACTTCAGGAAGAGCTATTTTTCAGATCAGACCTATCCGGGTAACTTTAGTCGGTCAGTAGCTGACTGAGTGTTTAATCACACCCCAGGAACCCCTTTATAGTGCACGGGGATACATTTTGTGCAAGGCAATGATTTGCCCGGATACCATTTACCTGCTCGGCACGGAGGGATAAGCGAAACTCCCGAAGATTTGTCCAGTTAACTCCCAAAGTTAGCCCGACAAATCTTTTGAATATCAACCTTTGTCTCACAATAAGCTGGGTTTAATTTAAGAAACCAGATTAAAGCAGTGCAAAAACCACCACACTGTAGGGCAAGCATTACTTATCTCTCCAGGAAAGTTGTCTGCATTTAACATGGAATCCGCATACTCTGATGATCAAAACAGTCAGCGGCCTACATTCAGGTTTCAAAGTTTGCAGCACTGGGGACTCCATTAAAGACTCCACACATTGGGGCGGATTTTCAGAGCCCTGCTCGCGTAAATCCGCCCAAAACCGGGCGGATTTACGCGAGCAGGGCCCTGCGCGCCGGGAAGCCTATTTTACATAGGCCTCCCGGCGCGCGCAGAGCCCCGGGACTCGCGTAAGTCCCGGGGTTCTCGGAGGGGGGCGTGTCGGGGGGCGGGCCCGGTCGTCGCGGCGTTTCGGGGGCGTGCCGGCAGCGTTTTGGGGGCGGGCACGGGGGCGTGGCTACGGCCAGGGGGCGTGGCCGCGTCCTCCGTACCCGCCCCCAGGTCGCGGCCCGGCGCGCAGGAGGCCCGCTGGCGCGCGGGGATTTACGCCTCCCTCCGGGAGGCGTAAATCCCCCGACAAAGGTAAGGGGGGGGTTTAGACAGGGCCGGGCGGGTGGGTTAGGTAGGGGAAGGGAGGGTAAGGTGAGGGGAGGGCAAAGGAAAGTTCCCTCCGAGGCCGCTCCGATTTCGGAGCGGCCTTGGAGGGAACGGGGGGAGGCAGCGCGGCTCGGCGCGCGCAGGCTATACAAAATCGATAGCCTTGCGCGCGCCGATCCAGGATTAGGGGCGGATTTTCAGAGCCCTGCTCGCGTAAATCCGCCCAAAACCGGGCGGATTTACGCGAGCAGGGCCCTGCGCGCCGGGAAGCCTATTTTACATAGGCCTCCCGGCGCGCGCAGAGCCCCGGGACTCGCGTAAGTCCCGGGGTTCTCGGAGGGGGGCGTGTCGGGGGCGTGTCGGGGGGCGGGTCCGGTCGTCGCGGCGTTTCGGGGGCGTGTCGGCAGCGTTTTGGGGGCGGGTACGGGGCGTGGCTACGGCCCGGGGGCGTGGCCGCGCCCTCCGTACCCGCCCCCAGGCCGCGGCCCGGCGCGCAGCAGGCCCGCTGGCGCGCGGGGATTTACGTCTCCCTCCGGGAGGCGTAAATCCCCCGACAAAGGTAAGGGGGGGGTCTAGACAGGGCCGGGCGGGTGGGTTAGGTAGGGGAAGGTGAGGGGAGGGCAAAGGAAAGTTCCCTCCAAGGCCGCTCCGATTTCGGAGCGGCCTTGGAGGGAACGGGGGGGAGGCAGCGCGGCTCGGCGCGCGCAGGCTATACAAAATCGATAGCCTTGCGCGCGCCGATCCAGGATTTTAGTGGATACGCGCGGCTCCGCGCGTATCCACTAAAATCCAGCGTACTTTTGCTTGAGTCTGATGCGCAAGCAAAAGTAGGCTGATCGCGCTTCTTTTAAAATCTACCCCTTTTAGTGGATACGCGCGGCTCCGCGCGTATCTACTAAAATCCAGCCTACTTTTGTTTGCGCCTGGAGCGCAAACAAAAGTAGGCTATTCGCGCTCGTCTGAAAATCTACCCCATTGCGCTCTCTTTCATGCTTTTTCTTCCCTTTGTGTTAAAGTCTATAAATGCCACACCTCTTTTTATTCAATTCTATGGGCCCTGTTCTGAAAAACGCTAAGGGAGCACCAACTGACATTAGCCTGGGAGGAGGCCAAAGGCTAAGGTGGGGGGCATCAAAGTCAGAGCCATGACAGATCCTAAGGCAGAAAGAGCAGGGAATCAGATGTGCGTGGGCCTGTAATCTTGCTGTGGGTTTCCCAATGATGGCGAGGGGGGCTCCATAACTACACGCGGAAAGAAGAAATCTATCTAACAGGAAAGGCAATCTGTGAAGAGTGCTTGTAGCACACCGGAGAGAAGGGCTGCATGCAGAAGTGTGGATTACCACACCTGGCATTTCAGATGCAAGGAAAAACTGCATGCAAACTAAAATAAACATCACTACACAATAAAAGAAGAAACAGAGAAATCAAAAGAAAGAAAAACAAAACAGTACTTCTCGGCGTGAGGAAGGGCAGTATAGTAAGGTTTCTGGATAGAGTGCCAAGAGGCACTGCAGCTTGAAAGTCTGTACCAGTGCTGGCCCT
Source organism: Rhinatrema bivittatum (assembly GCF_901001135.1). Classification (NCBI taxonomy): domain Eukaryota; kingdom Metazoa; phylum Chordata; class Amphibia; order Gymnophiona; family Rhinatrematidae; genus Rhinatrema; species Rhinatrema bivittatum. The sequence goes on from NC_042623.1 coordinate 81,171,540, forward strand.
TGTCCCTCCATGACATTAAAGGTATCGGGCATCCAGAGACAGAAGTCTGTGTGGAAAAGCCATACAAAACACACAGAAAGATTTTCTGCTCTAATTAGAGTTTAAACAAGCCTGCTCGGGAAACGAAGAGCTACCGCACCTCTTTAAAACAGGAGGTGAACTGGGGCATCAACAGGTGCCAGCCCCGATTCCATCCGACAGTGCCCTGAATCAAGGGCTGCCTTTAGGGCGGGAAGCGCTGGGATGATCACCCCAAGCCCTGTGCACTGAACTAACTTCAGCAAGCCTTCTCTGCCCCACTCTGGCATGATCCTGTCCCTTTCCCCCCTCCCCGCCCGAGCAATCACATCCTCCTTTCTACCAGCATGAGAAGAGCAGCACCTGCGCTTCCCTGCTCCTCTGCCGCTGTCATTTTGAGGTCTGGACACACAATGTTGGTGGGCCCTGTGAGGGTCAGGTCTGGGAATGAAGCTGGCAGAGGAGGCGGCAGATGCTGGTGAGAAGGCGCGAAGGGGAGATAATCTAGCCAACGAGGGGAGGTGGGGGTGATAGGAGAAGGGAAGAGCCCCCGAATCTTTTAAGAACCCTTGAGGTTAGCAAATGATTTGCAAAGCGCAGCTGCTCTGCTACTGTGTACAGAGCCGTCATAGCACACAGAAACCTGGAAACTCCGGAAGGGAAGATAACTGGCCAAAAAAAACAAAAGGTCGACAGCACTGTAATTTTTTTTTTTCCCTTTCCAAGCGTCACCCTGTGAGTCATCTCCTAGTTGTACTTTGCTCCCTGTCAGAACTAATTAATTAGCAACTGGGACAGAGCAGACACCCTGACAAGGCTCAGCAGGGATCAGAAGATCCCCTGAGTAAGGAAAGGTTATCAGTGGGCAAGCGAAAGAGAAAACCACAGCAGTAATAACTTTCATTTTAAACAATGAGGAGGTGCTACAGAACAGCACTGTCCAGTGGTGAAGGAGGGCAGCAGTGCCACAGACATTCCAGCCTAACTCCTTCATCCGGACAATCCTGCTAGAAGAACCTGGAAAAAGCAGACAATCCCAGCTGTGACCCGGAGGTTCTGCACACTGGCACCGATGCCGCATAACGCACGCTAGCACCGAGTGCCCGTTGTCTTAAAGCGCGCGCAGCCTCATCCCCTGGCTCCCCGATGCAATATTTAAAACGAGAGGCAGCCTTAAAGGAGAACTGTGCACCCGTAGCGCTCAATCGTTTATTGCATCGGGCGCCCGATTGCAAAAGGCACTCATTACAAACGTCCGTTTTCATCCCGCTTCTTGCTTTGTTACAATTCACTTCAACAACCTCAGCAAAACACTAGGCGCCTCTTGCTACGGACGTCTAAATTGCATGGCCATAAGAAAAGTTAGGTTCTTTTAATCAAATCAAAATATATGTTCATTTTTCTCCACTGCCAGGAGTAAATTAAAGTCTCACGATTCTGAGGAGAAGGACACATTTATCGTAACACAGAGAACCCTATTTTTTTTTAATTTTTATGTGATCCCTTGACTGCGAGTTGACTTTACTCCACCTCTGAGGCTGGAGTTAAATTTGCTGCGTTAAAAAGTGCGTGCTGGGCACTCAGCACTTTCCTGCATAGGAGGGGTAATAGCCAACGCCCCCATCTACATGGAATTTACATCTGACGGGCGCTATCGGGTACGCATTTGTTAGGGTGCGCGTTTTGGACGCGCTAATCTTCTCACTGCATCAGGCACTAGTCTAGCGCATCCAAAACGCACGCACAACCGCACGAAAACCCATGCGGCAGGCTGGGCGCACTTTATTGCAGTGGCCCCGCTGGGTGCAAGCTTCAGCTTTTCCTGCCTTCACATCACAGCATAAAATGGGAGAGTCTCTGGGATCGACCGACTTCCCAGACGAAGGGAAATGGGAGGGCAGCACAAACCTTGAGGCCTTTCAGGATCTGGTAGACCAGGAACTGGATGCGGTCCTCCGTCAGCTTCTCGTGCTTCATGATTTTGCCCAAGTCTGTGCCCATGAATGGCATGACCAGGTAGCTGGAGAAAAAGTGAAATGGGGGCAAGATCCATATCAGTGCCATTTTGCTAATAAAAAGCATAATGTGAAAAGTGCAATTTCTATCACGATGTATTAAAATGCAATAATAAGATAAAGACAATTATCTGTGGCGATCTTACTTTTAGTAACTAAAGCAAATAATGTGTGTTTGTATACAGATACATAGGCATGTGTATACATGTATGTGCATGTGTATGCTATGTCAAACTAAAATCCAGAACCTATGTGGTCTAAAAACATCATGGCTCTTATGGTCCTTCTCTACCATCATATTATGTTTTCATATGTAGACCATTCATTTTGGTTTGTTTGGGTTTTTTTAATCCAGCAGGTTCTTCCTGCCCCTTCCAGCTCAGTCAGAGCCTGGGCTGGCATCGGGCACCATGATTCTTCATTTGCAACTTAGCTATTTTATATCCTTCCCCCTCCTCCAGAGACATTCTTAGGCTGAGGGCTATGTACCAGGGCTCCTTCTGGAAACCTTGCAATCATGGCCTCTGAGTCTGGCCACTAGGTGTCAGCCTTGAGCAATGACCATGACTCTCTCTCTCCCCATGGGGGACTGTGAACAAGACCCCTGCAGCATTGCCCACCCAGCCAGGGGAGCGGAAGACGTGACGCAGGGACCAAGCTGAGCACCTTCGGCATGGCAGTGCACGGCACTTGCCACCTGAGCCACTGGGCCGGCGCTACACCCGGCAAGAACAGGTTCTGACGCTTCAACATTTAGAAGCCACTTCAGGAATCCTATCCACATTCCAGGACTACTCCAGCTTTGAAAATCATTAAAAAAACCAAACAAACAAGATTTGAAAGCGTTTCCTACACTTCATTACTGCAGCCTTTGCCATACTGGTTCAGCCAAGAACTGGACTGAAGAGGATTTTTGGTCCTCACAGTTCATAATTATCTGGTTTAAAATGCTAGTGCTTTTTTTTTTAATGCTTAATGTATGGAGGTGATATTCAAAGGAATCTAACCGCCTAACTGTGGAGACATGCGGCTAGAACTTCAGGGGCTGGCAGGGAGGAAGGGTGAATACCTGGCCCCGCTGGGCAGTTAAATCCAAAAACCTACTTTTATTAGGCAGCTAGATTTAATTGCTCAGAAAGCAGGCATTTTTTGAGGTGGGGGTCAGGTCTGGGGTAGAACATAGTTGGCTAGCACTGAATTTCAGTGCTAGTCAGCTAAGTTTAAAGTGCCAAACCCTGAGCCTAAAATTAGCTTAACTTGGCTGGCTAAGTTGGGCATATGACGCCTTTTGTAAAATCCACCCTGGGTCACCTGCCCCATTGGCAGGTCTTGCAAACGGTTTTTGCTGCTCCGCTGGGGGCACACATCTGAACAATCTGAGACTTTTAAAACTAGTTTAAACATTGTAGCGTGGGTGAAGCTTACAATCACTCTGGTCTGAGGCAAAGGCGTGCTATCGGAAAGCGAGCACGGGAAGGCTTGGTCATCGTAACCACGCAGTCCTGAGAGACGCAACCAACCCAACACTGGCTTGTCATCTGGGTGGGGGGGGGCCTTGCAGACTATGGACACTGTTTCCTAAATATTTCTTTCAGTGATTGTTTCAGGGCACCATTTGCCTGTCTCTTCCCACCCTCACCTGCCATCATACTGTCCAGTCCTGACAACTTCTGTCCCTCAGGACAGTTTTCAAATCCCAAACTTCCCAGTCCTATTGTTAACGTCTTCCTACATTAGAAAAGGCACTCTCTTGGTTAGCTTGCAAGAGTATCTTTCGTCATTTTACAATAATGTTTTACTTAAAGCAGACTGCTAGTTAGCATGCAGTGGGTTCTTTATGCATCCTACAGAAGGTAATTAGAAACCTAACCCAGGAATTGACTTAAGACATCTGCCAGTAACCATAGACTTTCATATCAGGCTGAGCCAGTCCTGGTTTTAATCCCACTGCATGGGCTATCTTGTAGTTCAAGTTGCTTAAGAAATAATGTTAACCTCCCAGCTCATTGCCACACACACACACAACAAAAAAACCTTTTATACTTAAGGGATTCTCTCTCATAGGGAGACAGAGTTGCTCTGTCAGGCCTTCTGGTGATTATGCTTTTGGTCACCCAACAGGTTAATCAACTCAGGATCAGACATAAAGTCGTGGTTGCCAAACTCTCATTACTAAAAAGCAAAACAATAAAATTAAAAATCACATGCCCATTCCTTTACAGTTCCCTTATAAAAGGAAATTTTCCAATGGATGATGCCAACAATTAATCACACTCTTTTCTAAATTTCATCACTACCGTTGCTGTAACCAGCTTCTCGGTTTGGGATGGAAAAATGCTTGGGATACGAGCAGACAGAGCTCATAATGGGTCTCACCCAGATCAGAAAGTTACAGATGCATGCTTTCTGTCTGACAACAAATTATTTGGGACTGTGATTACTTCTGCCACCCTGGGAAGGAGCATCAGCTTTAGACTTGTACCCTCAGCAGTATCCCCCTTCCTGGCATGAACTGGAGACTCCTGCTTCTGTGACTTCAGCCAACTCCCTCCTGATTCTTCTGGCATAGCAGGGAGGCTAAAGGGACGGAAGCAGGCCCAGGCACCACAGGCAGGTGCCCAGGGTACCCTGGCTAAAGAGGAACCTGATCTCCAACCCAGAATATGGGCACCAGAATCCTAAATCCGGCCTCCAAATTTTCCCACTCTCCAGCACTTCTCTCTCTCTCTGAACTGACATAAAAGGAACATATTTCCTCCGTCCTCAAAGGCAAGTCCAGAATTGCACTTTTTTTCACACGAAGACTGTGCTCTGCCACTTCAGGGAGAACCTAGTCACCCCACTATATATATGTTCTACCTCCTACCTAGACCATTCTCTGTGCTAGAGAATACCTTCTACCTTGACCAAGGTATACTACTCCACGGTATTTATTTATTTATTATTTATTTAAATTCTTTTAATATACCGATGCTCAAGACCAGGTCTTATCGTACCGGTTTACAATAAACTAGGGGGAGAAAACCATTTAACACTGAAAGCGAAAGTTACATTACAACAGGGAATGTGGAACAAGGCTGTTAGAAAAAAAAGGATAGATTAACAATTTCTAACTGGAGAGCGGTGCATGTAAGCAGAGGGTAATTGCTTACATGGTAAGAATTATATACAATTTAAGCGCAGTTAGCAGAAAAGCAGTTCCTTTGTGAGGCGGAAAGAGGACATAACATGAGGGTAACCATACGGCTTCTTCAAGGATATGCTTGGGCGAACAGCCATTTTTTTAATTTTTTTCTGAATGTGGTATGACATTCAGTAGGGTCATACCACATTCATTCTGTAGGGACGAGAGGTCCATACACTACCATTACATCCCCATGCATGCAACAGGGGTAAAACCAGGATTGGTTGCTTATTTTTTGGCCTTTCAGACACTTCAGAGCAGATTACATTCAGATACTGTAGGTGTTTCCCTGTCCCCAGAGGGCTCACTATCTACGTTTATACCTGAGGCACTGAAGAGTGAAGTGACTTGCCAAAGTCACAAGGAGCAGCAGTGAGAAATGCTGTTTGCAGCCAGCCACTCTAATCACTAGGCTACTCCTCCATCCACTTGTCTGCCTTGGAGCTCTATGTTCAGTTGAAGCAGATTATTCGAGGTGGCAGAATTGCGTTGTGTAATGGTTAGAGCACAAAGCTAAGAGCTTCCAGCAGCTCAGACCTAAAGATAGTTAGCACACCGTGGCAGGCATACATACTGCGAATTATCCTGCACAGTGCGGTGTGTACCCATGGTGCTGCATAATAAATATGATAATGCTATGAAAAGGCTAAAGACCCCTTTATGTGCCTTGACATTTCCTCTGTATGATGGCAGAGCGTACAAAAGGTTCTTTTAATTAACATGCTGAAGAGACAGAAACTGTTAATTAGGGCCAGATTTAAGGATCAGCCAAAGATAGGGCAAGAAGGTGCAGAGAGCCTGCAAGTCAGTGTGCTTGCACAGTTGGGAATCTTTTGCCCAAGATTTTAAATTTCCTGCAACTTGTGGAACAAAATATAATGTTACAAAAGCAAAAGTGTGCAAAAGGTACTGTAGGACATATGCTGAGTCTTTATAATTTGGCCATGTCTACCTTCTAAAAGCAAATCCATCCAAAAGGTCCAGCGCAGGGAATACAAGCACAAATTCAGAACCTCTCCCTTCAGTAAAATCCTGTGCGCGCGATACAGTAAATAAATTTATTTAAATTAGGCCCGGCGGTACAAAGAGGTGCTAGGGACACTAGCGCGTCCCTAGCGCCTCTTTTCGGACAGGAGCGGCGGCTGTCAGCAGGTTTGACAGCCGACGCTCAATTTTGCTGGCGTTGGTTCTCGAGCCCGCTGACAGCCACGGGTTCGGAAACCGGACGCCGGCAAAATTGAGCGTCCGGTTTTCAACCCGCGGGCCTATTTCAATTTTTTTTATTTTTTACTTTTTTAAACTTTCGGGACCTCCGACTTAATATCGCCATGATATTAAGTCGGAGGGTGCACAGAAAAGCAGGTTTTACTGCTTTTTCTGTGCACTTTCCCGGTGCCCGGAGAAATCAGCGCCTACCTTCGGAGCGCACTGTACTGTATCAGCCTGATTGGGTGGAAAATGGCCATCTACAACAGAGAAAAAGTATGCTACCTACTGACAATTCTTCATGTTTTCATTCGCCTCCATGGCATTGGTAAGTTTTCCAAATATCAATTACAATCACAGTGAAAATCTACCCTGGCCTGATTCTGGACTGGTCATGCTATCCCCCTCCAAAGAGCTGCAATTTCAAAACATTTCAGTGAGTCTTCCCCTACAAAAAATGGGATTAAAGAAGGATCAGTATCAAGAAGCCCTTGGGACTCTTCTACTCTGCAGTGCTCGTTCAGCCTTTTCCCAATACATTTAGAAATATGTAAATTCAGGCCTTGGTGTGCTGGACAGGCCCAGCACGCAGCTTTGCATCAGTTTCCAAACTGGTGGCTGTGAAACACAACTTCATACCTTAGAAGCCTCTGCACTGCCTCCTTCCACATATTCACTATAAAAAAAAAAAAAACAACCTTCCCTATCGATTCCAAATGAATGAAAACCATATTCCATTACTTCTCTTAAAGCACAACCTTCGCTGCCTGCTGCCAGAACACATTGAAAAATCCTAAGCACCTTTTAATGAGCAGAAAGCAGACTGCGAACTTGCATGCAAGACTCTGCAGGTCTGCCCAGAAAAATGAATGACAGCTTCACAGACCTGTTTTCTGTTGCTAACTGTACTAGTGACTACAATGGGGTTAAGTGGCATATCCAGTGTCGCCTCCCTCCCATCCATAATGCATAAGCAAGTTAAAGCAGCAGAACCTTCTCCTCAATGTGAAAACGAGTTGTGCAGTGGGGAAGAATGCACGAGGGAGACTGGAAAGAAACATTCCCTATGGTGTGATTACTTATTTACTTTCTTACCTAACCCCAAAATTGTAGTACAAGCTAAACAATTAACCCTCATCCTGGTTGTTCAGCCGAAATTTGACAAAATTCTATCTGATGGCTTTTAAAATCAATAGGCATCAAAATGTTCATTTCTCAGAAGAGCTCTAGTGCTCATCTGCATCAACCCCTCCCCCCCCTCTCCAATTTCAGTAACCAGACTTTAACATCATTAGGGGTTAAACCAAAGCAAGCACTTTTAGGATTTTTTTTTTTTTTTTAGTATCTGAACTGACAAGAAAGGACTTAACAGAAACCTGGTGGGGTTTTTTTTTTAACTCATTACCAGCCATGAAATTCCACTGCCTGACGCTATCTGTCTGAACGCTCTAATGCATCAATTCTTCCCTCACCCCACCTAGCACATACTATTAGTGGGTGCATTTTAGGACCCACTTGCATTTTCTATCACTTTTTTCCTTGTTCCATTTTTGGACCTGAGGAAAGGCATGTCAAAAGCTCGTCAGGAAAGATATTAGGTAAATCCAATAAAAAAAAAGGTACCATCTCTTATTTTTGTTTGTTAATCTTCATTTCCATGTAGTTTTCAAGAAATAGGGTTTTAGAATTTGAAGGAAAAGTCCACGGAGTTCGGGGAAAGGCTGCCATTGTGTCAACCTCAGGATCGGCACCAGACGGCCCAGCCTCAACAAATATTGATACTGTTGAGAGCACATCAGTATGGCCTGCTTACTGCGGATGCAGACACAAAGACTAGGCCGATGCTCCTAGTGGTACTGTATCTGCCCATATAAATGATTCAGTGGCCACACAGAAGTACGCTCGCTTGTACATGCTGCCCTGCTAAAGGAGTTGAAGAGTTGAGATGAACTGAGGCCATTCATTGTCACTGACCTTCTGTAGACACATGAAATGGGGAATGGCACAGGCAGTGCCAAAACAAAAGAAAAAAACCCTGCAAACTAATTTAAAAAAATGTATTAAGATGACATAGTTCTGATCGGTCTCGAATAGCAAACTAGAAAAGAAGACCCTTAAAAATTAATTTATAGGAACAGCATGAAAGCATCATATAGTTCTAAGAAAAATTAGCAAATTCAAAGCCCTGCCTGGCCTGTCAGCCATACCATTAGTAAAAACGAATACAAAAGTCTGAATGATAGCTTTAACTTAATTGTTGATAAAACACATGGATTTACACTAGCTCTTTTATATTGATTCATTGGATACTAGTGTTCCCTGATTATATATTGTCATTTACAGCTTCTATGTGGTACATAGTTATACATGTCATCTTTCTGCAATTTTTAATGCTAAACTACTATTTATTTGCTTATTTTAATAGATTGAAAATAACAAAACAGTGAATATGTATCATGATGTTAGCTGCTAGGCAGCCTCTCAGCCAGCAGGGTCCCTTACTTGCCGCCGTGAAGGCTACATGACATAAGGTCAGGCCTATAAGAATCTCCCTCACAGATTCCTTGATGCCTCATCATTTAGTCACCTCAGCTTCTTGCTCTGGTCAACCTTGCACTTTTTCTTGTTACTGTGTGGCCTTTTGGAACATAATGCTTTGGACTGATGACACTTTCTCAGTAAAAATCAATCAGGCTCTTTTCTAAATCATACTATTGCACCAGCCCTTATTGAGAGTTTAATCCTCCCCTTGTAGTTCACTAGCAGATGAATTAGTGAATACACTATAAATTTAAAGTACTCTAATTCCAATTCCCTTAGCAACCTAAACTTAACTAGTAACTCAACAAAATTATGATGAAGGCAGCAGTCTAGCAGCAAGAGGTGGGCTTTCCAGTCTTTTGAATCGAGTGTCACATGTATGATTTTTTTACCCGCCTGTGTGCGATTGTATGTGTGCACCTGGTGCAAAGAGCTCCTGGCTCTCAGAGAACGAGTCCGATCTTTGGAGGCTAGAGTGAAAGACCTGGAGGAGCTGAGGCAGACAGAGAGGTATATTGATGAGACCTTCAGGGTCATAGTAGCCAAGTTCCAAATCCAGTCTGGCAGCCCTGGTTCTGCCTTGGATCAGAAAGGTCTCCCAATTGGAAAGCATTACCCTGTGAGGCAGGAAGTGATCCTGTAGCAAGGACCTGTCCTCTTGCACTGAGAACAAGTCTCCCAGGGCTATTGCCCAGGAGGGAAGGGTTAGATTGCCATCATAGTTGGTGATTAAATTATTAGAAATGTAGATAGCTGGGTGGCTTGTGGACGTGAGGTCCACCTGGTAACTTGCCTGCCTGGTGCGAAGGTGGCGGACCTCATGCATCATCTAGATAGAATTATAGACAGTGCTGGGGAGGAGCCAGACATCATAGTACATGCGGGCACCGACATAGGAAAATGTGGGAGGGAGGTTCTGAAAGCCAAATTTAGGATATTAGGTAGAAAGCTGAAATCCAGAACCTCCAGGGTGGCATTTCTGAAATGCTCCCTGTCCATGTGCAGGTCCCCAGAGGCAGGCAGAGCTCCGAAGTCTCAATGCATGGATGAAACAATGGTACAGGGAAGAGGGATTCAGTTTTGTAAGGAACTGGACCTTCTGGGGAAGGGGGAGATGTTTCTGAAAGGATGGGCTCCACCTTAACCAAAATGGAACCAGGCTGCTGTCGCTAACTTTCAAAAAGGAGATAGAGCAACTTTTAAACTAGAACATGGGGGAAAGCTGACAATCACTGAGCAGTGCACGGTTCAGAGGAATGTATCTTTGAAGGATACTAATGAAACAGGAGAGTTAGGGCATCCCCAACAGACAGGTTCCAATAAATGCAAAAGTAGCCCATGTGCCAATAAGTAAAGAGTCACCTAAGCTAAAGAATTCCAAATTATCCATATGAACTGAAAAGAAGGCTGATAATAGAAACAAAAAAGGCACTTTGAAATATCTGTATTCCAATACCAGAAGTCTAAGAAGTAAGGTGGGAGAGTTAGAATGTGTAGCAGTGAATGATGAGATAGACATAATTGGCATCTCAAAGTCCTGGTGGAAGGAGGATAACCAATAGGACGTGCTATATCAGGGTACAAATTATACCGCGATGATAGGGAGGATCAACTTGGTAGGGGTTTAGCACTGTGTGTCCAGGAGGGTATAGAGTCCAACAGGATAAAGATCATACAAGAGACTTAATGCTCGATAGAATCTATATAGGTAGAAATCCCATGTGTGTTGGGTAAGAGTATAGTGATAGGTGTATACTACCGTCCACCTGGCCAAAATGATCAGACAGATGATGAGATGCTAAGAGATATCAGGGAAGCTAACCAATTTGGCGGTGCAGTAATAATGGGAGATTTCAATTACCAATTCAATCAATAGAGTCAAAAAGTTGCCCAAGCAAGGAAATACCCAAATCAAACTAAATGGGAATTTATGGAGAAATATTAAATTATAACCTAAATGAAGGTGTCAGCAAGCCTGTCGTTGTTTCAACCGAAACCAACCAGTCTTCTCGATCATTCACCTTCACACTTTAATGCACTATATTTTTTAGAATGTTTTCAAAATTTTTCAAAATCATTATTTTCTTAAAATTTGAATGTAAACCACAGTCCAGAGATTATATTCCAAAAATGAACTTAAAGAATCATTATATAGCTCCCAACCCCTGGTCACTCATTGTATTAAACTTGGACATTCTTTTACTGATTTAACCTTCTGCGCGATCAATCAAGTATTACAACATTGGTGGGGAGGAAATCAGGGATTACAGCTTCTTTGTTTAGAACAACGTTGGATTTACAGACTCAAAACAGTCACTCCTACTGGGTTGAATACTTATTTAGATTTGCATGTTTTCTTAGGATAAGATTCTTCTGTCGTTTCTGTGAATATATTCCTACTTACAATTTAGATGAAACTGGATATCAAAATTATGAGGAGTTGGTCTTTTTTTCCCCTCATCTACTTGTATTGACGTCAAAGTCTTACATTTTGGTGTCCCCTTATTTGCATATAGTGACATCTAGGTCTCACGCTCGGCATCAGCTGGATATTAAAAGAGACACTAACGTCAGCCTCGGTTCTTCCGTTCCTGATGAGAGACGGTTGAGACGCCAAGTCCAGACAAAAATGGTAGCCTTTCAACGAAGATAAGTACTGCTATGTTTTATTGACCATCCTTGCATGTCTTATTAAAGTGTTTTTCTTGTTATAATTTATAGGCACATATTCCAACTTGATAAAGAAGTTAATTAAGAACTGTTTAAATGCCCCTGAAGAAGCACTGCTAATGCGAAACACCGGCCGTGTTGGGCGCTATATAATGATTCTTTAAAGTTCATTTTTGGAATATAATCTCTGGACTGTGGTTTACATTCAAATTTTAAGAAAATAATGATTTTGAAAACATTCTAAAAAATATAGTGCATTAAAGTGTGAAGGTGAATGATCGAGAAGACCGGATGGTTTCGGTTGAAACAACGACAGGCTTGCTGACACCTTCATTTAGGCTATAATTTAATATTTCTCCATAAGTTCCCATTTGGTTTGATTTGAGATTTTTAATTTTTAATTTCTGAATTTTCAATACAAATATAAAGTATTTGTTTACACTAGAAACTTGATTAGTTATTAAAGTTAACATTCTTACAGAAAGCATATAAACCATAAAGCTATTCCATAATGGCTAAACTATAATCTCAAACTTCTCTCAATTGGGGGGTTTATTTGAGGAAAAGGAACACAAAATGAAGAAGAAATGGTATAGCCCTGAACCAGAGCAGTTACATTTTTTTTTTTTGGATTCTCTATGAGGCACCATTGGCAGAAAAGGAATCAACAAAATCTCTTAAATGCGGAGGCGCAAAGAAAATGTAACAATCACTCCCCTTCCTTACAATACATTTGCAAGGGTAGCACAACATAAAAGTTGCGCCTAAGGAAACTGTCTCCTGCCTCATACTTAAAAAGGCTTTACGCCTTTCTTGAGTGATCTTTGAGATGTCTGGGAACACGCGTATAATTATACCATGAAAGGGGGAATTTAAATGCTGGAAATATCTAGACATCATTTTGCTAACATCCTGTTCTGCAATCAATGTAACAGTCAATGTAGCGCATTCAATAATTTCTATTGCAGAAGATTCAAGAAACATAGTAAGATTATCTTCATCAAATTGATTTTGCTCCTGCGGAACATTTTCCCCCTCGTTCAGCACTGGTTCTGGGAATGAAATAAACCTTATTTCTCACAGGCATATCAGAGTCCGGCATTTGAAGAATCTCCCGGAGATATCTTTTAAAAGTTATTATGGGCAGCTCGCCCATAATTTCGGGAAATTTAATCAATCTCACATTTAGTCTCCGGTTCCAATTTTCTAGTAGTTCCAATCTTCTAGACAGTGCAGTTCTATCTTTTATTGTTGCCTGATTGAAAACTTGTATATTTCCTATTTCTGTTTCCATTCCATCCACTTTTTCTTTCATTACTTGCAGTGACTGATTTTGTTAAGAGAAGAGGCTATTTGTTCCATTCTCTGGTTGCTAGCTCTTACAGCAACTGTGAGATTAGCAGAAAGTTCCCATAATGCCTCCATAGTTACCACTGCTGCTCTTATAGGGGTTTCTTATGCTCACCCGATAAAACTGATGTTCCGGTGGCTGGTGCAATGGCTTCCACTCGGCCAAAAGTCTCCGAAATTCTCCCTAAAGGATTCCTTGTCAGCTCTGGCTGGGCGGCCGCCTCGCTTCCTTCTCCCTGCTGTCCTGGGACGCTGACTTCATCCTTCAGCATCTCTGGCAGAGTCTCCAATTGATGACGCTCTCCTCTCAGCAGGTGGCCAAATCTTTGGAGGGGGGGGGCTGAGGGAAACCTCCACCTCTAGTGGTGTCGAATTTCCTCCCTTCGGCACTGCAACAAGGCTACTCCACCCCCCGGTCATCGCTGCTCCCGGAGTTGGGAAGATAGTTATGAGCCTCTGTTCAGATAGCTGCGTCAAAATCGAGGGAAAACCCCTTATTTTTCCTTTCCGTTTTGCCGGCATTATTTGAATTATATTTTCTCAAAGTAACAAGTTCCAAAAGATATAGAACGCCGTACCAAAATCGAAAATGCTCGACAACTTGCTCACACAGCTCCGCTCAGGGCCGGATTTGAGATTTCAATTACACTAATATTGACTGGGTTAATGCAATATCAGGACATGCTAGACATAAAATTCCTGGATGGAATAAACAAGTGCTTCATGGAGCAATTGGCTCAGGAACCAACAAGAGAGGGAGCTATTTTACTTTTCTTAGTGGAATGCAGGATTTAGTGAGAGAGGTAAAGGTGGTGGGGCCACTGGCAATAGTGATCATAAAATGATCAAATTTGAACTAATGACTGGAAGAGGGACAATATGTAAATCTACAGCTCTAATACTAAATTTTCATAAGGGAAACTTTTATAAAATGAGGAAAATAGTTAGGAAAAAAACTGAAAGATGCAGCTGCAAAGGTTAAAAGTGTACAACAGGCATGGACATTGTATTTTTAAACAATCTTAGAAACGCAGTCCAGATGTATTCCAGACAAGGTGGGAGGAAGGCAAAATGATTACCGGCATGGTTAAAAGGTGTTCTTATGAGTTGAAAAAGGCTATTTTAGCCAAAAAAACATCCTTCAAAAATTGGAAGAAGGATCCATCAGAAGAAAATAGGAAAAAGTATAAGCATTGTCAAGTTAAGTGTAAAACATTGATAAGACAGGCTAAGAGAGAATTTGAAATTAAGTTGGCCATAGAGGCAAAAACTCATAAGAAAAACTTTAAAAAATATATCCAAAGCAAGAAACCTGTGAGGGAGTTGGTTGGACTGTTAGATGACAGAGGGGTTAAAGGGGCTCTTAGGAGAGGATAAGGCCATTGGAGAAAGACTAAATTAATTCTTTGCTTCTGTTTTTACTAATGAGGATGTTGGGAGATACCTGTTCTGGAGATGGTTTTCAAGGGTGGTGATTCAGATGAAATGAACCAAATCACTGTGAACTGGAAGATGTAATAGGCCAGATTGACAACATAAGAACATAAGAAATTGCCATGCTGGGTCAGACTAAGGGCCCATCAAGCCCAAAATCCTGTTTCCAACAGAGGCCAAACCAGGCTACAAGAACCTGGCAAGTAACCAGACACTAAGAAGAACACTGATGCCAGTAATAGCAGAGGCCATTCCCTAAGTCAACTTGATTAATAGCAGTTAATGGACTTCTCCTCAAAGAACTTATCCAAACCCTTTTTAAACCCAGCTACACTAACTGCACTAACCACATCCTCTGGCAACAAATTCCAGAGCTTAATTGTGCATTGAGTGAAAAAGAATTTTCTCTGATTAGTCTTAAATGTGCTACTTGCTAACTTCATAGAGTGCCCCCTAGTCCTTCTATTATCCGAAAGTGTAAATAACTGATTGCCATCTACTCGTTCAAGTCATCTCATTATTTTAAAGACCTCTATCATATCCCCCCCTGAGCCATGTCTTCTCCAAGCTGAACAGCCCTAACCTCTTCAGCCTTTCCTCATAGGGGAGCTCTTCCAACCCTTATATCATTTTGGTCACCCTTCTCTGTATCTTCTCCATCGCAACTATATCTTTTTTGAGATGGACAAACTAAAGAGTAGCAAATCACCGGGACCAGATGGTATGCACTCCAGGGTTCTGAAGGAACTAAAAAATGAAATTTCAGATCCATTAGTTAAAATTTGTAACCTATCATTACTCTTTCATTTAACAATGTTTGTATATTTCCCTCATGGTAAGGTGGACAACGTTGCTCAACAATTATCCATTTTAAGTCCTGAAAACTGTGATAGAATTGCTGACAATGCGATACCATAGGGGACAACATACATTGTTAAACAAAAGAGAACAATTAATTGGCATTCACTCAATTGATATTTTAGCATTGCAAGATTAACTCATGGTTTGCTTACATCATTTCCTGTTTCTTTTTAAATCTAGTGGTCCCCCCCTATGTTTTATAGAGATCTCTGAATGTTGAGCAAAGAGGGACAGTCTATGAGTGATCTCTGAATGGAATACAATCTCCCTGAAGCAGGCATTTTCCAAAAAATGGATTCATGTCAAGGTCTTCCAAAAGTCTGATACATATATTACAAGCTAAATATCACAATTTGTTCAAATGACTATTTTTTTGCTCACTTTTATTGCTCTGGGATGCAGCAGTTCATCAAAGCATGACCTACAAATCCAATACTGCTTATTTTTATTTGCATTCCACGTAAAAAATTCAAAAAAGTAGACCAGTTGAATTTTAGTATTAGGTGATATAGTGGCAGTCCTACATATAACATTAGCACATAAGGCAGCTATGCTCTTTTGAAATAAATAACCAAGAACTTGCATCTTTGTTGATTTTGACATATTTGATCTTGGAGTCATTGTATTTTTGGGGCTATTTGGCAATATATTTTTCCATAACATAATAGTGCCATGCATCTGCACACAGGGAGCACATCAAGGTAGAATGTTGCTGTAATAAAGAGACTATGTTTACAGGACCAAATCAACTTTATTCTGTTTAGTTCTGATACTTTTTTTTTTGTGTCACATGGGTTCTGAATTCTCATCGCTCTTTCAACAAAAACGAGAGGAGTTAGATGAAACATACATTGCTTTTACAATCTACCTTTAATGAAGCGGAACCAGAAACCCAGATTGATATCTTGTAACCATCTTATTTAAAAAAAAAAAAAAAAAAAATCACAGTGAAGATGGAAAAATACTGACGATAGTGGAATCAATTTTCGTTGACGCTTAGTTTTAAAAGTTGACAAAGGCAGAGTGAAAAATAATGGGAGGAAACGAGCGAGCCCATAGTCTCATTATTAGGGAATATGCAAACTTCCCTGACCAAATGAAATGTTAAAATACTTTCTAACTTGTAGATTTAGCAGAACGTAGGGAGGAGGATAAAACAGGTTTGAGATAAGTGAAATATGGACAAGGCTAAAGGTAGACACCATGTCTTAATTATTGCCACTACCGAGCTCAGAAAGACACGGCTAATTCCAGCAAAGTCTCCTGCACAGAAAAGCATCAAGCCTTACAAGAGAGACATCTTTCCACTATAGCGGGATTTCCAGGCTGCCCCCTCCACCGAAAAGAACTGCCCCGTTTACACAAGTTGCTCAGAATGGAAAGGAAAGCCTTTTTTTCCCCCAACATAATATATTCAAACGTATCCCAAGCACACAAGGAAAGTTGCCAGGCTGCTCACCTCCATATCCCCAAATGTACTGAGCTCCCACACAGAAAACAAAATGGATAGAAAGAAAGATAGCATCGTAATTTACGTCATCTTCCATCATTGCTCCTAAGGGCAGAGCTAGACCGATTGAATTTAAACCCGTTCGCTAAGAGGAGCTTCATGCCTGGTGACCAGCTGTTTGTTTTTTGTATTGTTTTGTTTCTGAAGACGGCTGTGGCCTTGTGTTCTCCCCCTTCCCCAAGTCGAATGAGAAACCAGAAACTTCAGTTCCTAGACAGGAAGAAGTGAAAGCAGACATCAGGAAGCAGAGAGGTGCAGGAGATGTGAAGGCTCATGATTAAGGGCTACCAAAGCAAAACCTGTGACACTTCTGTGGGCGAATCAAGGAAGCTGTATTCCAGGGCAAGTAATTTCTGCGAGTGAATGCTGCAAAGCCTGGGAGGGAGGGAGGATGAGAGTGAGGGTGAGAGGAGGCCTGGAGCCAGGTCGCAAATTCAACATGGCCACCTGCTCAGCTCACTCTGTTGCTGTATTTTCTCCTCTCCTTGTCTTTATGCTTTCTTTTGTCTCCTGTCTTACCTCTTTACATTTTTCTCTCCTCTATCCAGTCTTTTTCTCCATCCATATCACTCTGACCTCTTCTTTTTCCTCATCTGTCTACTCTCCTTTTTTCCCTATCTCCTTCACCTCTCTCTTCCATCCCTACCCCACCAATTCTCTTTCACACAATATCCAAGTTTATCAACTCTGCAGATCATTTCCTTCCTCTGTAGGCCCTTTCTTTTTACCCACTTCCAAGATTTCAAATTTCTCTCTCTCAGGTTACTGCAGAACACCGAGTGTCTCCAACGTTCCCTCTTTCTGTGTCTGACATCTGTGCATGTCTGTTCAGGGCGGTGATGTGTGGCCTTCTTGTATGCACTGCAATGTGGGAATTTACGGCTGTCAGAAACTACTCTGGTCTCCTTTCTGTCTTCATTTCCTTGCTTTTTGGTTATTAAGTATAAAAACTGTTTGAAAATACATGAAAGACCAAAAATCTACAAGGTAGGCCGTCAGTGACAGAAAAGATTGCTTCTCTATTCCAGTCCTTGGATTCGGTTTGATGTCGGTGTTCAGAGGTGGTAGAAGTAGTTGGTTCTAGAGTTCAATAAGGTAACTCATAAGGAATGACAACGCCATTTGGTGAAAATGGCGTTTCTGTGAGAGCTCGTTTGAGATGTGCTGAGGATTAAGAGTCGGGGGACGTGTCTGTTCTTATACATCTATGGGACGTATAGATGTCATTTATACAGGAATATTGAACCAATGAATATGATGAAAATATATAAGCAGTAGAAAACTCTTTAAAAACTTCTCCTGAAGAAGCCTGTGGAAGGCGAAACATGTTGAGAAGATCAAGAGAGGAAGAAGAAAAATTGAAATAATTTTGCCATGAGAATGTGCAAGATTTAGGAAATTGAATTTTTCTCTGCTTGTAATTCAATTTGAAAAATTTGTAATGTAAATGGGAATTTTGGGTTATATGCAAAAATTCAATTTGAAAATGAAGATGTTTTTAAAGGTATTGGAAAATGTATGTGGTGAGTGTGGTATGAATGTGTGATTAAGTGGTATGCTTGGGTTTGAGGTTGATATTCCTTGTGTGAAATTTTAAAAGGTTGTGTTTTTTTTGGAATTTTTTCCATTTTTGAATACTAATAAAATTTTGGAATACTATATATGTCACTATTTGTTTTTGGTTACCTGAAATGGAGGCATGAATGATTTTAGATGATCAAAAACACAGAGCAACAAAACTGAGGAAACAGCTAGAGAAAATATAGATCCACAATTAGGGTGACCAGCTAGCTCTGTTTTGAGCACTGGTCTTATCCAAGCGCATATATGGTTCAAATGTGCTGGACTTGAGGATTTTACTTAGTGAGTTAACACCAGGATTCAATCCGCTTATCCTGGCAAAACAAAGCCAGTTGATCACCCTATCCATAATAGATGCTACCTATAGGTATACACTGTGTGAAAGGGCTAATTTCACTAAACATAAGTTAAACCAGCAGTTATTAAAAGCAAAAGATCTGGAGCAATTGAAAAATTACTTCCAAGAGATACTATTAATATCTGTAGAAAAGTTACCTGCAATCCAAAAGGCTTATTTCTTTTTGAAAAAAGGAGAGAAACCCCCACAAGGGAATTTACCATCAGAAGGAGCTTCATTGAATGTGACGGAGTTAATAGAATCCTCGTATAGCTCTCAAGTAGAGATGAGTGGGACTGTTGGTAAAATTTAAATATTTGGAAGAAAGAGATAATGTGCTTAAAATATTTCTAGCTAAAAGATCTATGCTGTACTTGGGACAAAAAGTCTGGTTTTACCCGGATGTTTCACCAGAGACACAGACAAGACGGAAGAAATTTCTAATTCTTGCTAATCAAGCAAGAACCTTTGGGTTTCAAGCTAATGTCAGGTTTCCTTGTAAATGTGTATTGAAAGTTGAAGGGAAAAAATTTGTATATTATGAGCCTGAGCCATTAGCTGAATACCTTGAGAACCGAAGGAATCAAGGAATAGTGGCTGAATAACAACATCTATTGAAAGTTGGTGTATGAAGGAATCTCTGAGAATCTCTCTCTTTTATAACTGTTACAGTTTTGTAATTGCTGTATTGTAATAATTTTGCTCTGACACTCTCCCTCTCTAGTTTTGTAACATGGGGAAAAGAATTTGAGTTTGAGCTTTTTGGGGTTGGGAAATGTTTAGGATAAACATGTATGTTTGTTTAATTCTTACTCCTGCATTTATGAAAAAAGTTTGAATGTATCAAATATTGAAAAGTGCAAAATTAAAAATTAAAAAAAAAGCAAAAGATCCTGAGATATAGATGCTTAGAACTTTTAGGTAAATACATAGAGGAGCGGCCTAGTGGTTAGAACAGGAGGTTGCGAACTGGAAAAACCAGGGTTCAAATCCTGCTGCTGCTCTTTGTGATCTTGGGCAAGTCAAGTCACCCTCCATTGCCTCAGGTACAAATTTAGATTGTGAGCCCTCTGGGGGATGGGAAAATATCTACAATACTTGAAGTGCCTGAAAAGACAGATTTTAAATAAATGCAAACTCACCTCCCAGAATGCTATTGTGTAGCACTACTCTCAGAAAGGGAACTAGAATCATTTACAACTACTTTAATAGCACAGAAACCGAACAATTTGTACGTAATATAAGGTAGTTTAGATGTACTAAATAACGTTATTCCCCATGGGTGGAATTTAAACTCACATTAATAAATTATTGAGCCTAGAGTACTTTAACATCAAGCTAATCCCGAACGTCAGTGTCTAGGTTCTAAGCGCATCTTTAAACCACAGCTTGCAGTCCACTCGCTGATCGGCATTCACTTACAAAATCTAAATCAGCAGCACCGTCATACCATGGAGAGGCAGAAATTAAAAAAAAACAAACCCCAACTTACAAATCATTAAATTTCTCCAGCGTTGAATCAGGGGTGAAGACATCCAGAATTCCGATTACCTAGAAGACAAACAAGAGACAGGAGCATGAACACACCGCATCAGCACAAAACAAGAAAGAGTGGCAAACAGCATAATAAAAGCACAGCCACATCGTCAGGTGCACACCTGAGCGAGAGGGAATGTATAAACAGGGCACCGTGATTTTATGGTGAAAAGGAGCACACGTGCCTTCCAGCTGTAAAAGCTTGGAGCACTACTCTACATATTTCATTTACCATCTTTGTCATCCTGCAAATTACCATTACAGACATATAGATGCCAATACACATAGACCAAGAAGAGGCAACAGTGATGACAGCACGGGCATGAGAACCTAAAGTTGCTTCTTTGTGCTGAAGCAGTGGCTGGAAACAGGCAGCAGGCAAGCACTGGTGTCAGATTATCTGACCCTGCCTATTCTACAGCCATGGAATGGGTGCAAAAGATCAAGCAGGCGTGATCAGAAATGATAAGCTTTCCTGAATCCACCAACTCTATAGCAATGCACCAGTGCTGTCTGGAGAGGCATGGGGCCCTCTGTCTTTTGGTCACTGTTAAATCTTCTTGCATGCAATTGATAGTTACAAGCAGGAGAAGCCATACACCCTGTATTGGTTTGCTCCCTCTCCATTCTACTGGATCTTGCTCTGTCCACAGCCTATCCAACATTATTATAAATCCAGCTCCAGGGCAACTTTGGGAAAAGACAGAATATCAAATGTTCATAAATCAATCAATTACTGGAATTAGCACATTATTTGAAAAATGTGGCTTTTATTGCGTCAGCGGTTATGTGATCAACCAATCCGCCTTGTCTACCAACATTCTTTGCAGCCTGTGGACCAGCTTAAGAATTATCATAGGATAATGATGCACACGTATTTTTAAGCCCTCAGATATCTTGCAGGATATATATTTTTCAAAAGTGTTTTAAGTTAATAAATCAGTTCACTGGCAGGAAATAGTCCTAAGTTTGGCATCTGATGGCATATGTGTCCTTTGTAAAACAGATTCAAGGAGCAGCGGCAACATAGCAGCATTCAGAGAGGGCATATAAGGCTACTCTCTGTCCTACCTTTGTTTCCTGTCTAAATTTCCTTAATATGTCACCAAAAAGAAAAAGAAAGGAGGATATTTTCCCTCTATCCTCTCTAACCTGGACAATCAGCAGTTGATTACCTCCTTCATGCTGACTGGAGCTATTTCTCCTGGGGGGGGGGGGGGGGGGGATTTCTCTGTTGTGAGCAGCATCAAGGGAGCTCACGTTCACCTGCAGAAGAAGCTTCTCTCAGCTCCCTGGATGTGGGACCACCGCCTGCCAAGAGAGAAGAGCACAACTGCAAGTCGTCCCCCATGCTGTTGGATGACCTTACAGCCGCGAAGGACACAGACGGGGCTCATGTGAGCATGCCACTGGAACAGAGATGTCCTACTGCACTGCCGGCGATGAGGGGTTTAGAGAATGCCATTGTGCCATCTCTCTTTGCCATTCTGTCATCTGCAAGTGGTGATGCTGTGGGGAATTCTCTTATGCCGTCTTTTTAACTGGGCCAGCTCTCTCCTCTGGGTGAGTTACCCCTATCCCCAGTTAAGCTGGCTGTGGTGATTCCGGAGGCATTACGGGAGTTAACAGCAATTCTCGGTGTTTCAATAAAGAAATGCACTGCTAAGGCTAATTCATTGTCTGTACTTTTAGAGCCAACCGTTAAAAGACATGAGGAACACATTTCTGGAATCCATACTAAAATCCAGTCTTTGGAGTCCGACATTAAAGATAGTCGTTCATTTGATGCATCAATTTCAAAGGATAGGTTACTTCTTTCTCGTAGAATTGAAGCTCTCAAGAACTGGAATAGATGTTTCAATTTAAGATTGGTTGATTTCCCCCAAATAATGGGGAACTTCCTTTTATTATCTTGAGGAGATATTTCCTTGAAGTGTCTATTCCTGAGGATCGCGTTCCTTCCATTAATAAGGCCTTTTATCTGCCTATTTCAGCTCATTCACCTGAGTTGAGGTCTAGTCAGTCTCCGGCTGGAGTAGAAGCATTTAATTGGATGACTTTTTTGGAAAACTCTGAACCTGAAGCGATAAGAGCTTGCTTTGTTTAATGCTGAGTAAGATATTGAGAAAATTATAAAGTCATACTTCCGTAATATTAATACTTCGTTGTTTCATGATCAAACAGAATTTTCCTTGATATTTCCTGCTCAACACAAGATAGAAGGCTTTCTTTCTTTGAGGCAAGAAACAATGCAGTTGGCGCATCTTTGACTTTACACTATTCTTGTAAGCGCATTGTTAAATTTTTGAATGATTGTTATGTATATTTTGTTCCTGATCAATTGAGGGCCTTTCTAGATGCAATTAACCATCCAATAAACGCACTATAATATGATGTAATTTTAAAATAAAAGCGGAGGCGCCCATACACTGAAATTTTAAATTGTGCAGTCAGTTGCACGTGTATGATTTAAAATACACCTACTATGCATATGTGTGCTCCTAATTTTAAGTAGTTACTCAAGCAAACATATTTCACATATCTTCCTTAGAAATTTGTCAGCTCTGAGCCGCACGGATACGCGGATTTTTAACCATGCTCACGTGAATGGCATTCCCAGTTCTACCAATTAGTCCACCCGTTTGCCCAGACCATCTCGAGTTCATCCAGACCCCTCTGAGTCTTCAGCCTGCACTTCCTCCTGTTGATCCAGACCCCTCACCCTGTTGTGTTAGGCCTAAACAGAGATGTATGAAGACTTACAATTCATCAAGAGCAGAAGTAAAACATGTGCAGCTAACAGCCTGCCGCATGCTGCAACCATAACATAGGGACCCGAGACCATCGTTCCGGCAGTCGCTTCCTCCTCCCTTTGTAAATAATACACATGACAACTATATGGTATAACAAAAAGGCCGCAGTTTATTGAACATAACCCGAGCCAACATCATAACATCACTACAAATAATGTCCCTTTCTCCACCTCCTCCGCCGCCTCCCACTCTTCGCTTACACCGCGGCCCGGTGATAAGCAGGCATTTGACCCCCCTTTTTCCCCTACTCACCCCGCCGCGTCACAGCGAGGGTAAGCTTGCGGCCTGAGCATCGGCCCCCCCCTTGCTCTTCAGGCCTTCCCGTGCAGCAGCTCCAAGCTACACGGGCATTCCTCCCCCACCTCTGAACATTCTATTACAATATAAGAATACAATCCAACATATGGCTCGGGTTTTCCGCCGGCACTGCGACATGAACACAGGAGCACCATCAATAAACCTCAAAACAAAGGGAGGGAGGGCGGGCAGAAAATGCTCTGCTTGCTACGCTGCCTGGATCGCAACTGACCACCTCCCTGCTCTTTCCCCTTACTGTCCTGCCTTACCACCAATGGGAGCGCAGCATTCAAAAGATGCTGCCTCCCATTGGTGCCCCGCCAGCTCAATCCTTCCCCCCTCCCCCCCCCCCCCCCCAGCTCCCCCCTCTGCGCTTCCGTCCCTCGCTCGTGCCCATGTTATGGGCGGCGATTCCGGACGGGCCCGGATCGCCTCCTCTAACATAGGGACCCGAGACCATCGTTCCGGCAGTCGCTTCCTCCTCCCTTTGTAAATAATACACATGACAACTATATGGTATAACAAAAAGGCCGCAGTTTATTGAACATAACCCGAGCCAACATCATAACATCACTACAAATAACGTCCCTTTCTCCACCTCCTCCGCCGCCTCCCACTCTTCGCTTACACCGCGGCCCGGTGATAAGCAGGCATTTGACCCCCCTTTTTCCCCTACTCACCCCGCCGCGTCACAGCGAGGGTAAGCTTGCGGCCTGAGCATCGGCCCCCCCCTTGCTCTTCAGGCCTTCCCGTGCAGCAGCTCCAAGCTACACGGGCATTCCTCCCCCCCCTCTGAACATTCTATTACAATATAAGAATACAATCCAACATATGGCTCGGGTTTTCCGCCACAAACAAAGATCTGACTACAGTCTTTGTACCCCCACTGCGGCCCTAGAAGCCAGCTGCCGACGCAGTCCATCTTCCAAGGCATTATTGAACAGGTCAATACCAACGTCAGAAAGATGGACCCCGTCACCCAGGAAATAACCCCCTAAAAGGTCCCAAGACCACTGATGCCGAATCCAAAAACCACCCTCGCGAACCAACCATTTACCAACTTGACGGTTTAACTTTTTGAAGCCATGGCGCCACAAAGGCTCCCCTTGGTGGCGGAGGCGAATAATCATATCAGACCAACCCAAGTGAGTGTGGGGCAATCGATTAAGAAGAGAGGCCAAATCCTTGCGCATAAGTTTGAGCAATTCCCTACAGGTCATATGACCGATATCATTGCCACCCAAATGAATGATGACCCATCGAGGGACACCCCAGCGATCAATATTGCCTTGTAAAACGTCACAGAGCTCCCCCCATCTCATCCCTCCTTTTCCGATCCAACGCACGGTGACGTGTCGGCGATCAAGGTTCAAGTTCTCGCCATTCGGCCGCTTCTTAGCTCGGCGATAGGCACGATGAATAAAGGAATGACCCACGATCCAAGCACATTCCCCGCTGTATGCTCCCCTGACCCGATCTGCAAGACAAAAAGTCTGGTTACTAAGTAGCCATGGGGAGGAACCACCCGTTACCGCCGCACATACGCTCGAAACACAGCCGACTTCCACCTCCCCAACGCCTGTATCCCCGCAGCTGACCAGCCCAGTTCCGCCGCTGTGGTAGCTGCACCGATGCGAAAGGAATGGGACGTATACCGGCTAACCTCCCACCCAAGGCTGCCCACCACGCTACGCAAGACAGCGATGAACTGATACCGGGTGAGGGGGGAGCCGTCCGCATGCACGAGAAAATGACCCCCAACCTCCGGCCGCAGCGCTACATACGCTCGCGCCAACCGCACCGGACACACCACCCCGCACGCCGCTGGGATTAAAGATATCATGGCGCCCTTGCCCATTTGGTCAGTTTTGGACCGCCGAATGCGAAGCGTGACGCGCTCCCCATAAACGGACACGTCCCCAATCAGGAATCCAGCCTGATCGCCGGCCGTCTTGGACCGTGCAACCAATTCCCCAATGCGAAGAGCACCAAAAAAGGCCCAAGAAAAAGCCAATCGAAACAACAACAGCTCGTAAGGCGAGCCACAAATCGCCTGCAGACCGGAGGCTATGGCGACCAAATCCCCATACCGAATAGGCCGCCGTCTATCCACCCGGACACCCGACCCCCTGCCCCAGCCGGCTAACAGCTTCGTAACAAGGAAACTGCGCAAAGGAGGGACGTGACCCTCCAACTTGCGAAAAAACGCAAAACCCGCTAATTGACCCCGAACTGCCGCCAGGGAGAAACCCGCGTTCTTAGCCCACAAGATGAACTGGACCATCGCCGCATCGGGCACCCGGCCTCCAGACCAGCCCTGTGATAAGAGAAAGCGATGGACGGCAGCGTTCCCCGCCACATAGGATCTCCACGTCGTCGGAGCCACGGAACACCGGATCAAGTCCCAGATGTCGTCAGGCCAAGGGTCCACAAGTGTGCCGGGACTGGCTCTCCCAGCCGTTCTGCCTGAGGCGCCGCCGCCCGAAAGGAGTCCCACTTAAAACGAGAGAGAGCATCAGCTATGTGGTTCAAGGACCCTGGTACATGATGCGCACGCAAATGAACATTCAACTGTAAGCATAATAATACCATAACTCGTAAAAGAGCGGACACCTTAGGGCACTTAGCCGACTGCTTGTTCACCACCTAGACGACTGCAAAATTATCGCACCACCAGACAAGTTGCCGATTCGCCAGGTGCTGCCCCCAGATAGTCAAGGCCACCACAATCGGGAAAAGTTCGAGGAAGGTAATGTTCCGCACGATACCCTCGGCAAACCAAGAAGCAGGCCAGGGCTCAGCACACCACCGACCGCTAAAGTAGAGGCCCAAACCCGACGCCCCCGCGGCATCAGAATACAACTCGAGCTCGTCCGTGGACACTTCCGGCGCCCTCATCAGGCAAACACCATTGAACGAGTGCAAAAATTCCTCCCAGATCGCCAATTCCTCCTTTACCGGCTTGGACACGCGAATGAAGTGATGACCCAACCGAACACCAACCGTGCGGGAGGACAATCGACGAATGAATGCCCGCCCCATGGGGATGACACGACACGCAAAATTCAAGGAGCCAATCAACGATTGTAACTGACGCAAGGTAACCTTGACCGCCCCTTTCACCGTGTGGACCAAGGTCCGCAGCTGGTGTACTTTATCTAATGGTAAACGACAAACCATGGCCACGGTATCCAGCTCAATACCCAGGAACGTGAGGCGGGTGACAGGACCCTCCGTCTTGTCCTGCGCAATCGGGACGCCAAAACGTGCAGCCATGTGGAGAAAACCACATAACTGCTGCAGACATGCATCCGAATCGCCAGGACCAACAAAGAAAAAGTCATCTAGGTAATGCAGCGAGTCAGCGCACCCATTATGCCGGATCGTAGCCCAGTGAATAAACGTGCTGAACGCCTCGAAAAAAGCACACGACACCGCGCAGCCCATCGGCAAGCAACGATCAATGAAGTACCCACCCTCAAAGGAGAAGCCCAACAACGGGAAACAAGACGGGTGAATGGGCAGCAATCGAAATGCCGATTCAATGTCGGCCTTCGCCATCAAGGCTCCCGGCCCAGCTTTACGCACCAACGCCACCGCGTCGTCAAAGGAGGCGTACTTCACCGCACACGCCGCCTTCGGAATAAAATCATTAACTGACCCCCCTGCCGGATGGGATAAATTCAGAATCAGACGAAATTTACCAGCTACTTTTTTAGGAATGACAGCCAATGGGGATAAGTGCATCCGCTCGTATGGGCGAGCCGCAAAAGGGCCGATCATACGCCCCAGATCAAGTTCCTCCTGCAATTTGGCCTTGGCCACCGGGGCCAGGGTAAGGACAGACTTAGAATTTCTCGCCCTGCCCCCATGCCCCGGACCCGTATATGGGATACGAAAACCGTCCCTAAACCCGTCCCGCAAGAGAGCGGCTGCTATCCTATCCGGATATGCACTCAAACCCGCGATCAACTCGGGAACGAAAATAGGGGAGGCCGCCTTGTTAAGTAAAAGGGACCTATTTGGGTCCCTTGGGGACCCCGATTCCCGCCCCTTGCGAACACTTGAGGGCAGAGTGCGCGCCGCCGCAGGTTGCGCAAGCATGTCGGAACTTACACTGAGGAAACAGGCACATGAGTTTGTTGTAGCGCCAACAAACGTCCGCTGCCCCCCCCGTACCCTTGGAGCCAGCCCCACCTGGTCGCGGCCCCCCAGCCCGAAAGGAATACCCACCAGCCCCGGGGGCCGGCACCGCACCAACAGGGACGGAAGCTCCGGTACCCAGTTGACTGGTGCGCACAGACCCTGCGCTCTTATTAGTCATCTGTGTTAACCACAGATGAATATCCTGGGAGCCCCAGGACGTATACGTGTTCCCTGCCATCTTGTCCCGGAATTTCTCGTCGTAGTTGAGCCAGGCCCAACCATCATAGTCCCGGAATGCGCCCAAGATGCTGTCCGCGTAGGACAGCAAAGCACCGTACTGAGAGGGCTCAAAGTGACTAACTACACTGGCTAACCGTAAAAACCCCCGCATCCAATTGACGATGTTTTTAGCAATGCGCGGGGCCGAACCAGATTTCCTGAGACGCTTTTTGGCTTTCTTAGATAACCTCTTCCCCCCCAGTCTGCCTTCTAGGAGCTTGAAAATATTAACGAACTTGCGCTTACGAATACGCTTAACCAACCGAGTCGGGACCTCCTCCCATAATTCAGATAAGGGCGCCACGGCCGGGTGACCCGCCTCACATTTAGGACCATCCCCTAGCAAAACCTGCCGGCTGTGTGGAGCCGTGCTAATACTCGAAGCCGAGGAGGAAGAGCTAACACTGGACTCGGCCCGAGAACGCCGCCTCTTCCCCTTACTGCGACCCCCCCGGCGCAGTGACCCATCCTTACCCACATCAGCGTGATCACTGAGAGCGCCCTCCGTCTGCTGTTCCGTGGCCTCAGTCCGCTGCTCGCCTGCACCATCAGCCAGAGTCGTGGCACCTTGGGCCTCCCAGTTCCTCCATGCTTCACGGCTGGACGGGCCAGGGAGATCATCCTCGGCAGCATCTGGGAAAAAACTCCTCCCGCCATGTTCCCTCGGGACCCCCGTGCGCCGCGCTGCGCTCGCGGGCAGAGGCTGCTCCAGGTGCTGCGATGCTCCCGGAGAGTCAGCAGCGGGGCCAGTGGCAGCAGGGAAAATCGGGGCGCCCATCGGGACCCCTGACATGGGCGGCCACCCACCAACGCCCGCGCCTCCGCCCACGCTAACATCACCTGGGCCATAAACGAAGCGGTACCCGGACCTTGCCAAGTGATTCAAAACTTCGGCTATAAGCTCCGCCGTAACAGCCGGGGCGGGCGTGCCGGGGGGGCAAGGCAGCGGAGAAACAGGGGCAGGGGGGGTAGGGCAAACAAAAGGGGTGCGGCGCCTACCCCGAGGAGAGGACACGGGGGGTTGCCCCGGGAAAGGCCGCCGAGCTGCGCCACGATGGCGAACCGCATGGTCCGCTCCTGCGGGGGACCGGCCTACTCGGGACCGGCCTGAGCGGGTGCGTGCCCTGGCAAGGACGGGTCCTGGCGCAGCGGGAGAAGCTACAGCCCGGCCAGAGGGTGGCCGCTCCGCCGGGGAAGATGAAACAGGCAAAGGCCCCGAAGCCAAGGAGGGAAGCAATGGCGCTGGGAGGGCCGGGGGGGCGGCAGCAGCTGAAGGGGGGGGGCCAGCCGGCCACGCGGGCAAGACAGGCAAGACCGGAGCCCCACAAACAGCAGGAAGCAGCGCCGGAGGAGCGGGGGGGGCCGAGAAAAGGCCGAAATGAGAGCCCGGGCTGACAGCAGGAGGGGGGGTGTCCGGCACCGGTCCGCTTTCCCCAGAGTCCGCAGCGACGAAGACGGGAGGGGGAGGGGGGCAGGCGGGGGCAGGAATAGGAACGAGCGGGGAAGGGGGGGGGGGTAAGGAGCAGGGGGGGCTGCGGGACTCACCGCCAGATGCAGGTCCGGAGCCGGCGAAGGGCAAGTTGGAGCCGTGGAGGAACGCCGCTGCGAAACAGCCGCCGAAGAAGACGCGCGGGAGGACCGGGCCCGCGATTTAGGCGCCGCCTGCGCTCGGGAACGCCTCATCATGAAGGTGGGGGGCGCCGAAAGTCGCTGGGAGCAAGTGCACAAGTCAGTTGGAACCCAGACACGCAGCAAACAGAAAATGCTCTGCTTGCTACGCTGCCTGGATCGCAACTGACCACCTCCCTGCTCTTTCCCCTTACTGTCCTGCCTTACCACCAATGGGAGCGCAGCATTCAAAAGATGCTGCCTCCCATTGGTGCCCCGCCAGCTCAATCCTTCCCCCCTCCCCCCAGCTCCCCCCTCTGCGCTTCCGTCCCTCGCTCGTGCCCATGTTATGGGCGGCGATTCCGGACGGGCCCGGATCGCCTCCTCCTAGATTTAAAATATGGACGTACGCGCATGCATTTGGGTCAATACCCAGAATGCCTCCGACACTCCCTAACTCCGTCCCCCCCTTGTTTTTGTTTTTTTTTTACTCGTCCACGTGCATATGCACACATAATTTGTGCTTTTTAAAAAATGCATCGCTCACGTGTGGCTCATATACTCGCATATATGGGTCTTTTAACGTGAGCAACACTTTTAAAAATCACCCCAATGAAATTAAGAGAAGGTTTTGTTTGGACACAGAATAACGACAAGTGTTTTTTTTGAGCAAGTGATGATTAAGAAATACAGCCAAATGTTCTGTACAAAATCAGTGAAATGTTGGCCTATGTATGAGCTTGCCTTTTTTTTTTACCTGCACATAAAGAACTGAATTATTCATTTTTTTAAAATATATATAATCTGCAAGAATTCTGTGGGCTCTCTTAGTTATTAGTTGTTAATTACTCGCTGTGTCCACTGAATGTGGTGTTTATATCTTTAATGGCTCCTCCTGGATCCATACATTTTTGAGACCACGTCATGTACTGCTACCTCTGGTCCTATCAAAGGTATCCCTGGCTTTAAAGATGAAAGAGTTATATCAGAGATTTGTGATCTAAGAGAAAAGAGCAGCGGCTTGCACCCTCAGTTCCTGCAGGAACCTCCTTCTCCATGTGGCCTCCATGAGAATTCTTCCCTTGGTTCAGTACCGAAAGCATTTGAGATCTGATTAACGGGGAAGCCTGTGGCCGCGGGAAAAAAATCCCTTGCTAAATCAAGCCTCTGGTCTCTTTTCTCAGATAAGGTTCCCTCACATAAGAACTGTGAAACTATCATACACAAGAGTCTTGTCACTCAGCGCCGCCTCAGCTTTGCTGATCTGCCCTTCATAACCAAACTTTATTCCCTAGAAAGAACCATTTGGAGCCGAGCATCCTGAGCATCTGAGAGTCCCCAGTTTTGCACAAATGTGATGAGATGCCACATGATAACAGTAACAGGAAGAAGAGAGAAGATCTAAAAGAGACTTCGCAAAGAACAAGTACGGAAATCAAATTACTGGGATACTGACGTGTTCTTTCAGCAGAGCAGTAAAACCGAAGCTCATTTTAGCCCAAAGACACAAGCACTGATCCCTTGTAGTTGGACTAACTTAATATATTTCTTGACGAGCTTTCGGGAGCTGAGACTCCCTTCATCAGGTCAAAACAAAATAAGCAGGTAAAGACTGATGTTGTCTGAATGTACAACTGATTTACAGATTACTCTACAATAGAGGTGTGAGGACAGGAAGAGGGAAGTGATGTGTTAGAGCGGTGAGAGGACTGCAGGGAGATAGGATTAAGTCTAACAATGGTAGAGGAAACCCTTTTGAAATGTCTGATGGGGCTGCCAACTTTTCCACAGACCACGACTGGACACTTGAGTACTCTGGGGGGGGGGGGGGGGGGGGGGGAAGAAGAGGAATCACAAGGAGGTCTATTTGTCCCCCCCCTCATTTGCATTAATTTGCATCTATTTCAGATCATCCACTTTGATCTCATGGTATCAGGCCTATTGTAACATGCATTGTTTGTGGGCTTGGCCCTCAGAAAGCCATGAATACATTAAATTACTATTACAAAATGGTAAGCTTCCCAGACAAAAACAGGATGAACTGCCAGCACTCCAACAGTAACAACCTTACTCATAAAAAGGCAGCACTGCAAATATTACACCCGACCCTAAAACACCAATAGGCTTCCTATAATGGAGAAAGAACAAACCAAGCTGCAACAGATTCCTGCACAGAAGCTACATGCTAGCTACCTCTCCTCAGTCACACATGCAGAGTCAGACACTTGCCAAAAACAGAATAAAGAGACCATAGTATAAATAAAAACATGACAAGAACTGAACTGGAAATGCAGCTCTACATGCAGTGCAATAATGGAAAAACAGAAACATCACAATTTCTCATAAAATAACTAATACATCAAGAAATATAAAACATCAATTGTAATACTAAAACCATATTAATAAAGAGTAAATAATTCAAAGCATCTGATGAACAGAACCTCTAATATTTAAAAGCTCATTTAAACTTAAAAACTTTATAAAATTTCCCAACCACCAATAACATGTTTAAAAACAGCAAACTAATCAAATAATACCCAATATTTAAGGATTTAAAAACCTTCAACTGTCTATAGCTGGAAACTTTTGATTTTCAATCATTCTGAGATTGTCATGGATTATTGGGGAGTGGAGGGAGGCGAGGGGAATGCACAAACTTTCTTCTCTCATGTACACACACGTTGATTCTCTCACTCACACACACTCCCTCTCTCTCAATGGATGCACTGACACACAAGCTTGCTTTTTCACAGTTGGTCACCCTAGCCCTCACAGGCTCCCTCTGTCCTTCTCTCAAACACACATCCTTAAACAGGCTCCCTCTCTCTCGCACACTCATGTACCCTCCTATAGGCTCCATCTCTTTCTGGCAAACACACACTCACCAAGCTCCTTCTCTCTTTTGCACACTCATACACCCCTGCACATCCCTTCACATGGGTTCCCTCTCACACACAAACACACAGCCTCACGCGGGCACAAAGGCCGTCACTGTGCCTGTCCTTTGGTGCATGCACACACACACACTCACAGGCCACGTTGAGGTCATTAGCTGCGGCCCACAGCGCCTTCCTCATATTCAACTATGAACGGGATGGGCTCCGCTCATGGCCCACTGAGGCCTCCTTCCCATACCTGTGAACTTTTGATTTCCAGCCATCCTGAGATTGTCATAGATTAGTGGAAAAGAGGGAGAGTGCATACTTTATTCTCTCTCATATACATAAACTCCCTAACATATGAATTCATTCTCATGCACACTCCTACTCCCTCACACACATGCACAGGCTCTCTTCTCCCTCCCTACCCACACAGGTTCTCACACTCACAGGCTTGCATTCCTGTGCATTATGTATGCCTTGCAGGTATCTGAATGTCTCAATCATATTCCATCCCCCTGTTCTCTTCCAAGGTATACATTTTTAGGTGCAGATTTTAGTAATCCTCTTCTGAACTGCCTTTGCTCCGTCTACATTCTTTCAGTGGCATGGCCTCCAGATGACATCTCACAGACTTGTACGGAGGCATTAGTGACTGCTACCAAGGAAAGAAAAGAACTACAAAGAAACAAGAACACTGAAAATGTAACAGATATTACTAGTTACTAAGTACACTCTGAAAATACAATAGCACACACGATGCATGGTTTTACTTTTTAAAATGATTTGGTGAGAAATGCTGCTCTGAATTTCAGCACCACAAAACTAGAAAGTTACTCCTGTGTCATGACAAATTAAATCTGTCCACATAACATGAAAACTCACAATATCAATACAGGCACAATTGATTCCAAAATCAATCATTTTTCTGGTATCCCACTGTTAGGGAGTTACCTTCTCCAGAGCCTGGTTATGTTGTGCCAGACTGGGAGGCAGGCTCCAGCTTATCAGAAACTATGGATGGGAATTTTGTGACAGCATCCCTGGAATCCGTTTTCCCAGTAACTCTGAGAACATGAGCAGGCAGGTCCAGTCCTAAAGTCCTCATGGCAACCGTAACTGGAAAGACTTGATAATAAATTCTAAGATATTTCAAAGGGACTTGTCATTGTGCTCTAGGTTAGTATAATCACACGTGACAGATGTAACCTGCCCGCATCACAGAGTGCCTACGATAACCTGGGGGCCGTCCATGAATGACATCACACTATTTTGGCATGACATGAACCCCTCCCCCCTCATCACAAATCTCCAAACCTCAACTTAGAACACCCCCCCCCCCCTTCCGAAGCTCGCCATCATTTATGGATGGCCCACTGACTATATCACTCACATCTTCTGCTCTGCCTTTTGGCTGTTTTTCATGCCGTAGTGGCTCCTACTTCTTTTCTCATATTGGTCCCAGTCAGTCAAAAATCAATGTTAAAAATAATAATAGATGGGGGGAGCTACTCCTATATTGATGTTTCAGAGCACCACTGACAACAGAAGAAAAGAGCAACTGAAGGCAGATGAAAACCACAAGACCCATCCCGCCATGTTCCCCTAACCAAGGCAAGACAGCAGACCCCAACTTGATCTTTGGTTTCATCCTCACCGCTCCATCGGTAAGGGGTCCAGTGTCCAGGTCCCATGGCCCCTTAAACTGTGATCCCACTATTTCTATTTGGAGGCTACTCTACACATCTGCCACCTTCTTGGGGTAGAAATACGTCCTCACGTCACTCTTGAGGCTACACCCTCCAACCTCATATCATTATCCCTTATTGTAGAACTTAACTTTCCACCAAAAAACATCATTCAAGCTTCACCGTTGGCAGAATTCTTTGACACCAATATAAGGCTCGTCAGGACTGGATTTAGGCATAGGCAACACAGGCAAATGCTTAGGGCACTGTTTTCTAAAGGCCCCCAAAAACTGGGAGTGTCCCACTGCGCTTTCATTTCTGGGGATGAAGTCACCCACCCACGGTATTCTGCCTAATCTTAAATCAGATTCAGAGGCTGGGAATGGATAGCACCTCATCTATTGTCTTCCACATGCTTTTCAGTACTGACAGATCTGTCAATGAAAACCACAACATATTCCTTGCTCCACTAGTATTAGAGCACGAATATGCATGCCAGCTGGGTTGCCATCAAATTTTATTTATTTATTTTTTTACAGAGTCTGCTAGATCTTTACTGACAACCTTTTTTCATTGACACCAGAGACTGAGGACCATCAATCACCCTTGACAGTTTTACTGACAGTAAGTTATTTTTACAGACAGGTCAGTTTTTTATTTTTTTTGCTTTTTTACTGACTGTCAGTAAATTTACTGATGGTTGGCAACCCTGCTCTGCTAGTTAAGTCCGATTCGATTTTCCTGTGTTGGTTTCTCCAGCATGCTCCTTGGATCCTATGACAGGGCTGAAGGTGAGCACCTGGCCTTTAAGATCGGCAGATCCATGGCAGTACTCACGTTTTCATGCTGCATGTGCTTGAGGAGCCGGAGCTCTCGGTAAGCTCTCTTGGCAAACAACTCGGACTGAAATGGGCGATACAGCTTCTTGATGGCTACTTTAGCTCCAGTTCGTCCATCTATAGCAGAGCTGGAAAGGCAAAGTGCAAAAGAAAGCACTTGTTAGCAAACCTTGCACTGCTCCAGCCTGCTGCCTGAACACCCCCACTTCACCCCTGAATTTTGAGAATTTATTGAATGTATACGTCTGAGTCTCCAGCCAAATTAGCAGATCTACGAAACTCCTGAAAATCTCCAGCAGAGCTCTGAATGGCCTTGTTACGGAAATCTTGATTTAAAAAACAACAACAAAAAAACCACAGTGGCATGAGAAAGTGACTTCATTTCTGTATCTCCAGTGTATGCGAAAAGTAAGAGGCATTCAATTATCAAGCGAATTGTGTTTTTGAAAGCCGAATATTTCACGGATGATCTGCTCGGAGGAGACTTTCAGAGAACAGGAAACAACCATTACTCAAGGAAAACTCCCCGAGAGTGAGCTGTCAAAATGTGGGCACTGAGGCAAAGAAAACGGATGATTGTTTTGCAGTGAAACCAGGAAGAGATGCGGCGAGGGAAATTCACAGAGCGCCGAACAAAGTCCAAGCTGATAAGAAACACACCCCCCCCCCCCCCCCCCCCACTTTCCAAAAGGAAACCCACAACCCATGTCAAAAGGGGCAGAAGAGAGAGCGCCAGGCAGGCACAAACCCAGCGCGCGCGCGCACCTAGAGATCGCGCGCGTCCCTGCACCCGGACAGGCACAACCGCGGCGCGGCTCACGCCGGGGCAGACCCAGAGCCCCGGGGCTCCTCTTTGTAGCGCTCACAATGGACAGGGAGGGAGAGAGAGAGAAAGAAAAGCCTCACCAGACTGTGCCGTACGCTCCCGATCCCACGGCCACCAGGTCCCGGTACCTCTCCCGCACCTCCCACATGGTTTTCGTGATCTCCTGCCGGTAAAATCCTTTCCGGGGGGAAGCCATGGTCCGCGGATGGGGGCAGAGGATCGCCGGGGGTTTCTCCCCAGCCCACTCTCGGGGGAGTGGGGGGGGGGGTACTCTCAGCCGCGGCTCTCGGTCCTGTGAGGGCTGCTGCCGCCTTTGTCACTCATAATCCCGGCCACTCCGCGACCCCGCAACCCCTCCCTTCCCTGCTGCCACAGCCTCCAGCCCTCCGATCTAACAAAAAAGCCAGCCCTTCCCTCCCTATCACGTGGCAAAGAGTCCTTAATCCCTCCCATCCTCTCCTCGCTAAAGCCAGCAGCTACCGCCTGAGGGAAAACAGCGGCTCCAAGACTTGGATACTTGAGATTTTTTTTCCCCCCAGTTTCAATTTAAGTTTCTATTTCTGTTTACTACATGAGCGATCGCAAATAAAAAAAAAAAATCGTAGTCCAAGAGGGCAGGTCCTGAGCTGGGTCAGACATAATTAACTGCTTTAGTGAAATAGCAGCTGCCCTCCTATTTCGACGGGTACTTTAAGGAAGAAGAGAAACGTCGTTTTGTGAAGTAATCAAGGCTATAGTAAAAGTTAAAAGCCTGGGAGGAAACAGGAAACCACGTTACCAGTATTGGGCGCAGTTTAGAGTTAGACCGGATAAGAGTGTGAGAGGTAAGGAGCAGGTGTTAATTTCTGAGCAGCCCGAAATCAAAATACTGCTTTTCTGTACATCCTCCGACTTAATATCATGGCGATATTAAATCAGAGGAACCAAAAGGTTTAAAAAAAAAAAAAAAAAGTATGCAGGCGGTCAGGTTAGGAAAATGGATGCTCGTAAGATTGCGCATCCGCTTTCCTAACCCGCTGGCAGACACCTCCCCTGGGTGCCCGCTGCCAAGGAGGCGCGAGGGGCGCACATTTGTCCCTAGCACCTCCTTGGCAGCGTGACCCCCCCCCCCTCATTTAAATATTCGGTTTCGGGCCCATCAGAGGTGCTGGGTGCGCAATAGGAAAGCGGGCGCTCAACACTGAGCGCCCGTTTTCCGTGCCGATTTATTGCATCGTCCTCTTTGTGTGCAAATTTTACTGCTGATGCAATAAGTTTGGCGTACAGCAATGTACATCGCTTTGGGAGAGCTTATGGTAAGCTTTGGAAGCCCCGGAGACCAGCACCCATGGACGCGGCCAGGGCAGGTGAGCGGGGGCTGGGGGAAAGTTTGCCGCCTACCCTTACCCCTGCCTCTAACGCAGGGGTAAGGGTAGGCGGTAAGTTAGCAGGTTAAACGCGCGGCAAAACGGCAGGGTAAAAAAGCGATAGTCGGGGGGGGGCGCATTACTGGATGGTAGGGAATAGCTAATTTGATCGTTTACATGTAATATACATGCCACGGGCGGAAGGGGTTACCTGGGGATTTAAGGACACGGTAAGAGTAGGTTAAAGGGGATTGTGGATCGCAGGAAGGGCTAACGCGGCCGGAAAGTGAGTAGAAAGCGGGGTAAACGCGGCCACACTTTACTGGATTGACCTGAAAGTTGAGAAACAGTATCTTTCAAATTCAACTCCATCCTTGCACTTATTCTCCAGATGTCTTGCAGAGAGATTTCCCCAAGTTCTTATAAAGCTCCTACTGCTTCAGCCCACGTGAAGCTGATTTCAGGTGCCGGGACTGGTCTGTTACCCCTCATGTGGGTTCCTTCCCTGGGGAAGACTTCGATGACAGAAAAACATCCTCCCTCAGAGATTCCGCATTAACCACAACAATAGAAGTTTTAAAATCACTTTTTAAAGACACAAGCGACAATTGGTCTCTCTCATTACTCGCAGCAGCAGGTTTTGCATCCTCCAGCGTGGGTAGAAGTGTCAGAAGAGGAGGAGGGAAGCGGGCGTCTGGACTAAGAGAGGAATCTGTAGACTCTGAACCCAGTGTTGCCTGTAGTGATGAGTCTGCGAGGAACACGTGAAAATCCATGGGTCCTTGGATTGGTGTGGATATACGTGGGATGAAACTGACCTTCCTTTTTCTCTTTTTCTTCCCCATTATCCAGGGGATAGAGAAAATTGGTGCTAAGGGACATGCCCCTTAGGCATGTGGCTTTGGCGTGCCAGCGGCGGCACCCCACTGCATGCTGTTTCTTATGCCCCAGCTGCACGGCGTCGGGGCGGATAAACGGGCGGCGTCTCCCTCTCAGGCCTCCCGGAAGTCTCTTAAATCACAGTCCCACCCCTACACACATTTTCTAACACGGAGAATTTAACTTCAGTTCCGGAAGTGGAGTAAAGTTAACTCACAGTCAAGGGTTCATGAGAAACAGAAAAAAATATGGTCCTCTATGTTGCAATAAATGTGTCCTCCTTAGTGTCATTCAGACTCTTGAATTTAGTGCTTCCAGTGGCGGAAAAGATATTTATGTTTTGATTTGATCAAAAAAGAAGCACACTTTTGTTGTGAATGCCTAATTTAGCACCTGTAGCATTGGGTGTCTAATATAAATTCCATCATTAAAATCAGTTAAGTCTATGAACCTCGGCTAAATAATGAAAAAAAGGTTGCTTTATTATGAACGCAACCAGCATCCAATGCAATAAACTTCTTTGAGTGCCAGAAACATACAATTCTCCCTTATTTATGCAGCCCTGATTTCACTCTCATTTAAATAATACTGCATCCGGTGCACAGGGGATGTGGATGTGAACGTGTTAGAACAGGCATTGAATACAAGCGCCCGTTTTGAGCGCCTGTCTTACTGCATCGGACTGTTTGTGTTTTCTCACTGTTGGAAACTTAATTCCTAGTCTGAGGTGGAATAACATTTCCAGGATTAATGTTAGTCTATGGGCAAAAGCTGGAGTTCCTGTGCTGGGACCTCTGCTTGGTATTTTATGTACAGAAAACATGCTTTGTGCACAAAAATCACGTTTTCTACACATGGCATATGATTTATATGTACAAAAATTGCTTTCTGTGTAAAAAGTGTTTTTTGTGCACATAAATGGTATTTTATATATGGAAAACTTGATTTGTGCACATAAACCATGCTTTCTCTGTATAAAGTATGAGTTGTGCACACAAAAAAAATTTTTAGTGCAGAAAGCATTATTTATACATATAAATCATTTTATGTGCAGAAAACATTTCTGCACATAAAATATGAGTTATGTACATTTTAAACTCCTGCTCCATTAGAATAAGATTAGCTTAATGAAACTGGAATTTAAAAAATTAGCTTGTGTGTTTAGAAACTGGATTGAATTTCGGGGCCTAGTTTTATATTCGATTGTAAGCCCTCTGATGCAGGGTCCTTCTGTTGTACCTGTAACTCACCTCAAATTCAGATTAGTAAAGGTGAGTAATTAAATCCAAATCCAGTCCTCTTTTCAGCTAAATACGCAGTGTTTTCCAACCAGTGGACCTTTAGACCTGTTCAGGTGTACCACAGAAAAATCATCACTCTCTGATGCTCAGATCCAGACCAGCTCCTGGGCCCTGCTCTCAGCACCTCACAGCAACAAGAGTCAGCAGCAGTGGCTCATAATCAAACCTAACTTTATACCTATCACCTGTCTATTTAGCCTACATTAGGCACCGTATCTTTGAATTATGTTATTAACCCCATATATCTTAATCCAAGTTATTTCGACCTGTTCATTGTAAGATATTTACTTGTCACTGTTAGTGTTCAGAATGTAAACCGAATTGATCAGTAATTCTGTTATTGGAAAGTCGGTATATAAAAATGCTAAATAAAATAAATAAATAAATAAATAAACGTGTAGCAGCTCCTTTCTGAGAACATGTAATCGTGCATAACTCTTATTCCTAGTTACAGCGTGAGCTCTGGAGTGTAGTAATTAATGGGAAGCTTGCAAGGCATGGATAGCCTAGACCCACTTTGTGTGGCAAACATAGTGCACACAGCACCTCCTCAAAGTCTCTCTCCTGAGCTTCCTCTTTTGAGACCTTTTGTTGTATCTGTGGACCCTTGCGTGAAGCAGGATTGACTGTATCTGCAGGGAGGAGCTGTGCGGATTCCCATTGTCGGCAGGTAGACCCAGGCAAAGCAGAGACTAGTCAGGACCTTAGAACATAAGAATTGCCATACTGGGTCAGACCAAGGGTTCATCAAGCCGAGCATCCTGTTTCCATCAGTGGCAAATCCAAGTACCCAAACATATAAATAAATTTCAAGCTACTATTGCTTATTAATTAATAGCAGTTTATGGATTTATTCTCTAAGGACCTTATCCAAACCTTTTTTAAGTCCAGTTACACTAACTGCTGTAACCACATCCTCTGGCAATTAATTCCAGAGCTTAACTATGCACTGAGTGAAAATAATTTTCTCCTATTCTCATAGCTGGAAAGCTATGAGCACAAATGCTTGTAGTTTGGGCAATAAAATCCCAAATCTGCAAGCCCTAATGGTGGAGGCGGACTTGGATGTTGTTGCTGTCACGGAGACGTGGTTCACGCAATCTCATGATTGGGATACGGCAATACCGGGCTATAACTTGATAAGAAAGGACAGAGAGGATAGGAAAGGGGGAGGAGTGGCTCTTTATATCAGAAATAATATCCAAACATCTGAGCTGCAAGGAAGATGGGGCAATGAAGAAGCACTATGGGCCAACCTAAAAAAAGATGGGGGCATCCATTTTTATTGGAGTGGTTTACAGGCCTCCAAATCAAAAGGAAGAGCTTGACAGAGATCTGGGAGAAGTGGTGATCGTTGGAGACTTTAGTTTGCCGGATGTAGACTGGAGAATCCCATCTGCAGAATCTAACAATAGTAGGGAAATAGTGGATGCCCTGCAAGGAGCTTTGTTCAAACAAATGATAATGGAACCCACGAGAGAGGGAGCTATACTAGATTTAGTGCTCACTAATGGAGATAACGTCTCTGATGTCCAGGTGGGCGCCCACCTCAGCACCAGTGATCATCAAACAGTATGGTTTAATATCACAAAAAGGATATGGAAAAGAAGAACACGGTTCCAAGTTTTGCAGTTCAAAAACACAAACTTTGATGAAATGGGGAAATACCTGGAGGAAGAACTAGTAGGCTGGGAAAACAAGAGAGATGTGGAGCAACAGTGGACCAAACTAAAAGGAACAATTATCATGGCATCTAATCTATATGTTAGAAAAGTAATGAAAAGCAAAAGAAGAATGAAACCTATCTGGTTCTCAAAGGAGGTGGCTGATAAAATAAAGGCTAAAAGAACAGCGTTCAAGAAATATAAAGGATCCCAAAGGGA